>NC_091432.1:114770896-115370896 GCF_964237555.1 Oryctolagus cuniculus
CTATCTCTCTCCTCCTCCCTCCCTCCCTCTGTTTAAAAATTTCTCAATTAAAAAGAAAAGATTTAAGAAAGAGAAAATCGTGGACTACATAAGGCCCTGTACATGAGTAGGATTCAAATAAATATTAGTCTGTGTTAAGAGGAACTACAGGGAGTGCAAACCATAGAACTATACTGGACTCAAACAGCAGCTGTACACACGCATGTTCTGTTATTTCATTCTGGACCTCCTCTACAGCATGGTCATGTGAATACAAAGGTATCTATTTTAAAAGGTTATTGTGACTGAATGACATATGCATAGGCACTTGGATTGGCACCTATTTCTGTAAGATTAACTGCTGTTATTGCTATCATTTTTGTAGCTAGTGTGTGAAGCTAAAATCCCTAGATCAAAAAGTCAATAAGAAAACTGAAAACAAGAATTATGGGGAAATGTCTTTTGCTGTGGAAATCTACTCTAAGGGAAGCTGACTTTCTGAGTTGGTTGCCCCTCCCTAATGGGGCATCCACATCATAGTGAAATGGACCCCTGTGGCAATGCCAGAGGCATCCTGCATACAATCAGAAGCAAGGCGGTACCCCTGAAACAGCGGGGATGACAGCACCAAGGCTCTTGAGTCATGGAGAAGGCACGGGAGATCTTTCCTCTACACTGTGACAGCGGGCATTCTCTCCACAACAGCGTTCTTGGGGATCTATGGATGGCTTCAAAGCCAGCAGTCAGGAAGCCTCCTTGGCTATAATAAGGAGACCCTAGGTGTCCTAATTCCCAGATCTCTACCCACTCATGACTTCATTTTTAAATTCCTTCATCCAGCCATCAAGAATCTGTTAAGCACCTAGGCTAGAGACCAAGAATAGAGTGCTGAACCAAACAAGCTAAATCCCTGACACTGTAATGCAAGGGTCAAATGTTACTCAGATAACTGCATAGGTAAACAAGTAATTACCCATGGTGATTTAAATACCTCAACTGAAAAGAGGAAGATTGATAATGTAGATTTGTAGGAGAAGACTTCCTTGAGGAAGAGGGATTCAAACTGGTATGTAGAATGACATGCAGGAGGCAACACCTGCTTTGAGTAGGAAATCCTGATGAACAGCTGCTTGGAGGCAGCAGTCCACCAGGTTGAAGAAAGTGTTGATATTGCCCACCAGAAGTTGTGCCACTGCTGGTTGTGCTAGCCAACGCCAGAACTCTCTATCGCATTTACCAGAGCTTTGATACAGGAGACAGAGGTGAAAGCTAATCCCAGCCTAGACCTGCTGACCACAAGCAAGGAAGGCAAAGTAGGCAGGCCAAAGCCTTTATCATGAGCCTCTTTTTCATCTGTCACCTAATGTGTGTCTCATAAACATGGGTCAGGCTTGGAGAGCGACTAGCACCAAGTTCTGTCAGCATGGACAGAAGCCTGAGCAGTTAGAGAAGAGGTTATAACGTACACAGGGAGCTCCATACAGCTTGAAGAGGAGCAGCCTGGAGGAGAGAAAGGAACACAATCTCAAATTCCCACATAATCCACACAGAAGTTAAGATGTGAGTCCCAAACCACCTTCTTTCTACTGATTTAAATCCAACACACCATGCGAAAGCCAATTCAAGACTGGCCTCATTCCATGAAACCTCCCTATGTCCCCAAGCATGCCATCCCCCCACAGTGTCACACTTTCACCGCACTGTGTGGCATTGTTCTCGAATCACTTAGTGAATTATTCTCTTGCCCACTCAATAAGATGATTTACTTCTCAAGGACTAGGACGATTCCTTTACTTCTTTTGTATTCCCCACAGTGCTCCGCTCAGCACTGTGCCGGCTCTAGGCACTTAACATATCAATGCCTGTTGGATAAATGAATGGTTTAATTAATCCATATATCTGCAAGATTTCAATATGTGGAAAAAGAGTGAGGGGAAAAAAAAAGAAGCGCTCTGAGAATAACAAAATTGAGCCATCCCTGGCTGGAGCTTGATAGTCATCTTTAGGAGAGTGGTTAATACCATATGTCGCTTCTTATTGAAACAGAGGGCGTAGAGTCCTCTATCTGGAGATTTTCATCTGTCTCGGGTAATTGAAGGCCACCTCCACCTAGCAACACTTGATGGTCTAGAAAGACTTTTCAAAGCTTTTTTCTATTTCTAATTCTGATTCTATAGAGTCTGATTTGTCACCATCTCAAACCAGGCAGCCATGGTCAGCTCTTCTCAGAACACCGTCCCTGAGCCATCTCCTTAAAAAGTACTCAGAACACACCAGACCCCGCTTAGCACTGGGCTGGGAACCCCGACCCCCACCCCCACATCAAAGCATATTCTTAGGGACCACAAGAGAGCAAACGTTGGTTTAGTCTCACTAATGCTGGGCTTCTACGCACGGGAGTGGGGAGGAAAGAGGGTGGTTGCATGAGACTATTTGTTTAAAAACAAAACCAGGAAGATTCAGCCCAGAGGGCAAGGCTGCTTTGCTCTCTTCCTGTCCTAATGTAAGTACGGCATGAGGTAATCTTCTAAGAAAGTCTTGGAGGGTTGAAGTGATTTTATTGTAGGCTCGTTATTATTCTCATTTAGTGTCTCAGCTCTTTCATTCCCAGTTAGGATTAAAGGGCTCCATTCTATTTACTTCTAACAAGCTTTAATAAAAAACATAGGAACATAAAAACTTGCCTCTCTGAAGGCGCCAATAGCCCATCAAATCTGATGTCACTGCCTCCGAAGATGCGGAACAAAAGGCCAGCCTCCCCCCAGGCCCGCCGGCTCACAGGGCCCAGCAGTAGCTAGGCTGGTGGACGGGAAGGTCTGAGCCCTGACACATAAAGCATCCATCACTCCCCGGACTCCGCCGGCTCTAAGGGTCTGCTCAGTGTGTCCCCTCCCAGACCCCACGTCACGCCCTGGCCTCCTCAGTTGCTGTGTGCTTTGTTCCCTCTTCTCATTTCAAAATGACTCAACTGGCATTGCCTTGAAGCCTGGCCAAGTTTTCATTTTTAAATTTGTCCCTGTCTTGAAAGTCCTGCATGAGGCCTCTGTTAGGTAGGTGCCAGGTTTTAAAGTTCTAAGAGGGCATGATTTTCACACGTTGGCTTTTCCACCACATCATGGAGCTGTGCTTTCCCAGGACAGGTCCCACTAGCAAACCGGTGTGGAATCTCCTGACTCTGTTTTGGCTTTTCTAGTCCCACTTACTACTTGCCCAGCCCCCTCAAAGCACAAACCCCGGTCAAGTGAAATCAATTCACTGATGAAGGAAGAAAGAATTTAGAGACCTAGCTTCCCTCTGAGCAACAGGCAGCATAAATCACAGGAAACCCTCGGAAGGGGCAGTGAGCTGCTCCGACCATCATGCATTCTGCTGGGAATAATGGCCCCTAATTCATTTTAGCTACATTGCTCTTTGCAGAGGATGCCTTAATCTCACTCGGAAGATTTCAGGATACTGTTCTGTTGCTCTTTGCTTTTCAACCAGAGAATCTAGCATATTCTCTGTTGAGTAGTTAATCTACGTGAACATTTCCCCTATAGAACCATCTGTCCTACCTCTTCACCCTGGCTCAGGCCTTGCTGGCTCTTCTGGCTCATTCAGTGATCTTTGATTTCTCCTCTTCCTTTCAGTCTGGTTATGTTTGGGGGCAGACAATAGAGGTGATATAGGCCATTATTCATGAGTAGCTTCAAGGGTAACGTGAGAAATGCCTCCTCTCCTGACCCCTCTTAGCATAAGAATTGCTGATAAAATTCTGAACTGAAAAGAGAAGTTCTTCTGAGAAAAATTTCAGAGAGCTGCCCACTCTGGAGCAGCTTTCTGGAGAAGGGACCTTGGGTGGGGGCCTCTTAAAATATTCAATAATTTTAAAAAGGAAAAATGTTTCATGCAAAGGAGAATATTGATTATCCTTAAGACTGCCCGTTCGCCACCATCCATAACAGCATCCAGGAATGGAACTGCAAGTTCAAAATAACAGTCAAGTGCCATGAGATCCAGTAGTTTACTGGGTCCATCTCAAGCTATAGTCTTTCACGTGTAGCCAAGTAGATTCTGATTTTTTCCTCTTCTTGCTTTTACTTGGCTCAGTCTGTGGTGAGCAGTGACATAGCAAAAAGTGTGTAGGGAGGAAAAGAAGTCTAACCCCCCTATGGGCTTCCTCATCAGCCCCTAGTCACTCAGGAGGTGCCTGGAAGACACGTGCAGCCCCAGTGAAATGCCTGGACTGTGGTTCTTAGAGGAGCTTTATCCAACATTTGCCTTCACACAGTAACAGCCCCTGGCCTCCACAGTTCCAGGCAAAACCAAGTATTTCTCAGTGCCCATTCTCACTGGGCCAACATTTCCAGCTCCTGTCCACTTCACTGACATTGCTCATTCACATTTCCTTAACCATCCCTGGTCTCTCTCCAGAACCCCAGATAGAGTCCCAAAGACCTGTTAGACTTCTCCCAATGGCCCCCCAGGGAAACTAAAACTCAACACAGCTGAAAAAAATGTCATCGTTTTTTCCAACATGCATTGCCTACCCATTTATGGTTGGTGCTAACGATGGCCAACCATCCACCTGGTCACCCAAGCCAGACACCTGGGAGTCATATCAGTTTCTTCCCTCTCAGTTCCTTGCCCTTGCTATTGAACAATCCTCCCAAACATGTGGTAAATATCTCCCAATCCAGGTCACTTTTCCACTGCCCTCAGGATAGTCTTCAGTTTCTCTTGTCTAGACAGTAGTTGTTTCCAAACCTGGCTTCCAGTAATCACACTGTTTAATCCTTCTCTATATAAGCAACAAAGTGTCCTTTAAAAAAGTGAACATGTCATTTTCCTGTATAAAATTCTGCAATGTGGCTGGCGCTGTGGCTCAATAGGGTAATCTCCGCCTGTGGCGCCACCACAACGGGTTCTAGTCCCGGTCAGGGTGCTGGATTCTGTCCCAGTTGCTCCTCTTCCAGGCCAGCTCTCTTCTGTGGCCTGGGAGTGCGGTAGAGGATGGCCCAGATCCTTGGGCCCTGCACCCACATGGGAGACCAAGAGAAGCACCTGGCTCCTGGCTTTGGATCAGCGCGGTGCGCCGGCCACAGCACACCAGCTGCAGCAGCCATTGGAGGGTGAACCAATGGAAAAGGAAGACCTTTCTCTCTGTCTCTCTCACTGTCCACTCTGCCTGTCAAAAAAAAAAAAAAAAAAAAAAAAAACCTGCAATGTTACCCTGTTGCTTCTAAGCTAAATGCCCACTCCCTTAGCATGACACACAAAATCCCTTCACAACCAGACTCTTGTCCACTTCTTCAGACTCAATTTCTGCCTAAGTGTCAGAGCCTCACTGGGCTATAGCCATATGCTGACGCTTGTATTCCCAGAGTGTCACATGGTCTCTCCCAGTTCTTTCGTCTGTATCTACCACTCCCTTTAATTGTAATGACCTTCCTTCCTCTAGCCTTTTGTCTGGGTAACACCAACTCATCACTGGGAACTCAGGTCAAGTTTAACTTTGTCTGGCATGGTTCCTTTTTTTTTTTTTTTTGACAGGCAGAGTGTTCAGTGAGAGAGAGAGACAGAGAGAAAGGTCTTCCTTTACCGTTGGTTCACCCTCCAATGGCTGCTGCGGCCTGTGCGCCATGCTGATCCGAAGCCAGGAGCCAGGTGCTTCTCCTGGTTTCCCATGCAGGTGCAGGACCCAAGGATCTGGGCCATCCTCCACTGCACTCCCGAGCCACAGCAGAGAGCTGGCCTAGAAGAGGGGCAACCGGGACAGAATCTGGCATCCCAACCGGGACTAGAACCCGTTGTGCTGGCGCCACAGGCGGAGGATTAGCCAATTGAGCCGCGCTGCCGGCCATGTTTCCTGTCTTATGCACAGAAGACTACCTTGTACTTGCTTTTGCTTTCACTGTTTACTTAAAATATTGTTTCGGGGTAGGTATTTAGCCAGGCAGTTAAACACCAGATAGGACACCTGCCTCCTACATCAAAGGGTCTGGGTTAAATTCCTGCCTCTGGCCCCTGATTCCAGCTTCCTGTTAGTGAACACCCTAGGAGATAGCAGTGATGGTTCAAGTACTTGGTTTTCTGCTACCCATGTGGGAGACTTGGGTTGAGTTTTCAGCTCCTGGTTCCAGAACTGGCTTTTGCAAGCATTTGGGGAATGAATGAGCATTTGGGGGAATCTCTGTCAGTTTCTCAATCTCTCATTCTCTCTCTGTCTCTGTTTCTCTCTCTCTTTCTGTCAGGTAGATAAACTAAACAATTAAAAATATATTTATGAAATTCCTAGCACATTGGCTATTTTTTACATACCCATCTCATTCATCGTGTATGCACTCTTAGGGCAGAGTCTGTGCCACTGTGACCTTTCACTATCCCTAATACCTAACAGAGAGCACAGATCTCAGGTATCTATGAGAACTCATTGAACACACTGATATGGGATTAAACCTAGCAGTCTACTCTTTCCTCAGAAGAAATTCTCCTGATTGCTCTCCCAGACCATGAGAATCAGCATAATGTTATATGAGTGTGTCTCTTAGAGTCAAAGCACCGAAGTTCTATACCAGGTCTGTTGTCAGGAATACATGAGATCTGGAAAAAGACACCAAAAACTATCTATTCAATATTGGTTGTCTCTTAAGCATGTTACATGTACAATCGTATTTTCCTTATAGCTACTTGATATGAGAGATACTAATGCATCTTTTACAGATGAAAAATTTAAGGAACGCAAACCCCTGTTTAGTGCTATCTCCTTCATCTTGGCTACGAAACACAACACGAGACATGATGGGTAGCAGCACTTTATAACCTACACAGACCTAAACTAATATAAGCCACCATAAGTAGAGAGAGCAACCATATGTACGGAGAGCAGTGGAAATTGTGTTGATGCTTTGTCTTTATTGTTAAACTAAAGATTTTAGAAGATGAAGATCTATTCATGCACTGGAATTCAGAGTTTTCACCTGTAGCACATCCTGAAATCACAGGACTAGCAACTGAATGGGCCATACCCTGTCTCATTTTGCAATGGAAGAAACCTAAGATATTGAAAGCTGTGAAATTCATTTGTAGATAACTCGAGACTTCTGAATCCACATTATTTTATTTGTTGGTCCACCTTGTAGAAACAAAATATGCAGTTCAGAGAGTGGGATTGATAGATCTAAATGTTGTATTCAGAAAGTACCTAAATATTTCAGAGCCAACACTAAACTCAAAGCATGCTTTGCACCTCTCTCCTTGTAGACATTTTAATTACCTCCTCCATCTTTACTAGGTATCCAACTAGTACCATATTCAACAGAGTCGATATATAAAACACAGAAACAACACTTATCCAGGAAACTGAGCTTAATGAGAAGCACTATGATGTAACCAAAAGAGTAAAGATTTTTGAAAATCAACAAATGTGAGTAGAAATTCTAACTTTACCACTTAGTGGCTCCTGGGTGACTGAGCAAACTGCATTTCTGATTTTTGGTTTTCTCACTTCTGAAGTGAGCAAATTGATGCTTCATTATTGCGGGAATAAAAACTTTTGCCACTGTGTCCAATAAATGTTGGCTTCTCTCTATTCATTGGGGATGTTGATGAAAAAAAATGAGACTTGAACAACTTGTCAAAGCACATATAATTTTATTCTTTTAAGAAATGAGAATGCTTATGTGGTATAACTACATGTAAATGTAAACACATCAGAACATAAAATACATTTCTCCATTTCCTCGTCACAAGTATCAAGCTTACATTTGGGTAACTTGAGGGTACTTAGAGTATCCTCATTGAATGATAGATTCAGGGTGTGCTTAACGGTGATGCTGAGTTTGCCTGCCTGACTCAGAGCTTGAAAAGGGCTATTCAAAAGTGGTAAAGAAAAATTAACATTGGGGCTGTTGCTGTGGCATAGCAGCTGAAGCAGCCCCTTGCAGTGCCAGCATCCCATATAGGCACCAATTCGAGTCCTGGCTGCTCCACTTCCAATCCAGCTCTCAGCTATGGCCTGAGAAAGCAGTGGAAGATGGCCCAAGTCCTTGGGCTCCTGCACCTATGTGGGAGACCCAGAGGAAGCTCTTGGCTCCTGGCTTCGGGTTGGTTCATCTCCGGCCGTTGTGGCCAACTGGGGAGTGAACCAGAGGATGGAAGACCTCTCTCTCTCTTTCTCTTTGCCTCTCCTTCTCTCTCTGTGTAACTCTGCCTTCCAAATGAATAAATACATCTTCAAAAAAAAAAAGAAAGAAAGAAAGAAAAATTAGCATCACTTTAATTCATGCTGATGCCAAATCCTAACAAAGGTAGTGAACAGATGTCTGGGTTCTGACTTGTTCAGATTTCACTCCAGCATGTACTAGGTCTCTGAACTGGGGGAAGTTACTTCTCTATAGATATGCAATGTCCTTATCTGTGGAATGGGTGGAATAATAGAACCTACCTCATGGACATATGGTGAGAATTCAATAAATCAATGCACATAAAATCATTAACACCAGACCTGACATATGGTAAGTACTTAAGCAGTGCAAGCTGTTGTCAATGTCTACTTTTAACACATTAAGTGGGGGAAAGAAAACATCAAAACAAGAGAACATAAACTTGATTCCATTGACAGAGTTCTGGTTTTGACATCATCTATTTCTGCATATGGACAGTTGGGCTATAAGACTGTGTGCTGTTTCTACAGGGAGTTTCTCAACAAGTTAATCCGCTCATGTACCTTCCACATTTCTCAAATTCCATCATCTGCGTGGGAACTCCCAGGTCGCAATCTCTCTTTATCTAATAAGAAGTCTAAATATGCTTCCTCAGGCTGCTGACTCCTCACTCCATGAAACATTCCTGGAGTCACCAAAAGAAAAATTGTAACTTGTTCCAGCCCTGCCTTATCTAAAAGTGAAGAACCGAAAGACTATTCTGTTATTTGAGGCTCCGTCAGTTCCCTTCCCTTTGGTTTTCATACCTATTTAGACAACGTCAATTCCTTCCATGTGAAGCAGCTGTAGACTGTGGAACAGCCCTTGGATTGGTATTAGGAGATTTGGAGCTAAAAACGCCACTCTCTGCTCAATTTGACTTTGGGGAAGGTGATTTTTCTCACCGAGTCTCATTTTCCTGATACGAAAATGGACACAATGACGTCCAGACAATGGAATAGCATTCAGCACTAAAAAGAAATGAGCTATCAATCCATGAAAAGACATGGAATCTTAACTGCATATTACTAAACCAATATGAAAAGGCGGAATCCCATATTACTCCAACCATGTGACACTCTAAAGAAGGCAAAACTATGAGCATGATGAAAAGATTGCAGGTGTCAGGGGTCAGGGACAGCAAAAAATGAATAGGCAGAACACATAGGATCTTTAGGGCAGTGAAACTGAAACTACTCCATGTGACACAACAATTGCAGATACCTGCTATTTGTCAAAACCCTCAGAACATAAAACACCAAGAGTAAACCCTAAGGTAAACTGTGGGTGATAATGATGTGTCAGCACGGATTCATTGATTGTAACAAATGTGCCATTTTGATGGGGGATGTTGAGAGTAGGAGAGTCTGTGTTTGTGAGGGCAAAGACTTAGTATTTCCTGTTCATTGTAATTGTGAATCTAAAAGTACTCTGAAAAAGTAAAGTCTATTTTAAAAATATTGATATAATATCATAGAGGGTACTGTAAGGAAAATGAAAACAGACAAAACATGTAAGACTACTCACAGAGCACCTAGAACACTGGATGTGTTCACTGCTAACTGAATCTAAATATCCCTTCTATGTATCCTGCTGGTTTGTACTGCTTATGTACCTACATGTGTCAGGCCTGGTGCTAATGACTATATGTGTGTTAATTTATTTAATTCTGACCGTATGTTTATGAGATAGGTTCTATTATTCTACCCATTCTACAAAAAAGGAAATTGTATATCTACAGAGGACTTCTCCAAAAGAAAAGTACTACATTTGATCACAACAAGCTAGAAAACACCCAGCAAAATTACAGAAACAGTTAGTCACTAAATTTCTCTATCAAGGGGATAATGATTATTCTATGGTATTGTAGGCTGGGTAACATACATTCACTAAAGATCGTATGCTCAAGGAAGCCTGCACTTTTTCTGTATTAGAGACAGTATTTATTAGCTATTTCATTCATCACTGGTTCACATATGACAACACACATGCACATATGACCACACACATACACATATCAAAGAATTAGAGCTGAGACTAGGTTACGCACTTGCTCCAGGCACAATTTAAGGTGGAGTCACAAATTGCTATAATCCAAACAAATAATATTTCAATGCAATATTGCTTTAAAGATGATAAATGCATGTCATTTTTTAAAAGGCAGGGTGAACAGAACTGATTTTTCCCTTTGGACTGAAGTTTTAATATGGCTTGGTGCAGTTCCGAGTTGGTACCCAGACACCTGCTTCAGGCATTGCACCAAGGGGAAACTTAATGAGCTCTTATTCCAGAGTGTCAGCCTAATCCACTGTACCAGATGCATCCCAGGACCTTTATCTTGAAGACTAGCTCACTTTCAGAATAATGTCCGGACTGTTCTTCAGTCCTTACAGTGGTGTCCATCAGAGTAATGTTTTAGTTATTTTAATAAAACACTTCAAACCAAGAGATATAAAGCCAACTGTCTCCAATTTCTAACTCCAGTTCTTACCCTCTTCCCACACCATTGTGGAGTAGTTCATTGTCCCTTTGTCATTTAACCATAATCAAGACACCTATAGTTGGTCCCATAATACATCCTAGGTCTTTGGCTTGGGCAAGGGCCAGTGACTCACCCAAACACAGCACTGCAATAAAATAAATAGTAGAAAATCGAGGTTCTGCTATTTGTTTCCCAAAACAGAATGAAGTCATACAAGAACAGGAAGCAGGTAGGTGTGAGAATAAGTATACTTAAGAGGTCAGTGGTAGGGGAAGCACCGGACAATCTCCACAAATTTCCATTTCTCAGGGACTTCCCATCTCATCTGTCAACACACAGAAGCCTACCAGAGTGATTTTCTAGTGCACTCTCCTTCCTGGGGCGATGACTCAGTGTTCATTCATTAGATATTTCCTGAGTACTTTTATGTGCAAAAAATCGTGTTTCAAACTATTCAGGACACAGACAGGAAGTGCTGGCATGCAAAATGCGGGTCATAAGACTTGCAGACTGATATGAAAGAGAAGGTATGGAGCCTCTTCAAAACTTATAGCACTTTCACACAAATGCCATCTTATACTTGATCTTTACCACACTCTAACCAAGGGTGGATTAGTGCCACCATTTTGTATCAAAGATGAAGAAAGCATCTTAAAAGTGCTGAAGGTAGAACTCTAATCTGCATCAAGAAATGCAGTATGTATCAAGTTCAAAGTGGGCAGAGTAAATCAGTATGTGTTATAGGAAAAAAAAATATAAATGGTGGGATTACTTCTGAATGCTGTAGTATAAAAAGAAATCACCAAGTGGTTGGGAAAAAGAGCAAAAGCAGGCAAAAGGATACAAGAGAAATGCTGATAGTGCTAAGGATAGAAGTGAAGAAGGACACATTCCACATGAAACAGACAGGCCCAGGCAGAGGCATAAAGGTAGATAATCACCACCAGGTACAGTGCAGCTAGATTAAGCAATATAGATGGATGGCTACGGCAAGAGGTTTTGCATTGAAAAATAGTGTTAGATAAAGAAGTAAAAGATGGTGGTGTGCAGACCGCAATGCCTTACATATCAGACTCAGAAGCTTGAACCTCATTGGGTAGAAAAAATAGGGATTGAAGTTGTACACAGAAAACCAGTATAAACAAAGTCGCACTTCAGTTAACAGGGACATGTCCTAAGAGATGTGTGGTTAGAGGATTTTGTCACTGTGCATCATGGGGTATACTTGCACAAACCAAATGGGATATCCTGCTACACACCTGGGCTGTAGGATATATGTTCATGTATTCTAGTATCATATAGCTTATTTCTGGTAGCGTCTAAATCAAGCACGAGAGAAAATGATGCAATGCAGAGGTACAATAAGCCCCAGGTTTATGAGGCTGCTGCTGGCATACTGTGGCACACCATTTTATTATAAAGTAGAGAGACTGCACTCTGAAACAACGATAAAAAAATACACTAAATACATAAACCAATATCACAGTCGCTCACTATCAGGGATTAAGTCCTGGATGTGCTGCACTTGACTGACGTCACAGTACCTTTGTTTACGGCGGCATCAGACAGATGAGAAATGGGTTGTGCTACAACATGACAAGGGCCACAGTGCCGCCAGCTGATCAGAGTTGCTTAGCTCCATTATAATCTCATGGGACCAGCTCCAAACACGTAGTCCATCACTGACAGAGCCGTCGTTTTGTGGCACATGACTACATTAGTTTTAGGAAGAGTAATCTGCTTATGGGTTACACGTAGTATGTTTCAGTGGTGAGAAATTGCATCGGGGAAACCTGCTGGCGGGGGGGGGGGTCGTTTCAGGGATCTAAATAGTAAGATCTTGACCTAGTGACAGAAATAGAGAAAAAGCAAAGGGAGTTGAGGTCAGTAAACTTGGTTTCAATTCTCTTTTACCTTACTAATCCTCAAAAGGGCAGTGGAACTCTAATACTGATCTGGCATTTGGTGCTTATTTGTATTAACCAAATATTGGAATCTATTACATGCCAGGCACTATGCTAAGCATCGACATACCTCAAGGGAAAGGGCAAGTCTTGCCTTTGAAAGGGCTCAGCCAACCAGCTGTTCTGGGAGACTCAGAGAGACTTTCTTTCTTTCTTTCTTTCTTTCTTTCTTTCTTTCTTTCTTTCTTTCTTTCTTTCTTTCTTTCTTTCTTATAAAGACTTATTTTGTTTATTTGAAGATAAAGTTACAGAGAGAGGTAGAACCAGAGAGAGAAAGAGAGTTTTCCATCCTTTGGTTCATCCCCCAATTGGCTGCAATGGCCAGAGCTGCACTGATCGGAAGCCAGGAGCCAGGAGCTTCTTTCGGGTCTCCCATGTGGGTGCAGGGACCCAAGGACTTGGGCCATCTTCCACTGCTTTCCCAGGCCATAGCAGAGAGCTGAATGAGAAGAGGAGCAGCCGGGACTTGAATTGGTACCCATATGGGATGCCAGCACTGCAGGTGGCCGCTTTCTGCACTTAGCCACAACACTGACCCCAGGGGAAGTCTTTCTAGGAAGGCTGATGCTGGAGCTCATTTCTGAAACCTGAGCAGTGCCCTGGACAGAATCGTGTCTACCTCAAAATTCAAATGGAAATCCTAACCCCCAATGTGACTGTAACTGGAGGAGGTTTTTTAGGAGATAATTGAGGTTAAAAGAGGTCGTAGGATGAGATCCTAATCTAACAGGATTGATGGCCATAACATGTACCAAGAAAAGGCAAGAAACTACCATCAATAAGCCAGGAAAAGGGCCCTCACCAGAAACCAAGCCTGCTGGCCTTGTTGGGGCCTTCTTGGCTTCCAGAACTGTGACAATGGATTTCTTTTGTTTGGTATTTGTTATGGCAGCTGGAGCTGATAAATAGAAAGTTTGTTTTCCAGAAACAAAGAAGAATGAGTATATTTCATATTGAGAAAGGAGGAAGGGGAGAGAGAAAATATAGAAAGATATTAAAACTATGAATGGATCTTCACGGAAAAAGCATATTATAAGAAAACTATGCCTGCACTCCAAAGATTTTTTTGTAACAGAATAACATCTTTTAATTCTATTTTCTGTTAACTTTTTGAAGCAACCTCATATTGTCCACACTGATGTGTTGGGGCTTGCATTTGAAAGGGAAAAAGGGCAGGGCAAGAGGCAAAGCAGTGAACAAGGGTCACTCTTAGGAGAAAGAACCAATTGTTTCTTAAGGGATTTGGCAGAATCCACTAGCCACAGGAGACAAACACCTTTTAACTTCCTCCAACCATCCTGGAACTTCTGAAAATCCAGTCTTGAATACCTCAGGCAAGACTGGCCTCATAGGAAAGGAAGCCATGGTGACTGACTGATGTATCTGCCACAGTAGGGGTACTGAGGACAGGCACCTGCACACCTGTCATTTCTGACTGCCAATCAATCCTCCCCTGCAAACAGATTAACCTAAACCAAGATGCATTAGTAAATCAGAGCTTCCTTTTAAGGGCCTCTACATGAGAATGCTAGGTTTATTTAAAAAAAAAATTCCAGAGGCCAGTGTTACAATCCTGATTATAACAAAGCAACAACAATCACTGAAAATGATTTTCTTCCCTCAGCCCTCTACCCCAAGGTCAATAATTCTCATCTATTTCATTTCTTTTAGAATATTTAAAATATTTAAATATTTTAGAATATTTTAAATATTTTAGAATATTTTAAATATTTTAGAATATTTCCTATCTTTTAGCATCTTGGTCTCTACTCCCTCCTCTCTCTGGATGATGCCAGTAAGACATCCCTCATCTGCCCACCACGAATCCTTCCTTTCTTCCTAATTCTATCAGAATGACTGTGATCAAGATCAATATTCTCTCACCATCTGTCTTCAATGTTGACAACTGTCCTGACTGCAGATGCCCTCTGCCACCATGCTGTCTGATCCCATTCTCCATAGCCTCTGAATCCCTTGTATTCATCTGCAGTTTTGTGTCCTGTTGTGATTCCAGATAAGCCCCGCTAGAATTTTCCTTCTTGTTTCTTCTCTGTAAAACTTTACCCTTCCCCTCTTTCTATTTAAGACTTGTTTTCCTGAGGAAGAATTTCCTTTATGGTATCCCTACTCAACACACACTTAGATGAATACAATGCAATGTCATTACATTATTAAAGGCACAACTCTTCTGTAATTAGGCAGAGAGTAAAGGATAAGATATCTTAGTGGTTAAGAGCTTGACCTCTGGAACCAGACTGCCTGGGTTATAAGCTCTGATTTGCCTTGTTTGGGGCCAGTTATTTACAACTACTCCTATTCAGTTTCTGCATCTGTATAATGGAGATCAGAATGGATAGTATTTACCTATTGGCTTGTTGTGATAATTGAATGAATTAATGTGTGTATTTGCAAAATATAATGCACAGGACTAGTTAGAAATGTTAGTTACTACTGTTATAGTGCAGTGGTTAAGAGTAGCACATTAGGACTTTCTGAATCTCAGTTTCTTGGTTTAAAAAATGGGCAAAACCACCTATTCTATAGCATAATATAGGTGTGAAATGAGATAATATGTAAAAATTTTAGTCTGTAGTTATCAAAAATTGCATTAGCTAATCATAATTACTCTTCCTACAACTCGATAGTCTTTACATATTTTAAGTGAACTTGCATGTACTTTAGAAAGCTCAGAGACAGAACATTGGCTCCAGTCTTTTCATTTTGCACAGGGACCTGTCAGAAAAATGAGGCTGTAGCTCTACATGGTGAGGCTAAGCTAGAACTCAGGCCTGCTGGCCAGCTTCCACCATACCACATGGATGGAACTGTTTGTCTCTTGTCTCCTGTCTCCTTCAGTGTGTAAAACCTCGGAAATAGCACCATGCACCAAGAACAAGGACTCTCTTTCTCCCTGCAATTGAAAGCCTCTCTGGGTCCCTGTCCATGTACCCAACCCGTTCACACAGGAACACCCCACTGACCTCATGTCCTGCCCAGCCCACGGCATGCGCTCATGAACAACCATGACCTGCTTGAACACTTTGAGTACAGTCCTTTGAAGTCCTATCATGGGTATCTTTGTATGTGTGTGAGTATTTGTAACATAACACTTGTATCTGTGATAAAAAAAGAAATGGACTTAAACACTTAGAGCAGTGTTGGTACTCTCTGTGTCCTACCTAGCAGAATTTCACAAGCAATGTACAAAATCATGGCTGAAGCCATGAAGAAGGTGTAGACAGCAATCTCAGATGCAACGTGGGGTTGGCTTCGTGTCATTTATTTTGCTAAAATATCCCTCACAGCTACTATAAACTTAGTAGAAACATCAAACTTCAGTCCTGTTCATTGAACAGAGCGCAACCAAACCTAGCAGGTGTCAGCCTTTGAGGTTGGTGAGAGCCGTCAGGGTCATCATTTACCCCAGCAGTGTAGACACCTCTGAACCACGCAGACAGCAGAGCCTGGATTTGGGAATCTACTTGTGTATTTAATTTTATTCTTTTCTTCACTTCTCCTTTTCCCCTTTCCCCGCACTCTTTAGTCTATTTGTTTAAATTTTATTCCCTGCATTTGGTTTATTTGGATCCTAAGAATCAACCTGGGGTAGTGGGAGAAACAGAAAGAGAGAGCTTCCATCCACTGGTTCACTCCCTTAATGCTTGCATCAGGTGTGGCTGGTGAGGCTGAAGCTCACAGTCAGGAACTCAGCCTAGGCTTCTGTGTCGGTGACAGGGACCCAGGAGTTTGATTCATCATCTGCTGCTCTCCAGTATGCGCATTAGAAGGGAGCTGGAGTCAGGAGAGCGGCCAGCACTCAAACCAGGCTCTCTGATAAGGAATGTTGGTGCTCCAACCAGCAGCTGAAGTACTAGGCTAAATTCCTACCCCTCCCTCCACTTTCTCTTTCCCTCTTGTCCTCCCTCTCCCCCACCATACCACTTTTCTTCCCTCCTTCCTTCCCTCCTTCCTTCCTTCTTCCTTCCTTTCATCCTTGCATCCTCGCTTTCTCCTTGCCTGCCTGCCTTCACTATAATATGTTGCCTGAAAGGACGATGATGGATAGTGTTTCCTGGGCCCAGTGCTGTGGTGCAGCAGGTTAAGCCACTGCCTGCAATGCCAGAAGCCCATATGGGCACCAGTTCAAGTCCCGGCTGCTCTACTTCAAATCCAGCTCCCTGCTAACATGCCTAGAAAGGCAGTGGAAGATGGCCCAAGTGCTTGGGTAGCTTCACCCACATGACAAACTCAGATGACTCTCCTGGTTCCAGGCTTAGGACTGGCTCACCCCCAGCCCTTGTAGCCATTTGGGGGACTAACTCTCTCTCTCTCTCTGTCTCCATCACTTTCTGTAACTCTGCCTTTCAAATAAATGAAAGAAAAAGTAGCATTTCCTTACACTTGGATTGTCTTCGAGTGCCTTATACATTTCCTTCATTTTCTCACTAGATCTTTCACCTTAGCCCCCATGAAATTAAGCAGAGCAGTCATTTTTACAACTATTGCAAAGGATACTCAAGGAGGTCACACAAGTTAGTAGCAAAGCTAAAAAAATGTTCAGTGCCCTTCATTTATTTATTCAGATTGAGTTCTGCACTGTAAAATCTAGACTAGTTCTCACAGGGAGCCAGGTCCCATCGAGGCTGTACGTCTACACCAGAAGTCCTCACCAGTGCCAGCTATGCCTGTGCCACCAGCACTAGAGAGTCACCCAGGGGAGACTTTTCATGACTGTTGCTAGGAAGCAGTAAAGGGAAGACTGAGAAGGTAAAGACTTTCCATTTCCATCTTCACTCCTTGGTGAGATCAGCCAAGGGAAACACCAAGTACCCTCTCGTCTCAAGTAACCCTCACCAAGCCAGAAACAATTCATTTTTCCCCCAATGTCCAATATATATTTGTAACACCTCAATCCATGTATTGTATCTACCTGTCTGTCTGTCTGTCTATCTATCTATTTATCTAGATATGTTTATCTTGAATAGCTAACTTATTAATTCTTGAACATTAAGACTTAGCTCAGCACTAAGCATACCGTGGGCACACTGACAGTTGTCAGAATGAGTACATGAATGGGATTCATTATTGTACTATGATATTTCTTTGTGCTACAGCAGGAACCTAGAAAAAGAAATTTTTAAGATTTATTTTGTTTATTTGAAAGGCAAAGTTACAGAGAGAGAGAGAGAGAGACAGACAGACAGACAGACAGACAGACGGAGAGAGGTCTTCCACCCACTGGTTCACTCCCCAAATGGCATCAATGGCTGAGGCTGGATCAGTCTGAAGCCAGGAGCAATGAGATTCCTCCAGGTCTCCCATGTGGGCGCAGGCATCCAAGCAGCTGTGCCATCTTCTGTTGCTTTCCCAGGCACATTAGCAAGGAGCTGGATGGGAAGTAGTGCAGCCGAAACTCAAACCAGAGCCCATAGGGGATGCCAGTGTTGCAGGCAGCAGCTTTACCTGCTACATCACAGTGCTAGCCCCGCAAAATGAAACATAGTGCATGGACTGCATTCCTCCTTCATCCCCCTGAGGTCTGGACTAAAGGATGTATGGGCCGATTTAACCACCACCTGAAAGGGTTTCAGGGCAACAGCAGAGAATGGCTGGGGTTGGAGCTCTTCACTGATTTGGAGACAGACAAAGGAGCCCAATTTTTATCAAAGTGTTTAATTATCCATACTCTTTTAGGGCATAAATTATTCCCCCAATATCTCCAAGCACTTCAACATTTATAGTGTCAGAGTTCCACATTTAAATTACACATCTGAGAATGATTCAGTACCTTCTTTGGCCTCTAAGGATTGATATCACTTCTAGAGGAAACTAAATTTCCCCAAAACGACTTTAACAGCATAGGGATCCATCCCCACCTTTGGGTCAATCTTGATAAAAGGTCATCAAAGTTGGCTAAACTGCCAGAGCGGAGAGCAGAGAGGATGGAACTTGGGAACTGGTTCAATAGTCTTTCCTTTGTTTGCAGTTCCATTTTTCAGCCACCCACAATCTACTGTGATCTAATCATTCTATTGTGTGTCTTGACTCTTTCAACAAAGAGAGGTCAAATTCACATTACTTTTATTATAGTGTGTTGTTAGAATTATTCTATTTTATTACTAGTTATTACAACTCTCTTACTTTGCCTAATTTCTAAATTAAACTTTATCATAGGTGGAAAACACATACATACACACACACACACACACACACACATACACACTGAGTTCAGGACCATCTGTGGTTTCCGGCATCCACTGTGGGTCTTAGTACGTATCCTCCATCAATAGGTGGTAGTTACTGTACTAACTCTCTTCCAGTGACTCTTCCAGTTACCTACCTTTTCTGCTAGATGTGCATTCAAGAATTTGAAATGTGTGGATGCACAAAAATGCACCT
This sequence comes from Oryctolagus cuniculus, assembly GCF_964237555.1. NCBI lineage: Eukaryota > Metazoa > Chordata > Mammalia > Lagomorpha > Leporidae > Oryctolagus > Oryctolagus cuniculus. Next base: position 114,789,904 of record NC_091432.1, read on the forward strand.
TCCTCGCGAAGCCAGGCCATTTCCTCCTGCTCTGAGCACGATGAAATACCTCACTTAGAGCAGGCACTGGCTGCAGGCCTGGGAGGAAGGTTCCAACCTGCAACAGGCTGGAAGCAGGGAGGTGAATGCCAGAGAATTCGAGTCAGATGGCCTGTGTGCTGCAGCCCCAGGAGAAAAGGAAGCTATATGAATTACTACATTTCTTTGGCTCACTGCACGAATCTCTCCAGATGAGGCAGCCCTGAGACATTTCCACAAGCAAGTGAAGGGGAAAATAGAAAAAAAAAAAAAAAAAAAGGCAACTTTTGCAGAAACCCACAAGTGAGTACTTGATCTTGCTCCATTTCAATCTGTTCTTTAGGAACTTTTTTTCCATAAACACAGGCCTGGGAGTCGAGCAGTACGTGCACAGGGCCTATTTCCCAAGAGTTTGGAGACCTCCATGCTCTATACATAAGCCAAGAAAAACACAGACCAAGAAAGTGATCACCTCCAAGGGGCTGCTTTCTATCATCTGCCCTTCATGTCAAGGGGAAACATGTGTTGAGAAAAACCCTGGGATGCAGACTGTATCTTGACATCTTCCCAAGAGAGTATGGGGAGAATTAATCAGATTTTGTTGAGCCAGAATTTGGCTCTCAACTCAGGTAGGGATACATGAAATTTTGAGCCACTCCCTACATTCAAATGATTGTGGTTTGCTGTGTTTCTGTTGGCATAAGATCCTCATCAGTTCAAACTCCCCAAATTAAATCCCCACATTAGATGTTCAAAGTACAAACAATTTTGCCAATAGAAATACTGGAATCCTTGAAACAAAAGAGCAAAGAATTAGAATTCTAGAGCTGGAAAGACCTTTATGAAAGTTTTTTAAAAAATTTTTTGTTGTTGTTCATTTACGTATTTTGTAGGCAGAGAGAGTGAGCTGCTATCCCCCATTGGTTCATTCCCAAATGCCCTTAATCACCAGAGCTGAGCCAGGCTAAAGTCGGGAGCCAAGAACTCAAGCCAGGTCTCCCACGTGAGTGGCAGGGACCCAAGTCATCACCAGTGCCTCCCTGGGTGAACATTACTGGGCAGCTGGAATTGGGAGCAAAGTTGGAACTTAAATCTAAGCGCTCCAATGTGGCATCTGGGCATCTCAAGTGTGAAACCAAATGACAGCCTTTGAGATAGAAAGATCTTTGAGAGGTAATCTGTATCAGCATGTGGCACTTTGCAAATGTAGTGTCTAAGCAATGTCCAAGATACACCGGTCTAATCTAATAGCCCTTTATACGATGAAGTTAAGCGAAAGTCACTTTCTTTCCTCTAATTTCAGGCTCAATGGATGTCTTTCCCTATATAAGAATAACTTCAGAAAGCTCACACAATTGGGATTATTCAACCAAACTGAAAGACCTTGTTACAAAGTTATATTTATAGCTGTTCATTCTCTTTATTTGACTTCATACAGAACAGTATAGTTACTCAAAAAAAGCTTTTTTGAAAAATAGAAATAAAAAGATGTTTGCCACAAGTAAATCCCCAATCCATAGAAAAGTACTAAGAGAATGCTCATGGAATATGTAAGTAATAATGGGGAAGAAAATTTTGTAAGGGACATGGGAAATTGATTATCAAAGCATTATTTAAAGCCTCTCTTAAATTTAGAATAATATCAAACAGAAAATCTCCTTCATGGTGATATTAACCTCCTTTTAAAAGAATCAAAGTAAAATCTCATTAATTTGGGTCACATTAATTTGGAACTCAAGATAATTCAAACCAGACAGCTAAACTTGGTTTTGTTCTGCCAACTCTCTAGAAAGTCAGTATCAACAGGAAAAGAAAAAATAATAATAATTAGTTTAAATGCTTAAGAGCACTGACAACACACAAATAAATGTCTTACTATAATTTTTATACATTAATGAAAAACTACATGAAACGTCTAAATGGTGGTAATTTGTTAATTCTTTTTGTTTGCTGTTTGTTTGTTTGTTTTTTTACAGGCAGAGTGGACAATGAGAGAGAGAGACAGAGAGAAAGGTCTTCCTTTGCCATTGGTTCACCCTCCAATGACCGCCGCGGCCGGCGCGCTGAGGCCGGCGCACCGCGCTGATCTGAAGGCAGGAGCCAGGTGCTTTTCCTGGTCTCCCATGGGGTGCAGGGCCCAAGGACTTGGGCCATCCTCCACTGCCCTCCTGGGCCATAGCAGAGAGCTGGCCCAGAAGAGGGGCAACCGGGACAAAATCTGGCACCCCGACCGGGACTAGAACCCACTGTGCCGGCGCTGCTAGGCGCTGCTAGCCTATTGAGCCGCGGCGCCGGCCCAGTAATTTGTTAATTCTGAATATAGCACTGAGGGAAGCAGAGAACTCTGCCCTGAGAAGACTGGATTTTGGAATTTCTTGTGCTGTTGACCAGCTATAAAGGGACCTTGGGACTAGTCACTGGCTCTCCCTGGCTCTCCACAGTTTCTCTGTAAAAGGACATCTTTGTCTTAATGCTACTCAAGGACCAGAGGTCTTCTCAACCCTCCAGCTTCTATGTCCCTGCGTAAGTTCTGTATAAATAACCAAAGCATACTTCCTTTAGATCTCTTCTTTAGTTCAAATTTCTTATTAATTTAGAAAAGCCTTCTCACTAATAGATTCAAATGAGCAAGATTTTGTTGTACTACATGCACATTTTTCAGACTACAATCTGAAACGTATATTGTTGATCAAAGGAATATTATCTTCAATACTGTGCCAAGCACAGACCAGCAAAGCAATGTTTAAGGGCTTCAACGTGCTTTCTTCTCATCTTATGCCTCTGTGGCAGTCTCTAGCATTCAGAACCTGGTGGGTCTCAACAATCATGGCATGACATTCCCTTCTGGTTATAACTTGTCTCTTTGCTATTTCAGAACCAAATTCTAGGGGTTGGTGTTGGGGTATAGTGGGTTAATCTATTGGTTGTGATACCAGCATCCCATATTGTTAATACTGGTTTGGGTTTGAGTCCCGGCTGCTCTGCTTCTGATACAGCTTCCTGCTAATATGCCTGGGAAGACAGTGAAAGATGATCTAAGTACTTGGACCCCTTCCACACATGTGGGAGACCTAGATGGAGTTCTTGTCCTCTGACTTCTGTCCAAGCCAGACCGGGCTGCTGCAGTAATGTAGCATATGAAAGAGCTCTCGTGTTTCTTTCTCTCTTTCTTCCTAACTTTCAAATAAATAACAACTTGTAGTTTATATTTGAGATATTTAGTAACACATCTCTTCTTTCAGAATTCAAATGAAACTGTATGCAAAAAAATTACTATGCTATTATGATTTACTACAAGTTAAACCACATTTCCTATTGTATGTAATGAGATGTGGTTATATTCTCTTGCAAATTTATGCCATAATATTACTCTTATTTCTCAGAGAAAGGAGATTCCATATCTAACAACTTATTGTCTAAATATGAAAAAAGAAAGGAAAATAGGATAGGATTTAAGTAATAAAAATGTCTTTGGATCTAGTTGCCATTTACTAACTAAACTTGTAAACTGCTTGTTAACTGCTGTCTTTGACCAAAACTCAGCTTCTCTGTCTGTAATTCACCTTCGTTACTTATGAAGTGGGCATGATCATACAGGACTTGCAATGCAAGTGTAGAAATGAATGAAAGAATGGGTAAGATGGCGCTTTGCTTTTTATCATATGAAGAAATATTCATATGCAGTATGTCCCTTTCATAATGAAATCCAGAGGCTCAAAGAATGCAAAAACATCTATATTTACCTGTGATAGACAGGGAATGCTTCTCAGTGAAGAGATTTTATTAACAGAAATGCACTTTCTGACAGTTTTTCACGAATGTAATCAAAAGCATAGAGACAAGAAGACAAGTTCGCTGACCAGTTTTATCCCTGCGTATTCTCACTGGACGGATGGCTGGGAAAGGGAAGGTACCAGGTGGTGTCCTTGTGTTCCTGCTGTGTCTTAAAGAATCCTTACACCTAGGACGGGCTATGTGAATAGTTGTTGAGCCAAATTTATCTTAGATGTCTTTTGTCCATGAGACTTAGAGTGTTTTTAGCTACCATCACATTTGGATACAAAATGGTCAATTTCCATGACCCCAGTTGGGTAGTGGATCAGAGAGAGCATAAGAAAAATACTTGACATCTGTAAATTTTAACTAATATACTCATGTTTCTTGGTCCTGTCAAAATACTTTTGTCAATAAACATAAAAAAAGACTAGTTGTACTTTGCTCATTCATTGTTTCTATATAGATTTGCATGGCTACCTCAAATGCCAGGCAATGTTCTAGATGCTGGAAATTAGTATGAATAAAGCACACCCTCTACTCCCTACACATGCACATATACAAACGTCCTCTCTTGTTCTACACATTCTAGCAGGGGAGACACAAAATGCAAGATGATTTAAGTGTTCAGTATTTCTGATAGTGTGAATTGCTTAGAGAAAAAGAAAGAAAGGAAGAAGAATCAAGAGAAAAGAAGGAAAGTAACTCCTGTACATGGAAAGATTACAGAAAAAATCATTAGACACTGGCCCTCTCTAACTATATGGTCACCCCATGGTGGTTATTATAATAATTATTATTATTTCTGTTAACCATCCCAGAAAATGTACCAACTAAGCTGGCACACACAGAATAAGTAGAAATGAGGCTAACGATAATAACTAACACACAATGACCAACAGGCACTCTACAAGCAATTCCATATGTAATCCTATTAATCTTCACAAGTGGAAGGAGGGACTCATGTTCTCTTTTAGACAATAGGGATTAGGAAACAGCACAATGAAGTCATTGAACTGAAGCCACAATATTAGTGTTAGAGTTGGATATGATTCCAGGCCCTGCACTCCTGACACTAAACTATGATTTTCTCCAAGGCCAACATTATTATTTGGCACTGTTATTTAAAGAAACATCCCCAAGAAATACAAGTGGACTTCAAAAACTTTGTGAAAAAATGGAAATGAAACATGTTTTTGGTGCAAGAATGATAATACACACTTTGCTTGAAATTTTTAAGGAGACCTTAGATAAGGAATTCATTATTTTCTAGAATATAGAGTATACTTTTGATGTTCCACTCGGAGAGATTTAGTAAATTTAATCTCATCATTTTACTCTAATTATAATGAATTTCATGTGTGTCTTTCTGAGAAAAAACACACAGTATTTCACCGTTTTAAGCTCTTTCTTCAGTTTCCTTATTAGAAAACAAATAAAAACTAGTGTAATTTATGATGAAGACAATAGATAAGACTGTAGTGATTGAAGAGTGAGCTCAAGAGGAAAAACAAGGCTAATTAAGCCACAGTAATTAGCAAATATTTAAAAAGACTAGGACCCAAGCTTGTCCTCAGGCCCCTGAGCAATGGAAAGCCTCAACTGTCAACCCACACACAAAAACCAGGGTCCGAGTGAAGAGTGAGCAAGTGAGAATATGTAGGTTGACATGAAAATTCACCTTGCAGGGGCAGGGAGCAACAGAGCAAAACTCTCCCATTCCATGCTCGGCTCAGGCAGTATAATTACACTTTAATTATTTATACTTGTCTTATTCCAGAAATGGTAAGATAAACTAGATGTAGGAGAGAGAAAGAAAAAAGAAAAATATGGGGCCGGCGCCGCGGCTCACTAGGCTAATCCTCCGCCTAGCGGCGCCGGTACACCGGGTTCTAGTCCCGGTCGGGGCGCCGGATTCTGTCCCGGTTGCCCCTCTTCCAGGCCAGCCCTCTGCTGTGGCCAGGGAAGTGCAGTGGAGGATGGCCCAGGTGCTTGGGCCCTGCACCCCATGGGAGACCAGGAAAAAGCACCTGGCTCCTGGCTCCTGCCATCGGATCAGCGCGGTGCGCTGGCCGCAGCGCGCCGGCTGCGGCGGCCATTGGAGGGTGAACCAACGGCAAAGGAAGACCTTTCTCTCTGTCTCTCTCACTGTCCACTCTGCCTGTCAAAAATAAAAAAAATAAAAAAAAAAAAGAAAAAAGAAAAATATGGAATTCAGCTGTAAACTCGCTGGTAGCCAATCGAACAGCAGAACCTGATCAATTACACAATTCACAGTGTGTGGATGAGAAAATATGCCAGTGGTCTTCCTAAGAAAATAACTTATGTTAAGTAATGCCCACAAAGGTAACATTTCCCAAGTGTGATGGAAGATAGAAGAGAGCTGAACTCCATTCTGGATGACAGATAGGATGAAGTGGAAAGAACATGAGTCTCTTCCTCTATGGATGGTCCTGACCATTATAAGGATTGTAAGAAGACTTGCAAAGATTCATGGGGATAAAAAAAGTAAAAAAAAAAAAAATAGTAAAAGTAAAAAATAGAAAAAACGTGGAAGATCAGTTTATTTTGGTTTGAAAAAAATTTTGAAAACTAAGAATAGTTTTTTTCATAATATGCATTGTCCATGGACTTCTTGAAGAATTCTCAGATGCATGGACTTCACAATTTTTTGCACCAAGATGCATTTAGCTTTTAATTCAAAATTCTATGAATTTTTTGAGGCATCTTCATAAATAGTACAACTTTTGGGCAATGCCTGGAGGGGTGCGATTTGGTAGGGGCTCCATAGATGGTGGCCACTTTTACATTGATGAAGGCAGAGAAGGTGATAGGAGGCTGGAGAGGGAGGAGGAATAGATGAAGAAAACTCCTTCAGCTCTAGCAATCATTTAGAAAGCAACTTGCAGGGGCTGGTGCTGTGGCACAGCAGGTTAACACCGTGGCCTGAAGCACCAGCATCCCATATGGGCACTGGTTCTAGTTCCAGCTGCTCCTCTTCTGATCCAGCTCTCTGCTATGGCCTGGGAAAGCAGTAGAGGATGGCCCAAGTCCTTGGGCCCCTGCACCCACGTGGGAGACCCAGAGGAAGCTCCTGGCTCCTGGCTTTGGATCAGCTCAGCTCTGGCTGTTGCGGCCAATTGGGGAGTGAGCCATCGGATGGAAGACCTCTCTCTTTCTCTCTCTCTTTGCCTCTCTTCTCTCTGTGTAACTCTCTGACTTTCGAATAAATAAAATCTTTTTTTTTTAAAGAAAGCAATTTGCAGAAGTTCATCATGTTTTGGCTTCATCTCTAAAATCAAGAAATGATCTATTTCACAGGTTTAACATGAGAATTAAGATAACATTTTGCAAGAATTGTTAAATGAAGCCACATTTGACAAGAAAAGTGTGATTGCTGAGTAATCATCCTGGGATGGCTTGCACAGAGCAACACACAATGGCTTCCTCTACAAGAACTAAGAGCAACTGAGGAAATATCTCCTGCCCTGTACACTCTCTGCTGTAGACATCTTGTTGTTATCTAAAGCCCTTCGTCCACTCGGTCTCCTCTGCCTTGAACAATCTCTTACCACTGCCACTCTTCACCTGGAAGCACTTACCCATCCTCCAGGGCTCACCACTTCCCCCAGGAAGTCTTTGCTTCCCTTCCTGAATGATTGGGTTCAATATACAGATAGTCCCTGACTTACAGTGGCTCCACTTATGATGGTGTGACTTTTGATTTGTGGATCTTACACTTATACAAAAGTGATATAGATTCAGTAGAAACCCTACTTTGACTTTTAACACTTGAATATTTCCCCAGATCGCTTGTGATCTGCTTCTCTCTCATGATACTTGGAAGCTCCTATCAGTGCAGCTCCCAGTGAGCTCTGTGGTCACCAGGGGAAACCACTGGCACTCTACATGTGCTATGGTGCTGAGCCAGGGTGAGCAGTAGGTTAAGTGTATTACATACATTTTAGCTTATGATATTTTCAACTTAAGAGACATCATAACAACGTAAGTCAAGGAGTATCTGCATTGCTAAGCTGTCCGGATTATCTCTGCTAATAACACTGTCTTGTAATAATTAATGTGTTGTCCAGAACCTCTCTCTGAACTGTAAACTCCTTGAAGACATGGAGTGTGTTCCTTGTAGCCCTGTGTTAGCACAAAGAAAGAATGCAGTAACTCTTCATTGAATCATGAAGGAATAAAAGAGAATTCAAAAAATACAAGATTAGTCACAAAGTTCTTTCTCTATCATCCTTAGGTGCTAAATACCATTCTTTCTTGCACTGAAGATGTTGCATCCCTACCCTCACATGGAATTAAAAAATGCTAGAAATTATGCTCAAGTCTATGCTCATTCAAGTTTCAAAATCACCCTCTAAAGAGCTTAACAGCACAAAATTTGTTTAGATCTGATTTTTTTCAAGCAAGAGCATTTAGAAGGGTTCAATAAATCAGTTCAGCAGTTATCTTGAACTCAGTCCTTTTTCCTAAGCTTTTTATAACCTTGTACAGTTCAAAAGAGATATAATACCTTGTGTTATTACTTCATTTGTCCATACATAATTAATATGCTGGTTTGAATGGGCTTTTCAAGATAAAAAAATCACTCTGATTGAAGTTGTTGAAAGCAGTATTTCCTCTTAAATATGGAGATCATTTTTTTGCACAAAAGAAACCTAAGTATACTAAGATCCTATTGACACCTAGGCCATACTGTTTAAATTATTTGATTAATAATCACTCATCCTCCTATTAGTTGTCTATATTTTCAGGGTGTATCTAAGATTGCAGTGTGCCATTCAGAGCCATTCAACAAATCAGATACCAACACCTTCAGATATTTTCCAGTAAATAGTGAAAAGGGCATTTAGTGTTCTGGTCATCTACAGTAACAAAGAACTGTTGAATGCAAAAGTGAAATTACTGGGGCTACTTAATGCAACTCTACCCAATGTAAGACTGTTCTTCACAGCTTTATAAATATTTTTCACATCATAAGTGGTGCCAGCATTGAATAGAGAGACTTTAAAACAAGGCTGCTTATAGACAATAGCTATTATCCTCTAGGACTCAACAAACTGACTGTCAGCCACCCTTTTATTTAGATACTCTTGGAAGGATAAAATACGACAGTTAATTGGTCTATGTGGGTAAAATAGCTTAAACAAAAATATAGCCTATTCCGGTCAATTGCCACAGAAGGTATATTTTCTTCAGTTGACAGTATCAGACAGATGGGAATAGAATATCTGAAATAACAGTTAATGATGTACTTCCTCCAGGGATTTTTCTCTCTCACACTTTACTGACCGGGTATGAATATGTACAATTCCTTCAAATTGAACCAATCTGCAGTTAAGAGATGACAGATCTGATCTAGTGTATTTCTACAATAAATTCCCACACATACATTACCCCAAATTTCTAAAAGATTCCAGAAGTCAAAAGAGTAAACTTTTTTTACAGCTAGGAAGCTGTGACTTGACTCTGTCACATACCAAGGGCTATTGGCATAGCTAGGTCTAGAATTCAGGTCTTCTCAGTCTTACCCACAGCTTTGTCCACTACCCCATGCTGAATCTTCCATGCCTACTTCCCATGAATCTGGAGTTCAAGGACTAAGTCACCATTCCAACGCTGTGTTAGAGCACACACGTGCACATATACACATGCGTGAGCACACACACACAGCCGCTGAAGAATATCCAGCTTATTTGATTAAGGAATGATATATGCATGTTCCTGAATTTACCTGAATGAGAGATATGGAGGAAGACGTTTCTAGAAGAAAAAGAAGGGGCTACTAACAAAAACTAACAAAAACCTGATAATCTAACTAAGGAGAAGAAACCAAGGAACATCCAGAAGGAAAATGCAAGTCATAGAAAGTGAACTGTTTGTTCACTTAGTAGAGTGGGGAACGCACATCACAGGTAGAGGCTGCAAAATCAATGTAAAGAATGATGTAGACAAGGACTGGGCAATGTTGATGGTGTTCATGGTGGAGAATCCTAAAATGGCAAATTCTGGGCACGAGGTAGAGTCCCATGTATCTCAGCAGTAACCAGTACTGATAGAGCTCCAGCTTGCCTAGAGGAGACAATTTGATCAGAATACACTCATTGGTCACTGACATAGAGGACCTCCATTTGTAGTCACCTCTCATCATTGTGATTCTGTGATGAGTCGTGTGGTCCTGCATCAAGACCTAGCTGGAGGCGTTCCTGTCCCCACTTACAGTTTCAGACTTGCTGCGATTCTCACATAGCCCTTGTTTTCACAACTGTTTACAGATCAATAGTCAAATACCATGGAAATCACGGCCAAATACCATATCTAAGAAGCACAGGCAGAATGGAGTTTAAGAATATCAAACCAAGCATTTGAGTATGGACTGAGGTCAAACCAGAAAACAGATTGACTTCATAGTAAAATCAATGAAGATGTGTTTGCAAAGGATATTTAGACTCAGGGGTGAGAAGCAGGGAAGGTGTGCAATGAGTGGTTGTGTGTGGTCATCATGGTAGGCATATTAAAGAAGCAAAAAAACAAAATATGTATAATAATTCAATTCTACATTTGCAAGGTAGAGTTTAATATACAATAAGACTGCCTATTATGAATAGATATCTCCCAATTTGCAATCTGAAATTATTTCTTAATTTGATGAAAATTCCTATCAGTTCAGAGAAATGAATGATAAACTAATTTTCTGTACTTCCAATGGACCCAGTTATTTCCAGTAAAGAATTCTAAATTAACCCAGGAAGTCCCTTTTTTCTATTCCTTTTCAAAGGCATCTGTGGCTCCAGGTGAACCATCAGCTCTACACCTGTCAGTCCTTTCCCATCTCTAAGTCTGCCCTGCATCACCATCCAAAGCAAGCCATCAGCTCCAAAGAACACAGCTTTCTTACTTGAACAAACCATAAACCTGGGAACACACTCTGGATTTGGCTCAGATGCATAGGTGTTTTATCTATCTTGTGACAGTAACAACCTCACATCCTATATGGGAAAACTATACTTAAAAAAAAGTGGTAATAAAAGCAAAGCTCTATCAGCACAATGTGTGGGTGTAGTGAAAACTAGCAACAAGTTTATACGTGATCCAAAATCATGATGCGAAAAAAAAAAAAAGCAGATTCTGGTAAACAGCTCAAGTTCAAGGTGTCAAGCCTACAAAAGAGCATACAGAATGACCAACATATTCAGGATATCATGGATCAGACAGGGCAGGGAGAAAAAAAAATAAAGGTAACGCCGCTACTTTCATTTAGTGTCTTTGTAATTTTCTTAACTCCATACTCCATGGGCAAATCACCCCAAAAGAAAATTCTGCACTATCCTGTATATATGACTTGTCTTTGAAGGAATTTTGAATCATGAAATGATTAGGCCAAGTTTGAGGAAAACCAAAGAGGAAAAGAAGCATCCATGCTAATTATTTCCACTCTAGATGCATAAAAAGTTGCCAAGAACACTGAAACATTCATAATATCTACCATTATCTAATAACTTGTTCACAGCTTACATCAGAATCTGGAAGTGACCATAAACTCTTTCTCATCCATTACATGGCTGAAGAAGAATAGGTTCAAAGAGATAGAGCAACATGACCACAGCCACATAGCCGAAACCAGAAGTCGGCAGGCGCTGGGTTTCCCCAAGTCTAAGACCACACTGGCTGGTGTGACTCTTGTTTGGAACAAAATGCTAGGCAACTGAGCTCCCACAGGCAGGCTTTTGGCAGAAATCTACTTCTGTTGGGGGGTGAGTGTGTCAAACCCCAATTGCTAAGAATAACTCAAAGCACCTTGGAAGTAGTGCTGGCTTCTAAAGAAATCCCCTCTTGCAGAGCGTGCCTCCTCTCCTTGGCCCATCTGTCGTTTCGAGTCTCAAGTAACGTACCCGAGATCGTTCGATCTATGGAAGCATATTGAAGGTATTATAAATGTCAAAGACGTCTTCTCTCATATTTCCATTAAAAGTCTCAGCCATGCCAAAAATCTCTCATTCCCAAGTGAGGAACATTTCAGTAAATGAGATGATGGATAGAACTTAAAGAATCCTCTAAGGAAGAAGGAGACTTGCAAAAGGAGAAGGAGAACTTGCCAAAAATAAATGCACATAGTCTCAGAAGAACGGATTTATTTCTTCGATGATATACTGACTTTTAAGGCCAAAGACCTGCAAAATACAGCTATTATTTCACATTGCTTTCCCCAATTTCTTTTTCTAGACCATATAACAGACACTAGGGGAAGACAAAGTGGACTAGAGAGAATCCATGTATGCTTGCAGGTGTGTGCCTGCAATTATCTATTAGATAATTGCATGGATGTGCCCGCAATTATCTATTAGAAGGAACACAAGGATTCCACTTCCTAGTCATTTTTCAACATACATGAATGGCCTCAGAGTTTTATGATATGTGTTTAAGCTTCAAAGGAAGTAAATTCTTCTAAGAAAATCTTTCTGCAATCAGTACAAAGGTTTTTGTTTACTGAATCCTCATTCTGTGTCAAACTCAACATGATGGATTGCAGATGCACTTGTGAGCAAGATAGACCAAGTCCTGCCCTCATGGAGTTTATATTCTATCAAGAGAATCTTGAGATCATGTCTTAAGTGCTTTATGACGTGTCTGTCAATGAGATCCAAAGAGACTGGCCATGTCCCAGAGATTTGGGAACAGATGACACATGCCTGTCTCTCATTCGCCAAATAAATCAACACAGACAACTTGGAATTCTCAGTTTGAGTATATCTGTAACAACCACACTGCCAGAAAAAAGACACAGCCAGAATTTCTTGGGTCATTCTTCCCATGCATCCGAAACTGCCCTTGTCCAATACGCTGCCAATCCCCTGATTACTGTTCAGCTTTGTCTTGCCTGGTCTCATTCTGACATTTGCTAGTGAAGATTATTCCCGCACACACACCAGAACTCCATGGAATTGACGCTCAATAAATACGATGTTGATGAAAAATACATGCCACTAAAAAAAATAAAATGCTAATTTTTTGGCAGAAATGTGTAATGTAAACAAAATGCATTCAATTTTTAAAATTGTCCTTTTTAATATAAAGTATTTGCTATTTATTTTAGAGACAGAAAAAGAAAGCTCCCAACCACTTGTTCATTCTGCAAATGCCTGCAATGACCATGGCTGGGCTGGGGCCAGAGCTAAGAGCTGGTAATTCAATTCAGATCTTCCACATGTGTAGCAGGAACCCAGTTACTCGAACCTGTCACTTCCCAGGATTTTGCATTGACAGTAAGCTGGAATCAGGGAACTGGAGCTAGGAATCAAATCCAGGTGTTCCGGTATGGGACATGGACACCTGAACTGGTGTCTTAATCTTACTGGGCCAAACATCTACATCCAATTGCTCTTTATTTTTATTGTAGATTGTATTTTTGTCTACAATATCTTTAAAGATTATTTATATATAAAAAGACAGAATTATAGAGAGAGTTAGAGGGTGAGAGAGCTTCCATCCACTTGTTCACTTTCTTAATGGCTACAACAGCTATACTTGGGCTAGGCCAAAGCCGGGAGCCAGGAACTCCATCTGGATCTCCCATGTAGTAAGCAGGGCCTAAGTACTTGAGCCATCTACCACTGCTTTCCCAAGTACATTATCAGGGAACTGAGTGGGAAGTGGAGCAGCCAGGACTCAAATTGGCACTTACATGGTTTGCAGGCACTGCAGGTTGTGGCTTAACAGGCTGTGCCACAATGCTGGAACCTGTCCCGTATTTTTGATAATATACTTAACATTATTAAAATAAATCAATGTTGTATGCAATTTTAGAAGCAACCTTTTGCTTCTAAAATCTCACCACTCTAATTACTTGAAATTTCTTTACCCTTCTCTTTCATCTGCTAATTCAATGACTTCCTATTAGATATTCCAAAGGCACTCAACTGAGCACATCAGCACTTGCTATATCAGCTAAGAGCACCCAGGTTACATAGTCATTTACTGTAACATAACACAGATTGAATGTACAAATGCTAACAAAAACAAAATTGGCTCCCCACCTCAGTCTTAAGGCACCACAGGTAATGTGATCAGTGTATTTATGGTTTTGAAACATTCTAGAATCTGTATTCTATCACTCCTTCCTGAATTTTTCTGATTCCCAGTTGTGTGAGAACCAAATAGCTTACCTCTCCTTTTTTCTTGCTTGTACTTGAGACATGAATTATGAACAAATAATAGATATGCTGTAAAATAGTCCCCTTTATCAACAGAGATTGTTCCAAGATCCCCAGTGGATGCTTGAAACTAAAGGATAGTGCCAAGCCTTATGTATACTATGCTTTTCACTGTATATACACGTCTACACACACACAGAGGCACACATATATGATAGTTTAATTTTCAAAGTAGTTACAGTTAAAGAATAAATACAATAAAAATAGAACAATGATGACAACATTTTTCATAAAAGTTACATGAATGAGAACCCTCTCTCTCTCAAAATATCTTATTATACTATATTCACCCTTGTGATGATATGAGAAACTGATACAGTGGTTATGTGATTAGATGAAGTAAGCTGAATTGAGTAAGCATTGTGACACAGCATTAGTCTACCACTTAAAAGCAGTCAGTCTGATACCCATAATGGCTACTGAATGACCATGGGGTGTAGGGTACACGGTGTGGATACTCTGGACAAAGGGTTGATTCATGTCGTGGGTGAGACAGGGAGGAATAGCACAAGATTTCTTCATGCATGCAGAACAGTGTGCAATTTAAACTTTTGAACTGTGTACTTCTGGAATTTTCCAGTTATTTTTGGGCCACGGTTGACTGTGGGTAACTGAAGAAACAGAAAGCAAAATTGAGGCTAAGGGAGAGAGTCCTGTATAACCCCAAGTTCACTACACTCTCTACTTTATGGAAGAAACAGGAATGTACCCAGTCCATACCTATATTCAAAAATCCCATTTTTCATCGTTACAACCTTCTTTTCTTTATAAAAGCATTTTATTAAAATACAGTATACATATTGAGATCCCTGTTAGGAATTTGGAAAACATTATGTTGAGTGAAATAAGCCAATCCCAAAGGGACAAATACCACTTGTTCTCCTTGATAGGTGACAACTAACTGAGCACCAAAAAGGAAACCTGTTAAAGTGAAATGGACACTATGAGAAACGATGACTTGATCAGCACTCACCCTGACTGTTGATGAGCAACTTAATATGTTATCCCTCTTAGTATTTTTTTGTTTGTTCTACTTAATACTTTTGGTTGAATACTGTAATCAATACACAGTTCCTCTTAAGTGCTGAAACTTAACTGAAAAGTGATCGCTGTTAAATATAAGAGTGGGAATAAGAGAGGGAAGAGATGTGCAATTCGAGACATGCTCAAGCTGACTTACCTCAAACGGTAGAGTTAGAAACATACCAGGGGATTCCAATTCAATCCCATCAAGGTGGCATGTACCAATGCCATCTCACTAGTCCCTGTGATCAATTTCTGTTCACAGTTGATCATAATGATAGGACTAAGAACCAAAGGGATCACATAAACAAGAATAGTGTCTGCAAATACTAGCTGATAGAATAAAAAAGGGAGAGAATGATCCAACATGGGAAGTGAGATACACAGCAGACCCATAGAATGGCAAATGTCCTAACAGCATTCTGGCCTCATAATCAGCCCTTAAGGCATGCGGATCCGGCTGAAATGCCCATGAGAGTATTTCAGGCATGGAAAGCCAAGACACTCTGGGGGAAAAAAAACCTAAATGAAAGATCTCCATGAGTGAGATCCCAGTGGAAAGAATGGGTCATCAAAGAAGGAGGTACCTTTCTCTGAAGGGAGGAGAGAACTTCCACTTTGACCATGGCCTTGTCTAAAAATGATCAGAGTCAGTGAACTCAGGGGGCTTCCATAGCCTTGGCAGCTCATGACAAGAGCCTAGGGTGATTACTGAGGCCATAAACAAGAGTGTCAATTTGTTAAGTCAACAACAGGAGTCACTGTGCAGTTACTCCTCATGTAGGATCTTTGTCCTTAGTGTGCTGTACATTGAGATTTAATGCTATAACTAGTACTCAAACAGTATTTTTCACTTTATGTTTCTGTGTGGGATATTTACTTAATGTATGCTAAACTGATCTTCTGTATATAAAGAGAATTGAAAATGAATCTTGATATGAATGGAAGGGGAGAGGGAGTGGATAAGGGGAGGGTTGCGGGTTGGAGGGACGTTATGGGGGGGGGAGCCATTGTAATCAATATTCTGTACTTTGCAAATTTATATTCATTAAATAAAAGTTAAAAAAATAAAAAAAATAAAAACACTGAAAAAAAAATACAGTATACATATTGAGAAATGCACTTAAGTGTAGCGATCAATGAGTTTTTTTTTGTTGTTGTTATCTTCTCACCCCTCTAACCAACACTCAAATTAAGAACAAAGCATCACTAGTACCTCAAGAGTTCTATCAAAGTAGAGGCTCTCTTCACTAACACGGTCACTGCATGTAGCCTAACCCAAGCTCTAGAATAGCAATTTCATGCCTAGTAGAGGTTGAAACTCAGTCCTATCATTTAAAAAATTCTTCAGCATTCCTGTCATTCTTTGCTCTGGAAACATAAATAAAAGGTCTGAAATCATTCTTCACTCTGGATTCCAAATACCGTGGCTTACCATCCTCCAATCCACACAGCACTCTCATAACTATTTATTCTTCCAAAGAATGCAGACAGTCTCCTCTTCCTGACGGCAGCAATGGTTACAAGGGAGAAATCTAGACAGCTTAAAAAAATTAGTATCTATGATTTCCTCTTCATTGAAAACTGGGGTAACATACTCATTTTTTAATTTTTCAAAATTTTACTTATTTATTTACTTATTTATTTGAAAGATGCAAAAGCAGAGACAGGCAGACACACAGGCACACAGAGCTCCCATTTGATGGTTCACTCCCCAAAGGCCCACAATGGTTGGGACTGGGCTGGACTGAAGCTAGGAGCCAGAAACTCAATCTAGGTCTCTCACCTGAATGACAGGAACTCAATTACTTGAGGCATCACTGCTGCCTCTCATGGTGTGCATTAGGAGCAAGCTGGAGCCAACGATGGAATCCAAACACTCCAGTGTCCCATGTAGGTTTCTCAAGTGGTATCTTAACCAGTAGGCTAAATGCCCACCCCACACCCATTTTAGATAAGAAAACTGATCTCAAGCCTATGTAATACTTGCTTAAATTAAAACAGACAGGGGCCAACATTGTGATGTAGTAGGCAATGCCGCCACCTGCAATGCCACCCTCCCATATGTGCCCCGGCTGCTCCTCTTCCCATCCAGGTCCCTGCTAATGGCCTGGGAAAAGCAGTGAAAGATGGCTCAAGTGTTTGGGCCCCTGCTACACACGTGGGGGACTTGGCTTTGGCCTGGCCCAGCCCTGACCCTTCTAGCCATCTGGGGAGAGAACCAGGAGATGGAAGATCTCTCTCTCTGTATATGTGTGTGTGTGTGTTGTGTGTGTGTGCGCGCGTGTGTGTGCCCCCCCGACCCATAACTCTAACTTTTGAATAAATAAATCTTTATTAAAAATCCAGATTACAAGGTGGGCACTTGGTGCGATGAGTTAGACACCACTTTGGACAGCCACGTTAGAGCGCCCAGGTGTGAGTGGCTCTGCTTCTTATTCCTATTGTGCATTCTGGGAGGCAGCAGTGATGGCTCAAGTAGTGGGGCCCTTGCCACCTCCGTGGGAGACCTGGATCCGGTTCCCAGCCCTCTGGTTCGGCCCAGCCCAGCCTGGGCTGTTGTGGGTATTTATTTCATCTAAAGGAATTCCTTCCACATCGGGAGGGAAAAGAAATAGCTAAAGCAAAGACCTGAGGGGAAAATTGCTGTCATATTTCTGTGTACACAGTATCTTTAGAAGGCTACCACCTGGGAAATGTTAGCTATTTCTCAAATGTTACACAGACTTGGCATATTTGTAGAGGCCCAACATGCTTTATATTCCCCAAGGAATGAGCCATCAAGCAATACATCACCAAAGGAGACAGTGTTGGATGGAGGGTAGAACCCGGCACCTCCTGTCACTACTCAGTAGGCATCTTTTGAATTGAGCCATAAAAATAGCAACATGCTCAGCTGTGTGATGCAGTCCAGAAAAGCCACTTACAGGAATCTGCAGGACTGTGTCCTGCCTGGCTCCTGCAGGCAGCCACAGTCTTCTCTCAGTCTCAAAATCATGCTCTAATCAGACAGCAAACGCTTTCATTACTCCACGACAATCAGGCCCCAGTAATTTCTCTGACTTGCTCAAGGCCTCAAGCCATTTTCTCTCTTGCTAAACCCACCTTCTGAACAACCTGCCCAGCCCCAGAGAGCACCGTGTGTGCCTGCAACACCTCAGACATCATAAGTGAAACCCCCAACCTCTTCCTTCTCTATGTTGAAAGCCCTTTCCAAGAGCGCTGTACACATCTGAGGCCAGGGAGTGCTCTCAGCTCTACCTTCTTCCCTCCAAGGCTTCTTCTTAAGGCTCCCACATGCCTTTCGGCACACCTTTGTTAAAGTCAAATATTGTCTTTGTCTCTGCCTGACTTCTGAGTCCAGAGATTATATCTCATGCATCTGTGTTCCTTCAGTAGCTGGCTTAGTGCCTTCTGCAGTGCCCAGACTACACAAACAAGGGCCATTAGAAAGCTCATTTGAAAATGGAAGTAAGGGGGGGCATTGTGCTGCAGCAGGTAAAACCCTGCTTCCAGTGCCAGCATCCCACTTCAGAACACCACTTTGAGTCCCAGCTGCTCCACTTTCAATCCAGCTTCCTGCTATTGTGCCTAGGAAAGCAATAGACGGCCCAAGGGCTTCAGTGCCTGCCATCCACATAAGAGACCTGGATGGAGTACCTGGCTCTTGACATCAATCTGACACAGACCTAATTGAGGCCATCTCCAGAGTGAACTGGCCGATGGAGGATCTCTCTCTGTGTCTCCATGTCTCCCCCACACCATCTGCCACTCTGCCTTTCAAGTAAAATAAATAAGTAAATCTTTTATTTTTTAAGATTTATTTTACTTATTTGAAAGGTGTGGTGGGGACAGAGAGAGAAAGAGAGAGAGATCTTCCATCTGCTATTTCACTCCTCAGATCACCACCCAATGGCCAGGGCTGGGTCAGATTGAAGCCAGTAGCCAGGAGGTTCTTTAGGTCTCATACATGGGTACAGGAACCCAAGTACTTGGACCATCTTCTGCTGCATTCCTAGGCATATTAGCAGAGAACTGGATAGGAAGTGGAGCAGCTGGGACTTGAACCGGTGTCCATATGGGATGCTGACATCACAGGCAGCAGCTTTATCTGCTATGTAACAACGTTGACCCATAAGTAAATCTTTTTTAAAATAATTAAAAGAAATTTATTTTGGTGTAAAAAATTAAATTCATGCATAGTTCTTGTAGAATATGAATTTCCAGATTTTTGAAAATCCCTTAGATGAATGGATTTCAGAAACTATACTATTCTAATTATTTTATGCTCATTTGAAATTTTTCTTAATAAATTATTTTTACACAGAGAAAATCAATTATTAGGTTACCACAATTTTCTGACTTTACTTACAAAAGTGCTGTTTTCATATATGACCCATTACTGATGTATACATTTTCCTTTAGAAGAGACTTGTGTTTCTGGATATTACATCACAAGTAGATAATTTAGATATTTAGAACAACTAGAGGGGCCAGCAATGTGGTGTAGAAGGCAAAGCCACCACTGCAATGCTGACATCCCATATGGGTGCCAGTTCAAGTCCCAGCGGCTCTTCTTCTGATCCAGTTCTCTGTTATGGCCTGGGAAAGCAATAGAAAATGGACCAAGTTCTTGGGGCCCTGCACCCACGTGGGAGACCTGGAAGAAGCTCCTGCTCCTGGCGTCAGGTTGGTGCAGCTCCAGTGGTTGCAGCCAACTGGGGAGTGAACCAGCAGATGAAAGACCTCTCTTCCTCTCCTTCTCTCTATGTGTAACTCTGACTTTCAAATAAAATAAATAAATATTTTTAAAAAATAGAACAACTAGAAGTATATTAAAACAGAAGACTCATACAATCCTATTGCAAGAATGTCACCTGCCACCTGCGTTTTTGTGCCAGTGTGTATTCCTAACTAACTTCAGACCAATGAACAAATCCACTCCCTAATGCAAAAAGAAATGCAGAGAGGAAATAAGGAAGGAAGGAAGGAAGGAAGGAAGGAAGGAAGGAAGGAAGGAAGGAAGGGAGGGAGGGAGGGAGGGAAGGAGGAAGGAAGGGAGGAAGGGAGGAAACCAATGCCCTAATTATATGCCCCTTATTCGGAAAACTCTTGACAACTTCCAGACATTAGAATTTTATGTTTTGTACTAATTTTAGTTAACAAATGTTTAGAATATTTACCAAAAACCAGACATTATTCTACATTCTTTCCAAATTTTAACTCATGTTATTACTAATAACAAACTTTGAAATAGTTTATTATTTTGATATTTACAGATGAGATTATTTCCTTTTTTATGGATGAGAAAACTGAGGTAGGGAGGGGTTATATATCACAGAGCTTCAAGTGGCTGAGTGTGGCTCAGATCCAGGCAGTACGGATCCACCACAATATGGCAGCTCTTTAGTATAATCACTGAACTAAAATAGTCATTTTAAACAAGAATTAAATATTAAATTATTCATTCTTTGTAACTTACAATAAGATTTTGACCATCCACAAACTGTAGAGAACATAATCTAGGTGGCTAATTTGAATCAAGTATGCTAAGACAGAATCCAGTGATTTGGGAAAAATACAACTGACTCAGGCCGACTTGACTCCAGTGCCTACCAGCTCTACAACAACCTGTGCCTCTGGTTTCTCCCCAAGTACAAAGAGCATCCTTTGTTTTCATGCGAACACAAGTAAATGAAGACTATATTATGGAAGATGACAGCACCAAAAATAAAGAATGTGTGGCAGCCACTTAAGCAACTATAATAAACCAAACATGGTCAAATCCTTACCTCTATCTGACATTAACTAAAGTCATGTTTTTTCTCAGTTATTAGCTGGTTCTGAGCTCAAGATAGAGAAGACAGAGCAAAGCAAAGTGAGGTCATAATGCACTCATGCTGGGTTAATTTTAGTACTAAGGGTTACCATCAGAGTCAATGATAGGTTTGAAAAAAACACTCATTAACCCTTTCTCTACTGGTAAATGCTGGAACCTGCAAGTGTTTCCCCACTCCAGAAGAAACAGGAGATAATCTACGGTAGTCTCCCCTTATCCAGAGAGGATATATTCTGAGATCCCCAGTGGATGCCTTGAGGCCATGAGTATTACCAAACTCAGCTCATACATACAAACACTGCAATGCTGTAACAGTTGATCTTGTAGCCTCCATGGCTACTAAGTGACTTAACAGCTGGTGGTTTATAGGGTGTGGATTTGCTGGATAAAAGGAAGATTCATAGTCCACATGGAGGGCGTAGGATAGCGTGAAATTTCATTGTGCTACTCAGAACAAGGTACAATTTTAAAAAGATTTTATTTATTTATTTGAGAGGCAGAGTTACAGAGAGAGAGAGGGAGAGACAGAGAGAGCTACCATCTGCTTGTTCATTCCCCAAATGGCCACAACAGCCAGAGCTGGGCCAATCTGAAGCCAGGAGCCAGGAGCCAGGAGCTCCTTCTGGGTCTCCCACATGGGTGCAGGGGTCCAAGGACTTGGGCCATCCTCTACTGCTTTCCCAGGCCATAGCAGAGAGCTGGATCGGAAGTGGAGCAACTGGGACTTGAACCAGCACCCATATGGGAAGCCAGTGCCTCAGGTGGAGGCTCAGCCTACTATGCCACAGTGTTGGCCCTCACGTATTTTTTACTGATGGAATTTTTCATTTACTATTTCTAGACTGTGGTTAACTAAGAGTAACTGAAATTATAAAAAATAAAATGGAGAATAAGTCAGGGTAGGGGGACTTCTGTGTTTGAAAGAAAGCCTTGTTGAGAAATTTGTTAGCAATTTATAGCAGATTTTTACTTTATGATAAATAATTCAGAAATGCTTTTTAACTTAAAATATCTATTAAAACATTGTTGTCTACCTATGATTCTATCCCTGCCCTGCCGAACGTGGTGATCATCAAGCATATGAAATGTGGCTATTGAACATTACAATGTGGCTAGAACAATAGAGATGTGTTATAAATGTAAAATGCACATCAAAATTAGTAGACTTACTAAAAAGAATGTAAAATACCTTGATAGTTTTATATTGATTGCATAATAATATATTTTATATATTGGCTTATATAAAGTGTTATTAAAATTAATTTCACTTGCTTACATTTAGTTTTTAATATAGTCACCATAAAATGTAAAAATTACATAGAAGGGGGCCAGGTGTTTGGTCTAGCAGTGAAGATACCCCTTGGGACAAAGACATTGTGTTTTACAAAATCTGGATCCTAGCCCCAGCCCCAATATTAATTTCAGCTTCCTGCTACCGTACACCCTTAGGAGGGAGCAAGTGATGACCCAAGTAATTGGGTCCCTGCAACTCATGTGAGAGACCTGGTTCCTGGCTTCAGCTTCGTCCAGTCCCAGTCATTGCTGGCATTTGGGAAGTGAACCAATGGATAGGCACTGTCGATCTGTCTCTGCTTCTGAATAGCATTTTTAAAAATTAAAAAAGGAAAGAAATTACATATTATCTTATTAAAAAATGTAATCTACACGACTATTTCAAAAAATTGTGGAAAATTGAATTAAAATATAAGTTTACTTTGGTAAAAAAATTCAAATCTATGCATCCGACAGGTCTTTAAAAGGTTGTTGAGGCTGTGTACGATGAAGAAACTATGGATAGATTTCAAGAAGATTGTTCCCTCAAAATAAAGTTGCTTTTTTTTTTTTTTTTTTGACAGGCAGAGTGGACAGTGAGAGAGAGAGACAGAGAGAAAGGTCTTCCTTTGCCGTTGGTTCACCCTCCAATGGCCGCTGCGGCCGGCGCACCGCGGCCAGCGCACCGCGCTGATCCGAAGGCAGGAGCCAGGAGCTAGGTGCTTTTCCTGGTCTCCCATGGGGTGCAGGGCCCAAGCACCTGGGCCATCCTCCACTGCACTCCCTGGCCACAGCAGAGAGCTGGACTGGAAGAGGAGCAACCGGGACAGAATCCGGCGCCCCAACCGGGACTAGAACCTGGTGTGCCGGCGCCGCTAGGCGGAGGATTAGCCTAGTGAGCCGCGGCGCCAGCCATAAAGTTGCCTTTTAATGTCATTTTCCTCAAAATTTTTTTTTTGAAGTGCTCTGGTATGTGGCTCACATGTGTGGCTTCCATTGTGTTTTATTGAATAACACTGCTATAGACAAGAAGGCAGCAGAAGCCCAGCAAAACACGGCTCTGGTTAGGAATCAAATTGCTTTCCTAAGTGTGGGTTGAGCAGTCCCGGATCAGCTTTAATAGGTGCAGTGAAATTCATCACAGTAGAAACTGTAAAAACAGCCACATCTAAGTGGCACTAAGAGGATGTAGGGGTGAAGCAGCATGGAAAATGCCAAAGCATAGAAAATTCTAGGAGAAAAACTTCTGATCCTAGGAAACCGAGTGCGTAGTCTGCCATTAGAGACTCCTGTCCAGGCGGCCACTGCCTCCCCAAGCTCAGGTGCACGGTCCCTAGCTTCCTGATGAGGACTCCCCAGGGTATCTTTCCAGGGAACCGTCCTCAGGAGATACCACACAGTGCAGATTGCAGAAATGGGAGACAGGCGGCCCTTCTGCTTCTATAGCTGCATGGTTGCCGAAGGTCATTATATCTGCTGCAAACTTCCAGGTGCTCTGTGTGGGAAGAATGGCAGCTTTTGGTGCTTTCAAATGGGCAAGAATAATTTCTTTCCTGTTTCCATTAGAAGCACTAGAGGGGAAGCCCAGAGGGGGATAGTAGTCATGAAATAGAAAGCGATTACCTTCCTTTTTCCTCCAACTTGCCAGACAGGGAGGAACACTCATTGATGAGTATTTATTAGCTAATGATGGAAGAGCAATTCAGCAAAGAAAATGGCCTTGGAATGCACTACATGATCCTGATTGCAGAAAGGGGAGCTTTTTTTTTTAATGCTCTACAAAGTGTCCTCTGCAATAGCTGCGCCTCTCATGAGCTGCAGATTCCCTTGTCCCTCCCATGATAATAACTTGCCTTCATGGTCAGAGCCAAGAACACATTCTTTGGTTACATAAGCTTCTAAAAATAGCAATTTATCATGGAAATGCTAAATGGCCCTTGAATATCATGTTTTGATGGGCCATGAAGTTACTGGAGTGTCTGTTTTCTTTTACATTTTATAATTAAAGATAGGGATCACTTTTGAGACTTTTCAAACATTAGAAGGATATCTGTTTCCTACTTTGGACACTTTTTCATCATGAAAAACATGAAGAAAGGTTTCCCATGGTCAAAGAAGTTCCATCAGAGGCATGGAGAAGAATTTTCTCATTATTGAGATCTAACGAAAAAGAGAAGGCTAATTCAAGCCTAATTTATTTTTCCGTGTGTCTAGCTAGGTTTGCTAGATGAATTCTCAGTGAAAAAAATCTGAGAAATTAGTTCACAGAATATTCAAAGAAAACTTAATAATGTATTTCTCATTTCTTAAGTTAAGACCTTTAAAACTGAAAGAATCTCAAGAAATAATGTAGTTGACGTCTCCTGAAAGCCAGCGTGTGTAAGGAACCTGCCAAAGATGTCCAGCATGGACCGGCTCCTGCCCTCGTGGATCACATGGTAACTGTCACTCACACTGGCAGGCAGGGACAAGATGAGTGAGTGAATGAATGAAAATGATTCAGACAGAGTTTGAGTCATCTTGTAGCTATGTAATGCCAAGGATTAAGATGGGGCTACAGGAGGTTAAAAAAAAGGGGGTGAAAGGGGCAGATTTTCTTCACAAAACTCACCAAACAACCAAGACCCTAGAAGTAGTCCATAAGACTTCACATAGACAATTTCTTCGGTGTTTCTTTCACACAGTAAATTTTAAATTGAGACGAAACACACATGACATAAAAGGAATAATTTTAAAGTGAACTATTCAGTGGTTTTCAGTACATTTTGTTGTGCAAATACCCTCTCTATTGAGTTCCAAAATATTTTCATCTTCCTGAAATAAAACCTTGTATCCACTAAGCAATTAATTCCCATCTCCTTCTACTAATAGCTCCTGGCAACCACCCAACTGCCTCCTGTTCCTATGGCTGTGCCTATCCTGTATATTTCATTCTGCAAATCTCCTACAAATGGCATCATACAACATCTTTGGGTCTGGCTCCCTGCACTTACAATGTGTCCAAGGTTTATCCATCCACCCATCAGGACTTCACTCCTTTTCATGGCTGAATAATAGTCCCTTGTGTGTATTTACCGCACTCTAGTCAATGCCTTGTTATCCGCATGCAATTTATTTGTAGGAGCTTTGGACCACAGCATTCGCTGAACTCCCTACCATCCATTAATACACTGTTATTAAGAGTCCTCCCTCAGAAGCCAGTGGCTGGAGAGTTTTTTCAATACTGCACTAAGTCAATATTGCTCTTTCTATGTGACTTGTTCTATTCCACAAAACATTTCTAACAACAACTCAGTGAAGTGATGACTAACTACAATTATCTTTATTTTGGAAAGGAGGAAATTGAAAAGCAAAGAGCTTTAAAAAAAAAGGTACTTCAGAACATTTGTGGAAAATTGAATTCAAAGATGATATTTCGAAGCCCGTGCATAATTTCGTCATCATACATTTTCCATGCACTTTCTGAAGACCTCTCGTGTCACAGAGGGTAAAGGACAGACCCAGGGCTGACGCCTTCCCTTCCCACCACTGCTCCACACTAACCCACAGTGACTCACAGCTCATTGCACTGTAAAACACGTCTCCATGTGGCTTTCATTTTTTTTTTTTAGATTTACTTCTTTATTTGAAAGACAAAGTTACAGAGAGAGAGAGAGATGTGCTGGTTCACCCTCCAGATGCTCACACAGCAACCAGGGCTGGTCCAGGCAGAAGCCAGAAAACTAGAACTCCATCTAGGTCTCCCACAGGGGTTGCTGGGACCCAACTGCCTGGGGCATGCCGCTCTGCTCTCCTAGGGGCATTCGCAGGGAGCTGGATCAGAAGTGAAGCAGCCAGGACTCCAATCAGTGCCCATATGGGATGCTGGCATCGCAGGCCAGCTGTGCCACAATGCAAGTCCCTACACATCATATTTGAAGGAAGGCTTTTATGCTCAGGACAAAAAAAGCCTCAACTTATAAACTGATTTAGCTGTAAATATTTGATTTGTTATTTAGCCTTTGTAACTCATAAGAAAGTTTCCCAGGGCGAGCATTTGATGTAGTGGTTAAGACACAACTTGGGATACCTGTAGCCCGTATCAGAGTGCCTGGGTTCAAGTCCCAGCTCCACTCCTGATAGCAGACTTGTGTCTATATGCACCCTGGAAGGCTGTATATAATAGTGCAGGTATTTGGGTCCCTGTCACCCACTTTGGATGAGTGCACGCTGAGTTTCTTTCTCCTGACTTTGACCTGGCCCAGCCTCAGTGCTGAAAACATATGGGAAGTAAACAAATGGATGAAGATCTCTCTCTCTCTCTCTCTCTCTCTCTCTCTCTGTCTCATTCTCTGCCTTTCAAATAATAAATAAAATCAATAAATAAAAATAAAAGAAACTTCCCAACTAGAAATTTATATAAATTATTTGTAGGTTCCCACATTAATCTACTAAAAAACAAGCCAAAACAGAAAAACAAAACCCTAATCCATCATGTAGCAGACTACATCTTTGTTTCATTAGCAGAATTAGCAGAATTATGTATTTTGAGTTTGTAGAGCAGAGATGCCAGACCCTCAGCATCCTGCCTGCTTAGGTTATCTTTCCACACTGCCCCTCCCACTCCCTTCACTTTTCTCCAATAATTGAGGAAATTCCAACAGCAGGGAATGGGAGTCCTGACAGGGGAGCTTGAATTAAAAAGGTTCCCAGACAAACCCCCAAGAGAAACAGGGGTAAGTATGAGGGTTGGACTAACTCTCAGAGCAAAGCCTTAGAATATTCTGGAGTGAGCAGAGGGGAACAAGAGCCGATGAGGTTTGATATTTAGTGGCGAACCAGAGGTTGATTGTTCCAAATAATAGTCCCAATAAGTTCCAATAGTAAGCGGAGACATTCTGGAACATTGACTATTATGATAACATAGATAATGGTGATAACAGCGATGGGCCACACATTTAAGAACTCAAATAACAGATAAATATTCTCCATATGCAGAGTACTTAACAGTTTTCACAGCACTTTAACACCCATTATCCTCTGACAGCCTCACAACAACCCTAGGAGTTAATGACAGTTTTTATTATACCCATTATCCGGATGCAGAAGTTGATCTTGACAGGTCAGTGCTGTTTTCATACCACCAGTAAGACACGAACCCAGGATTCAGACACAGGTTCTTTGAGCTTACAAGTCCTGCATTCTCTCTGCAGCAGGCAGCCAGCTCCTGCTACCTTTAGAGAAGGAACCAGCACTCTAAATCTGTTTGCAAAAAAACGAAAGGAGGTGAGAAGTAATATGGGACATGTACTCTATAGAATACTATACAGCAGTCAAAAACAATGAAACCCGGTCATTTGCAACAAGATGGAGGAATCTGGAAAACATTATGCTGAGTGAATTAAGCCAGTCCCAAAGGACAAATATCACATGTTCTCCCTGATTGGCGACAACTAACTGAGCACCAAAGGGGAAACCTGTTGAAGTGAAATGGACATTATGAGAAACAGTGACTTCATCAGCTCTTGTCCTGACTGTTGATGTACAATATAATACTTTATCCATTTTTGTATTTTTTTTGTTCTAGTACTATTGGTTGAACTCTTTGATTAACACACAATAATTCTTAGGTGTTCAAATTTTAACTGAAAAGTGATCCCTGTTAATTATAAGAGTGGGAATAAGAGAGGAAGGAGATGTACAATTTGGGACACGCTCAATTGGACTTGCCCCAAATGGTGGAGTTAGAAACGTGCCAGGGGATTCCAATACAATCCCATCAAGGTGGCATGTACCAATGCCATCTCACTAGTCCAAGTGATCAACTTCAGTTCACAGTTGATCACACTGATAGGTCTAAGAGTCAAAGGGATCACACAAACAAGACTAGTGTCTGCTAATACTAACTGATAGAATCAAAAAGGGAGAGAATGATCCATCAGGGGAAGTGGGATACACAGCAGACTCATAGAATGGCAGATGTCCTAAATAGTACTCTGGCCACAGAATCAGCCCTTAAAGCATTCGGATATGGCTGAAGAGCCCATGAGAATATCTTAGGCATGGAAAGCCAAGACACTCTGGGAAAAAAAGAAGACCTAAATGAAAGATCTCTGCGAATGAGATCCCAGTGGAAAGAACAGGCCATCAAAGAAGGAGGTACCTTTCTCTGAAGGGAGGAGAGAACTTCCACTTTGACTATGACCCTGTTAGAATAAGATTGAAGACGGCGAACTCAAAAGGCTTCCATAGCCTTGGCAACTCATGACTAGAGCCTAGGGAGATTACTGACGCCATAAACAAGAGTGTCAAATTGTTAAGTCAACAACAGGAGTCACTGTGTACTTACTTCTCATGTGGGATCTGTCCTTAATCAGTTGTCCAATGTGAAGTAATGCTATAATTAGTACTGAAACAGTATTTTTACACTTTGTGTTTCTGTGTGGGTGCAAACTGATGAAATCTTTACTTAATATATACTTAACCGATCTTCTGTATATAAAGATAATTGAAAATGAATCTTGATGTGAATGGAATGGGAAAGGGAGTGGGAGATGGGAGGGGGCTAGTGGGAGGGAAATTATGGGGGGAAAGCCAGTGTAACCCATAAACTGTACTTTGGAAATTTATATTTACTAAATAATAATAAAAATATGCTATGGAAAAAAAGAACACTATGAATACATTTCAAAAGTTGCACCAGAATAAAAATAAACATCTTTTAATTCCAAAAAAAAAAAAAAAAGATAAGTTTATTGTTATAAAATAAAAAAAAAAAAAATGTTCCGTGCAGGAGAAATAGTAACAGAAAGCACGACACATAATTGCCGCAGAAGCCACCTGACCCCCTTCAAGCCTTTCTTAGCGTGTAGCTCACACACTCAACTCTTCTCAAAGCCAGAAGCCATGGGATAAAGGTTGCCCCCAAGACGGTGACAACGTCATCTGGCATGTGTGGAGGAAAAGGATGTGTAGCTTTTCAAAGTCCAGATTGCTTCAAACCAAAATAACCAGTTGTTCCTGAGCTATTCATGGTTATATTTTATTCTTACATTCTAGACATCTGTACTTATCTGTAAAGTTCCCTCTTCTTTTCTTTTCTTTTCTTTTCTTTTATTTTATTATTATCATTATTTTTTGGACAGGTAGGGTTATAGACAGTGAGAGAGAGAGACAGAAAGAAAGGTCTTCCTTCCTTTGGTTCACTCCCCAAATGGCCACCACGGCCGGCACACTGCACCGATGCGAAGCCAGGAGCCAGGTGCTTCCTCCCCATCTCCCATGCGGGTGCAGGGCCCAAGGACCTGTGCCATCCTCCACTGCACTCCCTGGCCACAGCAGAGAGCTGGCCTGGAAGAGGGGCAACTGGGACAGAATCCGGCACCCCAACCGGGTCTAGAACCCAGTGTGCCAGCGCCGCAAGGCGGAGGATTAGCCAAGTGAGCCGCGGCACTGGCCCCCTCTTCTTCTTAATCTCTTGCTCAGGAGAGAGAATTTTCATGACGCTTCCATGAAAGTTTCTAAAAACGAAATGACTCGAGTCCCAGTCCGCTGCATTGGGCTGCCAAGCTCTTACGTGGGTACTGGGCCACCAGTGAAGGTAAAAGTGGTCCGTGGGCATTTAGCTCAGTGGCAAAGACGTCCCATGGAGCACCCATATCCCATCACAGATTGTCTGGTGCGAATCCTGCCTCCTCTTCAGATTCTAGCTTCCTGCTAATGTGTATCCTGGGAGGCAGTAGGCGGCAGCTCAACTCTTTTGGCTCCTGCTCCCCATGTGGGAGACCAGATTGAGTTTGCAGGCCCTGGCTTTGGCCTGGCCCAGCCCTAGCTGTTGCAAGCCAGGGTTGGGGAATGAACAAGAGGATGGGAGATCTCTCTCTGACTCTCTCTCTCTGACTCTCTCTCTCTGCTTTGAAATAAACTGAAAATAAATAAATGAAAATGGAAAAGAAATAGACTTCTCTTCTCCAAAGATGAACTGGTATAGTAAAACTAGAAAGCCAATGTGTGAGACCCACCAACCACAACACTAGCACCGGGCTCTCCCA
Organism: Oryctolagus cuniculus; assembly: GCF_964237555.1. Classification (NCBI taxonomy): domain Eukaryota; kingdom Metazoa; phylum Chordata; class Mammalia; order Lagomorpha; family Leporidae; genus Oryctolagus; species Oryctolagus cuniculus. Next base: position 114,820,089 of record NC_091432.1, read on the forward strand.
CCAACATCACGGAAGCCTTACACATCACACTGTGGAAATGAGAGAAGGGCTGAAAGTGCCTGGATTTATAGGCACGAACCCCATTAGCTGGTCTCACAGCTAATTGCTAATCTAATCTAGCCTAGGGTAAATGATTATCAATGGTAATGTAAGAGGAGTGATGATTTTTTAATTTTATTTTTGCTCCTGTAAAGAGTGGGGTTGGGCTGGGGGCTGGTTATGGGAAGGAGGGAGAAAATGGGCACTAGTGAGCATTTCACCTTTCTTTCTAGGGCTGAATCATGGCCCAGAGGTGCTGACCTTGGCCATAAATCATGAGTGGAAGCTCAGACATCTGTCTGGTTTCATTCTGATTCATTCCACTGGTGCCTTTCTAGGTGTTTGAGCCAATATTGCCTATCATGCTTTTCGCTCCCAAGCCTCTGCTACTGAGTGCTGGGTGACCTTGGTCAAATATTATGGCCACTCCATTACAGGGGTGTCTTGCAACACAGCCTGAATCTGGAATCAGAAACCTCAGACTGAAGTTCTGTGCTTGCCTTTTATTAGGCATGCAACCTTAACTAGGCAACAACCTGGCTAGAGAGCCAGCATTTCTTCAACAATATTCTGAAAATAACAATGTCTACTTCTTAGCAGTGATAAAGAAATAGATGCACATTTTAAAAGGTTTGCAAATTTTAAAATGCCATTCAAATGTGATTTATCCACCCACTAGACAAAAGCAGTCACTCTCCAGGTAAAAATAACAATCGACATTTTTCTTTGAGAAAGTTCAATGCCAGATTTCCTAAGTCATTTTCCCAGGGAAACTGAAGTGGACCTTTGGTTACTTATCTAGCAAAATTCAGACTCTGCAGAGGCTAACTTGATATGTTCTGGCCATAAAGGATAGAGAGGTTTATGTTAAAGTGATTCAATTTAATATTTCACATGTCACTCTTTGTGTTGAAAATCCCACAACGAAGGAGAGAATCTGACTTCACCAGTCTCCCCACGCCGCCCCGGTCCCTCGAAGAGTTTCCATCATTTCATTAAAAAAACGCAAACCTCACCACATCCTGCTCAATATGGTGACCGACTCCCGCACAGTCAAGATGTTATTTTCAAACACATTCTTCCCTTGCTTCTCAGTCCCCATGGGGCCCTGCTCTAACTCCTGGCCTCTGAAACCCCCGTGGCAGCCGCTTCCATCTTACTGAGCAGATTTTCAAACAAAGTCCCCTTGCTGTGTGCACGGAACTGCCCTCCAGAGCTGCAGGCACGCCAGGCGGGGGCTCTGATGCTGAATTTATTTCCCACATCTTGGACACATCGCTCTCTCCTCGCCTGCCCTCCCTCCTGTCGCCATGCCTCCGCCTCCCCCTCCTCTTCATTCCTAAATCCTGCAGCCATGACAGAAATAAATTAGCTAGAGGTACAGGTCACACCTTGGAGAGCAGTAAACGTTCTGTGGGAAATCAATAGAGAAGATGGGATTCACAAACTGTTGAAGCAGAAGGAATGATGCATTGATGGCTACACATAAACCAAACAAAGGAGCCTGAGAAAGCTTTCCAGGGAAGGGCTGGTACACTCTGCCTTCTTTTATTCCAACACCTGAACCCGACACGGCGCCGTGGAAAAAAAGGCACGCCCCAGACACCTGAGCTTTCTGTCCTCTGGAAGGCTAATGCTGTGCGAGGATTGCGAAAATTAGAAATTATGTTCAGATGGTGGATGCTAATTCTGGAGCCCCCAGGATGCCCCGCAGAGGGTCACGAGCTGACTGTGTGGACATATATCTGTCCCAGAAAAACCCTCCCTCCGGGGCTGCTGACAGCAAAAGCCAGGGAGGGAGCGTCCAGATGATTAATGGACGAGATGTAATTCCTAAAGCTGTTGAGTGTGATGGGAAACAAACAGGCTGCAGATTCTGCAAACCCGGGTTCTGGTCCTGGCTTCACCACTTTGTAATGAAAATAAGGAGGACGCATTTGTAAAACAGCAGTATGAAATCTACCTTACATGGATTCAATCTACTTTAAGTGGATTAAATGAACCATAGACATAAACACCCAGTACACGATAGGCACTCAGTACCTACTAGCTGCTTCCCCTCTCCTCCCTCTGCCTGATTATGAGTGGTTTTCTCATTGCTTTTGAGTTCTACAATTTTTCCACTACAGATCTTTTTTTTTATTATTTGAATAGAGAGACACAGGCATAGAGAGACACAGAGACAGGAGGAAAAACTTTCATCTGATGACTCACCCCGCAAATGCTATAATAGCCAGGGCTGGGTGAAGTCAAAAGCCCAGAACTCAGAATCTCCCACATGGGTGGGAGAACCCAATTACTCGAGCCAACACCTGCTGCCACCCAGAGTGTGAATTAGCAGGAAGCTGGATCGGAAGAAGGGTAGCCAGGGCTCAGACCAGGCACTCTGATATAGGATGTTGGTGATCCAAGCTGCTACTTAACAGCTGAATGAGATGTCCACCCCACTCACCACAAATCTCACAAAGTCTATCCCTGAAGAAAATTCAGTCGTAGGGCAAGCCTCCAGCACAAAGAGGTGCTCAGGAGGGTGTTGGGTGCCACACAATCTCTTTGACTGCCAATGCCAGCCCAATAATAAACTGTTAAAGCATACTTATAGTGGGAAACCCTTACAAATTACCCAGGATAGTAAAATGCTTTATAAGCTCACTTTAAATTTTAAAAAACGATGGTAAAATATACATAATATAAAATTTACCTGCCTAACGATTTTTAAGTGCACACGTATAGTTCAGTGGCATTAATCACACTTATATTGTTGTATTACAAACATTACCATCTGTTGCCAAAACTTTGTATTCTTCCTCAGCTGACATTCTGTCCCTATGCATCACAAATCCCCCTTGTCCCTTCCCACAGCCCCTGGCAACCACCATCCTGCTGTTTGTACAACTTTGCTTTTCTAAGCACCTCATGTAAGTGTAATCACATATTTGCTCTTTGATGACCAGCTCATTTCACTTAGCCTAATGTCCTCAAAGTTTACCCATGTTGTAGTGTGTGTCAGAATCCCCTTCCTTTTTAAGACTGAATACTATTCCACTGTATGGATATACCACATTTTTCCATCCACCCATCCATCCATAGACCTTGTGCTGCTTCAGATTTTTGGCCTATTGAGAATAATACTGTCATGAATGTGGGTGTACGGGTATCCCTTCACAGCCTTGCTTTCAACTCTTTGGAGATATACACAGAAGTAGATTTGTTGGATCATGTGGTAATTCTATTCTTATGTAAATGAAATACCATAGTTTTCTATAGTATCTGCACCAACAGTGCACCAAGGTTGTGGTTTCTCTACATTTTCACCACCATTTATTATTTTTACTTTTTTTTAAAGTAGACATCCTAATGAGTGGGATACTTTTCCCATCTTCTCTGGAAGAGTGTTGGAAATACAAGAGCATTTGTTTTGTAGCTGTATTTGTCTATCTCTTTCTTCTTGCATATGGTAACATCTTGCAGTCAACAAGATTCTAGCCTGGCTACAATTTCTGCCTACTATCTCTGTCTTCTCCAAGTCTTCCATCTTTCAGTAATTCAGAAAAATGTAAAGTTAATTTAGTCCATTGAAGTTTCCAGGACTCTCCTATGAAGCAGCTGGCCTCGCTCAGTGAATCGTGCTGTCCTCCATCTACACAGATGAAACAGGAAGCCTGTTTGGCAGAGAGAAGACAGAAGGGCTGGAAACACTGGAAAATACGGAGATAACCACAGGAGAATAAAGGAAGCCCTCATGGTCGTAGAGGAGGCTACCTTTTAAAAATCACTTTGCTTTCTTTCACCTTTGTTTTTCACATTGTTTTTTATTGTGGTAAGAATGCTTATCACAAGAGCTTTTACGTGTGCAATACAGCATTGTTGACTTCAGGTACAATGCTAAATAGCTGATCTGATCATGCCACCTGAGAAAATGCCCATGGACAGCTTCAGATCTAGAAATTAAGGCACAGCAGAGTGAAATAATTTGCTCCAAGTCACAGAGCTACTCAATTTCAGGGTCAGGCCCTAAGCCCTGTCACTCCAAACCTTGTTTTCTTACCACATAGCACAACATAACAACTACCGAAGTCTCACCTTGGAAACTGCAAAACTTTTCAGAATTTATTTGTAAAAAACAAACAAGTGAAAACACAGGTAATATGGGTTTGTTATTCAAGTGGGAAGGGTCCCTTAAGGTAGGCAGTACATGAGAGTTAATTAAGCACAAACTCTTCATGGGTTCAGACTTGCTCAACTCTGGACAATACATGTTAATGGGCTCAGAATTTAGTATGATATTGACATGCCCTGGCCATCAAAGGAACTTGTAGAAATACTCCCTGAAAGTGGAGAATCTAACAGACATCAGAAGTCTTTTTCCACCTAAAATGGTTCTCAATGCCTTTCCATCACACCTGGCATCCTCTGTCCAGTTGGTGCATCACACGAACCATCATTGTCTCTGTGGCCATAAAGAATTCCCCTCTTGGGACAGGTTTCCACCTCTTTTAACTTCCCAAGGATGCTGAATGTCTTTAAAGATACTGTTGGTAAAGCATAGCCCCTAATGCCTGGTGTGTAATAGGCACTCAATAAATCAATACCCATCTTCTCTGCCCTGTCTCTCCACGATGACCTTCTCTTTATAACATGAGCAAGGAGGCGACGGTCATGGAGAAACATATGGAAGAGAAGGCTAAAGTGAGAGGTAGAGGATTTTATAAGTGTGGGTAGACGCTTCAAACCTTCTGCCTTGCCCTGCATTGGTAGATTCATTTTGTCAATCACATATAAGTGCTCTCATTAATTAATACCATGTATCTAGCTACACTGCATATGCTCTGAGCAGAGTGCCCCTTCCTTCCATTTGATTTTGCAGCCTATGACTGTGTCCTGACAGTTGTCATTCTTTATACAGAGAATTACAAATCCCTTCTGTGGTCAAAAGTGGGCCCTAGAACTTTCTCTCTCTTTCTCTCTCCCTTTCTCTCTCTCTCTCTCTCTCTCTTTTACTGCCATGGAGCTCCAGAGCCCAGCCACTGTTGACCTCAACAGCCCAATTATGCTGTCCAGAAGGGCCAAAGAGAAACAAAACCTTGACAGTTCCACTCCCTTTCTGCACAGTTGCCCTCACTTTGTTGTAGACTTCCGCCCCCAGACCTAGGAGCCTGGACTAACCTCTGACCAGCCATTCTTCCCTTCACGGGGCCTCTTCTTGCCCAAGAACCACTCAGCAGCCTTCAAAGGTCACCAGAGATAAATATGTTCAACTCAACAGTACTGCTTATCTCAGACACATCTGCCCAGACAATATCCCTCCAGCCTCTCCCTGGATGGAGAGCAAGAACACCGTGGTTGTTGCCTTAGTTAGTCCTCTGTGCCATTTAGCACATTTGTTGTATTTTCAATAAAGTTAAATTAAGAATCAGCTGTTCATCTGATGCAATTAACTCACTAACACAACCACTCTGAGGATCTGGAAGTTAAGAGCTGATTGAGAATAACAACAGTTGGGGATTAGCAACATGGTTATCTTGTGTGGTATCACACAACCAACAACAAGAACATTGTTGAATATGTGCCAACCCAACCATTATAGGGTTTAGTCAATGCAAAGCACCATGGTAAGTGTTTTACAATCTTCACAGCACCCTCATGGCATCCCCTTTATATACAGGAAAGAAAAGATATGTGGAGAAACCCAGCAAACCCCATCTGCTTAGTCACTGCTCTATGTGGCATGCACTTTGGGCATCCACACAAGGATTCAAATCCAGCTTCCCCATATGCCTCAATGCGACTGAGTGTGAAGCAGGTAACTTCTCCATAATGGGTTCAGCACAGTCCAAAGCCCCTCGTGCTCATGCTCTATACCTTCGTGAACTGTGCCACGTCCCTTGCATATTCTCTCTACCTCATCCACCCAGAGATTCAGAAAGACCTGGAATACCAAATCCTGAGTTGAACAACCTGAATTCCCATCTGTATGATCTCAGACAACAAGGCATTCGGTTTCACCACCAGACAAATGAAAATTTCAATGGGCCCAACATATTTTAATGAGCAATGTTGAAGAAAAGAGGGAATAGGGAAAGAGGTGAACATCCTCTGAAAAGTTCGAAGTATGTCTCAAGAGCCTAGATCCTAGCAGATTCAGTTTGAGCAAGTGTCACGCAAAGTAGCCGCCTTAGTCCAAAACCTCAAAGCCAATGGGGAAACTGAGTGTCTGACTCCAGATTATTTCTATTCTTGAGCAGCTAGAGCCTGGGATTAGAACTTGAGAGATGTACGTTGCCTGTTCTAGCTCAGCTATTGCTGTGGGCAAATCGTAGACTTCATGAAAATTAAAGATATAATACCTACCTTCCTCCCAGTCTACTGAGTAGAGTGTGGGCAGGATACAAAGCACTCAGAAAGTCTGAGACAAGAAAAACTCCAGGAAGGGAATCATATGCACTTTATAAAAATAGGATGGCAGGCTTTTTCTCTCCCATTCATTTTCCCTTGTCCACATCTAAATTTTATCCAGATGTGCACATGAAGAGACCTATCTTTGTGCATTACCCATTCCTTTGCCCCTTTGGCTTTCCTTTGTGCTTGAAAGGTTTCAGTGTTATTCTTCAAGACACAGGTCAGAAAGGGGAATGGGGTGGGGGGGAGGGTGCAGGAGTCGGTGGTAGAAGTGAGCCAGGGGGTCCAGAATGCACACTTCCTGTCTACACAGATCCAAGGTGATGGAAAGGTCCCAGTGCCATACAATCACCCTCAGCCACGCAAAGTCTTCCAAGAGGCAATGTCCCAAAGCTCAGGCTGCAAATGGCAAATGCACACAGACACACACACACACACACACACACTCTTCAATGCAGAACTCTGCACTTGTATCCCAGAAAAGGTTTGTTATTTCAATTACACCCATTGAGATGTGTGCCACATGTCAGGGAAGAAAGGAAAACACCAAAATGAGGCTGAATTGCTTTAGCTATCTCCTTAGGGATTGATCTATATCAAATCAACCACCATCTAGGCATGGGGAGAAGCTTTTACTTATGAAAAACAGAGGCAGGTGCAGGAGAGCAGCATTTGGGACCAAATCAAAGCCGTGAGAGCAGAAGGAAGTGAATTTAGATGCATCCACTTAGCTGCTCTGCCCGTATGTAAATCACAGGCTGGGGGGCAGATCAGAGCCCAGGCTGGATCCGCCTCTTCTTCCTCATCTCCCCTGAGGTCTCTCCCTGCTTTGCTCACTGCTTCAGCTGCCCAGTAAGAACAGATGGACGGAAGTTAAAAGAGCAAGTTTGGCTCATCAGCTAAGTGGAATTCCACACCCTGCCCCACCTCTCCCATCCCTGTCTGGGGCATAAAGATGGAGAATGAAGGGCAGGGGTGCTGCTGCATTGGATTCTGCAGGAAGCGCTGGTATTTTCTTTTACATCCCCTGAATAGCTGGCCAGTCTGCTTTACACATTGATAATATGGGATGCCTTCTATTCCAGCAAATATTTAATCCCTGACTGATCAATAATCCCTGCCTGGCTGTTCTTTTTTTTTTTTTTTTTTGAAAAGAAACAAATCCCCTTTTACTCTTAAAATTCTTGAATAAAATTAAACTGCTCTAGCCCAGAATGCACTGTTCCCTGACGAAGCCATGTGGTTTCATAACCTCTGTCCTCAAATCTTTTTAAAGGGGCCGCCTTTGCTAACTTGCTTTTTCTGAAATCCTAACACAACTCGAATGAGTTTCATGGATTATCGTCTGAGAGTGGAAGACAGCCCCTGAAAGTCTGATTTACTTTCTTTTTCATTAAAAAGTAAAAGTATTCATCTGAATCAAATCAGAAGGGTATAGTATGCAGTATTTTTGTTGCATTCTTTGGTTATATTCACAAGAGTCTTGATTGAAATTCTTCATTACAAACCTAGTACAAACCTGCTTTAAACATATATCTATTTCCTTCCAAAACTAATTCTTTTTCAAAACTCCATTGCCTCTCAGATTCCACAAAAGCCCTACTCTGTTCCTAAAGTTGAGTATTTTGAGTAATGCACATTAAATATAGAAAAAGACAACTTGCCTCTCTGTAAGGCACTCACAATACAGCCTCAAAGGCACCAAAAGTGCCCAACACAGCAGCAGCGAGAAGCAAACTCTTTCATCTTTGACAGCAACAAAAACAATAACTTTCCCCAGACCAAGCCAAGCCAAGAATTAATAAAACACAGAGCACATCCACATTCAGACTATTATAGCCACACCAGCTAACCACAATATTTGTTTGAAAAACACATAATTTGTGGTAAAGAGGGAGAAAAACCCACTCATACAAAAAGAGGTTCTTTCAAATGCAAATGAACCCAAAGGCATATTTTTCCCTGTGAGAAAAGCAGTCCCATATATGAAAAAACATAGATTTTGTGTGGGAAAAAAAATCGGTGTATACCCACCAGTTGAAAAGGCAATTAAATTTGCTGTAGATTACCTGAAGAGTTAAGAAAAGTTAACTCCTGGCTCCGTGCGTCTTTGAGGATTTTATTAGCATTTACTGACCTATGTAGTCTTCAGTTCTCAGGTAGCAAAGTTTCTTTCTTCTCCAGGGAAATGCTCATGTATGGGTATTGTATTACTGAACTGATCAGAAATAATATTCTTCCAGTCTTCTGGCAGAAATAAGAGAGAAAGAGAGAAAGAACAGAAAAGCAACGCAAAATGCAGTCTAATCGAGCAATCTTCCTGGTGGGAAAAAAATTAAAAAAAAACCAACAACAACAGTAAATCCAGTATTCTGGATCGAGTTCAAACATAGCTTGACAAGCTCCAGGAGAATTTGCACTGAGCATGCCTAGCCTGCACGGCGTGCATGAGCCACTCTTAATGAAGATTACTTCCTTCCTACTGGCTATTCCTGCTGAAGTCCACACCCACCCCCCTTTCAGAAGTCAGGAATTTCGCTGCAGCCAAAGTCCAGAGAACATGCTCACACACAGACAAGGCCCCATCGATCCACCAACTTTCACGTTGTGACCTGCAGGTCAGTTTGACAAATAGAACACAGGGCTGAGTTTTTTTCTGCCCCTGGTTATGTTCTCAGCTTTGTGCCTGTCCTGAACAGCGGTTCTCCTGGAAAACAGAAAAATAGGCAGCTTTCTTTCTAAAGAACATCATGTCCACAACACCGGTGTGACAGCCTTTCCCCACCAGACTTCCAAAGCCAGGGCAGGAGAAGAGTTATTTGCATATTAAACACAACCTTGTGATTTTGTTTTCATTTTGGGTAAAATGTTTCCTCCCCAGATTGTATCCTTTTTTTTGCTAACTTCTGCATCATCTCTCTCTAAAAGGCTGCATGTCCAAGCACACTCTGAAAATATGTTCCAAATGGTTAGAGAACATTGGGCTGATACACATTCAGGTCACACGAAAAAGGGGTTTTATTTCTCAAGCAATGCTTTCCCTTCTTCTAAACCCCAGTGTCATATTTAATGACAGGAGACCTGAAATTCTGGAAATTTAAAAATAGATTACTTTCCTAACAATCAGACAAGCCAAGATCCTTGCTTTCCGAAAGAGAGGTGGAGGAGGAGGAGGGGGAGAAGGCACAGGGCACGGCCTTAACTACACTGCAGAGTAACTGAAGGGCATTCTATTTCTTAAGAAATATTAAAAATAAAATATCTTCTCTTGTCCTGATATTTCTAGGGTGTCATTCATATGTATAACATTACAAATTTAAATAACATTAAGTATTCATTTCAATTGAAGTGTCTATTTGCTACTCTCTCTCTCTCTCTCTCTCTCTCACACACACACACACACACACATGCATATCCCAGTTTGTTTTGGAAAACAACCGATGTTACAGAGTATGCTGGGGGAATGGTAGTTCTCTAAGTGTGCAGGGCAATATGGTATGCCCAGCCTTGAACGCAAAGCCTACAGAGTTAGCATGGATTCCTTAGATCAGTAAAAGATGCTTCCATGTACCAGATAGGGAAATTCATCACCTCTCCTTGCTTGTAGCACTTCACACAGCCACCACTGATTCTCTGTGGTGTGTTTCCCTTATCTGAAGTCCTTGTAACATAAAATATTTCCTTGCCTGCTACTGAATAAATAAAATTTCCGCAGACATATTTTCCTTCCTGTGATTATGAGGTTGGTCGCGTTTAGGCAGGAGGGTTGTTGTTTGTTTTTCTGCTTTACCTAAGACTAACAACTGAGCCCTCTGCCCCAAGAGTAAGCCAAGCTTGCAGCAGTCAATGAAGACTGCCAAGAGAAATAGGGTTGGAAAGACAGAGTCACCCTCAAGGCCCCAAATACAGCAAGTTCAAAACAGGAAGGTCATGGGTTCTTTGGACCACAGAGATGGCCTAGAGAGCAGAGAAGGCTCGAACAGAGAGGGCTCTGACCTGTACCCAGCCTTAACTCCCTGCCTGCGGGGTGCATGTGTGTGTTGCTTTGTCTTCTTCCATAAGGCCACCATTCACCCCCTAGTTCAAAAAGTGCTGTCCACAGGAATAGAAGGGTCGCAGGAGAGTCATGTTTTCCCTCCTTGACTTTTTAAATCGCCCTACGCAAAGCTGAAGATGATCCTGACGGGTGACTTCACATTCATCCATTCAGTTAGCAAGCTCTCAGAGTCCCTTCTTTGACTCCCATCTACGGTCTGGAAACTGAGGACTACAATGGACAAAGTTCCTGCCCTTAGGGACCTTATATTTCAGCAAAAACATAAATAAAATAACCAGTACACAAATAAAGGTGAATGCATTTACACACAGTGATAAACGCCCAGAAAGACATAAAAGGAAAATGATGAGAAAGAGTGAGTCATGGGATCCAAGCCCTACGTGTCAGGAGCTTGGGAGCCCCAGGCAAGAAAATGGGAGGTACATTTGGGAAAATAGTTAATAACCAATTCAATACGTATTAAAGAGAAAACAGGTAGGCATTTGGCGCAGGGCTTAGACGTCACTTGGGACTCCCACAACCCATATTGGAGTCCCTGGGCTTGAGCTCTGGTTCTGCTTCTGGTCCAGATTTCTTCTGTGCACGTTAGGAGGCAGCAGATAGGGTTCGAATACTTGGATCCCTGCAACTCACACTGGAAGGAGTGTCGGGCTCCTGGCATTGGCCTGGCCTAGCCCTGGTTATTGTATTTGGGAAATAAACCAGTAGATGGAAGATTCTCTCTCTCTCCCTCCCTCTCTCTCTCTCTCTCTCCCCCCTTTCCTCTGCCTTTCAATAGCAAAATATTTTTTAAAAGAGGGAAAATATGGCTTAGGCCTTGAATGTAAAATTAAGGCATTTGGACTTAATGTAGTATGTAATGGGAAGCCATTCAGGGCTTTGGAAAAAATTAATATGACTAAAATTATTCTTCAAAAAAATTAAAATTTTAGTCAAATAGAGTAGACCCCTCTTATCTGCAGGGGAAGTATTACAAGAACCCTAGTCAGTGCCAAAACTGCAGATAGTACTGATCCTCGTGGAAGGAGTAACCAAAAGCTTCATGGAAAATGTGTATTATGAAAAAAAATCATGCATGGATTACAAAAGTTGTCTGAACCAAAATAACTTATCGTAACTCATCATAATATGCCTGTGCAGGAGCTAGTTTGGGGAACTAAGAAGAATAAGACATCAGTTTGAAAAGAGCCCCTGTTGGGGCCAGTGCTGTGGCACAGCAGGTTAATGCCCTAGCCTGAATCGCCGGCATCCCATATGGGCACCGGTTCTAGTCTCGGCTGTTCCTCTTCCAATCCAGCTCTCTGCTGTGGCCTGGGAAAGCAGTGGATGATGGCCCAAGTCCTTGGGCCTCTGCACCCATGTGGGAGACGTTGAAGAAGCTCCTGGCTCCTGGCTCCTGGCTTCGGATTAGCACAGCTCCAGCTATTGAGGCCAATTGGGGAGTGGAGCCAGGGGATGGAAGACCTCTCTATCTCTCTCTCTCTCTCTCTCTCTCTGCCTCTCCTTTTATCTCTGTGTAACTCTGATTTTCAAATAAATAAATAAATCTTAAAAAAAGAAAGAAAGGAAGAAAAGAGCCCCTGTCAGAACAACATGAATTTTACTAAAACTAAAGCAAAAAAAACACTAATACAACTAATAATAAAAAATATATAATAAATAATAATATAAAAGAATAATAAAATAATAAAACTAAAGCAAGCAAACATCAAATTTATGGTGATGTTCAGGTGGGAAAATGGTGAAATCATTGATAAGTTGCAAAAAGTTTATAGGGTAGGGCCAGGACATCAAAGCAAAAAAAAAAAAAAAAAAAAGACAAACCCAGTTTATCAATGCTTAACTCATTTTAAGAAGGGATGAGGCCGGCGCCGTGGCTCACTAGGCTAATCCTCCGCCTAGCGGCGCCGGCACACCGGGTTCTAGTCCCGGTCGGGGCGCTGGATTCTGTCCCGGTTGCCCCTCTTCCAGGCCAGCTCTCTGCTGTGGCCAGGGAGTGCAGTGGAGGATGGCCCAAGTGCTTGGGCCCTGCACCCCATGGGAGACCAGGAAAAGCACCTGGCTCCTGGCTCCTGCCTTCGGATCAGCGCGGTGCGCCGGCCCCAGCGCGCCGGCCGCAGCGGCCATTGGAGGGTGAACCAACGGCAAAGGAAGACCTTTCTCTCTGTCTCTCTCTCTCACTGTCCACTCTGCCTGTCAAAAAAAAAAAAAAAAAAAAAAAGAAGGGATGAGATAGTGTTGAAGATGAGCCTGCAGCAACAGACCATCATGTCCATTTGCCAGGAAAGAATTAAGCTTGTTATGCCCTAGTTAAAGAGGGCTGATGAATAATCTCAGAAACAATAGCAAAACCATAAACATCTCCATTGGTTCCACTTACACAAGTCAGTCTGAAAGAGTGAAGTAGAGCAAGGTTTTTGCTCACCAGTTGCCAAGAATGTTGCACAGAGATCAGCAGCAGATCAAAGAACAGCTGCCAATGGAAATTCTAGACCAGTGAGATCAAGATCCTGAAGCATTTCATCAGAGAACTGGAACAAGAGATGAAACAAAGCTTTACCAGTATGGTCCTGAAGACAAAGCACAATCAAAGCAATGGCTACCAAGGGTCAGAAGTGGTCCAGTCACAGCAAAAGACCAGTCGAGAGCAAAGGTGCTGGCAGCAGTGTTTTGGGAGGCTCAGGGCATTTGCTTGTTGACTTTCTGGAGGGTCAGTAAACAATTACATGTGCTTCTTATGAGAATCTTCTTAGAGAGTTACTCAAAGCTCTAGGAGCCAAAATTATGCTGATAAATAGTGTACATATTTTTCATTTTTTATCTTTTATTTCCATTTTCCATGAGCTTTCTCAAGTCTTCTGACATTTATTGTTTTCTCTTATACAAATCTACCTATGGTAATGTTGAACTTGGAAAGTAGGTGCCAGTAAGAAATTAATGATACTAACTACTAATAAAGTAAGTATTAAGGGACTGATAAAACAGGCCACTATTAAATAAAATCAGGGTTAGTTGCCCACAAGCACCCTGATACTACAACAACTTGGTAACAAAGACTATTTCTGAGTGACTAAGGGTAGACAGTGCATGGGATATGTTAGTCAAAGGGATTCATGGCACTTTTTAGGACAGATTGGGATGGCACAAAATTTCGTCATGCTGCACAGATCAATGTGCATTTTAAAATTTCTGAAGTGTTTCTTTCTGGAGCTCTCATTTCAAGATTTTTGGGCTCTGGTTGTCTGCAGACAACTGAAACCACAGAGAGAAAATGTGTGGATAGGGAGCACTATTGTATACTAGTGTGTAGGATGAGTTGGGAGTATAGAACAATGCAACAGGGATGCAGAGAGGGTAGCCATAGAAGGTATCCCTGAGGTACAATGACAGGCTTTGATGACTAACTGGATATCCAGATCACAAAGAGGAAATAGTTAAAGGAGGCTCCGCAGAAGGCGGCTCTAGAAGCTCTGAGAATGATGGTTCCTTGAGCAAAAGCCAGGAAATATGGGGAAATAAAATTGTGTCTGACACAGAGTAGCCTTGAATATTTGCTGGATGTGTGTTATTTTGTGTTTGAACACTAGGAGAATACTCATCGTGCACTACACTTTCAGTCAATAATTATGTTTTGTTGTTGGTAGGGACCTAATAACAACAAAACACCTGAGGGTTAAAGAAATTCAAAGATTGCGAGTTCATAATATAGACACGAGAGGTCCAAGTCCTTCTGTCTTTGTGGTCTACATCTTTAATGCACGTTGTTTGTCCTCAGGTTCACTTTACAGTCTTATGGATGCTGAAGTTCAAGCAGCAGTGAAAAGGAAGCTGGGAGCAAGCAAGGAAAAAAAAAAAAGCTTGCTGTAATGTTGCTCTCACAAATGAACTCTAACTCAGTAGCGTAAAACAACACAAATGCATTATATGTTTCTATAAGTGAGAAATCTGCCAGGGATCTCACTGAGGTAAAATCAAGGTGTCAGCAGAGTTGCATTTCCTTCTAGAAGCTCTGGGGAAGATTCTATTTCCTTCTGTCTTCCAGCTTCTAGAGGCCACCCTCAATCCTTGGATTGTGGCCTTTTTTTTTTTTTTTTTCAGGCAGAGTGGACAGTGAGAGAGAGAGACAGAGAGAAAGGTCTTCCTTTTGCCGTTGGTTCACCCTCCAATGGCCACCGCGGCTGGATTGTGGCCCCTTCTTTCATTTTTAAAGCCAACAAACAGTAGGTTGAGTATTTCTCACGCTGCATCATTTTTTTTTCTTTTTTGAAAGGCAGAGTTAGACATAGAGAGAGAAACAGAGAGAAAGGTCTTCCTTCCGTTGGTTCACCCCCAAAATGGCCACTACGGCCGGCACACCGCACAGATCCGAAGCCAGGAGCCAGGTGCTTCTTCCTGGTCTCCCATGTGGGTGCAGGGCCCAAGAACTTGGGCCATCCTCCACTGCCCTCCCTGGCTACAGCAGACTGGACTGGAAGAGGAGCAACTGGGACAGAATCTGGCACCCCAACCGGGACTAGAACCCAGGGTACTGGTGCCGCAGGCAGAGGATTAGCCAAGTGAGCTGTGGCACCAGCCCGCTGAATTTTTTTTTTTTTAATTTTTGACAGGCAGAGTGGACAGCGAGAGAGAGAGAGAGAGAGACAGAAAGAAAGGTCTTCCTTTTGCCGATGGTTCACTCTCCAATGGCCGCCGCGGCTGGCGCGCGGCGGCCAGCGCACCGCGCTGATCCGATGGCAGAAGCCAGGAGCCAGGTGCTTTCCCTGGTCTCCCATGGGGTGCAGGGCCCAAGCACTTGGGCCATCCTCCACTGCACTACCAGGCCACAGCAGAGAGCTGGCCTGGAAGAGGGGCAACTGGGACAGAATTCGGCGCCCCGACTGGGACTAGAACCTGGTGTGCCGGCGCCGCTAAGCAGAGGATTAGCCTATTGAGCCATAGCACCGGCCCCGCTGCATAATTTTAACCTCATCTTCTTCCTCCCTCTTTCACTTGGAGGGACCCTCACAATTACATTAGGCCCACCTAAATAATTATAATCTTTAAAGTCATCTGATTAGAACCTTAATTTCGTTGCACTCTTAATTCTCTTTTATCCTGTAAGGTAACTTATTCACAGGTTCCAGGGATTGGGACATGGACATCCTTGGGAACCACTATGCCACCTACCACACCTGTCTTAAGTTTTAATATTGACTTTTCAAATGCCTTATCCATGGTGGGCATTGTGGCAAAATGTATTGAGCCACTGCTGGGGATGCCTTCATCCCATATTGGAGGGCTGATTTGGGTCCCAATTGCTCTGCTTTTGATCAGCTTCCTGCTAATGCACCTGGGAAGGCAGCAGATGATGGTCCAAATTCTTGGGTCCTTGCCACCCACATGCAAGACCCATATGAGATTCTAGACTCCTGGCTTTGGCCTGGCCCAGCTCTGGTTGCTGCAAGCATTTGAGGAGTAAACCAGTTAATGGGAAATCAATCTTTCTCTTTCTCTCTCTGTCACTCTGCCTTTTGAATAAATAAGTAAATAAAATCTTTCAAAAAATCTTTATTCAATGTATTTGCCTTACATTTCAAAAATCATGCCTATTTGTAAAAAAAAAAAAAAAGTTAAGCACAATGCTGCATTTGACAATACAGGGGTCTATTCCTAAGGAAAGTTAAAAATAGGTACTGCATGGGTGACCAACAGTTTCTCCCATAAATACCTAGCACGTGAGGCTAGGACTAACTGTGCAGTATCATTTTAATTAGGTGGCTTCGTTCTAGGCTACTGTTGTCCATACTGCTGCAAGTTTGATCTTTTAAAATCATGTATGATTGATATTAATTAGTGCTTTAAAATATCAATTTTCTATCAATTTTCTGTGGAAGAAATGTCAAGTTTCTTATCCTGATCTTTAGAGCCTTTTCCTCGCCAGCCCAAAACTACCTTCAGGACCAGCTCCCACCACGTGCCCCTACACGTGTAACTGTGTGGTGCTGCTGACTCCAGCCAATCTGACTTCTCTCTAGCCCCTGATGCATGCAGCCCTTTCACAAATAAGTGTTATCACACTTTGATTCTATGATGCCCCCATCACTGTAATTTCTCAATTCCTAGACATGCTCTCATCTGGTGACCTGGCCTTCTACCCTACCTCTTCTATTCAGTCCCAAGACAATTCCTTGATCTCGTCATTGCCAACATCTATGACTTCTCCATAACCTTGAACATCTCTCTCACCAACCCTACATGGAATATTTTATTCTTTCCATTCACTTGCACTTGAACTACCCCAACAATCCTTGCCAAGGATCCCTGAAGACATCTCATACACAGTGACTGGCTCAGGAGGGTCACAGAAGCCAGTCCCCCTTCTGTTATTTGGGACGTTTCTAAAGGTCTGGGGCAGCTCTACTGCAATAGCATCACAGCTCACCTCCTTCCTGACCAACCCTTCCCTCCTTCTCTCACTCCTTCCCAGGCATCTCTCCTAAGGACAGTCCCTAAAACTTTGGGTGCAAGTCTCCATCTCTGAGCCTGATCCCAGGAATTTCACTCAGGCACCCTTGGTGCCATGAGCCTTTGGAACCATTCTCTAAGATGAATTTTGGAGCCAGATCACCCACCAGTCAGTTGGTAGCTAGGACCCTCTCCCCGGTGGTAACTGGAAATGGGTAGCTCCTGACAGGCTGATGCATACAATTATTATAATGTCCAACGGTAGTGAACTAGACAGGAGATACCAGGAGAATAAAATCCCATAGCAAAGATGACCTCTCAGGAACTTGAAAGACGCAGTCTATGAAGTTGGAAAACCGTGGTTAGGGGCCATTGATACATCAAGGACATACAATGAAAGGCTGCAGGTGATTAATCATCAATTAAAGGTTAAATGTTAAGGACAATAAGCCTCCTTAGCAGCATTTAAAGAGACTTTCACCCCTGCAGCTGGAGGATCAGAAAGCCAAGGATCAAGAACAGAATTCAATTATGTGTGTAGCAGAATTCGAGTGGAGTATGAATTCTCAGCCCCGAAAGGCTGCTATGCCAAGATTAGAACCTTGATGAGGAAAATCTGAAACTCTGATACTGGAATGGAGACATGTGTGTTTGATGTACTTGAAACCTAGAATTCCCAGATCTCCCTGGCCTCTCTGGACCTGCAATAGTGACTCAGTTATTTCTGTTAAAAGCTGGCATTTGGGGCAGGCATTTTGCACAACAGTTAAGATGCCACTTGGAACACCCCCATCCCATACTGGAGGGTCTCGGTTGGAGGCCCAGCTCCTCTCTCAATCTTAGCTTCCAGCTAATGAACACCACGGGAGATAGCGGGTGATGGCTGAAATACCTGGGTCTCTGCTATCCACGTGGGAGACCTGGCATTTGGCCTTGGCCAATCCTAGCTATTGTGGGCATTTGGGGAATGAAGCAGAGGATAGAAGATTTCTTTCTGTTCTCTCTCTCAACTGGTCTTATATTACACTCACAGTCACTAAATCCTGTGTGGGTCCTCAGCACTTCCAGAAATCATTATTTCCTTCTCTCGTCAGTTCTCTCTTCACTCTTCTGGACAGTTATTACAGGTTTTCCTTTTCAGCATCCCCACACTCCTTCCCTAACCTCACCTCCAGCTAGTCAACTTTACTTTCTCCTATAAAAAATGAAGAATTAGAAGAGAATTTTCAGACCCTTCAACTCTAAATATATCCACCAGCAAGAGGCAGAGTGAATTTATTCTGCATTCTCTCCTAGTATCATAAACGAGCTTTCTGGTCTCCCAGCACAGAAGTCCTCACCACACACTCAATCTCCACTCGCGTACTAGAAAACATTGCTCCACCAGGTCTTTTCTCATTTCTGTATCATCAACCTTTTCCTCTCCCTTAGATAAACTGCAACAAAATAGAATACATTAGTATTTCTCTAATATTAAATAAAAGTCCTTCCTTAATCCAGCTTTCTATCCAACTAATACTTTATTTTTTTCCCTCCTTCATAGCATGGCTTTTTGAAAGAGTTTTCCACTAGAACCATCTATAATATATGCCTTTTCATACTTTCTTTTGGAAAGAATATTCATTGAGACAGAATTCACACATCCACCCATTTAAAGTACACAATTCAAGGCTTGAACATTCAGACTTGTGTGACCTTTAGCACAATCTAAGTTTACAACAGAAGTGAGCTTATTGCCTGGATAAAACACTGGTTGTTAAGAATCCTGCACCTCAGATCAGAATGTCTGCATTCAACTCCTGCCAACTGCTCCTGACTCCAACCTCCTGCTAATGCAAACCCTAGCAGGCAGTCAAGTAATTGGGCTCCTACCACCCACATGGGAGACCTGGATTGAATTTTCAGCTTTTGGCTTTGGCCAAGGCCCAACTCTGGCCCAGCCCTAGTCATTGAGGGTATTTGGGGAGTAAGCCAGTAGAGGGGAGCTCTCTCTTGCTTTCTATCTCTCTCTCTCTCTCTCTCTCTCTTCTGCCCTCTCAAATAGATAAACGAATAAATATGTTTCAAAATCTTTACCACATTTTCATCATTCCCAAAAGAAACCTCTTCCCAGTTAACAGTTATTCCTATTTTTCTCCATCCCCTGTCCACCAGACCTAGATACCCACAGATCTATTTTCTGTCTCTACAGATCTGCTTATTCAGGATGTTTTCTGTAATCATATAATATGTGCTCTTTTGTGACTAGTTTGTTTCACTTAACGTAATTTTTCTCAAGATTCACCCAGTATTTTAGCATCTATCTGTGCTTTATCCATTTTAATTGTCAAATAATGTTCCATTGTAAAAATATACCATGATTGGGTCTAGCATTGTGATACAGCAGGGTCCTATTTTGGAGCACTGGTTCAAGTCCAGACTACTCCACATCTGATGCAGCTCCCTGCTAATGTGCCTGAGAAAGCAGTGTATTATGGTCCCCTGCCACCTACATGGGAGACCCAGATGGAATTCCAGGCCCCTAGTTTCTGCCAGGCTCAACCACAGCCATTGTAGCCATTAGGGAGTGAACCAATGAAGGGGAGAGAGAGAGAAAGAGAGAGTGAGAGAGAGAGAGAGAGGACATTTGATTTATAAATAAGTTTATGGGCATCTATTTTTTTTACTATTATGAATAATGCTATTATGGCCATTCACTTATAAGTTTTTGTGTGAATGTATGTTTTCATTTTTTTCTTTTAAAATTTATTTATTTTATTTGAAAGGCAGAGTTACAGAGAGAGAAAGACAGGGAAAGTCAGAGAGAGAGAGAGAGAGATATTCCATCTGCTCATTAACCCCCCAAAATGACCACAATAGCCGGAGTTGGGCCACACGAAAGCCAGGAGCCAAGAGCTTCTTCTGGGTCTCCCACATGAGCACAAGGGGCCCAAGCACTTGGGGCATTTTCTGCTGCTTTCCCAGGTGCACTAGCAGGGAGCTGGATTGGAAGTGGAGCAGCCAGGGAATCAAATCGGCACTGATATGGGATGCAGGTGCTGCAGCCAGTGGCTTAACCTGCTATGCCACAGTGCCAGCCCCAGTGTTTTTTTTATTTCTATTGAATATATACTAGTATTGGAATTGTTAGATCATATTATAACTCTACTTTAAATTTTTCGAGAAACTTCCAGATAGTATTCTAAGATGCTTACCTTTCTGTCATCAGTGCACAAGGCTTCCAATGTCTCCACGTCCCTACCAACGCATGTTATTATTCATTGTTTTTACTATGGCCACCGTGGGTGGGTAGGATGTAGCGGGTTATTGTGATTTTGATGTGTTTCCCTGATGGCTAGCTGCATTAGGCATCTGTCTTTTCATGCGCTTCCATTTTTTTTAAAGAATTTTATTTGTTTGTTTGATATGCAGAGTCATAGACAGTGAGAAGGAGAGACAGAGAGAGAGGTCTTCCATCTGCTGGTTCACTCCCCAGATGGCCACAATGGCCAGAGCTAGACCAGTCCAAAGATAGGAGTTTCTTCCGGTTCTCCCATGCAGGTACAGGAACCCAAATGCTTGGGCCATCTTCTACTGCCTTTCCAGGCCATAGCAGAGAGCTGGATTAGAATAGGAGCAGCTGGGATTAGAACTGGCACCCATATAGGATGCCAGCACTGCAGGCAGAGGATTAACCCACTGCACTACAGCACTGCCCACCCATTTGTTCTTAAACACTCTCCAATCACATATTTGCTTCCATCATTCCACTGAAATGGCTCTTTACAAGGTTACCAATGACTACACTGCTACATCCAAATGTCATTTCTTTATCTCCATAGGTTTTGGTGCAGGTGAAAATGCTCTCCTGGACCACCTTATGTTCTTGAACGCCACATCACCTTTCTTTCTGTCCTTCAACTTGTTTGTTCTCAAGTGAGATTTCCCCAAGGCTCAGTTCTAGGATTTCTTTTTTCTTACTCTCTGCATTCATTGCCTGCAAAATCTGATCCAGGAGCCACGTGACCTCTTCTAGGATCTTGACTTTGAGTGCCATTGATACCATGATGATGGATCAGGAGCATACTCTCAGCCTGAATCACTCCCCATCGATTCAAAATTGCTATTTGACATCACCATTTGGATGTCTAGGAGGCAAAATAAAACATGCCCTAAAATGAGCTCCAATTGTTTTTCTCCAAACTAGTTCTTTTCTTGATTTAAGACATCTTATTCAAGCTTAAAACCTTGGAGCCATACTTGACTCTTCCTTCCCTCACATCTCCAAATACCACAGATTTCTGTGGCTCTCACCATCCCCTTGCTACTCTTCTGGATCAAGCCAGTATCATTTGTCATCTAGGTTGTCCAACTAGCCTCCCGTTTCTGGTCCTCCTGTTTCTGTCCTGACTCCCGGAAGGCATTGCTCTACATAACAGCCAGAACGATCTGCTAAACTCCAGTCAGAATGCACCTCTCCTCTGCCCAGAACCGTCTTGTGGCTCTGCAGCCTGCCTAGGGTAAAAGCCAAGGTCTTTACTGTGACCCACAAGATTTTCCTTATCTTGCTGATCTCATGTCCCACTAGTCCCTACTTCTTTTTTTTCAATATTTATTTATTTATTTGAAAGAGTTACACAGAGAGAAGGAGAGGTGGGGGGGAGAGAGAGAGAGAGCAAGAGAGAGAGAGGTCTTCCATCTGTTGGCTCACTCCCCAGATGGCCGCAAAGGCCAGAGCTGCACCCACCCGAAGCCAGGAGCCAGGAGCTTCTTCTGGGTCTTCCACGTGGGTGCAGGGGTCCAAGAACTTGGGCCATCTTCCACTGCTTTCCCAGGCAATAGCAGAGAGTTGGATCGGAAGTTGAGCAGCCAGGACTCGAACCGGTGCCCATATGGGGTGCCGGCACTGCAGGCGGCACCTTTACCTGCCACACCACAGTGCCCACCCCATAGTCCATACTTCTTTAACCTCCTTGATGTATCTCAAAGACTCCACTACACAGAGTTTTGTTCTATGTCCTCTTCTCATAGCAGCCTTTTGGGGCCGGCACTGTAGTGCAGTGAATTAATCCTCCGCCTGCGTTGCTGGCATCCCATATGAGCGCCAGCTGCTCCACTTCTGATCCAGCTCTCTGCTATGGCCTGGGAAAGCAATTGAAGATGGCCCAAGTCCTTGGGCCCCTGCACCCACGTGGGAGACCCAGAAGCTCCTGGCTCCTTGCTTCGAATCGGCGCAGCTCCAGCCGTTGCAACCATTTGGGGAGTGAACCAAAGGAAGGAAGACCTCCCTCTCTCTGTCTCTCCCTCTCACTGTCTGTAAATTTACCTCTCAAGTAAATAAATAAAATGTTGTTTTTTAAATATCCCCTGGTATCCATATGATTAGTTCTCTTACTTCCCTTGTGTCTTTACTCAGAGGTGACCTTCTCAAGGAAGCTGTCCTGGTTGGTCACCCCATCTAAGATATCAGCCCCTTCCCAGGGACCTTTCATATTTCTCATGCCTGTTTTATTCTATCTCATCATCACTTACATATAAGGTAGTACATATTATAATAATTTACCTTATCTGTTTTTCTCCCTCCCTAACTAGAATGCAGAGTTTGTGATCAAAGGCTCTTGTCTTCCTGTTCACCAATA
The DNA here is from genome assembly GCF_964237555.1 of Oryctolagus cuniculus. Taxonomy (NCBI): domain Eukaryota; kingdom Metazoa; phylum Chordata; class Mammalia; order Lagomorpha; family Leporidae; genus Oryctolagus; species Oryctolagus cuniculus. The sequence goes on from NC_091432.1 coordinate 114,842,646, forward strand.
CTGGCATACTTCAAGCAACTAGATAATCACTTCATGCGTAGTAAGTATCCAGTAAATATTAGTTGAAGAGCCCTTTGGCATTTTTTTACCTCCATGGAATGTTCTTCCTCCTATTCTTCACTTGCAAAATACATTCATACATTTGGACACAAATATTGCCTTCTCTCTGCAGCTCCCCAACTTTGCCAACTTCTCTTCCCTGTCAGAGTCAGTGGCTTTTTCCTCTTTGCTCCAAGAGCATATTGCATTTAGCCTCAGCCATTGTATTTAAACTATTGCTTTGTGACATTGGTATTTAATTTTCCCACAAGATAATGAGTTCTTGTGATGCAAAATCACTTCCTTATTATTATTTTATCATTGCTGGTGCCTACCCCATAGTAAAAAGTCAATACAAATGTTGCATAAATCACCAAATACACTCTTTTTGACGCTCCCTCCCTCTCCTTTTCATCACCCTTCACACTACCCAAAATGCCAGCTAACTCCTGCACTCCCAAATTACCCGTGACCACCCCCCCCATCTGACCAGACCTTATAGGAGATAGCTGTTCCCTGGTCCCAGATTCTCCCTCAACATTCTCCTACCCCCTATCCTAGTTAGATGGTTATTCCTTCAGAAATTTGCTAACTAAGATAATATGGCGGGGCTGGCACTGTGGTGTAGCAGGTAAAGCTGCCACCTGCAGTGCTGGCATCCCATATGGGTGCCAGTTTGAATCCTGGCTGCTCCACTTCTGATCCAGCTCTCTGCTATGGCCTGGGAAGGCAGTGGAAGATGGTCCAAGTCCTTGAGCCCCTGTACCCGCATGGGAGACCCAGAAGAAGCTCCAGACTCCTGGTTTCAGATAGGTGCAGCTTCAGTCGTTGCGGCTGTTTGGGGAGAAAACCAGTGGATGGAAGATAGCTCTCTCTCTCTCTGCCTCTCCCTCTCTCTCTCTGTGTAACTCACTTTCAAATAAATAAATAAATCTTTTTTTTTTTTAAAGATAGCATGGCAAACCAGTTACTGCCAAAATTCTACTAAAAGTTAATGGTTTGGCTAGTGGATACTATTTACATTTTTCAACCTAGGAAACTAAGCAACACAGAGAATAGGAGACCCAAATAGGCCTTTGGAAGGTATTGTTTGGTGATTGCCTGATTGCTGAGATTCAGAAGGTAAATTAATCTATTGGATTATTTCCTGAGAATAGATATAGGATTTCTTAAAAAGAGAATGTGAGGAGGGGTGGCACTGTGGTGCAGTAGGTTAATCCTCCTCCTGAGGTGTCAGTATCTGATATGGACACCAATCCTAGGCCCGGGTGCTCCACTTCTGATCCAGCTCTCTGCTATGGCATGGGAAAGCAATGGAAGATGGCCAAGTCCTTGGGCCCCTGCACCTGCGTGGGAGATCCAGAAGAAGCTCCTGTCTCCTGGCTTCAGATCGACCCAGCTCCAGCTGGTGCGGCCATTTGAGGAGTGAACCAGTGGATGGAAGACCTCTCTCTCTGTATCTCCCTCTTACTCTCTGTAACTCTATCTCTCAAATAAATACATAAAATCTTAAAAGAAAAAACAAACAGAGAGCAAATAGGGGAGAATGTCCTGGATATACAGGCTATCAAAGGGATGAGATAGAGACCTGTATGTCATCATCATCCAAGATAGCTCCCTCCTAATCATGCCACTTTGCCTTTACTAGTGTCAATTCCAGGGGGAACCATGACCCACAATCCAAATAATCTAGTACAGAAATGGCCCAGTGGAAAGAAGAGACAGCACAATGTGGATCATTCGGAAACATTTTGGAAACCAAAACACACTGTTCAGTCATCACCAAGGATTCACTGAGCCCAGCTTGGTGAAAGTATCTCCAAACATATATTTCATATTAAATGCCAGTTCTGTGGATGAATCAGGCAGCAGGGTCACAAAAATGAGTGAATTAAATTCTTGTTATGGAAGGAACTTAAAATCCTTGCTAAGAAATAAAGTAAGGGCTAGATGGTATACTAGTGATATAAATATTCTGCTCTAGTTAGGCAGCTGTTGTTGCGAGAGAAGTTGCATGTAGTAAGACTTGAGGAAATTCTGAATGATAGGTAGAAGTTTTCTTGGAAGTCAGGAAACATGGTAGAAGAACAGAATAGTGGGAAAAAGCACAGTGCAAGCAGTCTGGCTTAGAGAAACTACCAGTAATAAGACCAGGTTAAGATTTGAGATGACACGTGTAGGCAGATGAGATTCAGAGATGGGAAGAGATACAATTACAATGGATTGAACCCCAAGCTAAAAACTTTGGACTCTATCTCTTTAGACAATGATAAGCCATTTAACGGTTTTAGGTACCAATAGGTTCAGAATTGCACTTTTGAAATATGGCCCTGGATATAATATGGAGAGTATTACAAGGTGAGATTGCAAGATGAGGAAAACTCAACCAATTTATTGACAACTGCATTATCCAAATGGAGGTAGATAAGAGCTTGTATTAGGCAACAATAGTAAAGATGGATAAGGATGGACAGACACAAGATATATAGGACATAGTCAAAAAGATTCATGACCAATTGGCTATGATAGCAAGCAAATGTTGAAAGCACAGTCAATCATTTTGACTGATCTAGTTGATTTTCTGGTAATAGAGGAAGCTTTTGTGGGATGGTTATGAACTTGTCCAGGGGCATATTGAGTTTGATGTTCTTGAAGGGATCAAGGTGGATGCTTTGAAGGTAACTAGGACATGGACAGTTATTCAGGAAGTAGACCTAACTGAATGGTGTCAACCTCTAGATCACATCAAAACATAGTGTTAGGAGTAGACCATGAAGATAAGGGAGGATATTAAGAGACAGTTAGATGCTGCATCCCCAACTTTGAAGACCCATTGGGAAATCAACCCAAGCAAGAAAAAAGACTGTCTGGGAACAGAAGAGGAGATCACAGAGTACCCACGAAAAGAAGGGAAATGTCAATGAAGGGGTGTCAAACAGAGATGAATAACGAGTTTTGTTAAATGAAAATAGTCATGTGTTTACCAATATAGAAACCATGTAACCTTGGTGTGAACACTTTTGGTGATGTGATGGAAACTAAGAGAGGGAGGTGAGGCACCCAGGAAACATGAAGGCAGCACCCAGCCTCTCACCTGCGAAAGAGCAGGATTGGACCCTGAGAGTTGATGTAGCCATAAACTTTTCAGCCTAGGCACCCCACTTCCTCGCCCTACCCTGTCCATGCTGAGTAGTAAATACCAGCAAAGCAGGGTCAGCAAGTGTACTTTGACTGCACTGACTCAAGATTTCTGCTCCTTCTCTTGTAAATCATTCAGAAAGGGGTAAACTGAAGCCACTGTGTTGTGTCTTACATGGCCATGTTTGACTGCCCAGACATAGACATGTGATCCAAGGACCCAAACCCTCTGCAAGATCAATCTTGCATCAGTCTTGTTTCCCCTGGCCTGAATCTTTGAGCAGTGTATTCATTGGCAACAGTAGAAAAATTGAAGAAAGCTTACCTTTTAGAGGCTAGAAGAGCCATGATAAGCCCCACATAGAGCAAAGTTTGGGGAAGACTGGGTTCTAGGTAAGTTAATGAGAAAGAAAATTGCTTGATTGGAAGAAAAGGAATCTTCTAATAAAGAGCAGTGAAACCCTTCAGGAAGCCTAAGGAATCTCTAATCTCCACAACCTCCTGAGCTCCCTCGAGCCCTGTGTCTCGTGTGCAAACACTTTTGTGTTAGGCTCCTGTGTTCCTCAAGTTAATTTGAGTATTTCCCTTCCTTGCAACCAGAAGAGCCTAACTTACATTAGTGTTAAAGAAAGTTTGGACAACAGAAGCAAAAATAGACCAATGAGCTTACATCAAAGTAAAAAGTATATCCAAAGGAAACATCCAACAGAGTAGAAAGGTGGCCTAAAGAACAGCAGAAAGTATTTGTGAACCGTGTATCTGATAAGGCACTGAAATACAAAATATGTAAGGAACTCAAGCAACTCAATAGCAAGAAAAAAATAACTTGATTTAAAAATGAACAAAAAAACCTGAAAAGATATGAAAAAATACTCAATACCACTAGTCATCAGGGAAGTGCAAATTAAAACTACAATAAGATGTCACCTCACGCCTGTTAGGATGACCATTACAGACTAATGTAGGTGAGGACATAGAGAAAAGGGAATCTTTGCATACTGTTGTAGGAATATCATTTGGTACAGCCATTATGGAAAACAATTTTGGAGGTCTGCACAAAATACAAATGTAACTGCCATACAATCCAGCAATTCCACTAAATTCCTAAAATTGAAATTGATGTGTCAAAAAGGTATCTGTACTGCCATATTCACTGCAGCATTATTTACAATAGTTAAGACATGGAATCAACCTAAGTGTCCATCGATAGATGACTGGATGAGGAAAATGTAGTGGGTATTTCAAATATCTTGTATACACATAATATATACATGTATACATAATATGTGTGTGTATTATTCAGCCTTTAAAAAAAGAAGGGAATGCTGTCATTTGGAACAATATGAATGAACTGCGTGATATCATTCGTATGTGGAATCCAGAAACGTGAAACTCATAGAAGCAGAGCAGTAGAATGCAGTTGCCAGAGGCTGGAAGCTGGGAGACGCTGGGTAGATGTTATCGGAGGACAATTTTTCAGTTACAGAAGGAGAATAAGTTCAAGAGCTCTATTGTACAGCATGGCAACTATGAATCCTAATAGCATATTATATACTTGAAAATTGCTGGGACATTAGGTTGTAAATGTATTCAACAAAAATAATGATGTCTGTGAGGTAATTATATGTTGATTTCCTTGATTTCAGCCATGCTACAATATATACATTTATCAAAATGTTATGTTGAACAACATAAAATTATATAATTTGCATTTACCAATTTAAAAGCCAATAATAACTTTAAAATTAAAAGTAATAAAATATATTTATAAAAAAGGAAGCCAGGAGCCAGTATTGTGGTATAAGTGGGTAAACTCACTGCCTGCAACATTGGCATCCCATATGGGCACTGGTTCAAGACCCAGCTGCTCAGCTACTTCACTTCTGATCCAGCTCCCTGCTAATGACCTGAAAAAAGTAGCTGAAGATGGCCCAAGTTGTTGGGTCCCTGCACCCACGTGGGTGACCTGAAGAAGCTCCTGGTTCCTGGCTTTGGCCTCACTCAGCACTCCCATTGCAGCCATCTGGGAAGTGAACAAGCAAATGGGAGATCTCTCTCTCTCTCTCTTTCTCTATCTGTCTCTCCCTCTCTCTGTGAATCTGACTTTCAGATAAATAAATAAATCTTTAAAAAAAATAAAAAGAAGCTTATTTGGGAAACAAAGGAAAATACTCAGGCAGTAGCAAAATAGGGTTATTTAGAACAAAAGCCATTTGAGCTATAGATAAGGGAAAAGGACCAAAGAGTTGTTAATAAGCTACTATTTGTTGATAACCTCACCAGCTTGTTTGTCTTATTGATTTGTTCCTAAAGAGCTCTGGACTGGGAGCCAGGGGTCTACTGCTTGCCCAATTCACCTAATTACTCAATAAGTCACTTCACCTGGATCTTAGTTTCCATACCTAAAAAGGGGAGACATAAACATTTTTTCTACTTCTCTCACAGGATGCATGGTCATATTGAAAAGATTAGTTATCACATGGAGAAGTGAAAATGTGAGGTATTAATAGTAATTGTGGCCGGCGCCATGGCTCAATAGGCTAATCCTCTGCCTGCGGCGCTGGCACCCAGGGTTCTAGTCCCGGTTGGGGCGCCGGATTCTGTCCCAGTGCTCTCTGCTGTGGCCCGGGAAGGCAGTGGAGGATGGCCCAAGTGTTTGGGCCCTGCACCCACATGGGAGACCAGGAAGAAGCACCTGGCTCCTGGCTTTGGATCAGTGCAGTGCACCAGCCGCAGTGCGCCGGCCGCAGCGGCGACTGGAGGGTGAACCAATGGAAAAAGGAAGACCTTTCTCTCTGTTTCTCTCTCTCACTGTCCACTCTACCTGTCAAAAAAAATTTTTTTAATTAAAAAAAAATAGTAATTGTGAGTTGTGGCTGTTATAGGAGTAATTGTTTATATTTTCTTTTTTGGTAAGATAAGTTAAAGATCAACGAACAATGCTACACCCACCCTATCTCACCCACGTGCCATCCCAATGTGGTTCTTCTCTCCTGTCTACAGAGCTCGAAGCTCTCTGCTTCCTCTGTGTTTGCCATCTTTTACGTCTGAGTTGTACCAGTGTTCAGTAACTGAATAATCAACAAAGCTCTCCTGAATGACCTCTAACATGTTTGCTCTCCTGTGCTGATGTATTCTAGCTAGAATGGCTGAGTAAGCAGTTTAGAAATGGTGGATGGTAAATGGTGGTGGCCACAGTATTGATCCTAGTGAGGACTGGAGGTATTTAGTACTTGTCACGTCTACACTACAGGACACCATGATTACTCGTCTGAAATTGAGCTTACCTCCTATCTTCTCACCTGAAAAAGAGCCCTATGTTCATCCTTGCCTTATTTTTTTTTTTTTTTTGACAGATAGAGTTAGACAGTTAGAGGGAGAGGCAGAGAGAAAGGTCTTCCTTCCATTGGTTCACCCCCCAAATGGCCACCATGGCCAGTGCTACGCCGATCTGAAGCCAGGAGCCAGGTGCTTCCTCCTGGTCTCCCATGCGGGTGCGGGGCCCAAGCACTTGGGCCATTGTTCACTGCCTTCCGGGGCCACAGCAGAGAGCTGGACTGGAAGAGGAGCAACCAGGACTAGCACTTGGTGCCCATATGGGATGCCAGCACCGGCCCCCCCTTCTTTTTTAAACAGAGTATTTCCATGACATTATGGTATCCTGCCCAACAGTTAAGCCACCATTTGGAACACTTGCATCCATATTGAAGTGCCAGGCTTCAAGTCCCAGCTCTTCTCTTGTTTCTACCTCCCTGCTAATGAACTTTTTTTTTTTTTTTTTTGACAGGCAGAGTGGACAGTGAGAGAGAGAGAGACAGAAAGAAAGGTCTTCCTTTGCCATTGGTTCACCCTCCAATGGCCGCCGCGGCCTCACTGATCCGATGGCGGGAGCCAGGTGCTTCTTCCTGGTCTCCCATGGGGTGCAGAGCCCAAGTACTTGGGCCATCCTCCACTGCACTCCCTGGCCACAGCAGAGAGCTGTCCTGGAAGAGGGGCAACCGGGACAGAATCTGGCACCTCGTCCGGGACTAGAACCCGGTGTGCCGGTGCCGCAAGGCGGAGGATTAGCCTAGTGAGCAGCGGTGCCGGCCTGCTAATGAACTTTTGTGGGCAGAAGATGATAAGTTTTCCAGAGCCAAACTTGCCTTTTCTTTCCATTTTAAAGTTTTACTAGGGAAAATTACCAACAGTTGCCAGGCAAGTCCCTGTGCATCCATCATCCCGTGTTCATCTTGCTTGTCAAGCCTCACACCCCTCCCTCCCTCTCCACCCAGCCTCAGCTGGACAGGTCACTCAGCAACCTAGGGCTAAAAAGTTCTTAAGAGTGACATGGAAGAGAAAGTGCTGGGCACTGCCCAGGCGTTTTTGGAGCACTGGGTTAGGACTCAAGTGTTTGAGTCCCTGCCACTTATGCAGGAAACCTGGATCCAGGCTGGCTCAGCCCCAGTCTTAGTAGGCATGTATTAAGGAGAGAACCACCAAATGAGGGTTCTACCTCTGTCTCTAATTAATATATATAAATATTTATATAATATGTAATACTATACAAATGTATATATTAATAGAGAAAAATGATAGACCCCTGGAGACCAATAGCTGTTTGAGAAGGAGGCTCAGAGGGCTGTGAAAATTTCTCAGCAGTAGCAGCATTTTGGGGTTATATTAAACATGGGGGACACTTTACCACTTAGTATGGAAGTGCACTATGTCGTTCAAAGTTTAAGAGCACAGTCCCAACCCTTGCCCTGATCAACACTGGAAGTCAATCTTCTGATTCAGAAAAACATGTTTTGATGATGTAGTCTGAGAAGCTGATCAGGGAACAGGAGTGTGAGTAAGGCCAGCTACCCTTGGCCCCTTGTTGGCTGCGCACTTGGAAGCTCTGAGCATCCTCCTGACCAAGTGGTAACAGGGAGAGAAAGTACAAACGTTCAGCACCTAACCCAGTGCTCCAAACACGCCTGGGCAGTGCCCAGCACTTTCTCTTCCATGTCACTCTTAAGAACTTTTTAGCCCTAGGTAGCTGAGTGACCTGTCCAGCTGAGGCTGGGTGGAGAGGGAGGGAGGGGTGTGAGGCTTGACAAGCAAGGTGAACACGGGATGATGGATGCCCAGGGACTTGCCTGGCAACTGTTGGTAATTTTCCCTAGTAAAACTTTAAAATGGAAAGAAAAGGCAAGTTTGGCTCTGGAAAACTTGAAGGCTGGGGGCAGCCCTTTCTCTGTCAAATGTTTTGCACCACTTTCTGGCCAGGGTTTTTATTTCACAGTTAGAAACAGAAGTAGATGTGAACAGTGACTAAAATTCATGTTCAGAGGGAAACGAATGGAAGCAGATCCTTCCCCAGGAGGAGGCAGCAGGGTCCCAAGCACCTGGAGGAAAGAGGGACCCATGGAGAGAAGAGACATGGGCAGGAGAAACTGGAAGCCTGAGAAACCTGTCTCACTGACTTCACAGTGTGCCCATTTCCACGCCTTAAGGCATTCTTTTGGGGGCAACTCACTGAGACCCCCTCTTTCCCCATGAACTCACAATCCAGCCCTATCCCTGACACAATTATCCTGGGCTTCAGAGACAAAATCCCTCACTGGCTTTTGACCCCTGCCCCCTTAATAATATCAGACCATAAAGTTGCTTAGCACAGAGGAGTTGCCATGGCAACAACATCCATATCTCTGGACGAGTGCCAGCACCGAGACCCGGGGGCTCGGGCACATGGCAAAAGGACAGCTTGCAGGGAACAATGGAGGGAGCCGGCTGCAGATTCTTTTCATGCCTAATTACCCATGAGCACATGGCACAATGGCTTATTTAACTCAGCTTTGGCTCGGAAGGGAGACAGGTTCACATTCCAGTTGGAAAGGATTCCAGCCCTGGCCCTTGCCTCCATTTCAGGGAGGGGCAGGAGGCAAAGCAACGTGAGTCATTGAAATGCATAGACCTTGTCTTCTTAATTATTTTGCATTTGGCCATCTTTCCTTGTTTCAGAAGCTAATTATTCCAAGTGGGGAGAATTGGTCCATCTCAGGTTTAGCTGGAAGCTAAACACTGACAACCGGTTTGGGGAACAACAGTTTCCCATGCCCGGCTCGGCAGTAGAATATCATTCTTTCTCAGGCCTGACTCAGCCGGAGGGTAGAACAGCTTACTGAATTCTCGCGATGGATAAGGTAACCTTCCTGGCTGCCTGATCACTTTCCGAGGATGGCATTTAGGCCTGATCCCTGCAATTTTCAGACTTTAGAACAAGGACCAGGCTGTCAGGTGGGCCCAAGCGGAAGAGACAGAATGGAGAACAGGGGAAAAGGGTACAAAGAAGATTCCCCACTCCATGTAGGTGCCAGGCTGCACCACCTCCTGCACACAGAGAGCTCACAGCCAATCAGAAATGGTTTTAGTCATCAAGGATGGTGGGAGAGCAAATGAGACTGTTGCTTGATAGGAATTTTGAGTGTGAGTGGTTTTTAGAGATGTAAGCCAGAGGTTCTTTGCTGGCTTCTCTGTCAAGACAATAAAAGACATGGAGTAAGAAATCTATGAGGCCGGCACCGCAGCTCACTTGGCTAATACTCCGCCTGCAGTGCCAGTACTCCGGGTTCTAGTCCCGGTCAGGGCGCTGGATTCTGTCCTGGTTGCCCCTCTTCCAGTCCAGCTCTCTGTTGTGGCCTGGGAGTGCAGTGGAGGATGGCCCAAGTGCTTGGGCCCTGCACCCGCATGGGAGACCAGGAGAAGCACCTGGCTCCTGGCTTTGGATCGGCGCGGTGCGCTGGCCGTAGCAGCCATTTGGTGGGTGAACCAACGGAAAAGGAAGACCTTTCTCTCTGTCTCTCTCTCTCTCACTGTCTAACTCTATCTGTCAAAAAAGAAATCTATGAAGAATATTATATTCGTCTATCGATTACTAAGACACCATCCATGCATCAGACAACATTTCTTTATTCATCTGTTTGGATCCTGCCCCAGCCTGACCCCTGCCACGTCCCTCACAGCATGATTTGCTATTCATCATCTGACAACTCCAGGCAGCGGTCACAGGTTTTCCAGTTTTCCTTCCTGGCTCCGCAGAACTCAGTGCCCCAGCTCGCTCCCCCTGCATGTTTCGGCCTCAGTGCTAATTGTGCGGGAATATAAGACTGTGGATCCCATCATTCTGGGAGTGTCCAGAGCACACCCTCTTCATTACAGCAAAAAGATGTGCACTGGTGCAGGGGCTACCTGCATCTCTTAGATGCTCAGTGTTGTATGCAGGACAGGAATGGCAGGAAATCGAGCCATTAAAATGAACTTCGTGATAGCAAGTGGAGTATGAAGTGAGGTTGGGTTAGGTTCTGCTGTAGATCTCGTCTGCAGGGCAAACTCTCTTGCCACTCAGGGACAGATGTAGAACTGCACATCCCACTGCAGGACTCAGAGGAGGGATTTGCGATTTCAGAGGAAAACCATGCTTCTGCAGCAGAAAGTTGCTCCTGTTTAAAAGAAGCACGCGGGTGAATGAAGGACAATGAGATCCCACGTGACACGTGATCCAGGATGCTCATCCTAAGGTGGGCATTACATGATCAACTGGTTCATAAGATCGGGTGGCTGTGGAGCAATTTCTGTGGGAAAGAAATTGTGCATCAGGCTTACAGAAATCCAGAAAGGGTAAATAAATGACAAGAGCAAGTGGCCAGATTTTTATGTTCCTTTACTCAGTTTCTCCCTCAGCTCACACTTAATAAGGAAAAAGAGTTCAAACCTGGTTGAAAAACAGGACCATGGGCCAGCGCCGTGGCTCACTTGGTTAATCCTCAGCCTGCAGTGCCGGCATCCCATAGGGGCGCTGGGTTCTAGTCCTGGCTGCTCCTCTTCCAGTCCAGCTCTCTGCTGTGGCCAGGGAAGGCGTGGAGGATGGGTCAAGTGCTTGGGCCCTGCACCCACATGGGAAACCAGGAAGAGGCACCTGGCTCCCGGCTTCAGATCAGGGTAGCTCCAGCCGTAGCCACCATTTGGAGGGTGAACCAACGGAAGGAAGACCTTTCTCTCTGTCTCTCTCTCTCTCTCACTGTCTAACTCTACCTGTCAAATAAATAAAGAAAAAAAAAGAAAAATGGGACCATATCACATTTGCTGCTAGCAATAACAGACAGCTGAGACATCACAGCCTCTTTCAGACATGAAAACAAAGTGACACTCGGTGAAGGAAAATGCTGTCGAAGGCTAGAACTTTAAGCGGGATGCTATACCACTCAACAAAGAAAAAAACCTGAGGGATTGATGGATAGATAGATAGATATGAGAGATGCAAACATAGAAATAGATATGTAGATAAACACAGATACAGAGACATAGACACATACATACAGACGGTTGTCCCTCGGTATCCATGGGGCATTGGTTCTAACACCAAAGTCTGTGGATGCTCAAGTCCTTTGATAAAATTGTGTGGTATTCGAATCTAACCTACACACATCCTCCTGTATGCTTTAAATCATCCTCTACATTACTTGTAATACCTAACATAATGTAAACGCTCTGGAAATAGTTGTTAGGCTGTATTGTTTAGGGAATAATGACAAGAAAAGAAAAAGTCTATGTGCTTGGTACAATTTTTTCCCAAATATTTTTCGCTGAATCTGCAGATGTAGAGCTCATGGATATGAAAGATTAAATATGTGCAAGTCAGTGTGTGTGTGTGCCCGTGTGTGTACATGTATGTCTGTGTGCACGTGTTCTAGTGTGTGTTTGTGTGCCTTCTGTGACTGTGTGCATGCATGTGTGTGTGTGTGTGTGCCCGTCCTGTGCCATGTGTGTAGGAATCCAGAGAAATGGCAACTTTCTTGGCGGAAGGGAACAGGAGTAAAGCCAGGTGCCTCTCTTTCCTTTATCTTATCAAACAATTGAAAAGTGTGCAAGTCAGGTGGGAAGAGTTTCAGGAGGCAGAGGACAATCAGGAAGGCCAGGAAGTTGATGTTGGAGAAAGCGAAAGGAAAAACTTCTCACTGGAAGACTGCAATGAACCCATAGGTCTTCCCATTGACAGTCAATTGAGATCTTCTGAACAAGATGCAATACTGCACTGCAAATGTGATCTTCCATCTTCCATAGAAAGATCAAGAGGGTTAGGAGAATTAGCAATGCTGCGGAAGTTTAGCACCATCTTTAGCAAGAACACATTCATCAGAGGGAATCTCTTTCAAGATACGTAAAGAAACCTCACTGAAACCTACATGGTAGATTCCCCCTGAACGCATGTTTGTGATGTGATAAGATCCCTTGCCAAGCTCATTAAAACCTCCAACTGTTCTCCACTCTGGTTGACACATGTGAAAAGAAATGTACTATTTTAGAAACTGGAAAGTTCTTGAGAGAAACCATTCACAAAGTGTGTTGCATGGAATGCCAGTTCTGTGAAATATTATTAATAGGTGTCTATGGGAATGAAGCAGGATATTTTTAGGTTACATAGAGATAGAACTCTGTACCTTAGATTTCTCTGTTCCATCTGCATTTGTGATGTGAAACTCCAAGGAAGGAGAGCTGAAAGTATTGATTCCTATTCCTATTTGACAATGGACAATGGAATAATTTTTTACAGAATATGATGTGTAATTAGTCTTCTTGTGAATTTAACTTGAGAAATGGTGCTGTACAGAATATAATTCTAGGTAGAAAACTAGGAGTTTCCTTTTTTTTTTTTTTTTTTTTTTTTTTTTTTTTTTTTGACAGGCAGACTGGACAGTGAGAAAGAGAGAGACAGAGAGAAAGGTCTTCCTTTTCCGTTGGTTCACCCACCAAATGGCCGCTGCGGCTGGCACACCCCGCTGATCCGAAGCCAGGAGCCAGGTGCTTCTCCTGGTCTCCCATGCAGGTGCAGGGCCCAAAGACTTGGGCCATCCTCCACTGCACTCCCAGGTCACAGCAGAGAGCTGGCCTGGAAGAGGAGCAACCAGGACAGAATCCGGCGCCCTGACCGGGATTAGAACTCGGGGTGCCAGCGCCACAGGCGGAGGATTAGCCTATTGAGCCATGCACCAGCCAAAAAACTAGGAGATTGAAGAACATAAATAGGTTTTCTCTATTATTTTTCTAGCTATAAAAGAAAAGAATTACAAAGGGACAGTTCTTTAAAAAGATAATATGATAATATTATAAGTAAGATTTGGCTTTTCAGATAAATCTTTAATACATTTGAATTTCATTTTAAATAGACCAGTAGTCTCCAACATAGGATTGTGTGAGGGAACTCAAGGCAAATTATGAAAATGTTGGGGGGAAAAAAAAACAAAAGCAAAAACAGAAATTTTCTTTCTATATTTTTGTCAGCTTTTTATTTGTATTTTTTAAGTTTTTGCTTTTATACATTTTTATTTATTTGAAAAGCAAAGGGACAGACAGAGATCTTCCATCCACTGGTTCATGTCCAGAATGCCCTCAACAGCCAGGACTAGACCCGAGCAAAGCTAGGAGCTGAGAACTCCATCCAGTCTTCCATAAAGGTGGCAGGGACCCATCTACTCGAGTTATCACCTGCTCTCTCCTGGGGTGTGCATCAGCAGGAAGCAGGAATTGGAAGCAGAGCCAGTACTCTAACTTAGGCACCATGAGATGCGGGCATCCTACCTGCTGCTCCAAATGCCCACACCATATGCGTATTTTTGTGTTTCTGGTTTAGGGCATGTCAAATATTAATATAGAAACACATGCATTAACCTTATAAAATGTATACATGTATATACATGATCCAAAATTTGGGTCACTGTTGGCATGTGTAATCTGAGAAGTTTGAAAACTGTGCTCCAGACAATGAGAAACAACTACAGATTCTCAAGCAAGAAGGTGATGTATAATCAGAGGGAAGATTTAGGAAGATTAGAAAAATTCTGAACATGGAGTTAGACATATGGAGATGCTGCAATAATTAGGAATGTCTGATCTCCTTTTCCATAGTTATATTTCTTATTTCTATATTCATGTCTTAGTGAATAGGTTAGAACTTCCTTTGAAAAATGTGAATTTTTATAAACGATAGTAAGCATCTTTGTTTTACTTCTGACTTTAATGAGAATGCTACTTGTCTGTCATCAAGAGGTACAGAATTAATAGTTCACAATAGATGTGACTTATTTGTTCAGAAAGCACACTTTTCACTATTTTTCAAGAGAGTAAGTAAGAAGAAATAGAAATAATTCGAGAGAGCCTGGATAATTTCTTTAAAAAGTGTTATGTATTAATGGAAGGAAATAAGTGTATGCCAGGTGAATAAATTAAAAAACAAAACCTTTCCTGGCAATTCTTTACATTGTAAGAAAAAGGAATATTCCTATAATCTTCATACAAAAGAAATAAAAATTTACTGAAGTAGCTAACATCTCTGGAATTCTAAACACCCATACAACATCTGTAAGAATTGGAGAGAAGAATATTTTGAAAGAAAAGATGTTATTACATCCTAAACACCTGTCACCATAACGCATGGCAAACAGCAGCCAAGGTAAGGCCAAGCCCCTCACTTAGGGCGAAAGCAGACCTAGGACCCCACCCTGCTGACAGTGGTGACTGAATATATGAGTTAAACTCTGCCCATCAGAGTCCTCCTTGGATGGTTATCATCAAAAATTGGAAGAAATAAATTCTTGATTCTCCAATCATGGAACCAGAATAAAACAAACCTGGAATTGCTAATACTGGTGTTCCCAGCAAAAATGGGGGGAGGTCAGGTGTAATATAAAGAATTGGAGATGGTGAGAGAAGGAAGGAGGGTGGGAAGGAGGCAAAACCAAGAAAAGAGAAGTGGAGAAGAGGACAAAGAAAAAGACAAGATCTTGACAATGGCTGAAGTCTCTTGGTCCCCGCCTCAGCTTACTTGGAGCTTGTTTTTCCAATAAATCCCTTATTTTTAGTTTTTCTTCTGTTAGTTTTTTTCTAAGCTGAATTGAGTTGTGCTCTTTCAGCGGCAAACTACCTCGTAGAGCGTTGCTAGCAAGATTAATTTTTTTTTTTTTTGACAGGCAGAGTGGACAGTGAGAGAGAGAGAGAGAGAGAGAGAGACAGAGAGAAAGGTCTTCCTTTGCCGTTGGTTCACCCTTCATTGGCCGCCGCGGCCGGCTTGCTGCGGCCGGTGCACTGCACCTATCCGAAGGCAGGAGCCAGGTGCTTCTCCTGGTCTCCCATGGGGTGCAGGGCCCAAGCACTTGGGCCATCCTCCACTGCACTCCCTGGCCACAGCAGAGAGCCGGCCTGGAAGAGGGGCAACCTGGACAGAATCCGGCGCCCCGACCGGAACTAGAACCCGGTGTGCTGGCACCACAAGGTGGAGGATTAGCCTAGTGAGCCGCGGTGCCGGCCCTAGCAAGATTAAATATTAAGAATAATGACAGACCCTATATTGTGAAAGTACCTAAGTAAAAATCAAGTAGTGGGCATCTATCAATATAAGATGACTGATTAATTTTATTTTGTGTTGGGGCAGGCACTGTGGCGTAGTGGGTGAAGCCACCGTATGCGGTGCCAGCATCCCATTTGGGCGCCAGTTCAAGTCCCGGCTGCTCCACTTCTGATTCAGCTCTCTACTGTGGCCTGGGAAATCAGTACAAGATGGCCCAGGCCCTTGGGCTCCTGCACCCACGTGGGAAGACCCGGAGGAAGCCCCTGGCTCCTGGCTTTGGATCAGCGCAGCTCTGGCCATTGCAGCCAATTAGGGAGTGAACAGCCAGATAGAAGATCTCTGTCTCATTCTCTCTCTCTCTCTCTCTGCCTCTCCTTTTCTCTCTCTGTGTAACTCTGACTTACAAGTAAATAAATAAATCTTTAAAATTTTTTTTTTATTTTGTGGTTTTTCCGCTTCTCAGTACTACTTTTCCAAATATTACCCATGTAATCTGGGTTAAAAAGGCTATAAGCTTTTTCTTTTTATATATTCCGTTTCTAATTTTTTCACATTTGCCGTGAGTTCCATAATAGTAATCGTGTTATACAGCAAAGTTGCTGATTTCCTGTGTGCCCTTTTGTGTCTTGAAGATTAATTAAGCAACGCTCCCTCCAAAGCTGCTGCTTTGGAAGGTTTGCCACGGTTCCCTGTGGTGCTGGGTTAGAGTTGGATTTGAAATCGGAAAGGAACAGCAAAGCAAAGATATCGCTTTCTTAAGGGAATTTCTTTCCACGTCTGACCGCTGATCTAAGATCATGGTGGGTCGGAGCACCGCCCACTCTGCAAGAATTACCCATGCCTAACTTACCTTATGTAAGCAAAGGACAGATAGGCAAGGTCCCTGAGAGGTAAGTTGGAGCCAGAGAAATGGAGGAAACCTGGCTTCTTGGACAGCCTTCAAAAACTTCTGCCTTAGGCTCTGTAAAGCAGGTAACACACTTGTGCCCCCAGCTCCCTGTGTAAACCACAACCCAGTGGAGCCTGCGTGGGGGCAGGAGTCACATTTTCTCTGTCCGCTACACCAGGTTATTTTTTCACGGTGGAGCGAGGCAGAGGCCAGACAAGGAGACACCGGACAAGGGGCACAACACTGACACCTGTTACCGACAGAGAGAAACCACAGAGCGGATGGAGTTCAAAATCAAACATAGCTGTTTGCAAACAACTTTAGGGTTTGTCATTACTTAATATCAAAGTTTACAAAATAAAGAAGCAGTTTTTCCAGGGTGAGCATTTTGACAGAGAATTTCCAAGTCAGCCAACCAGAGATTTCTTAATACACACATACTTTGTTATCTTCTACTTGTTACATTTTTATACTTAAAATTTTCGTATGTGGATGCAGGGGTGGGGGGAATCAATAATATTTTTTACTCCTTGATAGACAACTGCTGACTTATTTTCCTCTGACTCACCCTGCTTCCAAATAATGTGAATATAATCTGGTTTAAAAAAAGCTATCTTCTTACTATGAAATTGTTCTTAGGATGTATTTTCTTTCCAACTGTTTATATTTGATTATGTCTTACAATAGCATTCACAATAAATTGTTCAATGAGTTTGTTTTTACTGGTTTCATTTTTCACTACATATTTCTTTTTCATTCGTTCATTCTTTTTAAATTATTTTATTGATATTTTATGAATATGAAGAGAACAGATTTCGTGTGATCTTTAGATAGAATTCTAATAATATATTGGTACTTCCTTCCCTTTCTCCCTCCATACCCCTTTATTTCTTTTTTCTTTTTTAATTGACTTTTTGAATTTTTTAAAAATATTTACTTATTTAGTTGAAAGGCAGAACTACAGAGAGGCAGAGGGAGGGAGGGAGAGAGGATGGGAAGAAGGGAAGGAGAGAGGGGGATAAAGAGGGAGGGGGAGAGAGGAGGTGAAAGAGAGAGAGAGGTAAGTAGATAAGTCTCCAGGCTGGCACTGTGACAGAGTAGGTTAATCTATCTGCAGCGCCAGCATCTCATTTGGGTACTGGTTCTAGTCCCAGCTGCTCCTCTTCCAATCCAGCTCTCTGTTATGGCCTGGGAAAGCAGTAGAAGGTGGCCAAGTGCTCTCTCTCTGTCTCTCCCTCTCACTATCTGTAGCTCATCCTCTCAAGTAAATAAATAAAGTCTATTAAAAAAAATGAGAAAGAGAGAAGTCTTCCATCTGCTGGTTCACTCCCCAAATGGCCACAACATTTGGAGCTGCGCCAACCTGAAGCCCGAAGCCAGGAGTTTTTTCCAGGTCTCCCACGCAGGTGCAGGGGCCCAAGGACTTGGGCCATCTTCTACTGCTTTCCCAGGCCACAGCAGAGAGCTGGATCAGAAGTGGAACATTCAGGTCTCGAACCAGCACCCATATGGGATGCCAGCACCACAGGCAGTGGCCTTACCCGCTACACCACAGCGCCAGCTAAGGTGCTACTGAATGGAATTCAACAAGCAAAAAATAAAAAGACCACTGCTCAGCAGGAATATAGACAAGGACTATAAACAATAATCAAATCCCAAGATGCCAATTTTACCCACCTACATTACATTTTATACAATATGTATTCTATATATATAATTCTTCTTAGCTGAGATGTAGTTCAAATAAAGTGCACAAATATTGTGTTCAGCTCCCCTTCAAAAAATTTGCTTCTGAAAATATCTGTTAGCACCACAAGCTATGCAATCTTGGTCTAGGTGGTCCCTGGTCCCTTCCCCAACAATAGAAACCACTGCTTGGTGGAAAGCACTTGTCTGACCTCCATCATGAAATACTAGTCTGCTTGGTTTTGAAATTTATACAAATGTAATCATACAATAGATAGTCCCTTGGTATCTGTATCTTGTCATTTCATATAATATCTGCAAGATTCATCCATGCAGTTTTAATTCATTGCATGCAGATTTTTTGCAAGATTCGTTGCATGCAGTTTTAGTTTGTTCTCATAGATGTGCAGTATTCTACTACATGAATTTCTGTTTCCACTTAACTAACGATAGATAATTAAGTTATTTCCAGTCTGGAGCTAAATGAACAGCCTTCTTTCTTCAAGGCAAAAGTCTCAAAAAGCACTTGACTGAAATATTTTTTTCTGCCCCAACTCTACTACTTTTAGATACAATTGCAGTTGTACACTATATGTATACACTGGAGCTGTAGTCAGGAAATGGCTTCTAAGTCAGAGGGCTAAGGGATAGTTGATGTGAGGGGCTGTGGGAAGAGATAAGGGTGAGCAAATGTGGAAATCCTAAATCTCATTCCCATCTCACTGTTCAATTCAACTAATTTTTATCCAATATTATTTACTAAGCATTATCCATATGTAAGGCACTGTGTTAAGATATTTGGGAAATGCAAGAATAAAGCCAGGACATGGTTCTGAACAAGGTCAAAATCCAGCTGGGATGTTTTGGGGTAACACAAAGTCCATAAATTGTCCTGACCTGTAGCTCAAGCTGGATCTACACTAGGACTAGAGTCTTCTGCAAGAGGAACCCAACCTCTAGTCAGTTTCGTGAGAACAGATCAGGAACAAAGGCAGGGAAACACAAACAAATAATTAGAATCGAGATCGGTAATGGTATCAAGATTAAAAAAAAAAAAGAGAGAGTCCCTGCATTTTGCATACTCTGATCATTCCTGCACTTCCTCTGAATAAACTACTAGGAGAACCTAGGGGAATTTTTATTCTGCCATAACATGGTGACCTAGCAACAGATGGGGTGCTTGTTTTCATATCAGTTTCCAACCTGATGAAGAAAATTGTTTACTTACATCATGGAAACACATGATTTCCTGGAGCATGCAAAAAAAATGAGTAAAACAAAAAACATTTATTCTTCAAAGAGTCTGCACAGGTCAATTTCCTTGTGACGTTGTTCTGGTGAAGTCTACCTCATCAGAGTGTCCCAAGGCATAAGCAATTCAAATTTGACATCTGTGTTCAGACACAGGAACAGGAAAAGTACTGGCAAAATTTACCAATTGCTCCTTGAGAAAAGTAAACTTGGCAGATCTGACCTTTCTAGGCATTAAACAGCTATGATCTTCATTACAGTAAGTAGTCCCTGTGACTCAGCAGCCAGTGGTAAGGCAGATGAGAAGCTACCCACAGTCATTTAAGGCAACACCTGGCCCAGGCAGCACTCTCTGTGCTCACCACAATAAATGGCTGCTTGGTCCCACTCCCACTGCCTCTAGGATAAAGACCCACAATCCTCCTGTGGCCCTGTGGTCCTTCCTTGTCCCAGGCTTATACTTCCTGTAACAGGAGGCTATTCCCACTCACTCTGTTCTCTGCACATAGCAAAACTTGCTCCACGTCTTCCTTGTAGTAACAGGTACGATAGCTCCGAGAGAATATTTCTGAAAACGCTGGATTCTGCAACAAAGTGTTGCCATTGTCTACTGAAAATACAAACAAGTCCTAAAATCATGACAGGTGTCTCATAGCCATTTCTCTCACCTCCTGTCAAATAAGATCTGCCCCACATCTCCTCCAGAGCTCTTTTCTTCTCCTCTTCCCACACTCTCCTTCTAGACTGGAATGATTTTTCTACCTAAGGTTTAGGTGGATACCGGAGCCTCTTTCCTGGTATTCCTGCCTCCAACCTCTCCCTATATCCATCCCACATGCATATTCCACATTACTTTTCTTATGATCTTTTTTCCCTCTAAGTATGCTTCTAGAAGAAAAAGAAGGAAACATATGAAGAAGACAACATAAAATATGTTCAAACTGTGGAATAGGCAAGATTTTTAAAGCTGAAATGAAAAAGAAAAAAATTATATGTTGAACTATATTAAAATCAAGAAGTTCTGTTCATGAAAAAAGCATTAAAAGAATGACAAGGCAACCTAGAATTACATAAATTTATAGAATGTGTATGTGACACAGGGATAATAATCAGACTATGTCATTAATACCTCAAAAAAAGAAATAATTTAGATGTCCAAAAGAAGAAAGGACCAAAATTTAAACAGGCATTTCATGAAAGAAGCTATCCAAATGATACTAATTTACTAATTTATGAAAACCTACTCATCTTCATAAGTCATCAGGAAAATAAACCTGAAAACCAGGATGAATTTCTATTCTGTACCCTAT
The DNA here is from genome assembly GCF_964237555.1 of Oryctolagus cuniculus. NCBI lineage: Eukaryota > Metazoa > Chordata > Mammalia > Lagomorpha > Leporidae > Oryctolagus > Oryctolagus cuniculus. The sequence goes on from NC_091432.1 coordinate 114,863,326, forward strand.
CAGAAAGGCTAAATTAAAAAGACAGATAGGCTGGCGCTGCGGCTCAAAAGGCTAATCCTCTGCCTTGCAGCGCCGGCACACTGGGTTCTAGTCCCAGTCGGGGTGCCGGATTCTGTCCCGGTTGCCCCTCTTCCAGGCCAGCTCTCTGCTGTGGCCCGGGAGGACAGTGGAGGATGGCCCAAGTCCTTGGGCCCTGCATCCCATGGGAGACCAGGACAAGCACCTAGCTCCTGGCTTCGGATCAGCGCAGTGCACCAGCCACAGCGCACCGGCCGTGGCGGCTATTGGAGGGTGAACCAATGGCAAAAGGAAGACCTTTCTCTCTGTCTCTCTCTCTCAGTGTCCACTCTGCCTGTAAAAAAAAAAAAAAAAAAAAAAAAAAAAAAAAAAAAGACAGATAATACCAAGTGGTAGTATAAAAATGAAATAAGTGGAACTCTACTTGGGGAAACCTGTTTGCCAACACTAACAAAAGTTGCTTGGAAATTCTAGCTCTCCCCACACACCTAAGAAAAATGTTGACATTTTTCTACCTGTAGAAGAAAGTCCATTTATTTACTTATTTGAAAGATAGAGTTACAAAGAGAGAAAGAAAAAGATAGAGAGCCCCTCAAACTGCTGGTTGAGTCTTCAGATGGCCACAATAGCCAGGAGATTCATCCAGGGACATGAACCAGCAATCTATGGGATGCCAGTGTTGCAGGCAATAGCGCAACCCACTACGCCACAGTGCCAGCCCTAAAAAAAATCCATCTATTCAGCATTATTTGTAATAGCCAAATCCTAAAAACAACCCAAACATCTACCAAGAGCACAACAGATGAACACAGTATGGTATAAACATAAATAGTGAACATTGGTAGGTAATAAATATGAATATAGCACGTGCAACAACTATGGAACATTTGTGGATAATAAATATGAATACAGAATATGCAGCATCACAGATGAATCTTAGACAGTGTTGTTGAATAAGAGTGATCAGCACATGAAGAATAAATTATTATATTATGTGTTACATCTATATAAGGGACAAAAGCAGACAAATCCAACCTATAATGCTTGTATTCAGAACAGTGATGTCTCTTCTGGGAGATATTGACCACTCAGCCTCAGAAGGGTGGATTCTAGAACGCTGATGATGTGCTGTTGGGTGCTAGATGCATGGATTTGTTCACATGATAAAAATCCATCAGATTCTATGCCTACGACTTTTGCCTTTTTCTACCTAGAGTTTACATTTTAGTAAAAAGTTTACCGAAAAAATTGTTTTCCTACTACTACTAAGTAATGTGATTTGATTTCTCATGACCTACCAAACCAAGGCTCCTGTTCACACACACACACACACATACACACACACACACACACACATAGAAGAAAGAAAGAAATCCTAATGGGATTAGAAAAATAAAAAAGTCCAGAGCCAGAGATTACATCAGATTCTAGGAAGGCTAGGGAATGATGGGAAAATATTGCAAGGAAGAACATTCTTCATTCATGTCATCTTGAGGACACCCATCCATCTTGATGCTAAATTTCTTGCCATGGGCTAAATGTGAAATTTAAAGAAACCCATCACATGTATCTGCCACTTAACAATATACATTTAGGGGGAAAAGTCACAGAGGTGGAATTTTTGGCATCAAAGTAGCCAGTTACCCAGCAGAATAACCAGAGTTGCCCCATTTCTTTGCATCTGGAAATATCCAGTGGGCCCTAGTCAAACCCACCAGGAACAACCTGACCCAGAATGTCTGGCCAGAGGGAAATTAGATCAAAGTGCTCTTCCATCCTGCATGCCTTTAAATAACATTATAGGATTAAAAGCCCTACAAAAAGCATAATTCAATTAACTGATTCCTCTTACTGTTTTCCAAATGCAACAATGAAAATGGATTCATAAGTTCCTAGGACAAGGGTATACCGCTTCATTTGGTTTGGGATGTGAATTCTTTTTATGAGATTCTTTTATGCTGGTAAAAACTTTCATGATCATTTTTAGCTGTGGGAAAGTCTTAGAATGTGGTCAACACACTTGCCCATCATCAACAGAGGGAAATTAGTAGCAACAGATAGACATGCTGTCCAAAGATGATGGGAGGGGAGTAAATATTCAGACAGATAGAAGATCCCTTTCCTCATCTCCTGGTTTTATCAGAATCCATAATTTTCTACTGCCCCTACCCCAAACCAGGCAACACACTGAGCCCTGGTGAGCGTGGCCAGCGGCCCCTCTGCAGAGACCTGCTGGGTATTTTCCTGCTGTGCTTTGGAAAACGGTCATCACTGTCGCGTCCTCTTACTCATGAAACATTCCTGTGCTGAGTATCACAGCCTTGGAGCTTGGGGCTGTGACATCCAAACTGATTTCATTTTCCATTCAGTTTCATGCAAGCAAACAAACAAAAACATCTAACTCCTTTTTGTCCAAATGAAAAAGCAAAAAGGTAAAGGGAGCAGAAGAGAGGCTTGGGATTCCCCTGCCTTCCTGGGCCCTCCTCCCCCAGCAGCCTCTGGGAGATACCGTACGTGGAGACTTGGCTCCTTACCAGCCCGACCTGGTAACAAGCAACAGCTGCCTGGCAGGTGTGCTCACTGCAGGGCTTCAGGGACTCCTTCCCAACTCCCAGGGCTCCAGCATTTCTTTAAGTGGTCAGCTGGAGACAATTGAGGCCAATAGCTCCGGAACTATTTGAAAATGCACCAAAGTCCCGGCTCCTCTTCCCTCTAGGAATGTTACCTATGCTCAGAGTGCTGTTCTTAATGTCAGAGGAGGAGAAAACCAAATTCTAGATTTTCTGAATTACAAATGAGCATAGCATGGGGCACAGCTGTGCTGTCCTCAGAGCCAAAGCAAATCCGCACCGCTAACAATCTAGTCGGGAACTTTCTGTTAGGTGATCTGTGTTTCTTGCAAACGCAGAGATCACAGCTCTCAAAGGGAGGAGTGAGAGCTCTCCAGCCCCTCCAAAGGTAGGCAAAGAACAATATGGTTTCCAACAGCCAAGGCAGGGGTGACTGGAACAAAACTCAATAGTGTAGAGGTCAATTCTTGCTGAACCTGCCCCCCAAATTCATTCTCACTGAGAGGTTAGGAATCAAGGTGCCATCTTTGTCAGGAGGATTTGAAGGTCAAAAGAGAAGCAGGAAAAATGACTAACACCGTACACAAAGAAATGAATGGGGAACACCTTCTGCCCAGCCAAACCCGAATGGGCTGAACTTGGATGTGTAGGAGCACAGTGAATGGTACCACATACACCCATCTAGTGCCTACTCACTCTTCCTCCTGCCTCGTCATCAGAATATATACTTATGAGAAATAAATGGATGCAAATCATAAAAATGTGCTCCCTACATAACTCTTCTTGTTTTCAGTAGGAGCCAGTATATGGTTGAGGAGCACGCATGTTTAATATTGTTGGAGCAGGCATGTTGGCAATGTGTGTGCTTGTGTGTGGGCAGTGGCAAGGAAGAGAGAAACAGAAGTAATCTTGTTTAGGAAAAGAGCTGAAGGACCTCTGACATCTAAACTATAGGAGCATTTTGCCTGGAAACGGTGCTGGGCCTTGAGCCATTTGGTTCTCTGCTGAGTGAGAGGATTTCAGCCAGAACAACAGATTGCCAGAGAAGTGTGCAATCCCCTGGGGCTTGTAGTGTGTCCTAACTTTGTGGAGAGCGCACTAGGCTGGAGAAAAGCTAATTCTCCCGAGAGTTGAAAGTCTTACAATTTCTAATCATTTTCTAGATTTTCCCCAAAAAGCGAAGAAATTCATTTCTGGCTACCAAAAATTACATAAACCAAGAAGAATTTTATTCATGCAAGTATTTTACTCGTTACTTCTTTGTTTTTTTCCTGTTCTCACTCTACCTTCCTTCTCCCCATCGATGGAGATCTCACCTAAAGTGAATCACGGAACTTCTCAGAATATGCTGCAAGTTTGCATAAACATGGGGTCTGCCCCAGGAAAAGCAAGAGGACAACCACCTCCCTGTGGGCTTGGGTCTGTGAGGTTGCCTTTTCTTCTTCTGTAGTTGGCCTGCAATTAGCATAAACTACAAAGTCCCCAGCAATGCATTACTGCGGTCTTGTTGTTCATATCCTGTGGTTTCCCAGTGCACTTAGAAGTGACCAGCCTGTTTCCTCCTCATTTATCCTTTTTTGGAAAAAAAAGGAAAAAGGAAGCAAAACAAAAACTAATATCACTAGAAGTTACAAAAGATTAACACTAGCACGTAGTTGGGAAGAAATACACATATACCGAAATACACAAACACACACACACGCACACACACACATGCACCTCTTCACCACACAGCCCTTTATATATTTAGACATCAGATACACTAATTCTCATCTATTGTAACCACTGATTAATCTATTCCAGACTTTCTCCAAGTGGATGTAGTAATTACAAACAGATCTCTTAATTTGGGATTGGACCTCCTCAATGGTCCCTGTTTCTGAGGTTTTTCAGTAATGTCATCAGGTATCATAATCCTGGCAATATCTCTTCCATTATAGGTTTTATTCCTCTGAAAGGAAGTAATTTTATAGCCCAAGGCTGGCTGGCTCTCTTGTGCTCTATCTCTAACATTCACTCTCTCTCTCCCCGCCCCTGCAGGGTACAACACATCATCTAAAGTTTGCCTTCTTTCTTTGAAAGAAAAAGTTTGTTCTTTTTCACCATTCAAGTGTAACAAGACTCATAGATCCATGGTGTGTATCCATATCAACAATACCACAGAAGTCCATCTCATCTCTTGCAATCAAGAAAACTTCATTTCCCTTTATAGCAAAGACCCTTTAAAAAAAGATTTATTTTATTTATTTGAAAGACAGAGTTACAGAGAGAGGTAGAGACAGAGAGAGAGGTCTTCTATCCATTGGTTCACTCCCAAAATGGCCACAACGGCCGGAGCTGCGCCGATCCAAAGCCAGGAGTTTCCTTCGGGTCTCCCACGTGGGTGCAGGGGTCCAAGGACTTGGGCCATCTCCCACTGCTTTCCCAGGCCACAGCAGAGAGCTGGATCAGAAGAGGAGCAGCCGGGACCAGAAGCGGTGTCCATATGGGATGTCAGCAATTCAGGCCAGGGCTATAACCCACTGTGCCACAGCGCCGGCCCCAACAAAGATCCTTTCCCTTCAGCCAGACTACCTAAGGCTTCCACTGCCTACATGCTGATGAATCTAAAAACAATGACATCCTTAGTAATGTGCTCTAACACAAGACAATAAAATTTTCCTTCTTTTCCTATCATTTCTCGGAATTGGTAGTGAGTAGGGTGTACAATAACACAGGTGTCTATAGCATTGGCTCATCTAAAACTGCCAACATATGTCACTCCCCCTCTTCACAGAGGAACTACACAGGACCCTGCGCTGTTCTTTTGTCTGCTCGGCCCTTTCCGGGTTTGCTGCTGGTTCTTCCTGGGTTGGCTGCCATCCCTCTACCTCCGTGGAGGGGCGGGCCCCCCTGCCACTTTCCCCACTTCCGCGGGGGAGCGGCACACCGCCGGCCGGCTCTCTCGGGGGCTGCTCAGATGTTCCTCAGGTGTTCCCTTTAGATGTTCCTGGTGCATGTTGTCTCTCTCCTCCTTTATAGTCCTCTTCCACCAATCCCAACTCTGCTACCCACACGCCGAGTACGCTGCTCTCCTCCAATCAGGAGCAGGTCCTGCAGTTTATTGGTTGAACTGGAGGCAGCTGCGTAGAAGCTGTTTACTCCTCTCCCAGCACCATATTGTGGGAGAGCAGATGCATAGAATAAGTCTTAATTCCAGTAACTTAGTCTAGTCCAAGTTGCTCCCCACAAACATAATGGTGCCCAGGCTCGAGAGATCTGGCTGCATTAACTCCTTCGAAGCCCTTTCCTGGAAGCTCTGCCTAAGTTGCCTACAGTCATGGGCTTTGCTCAACTTGCCAGGCCTAAGGTATCCTAATTTTGCTAACAAACTGTGATACCAAACACACTTGTCTTTCTTGGAGACTCATCTGCTTTTTGTTTGTTTTTCCCAGTTACAAATGAAAGGAACTGAACCAAAGACCCAGAAGATTTGTTTTGCTAGTACGAGACTGCTAGATTTGAATTGTGACTCTCCCACGTAGGACCTGAGTAGCTCACATAAGTGGCTTGGGCCACCTTGCTCACTTTTCTTATTGTAACCTTTTCATCCCAGGTGTGAACCCTGGAGGAAGCAGATATAAAGATGCTACGCCCCTTATGAGCTTCTCTCATTGAGAGAAGGAAGCCAAATCCCTTCTCTTGGAGTATGGTTTGGCCTTATCAACTCGCCCAATCAATAGACCTCTGAGGCTGGTCATAAGAAGTCTTTCAGCTTTAACCTGATCCACTTGGAACAGTGGCTCTGAAAGTCCTAAGCAACCATGTAAGAAGTTCAATTAATGTGAGACCACCACGCTGGAGAGACCCTGAAATGACATGGAGAAAAACAGATTCTCGTCCAGCCCCATCTGTTCCAGCCCCCACCTATACACATCATCCTACAGGAATTCCCCTAACATCACAGAGAGCAGGGGCTAGACCTGTGTGATCCCACCAAGCTCCGCCCAGATTGCACTTTTCATGAGCAAAATTAATGATCTTCATGACTTTTTTATTTACTGATTTATTTGTTTGTAAGATAGTTACAGAGAGAGACAAAGAGAGGTACAGAGAGACAGAACTGTCCATCACTCCCCAAATGGCCACAATGACCAGGGCTGGGCCAGTCCTAAGCTACTAGGAGTCGGGAGCCAGGAGCTTCACCCAGGTCTCCCATGGAGAGTGGCAGGAGCCCAAGCACTGGGGCTGCTTTCTGCTGCTTTCCCGGGCACATTGGCAGGCAGCTGGATCGGAAGTGGAACAGTGGACACTAAACATAGGGAATGCCAGCATCAAAGATGGTGGATTAACCTGTTGTACCATAATGCTGGCCCCAATTGTCAGGATTTTAAGTCACCTAGTTGGGGGTAGTTTGTCATGCCACAAGAGACTAATACAGCACCTACATAAGATCCTGAGGAGTAGATGGGGCCTTTTACGTCCCCCACGAGTGTCGACTATAGTTTCACAGGTGTCTGTTCATTCTTTATTGCCAAAGAAATGTACCTGTCAGTAGAAAGGGGCTGAAAATTGAGTCTGGCACTTACCCAAAGTAGTTCCAAGCCCAGTGAAAGCCTTCCTGCCTAAGGCTCTACTGATTTGAACTCCCATTTGGAGTAGTGCCATTCTAGTTCTTAGCTGGAATTGTTCAAGCCCCTGGAGAGCTGCAGGGACACAAACATACCCACAGGGAAAAGCTCAAGGAGACGCTGATGAGGGAAGCCATCAGAACACATATGGGGAGCATTTACCTTAATAGGATTTGCCTGCATGAGGATGAAGCACGCGAGCCTAGCCATGGACCTGTATTTTAATTTCTGAAATTAAAAGAAACAGAGTCAGCACTTCTGTACCATGCATAGTATTTCCAGCCAAAAGGCTAGCAGCCTGATGCACAACTTCGATGTAGTTGCCTTAATAAAACACAGATGTGAACAGCACTGATGATCTTGGGCGCGAAAAGTGAGCAAAAAAGTGCTGCACCCACATTGCTTGAGCTTGCTGGGAGAGTTTACTCCTCCTTGAGAGCTCAGCTGGGACACTAGACACTTAGAATGGATGTATGGATGTGTGTTTTTTCCTTCACTTTCTTTTTTTCTTTTTAATTTTTTTTTCCAAAGAACTCGATCGAATTTCACACTGGGGAAAGAAGAACGGAGAACTTCCCAAGGAAACGACAGTGACTTTTTTTTTCTTTTGTTTTTCTTTTCTTATTAGTTTTTCTTTTTGCGTGTGTGTGCTTTTTTTTTTTTTTTTTTTTTTTTTGACAGGCAGAGTGGACAGTGAGAGAGAGAGACAGAGAGAAAGGTCTTCCTTTGCCGTTGGTTCACCCTCCAATGGCCGCCGCGGCCGGCGCGCTGAGGCCGGCGCACCGCACTGGTCCGATGGCAGGAGCCAGGAGCCAGGTGCTTTTCCTGGTCTCCCATGGGGTGCAGAGCCCAAGCACCTGGGCCATCCTCCACTGCACTCCCTGGCCACAGCAGAGAGCTGGCCTGGAAGAGGGGCAACCGGGACAGAATCCGGCGCCCCAACCGGGACTAGAACCCGGTGTGCCGGCGCCGCTAGGCAGAGGATTAGCCTAGTGAGCCACGGCGCCGGCTCGACAGTGACTTTTATAAATTATAGTTACAAAGGGAAAACAGTGCAAGGCCACTTTCTTTATGTGAACAGGACATCTTCCATATGCTCTCATTTCCCGGCTCAGCTCAGAATTTACACACAAGTCCTGGCTTGTGCACAACGGCACATCGGCCAATCGGTGTTAAACAGCTAGACAAAGAAGGTGAAACCCAAACCCTCTCCTCTTCCCCTGAAAATTCTCTTAAATGGTGCTGTTTTATTCAACTAGAACATATCTTTAAACTAATTCTGAAAAGGAAGTCCTATAGATAAACAACGTGAAATGCAGACGTTCTTGTTGGGAGGCAGACAGGATGGGGTGAGCTAGGGGGCTGTGGTCACCCCGTGACCACATCTTTAGAAGAACATAAAATAATAGGCCTATGCCCACCCTCTCATTTTACAAATTAAGAAATTAAGACCTACATAAGTTTCATGTGGTTCCAAATTCCCACAGCTAAGTCAATGGCATTGCCAAAATGAGGGCCCAGGACTTCTTAATCCGAAGTAGGTCTCCGAAACCGGCTCTTGATAAACCCTGAGCTGGCCACACAACCTTCTGGCAGTGGACAAGTCACATAATGTGCACAGGATTCACCTGCACAGCAAGGGCAGCTGGCTGGTATGCGCCTGAGGGCAGGTACCCATGCACTCAGCAACCACCTCAACCAGCCAGCCTAGACTTAGCAAGGGACAACTGCGGGCAGCGCCAGCCAGCTAAGATCACTCAGGGACATTACTCTCCCAATAGAAGACAGAAAAATGACACCTTCCAGTCTGAAAAAAACCATTTTATTCTTCCCTCTGAAATCTTACCCTCTGGGCTCTAGATTCAATATTAGATTGAGTCTTGCTTCACAATAATGCTTTTCCATAAAGCACCCAATCTTTGACTTTTTAATATTTCTCTTAAATGCTGACCTATTCACCACCATCGACATTCACAGGTGTGTGAATACACAGGCCAGTTGAACTGAAGCAAGCACTGGTAGGCTGCTCAATACTGAGCACAGTAGTTTTCTCAAAATACACATCCTTTCTACACCCTCATCAGCATCCCAGTTTCCTTAAAGAAAAAACAAGAGTTAAATTATTTAGAAATTTAACTGTAACCTCAATTCCAATCCCCAAGACAGATATGTAAAGAATATATTCTTAGTAATAAAAAGCATCCAGACTGAAGACTCAGAAATATTAAGTCAGACTCTAAGCAGAGGCATAGGCACCTGACACAGTGATTAAGTCACTGCTCAGGACACCCATATCCCATGTTGGAGCACCTGGTTCAAGTCCCAGCCCCTGTCCAGCTCTGTACCCTGGGAGGCAACAGAGGAGGGCTCAAATACTTGGGTCCTGCCACTCAAGTGGGAGACCCGGATTAAGTTCTAGGCTCCTGGCTTCAACCTGGTCCAGCTGATGGCTGATGAGGGCATTTGGGAAGTGACCTAGCAGATGGAAGATTTTCTCTCTCTCTCTCTCTCTCTCTCTCTCTTTCTCTCTCTCTCTCTCCCAAATAAAGTGAAAAGAAAGAAAGAATCCAAGGACCTTTTAAAGGATCCACACCACCCAAACCTCATCTTCCTCATTCTTCATGAGTTTCATCAGTGTGTTGCTGCTGCCAGTTGGCCAGAACATTAAGCCTCACCAGTCCAAACATTTGAGCAATTCTGGAGTTTTCAGCTAAATTTCTCCAGGCAGCCAAGTATCCACCCACCATACACCATACCCCAGACATGACTTCAGAAAATGTTTTCTTCATTCCCAGTCTTTGAACAGTCTTATGCTGATTATAGTAACCTCCACCCACCATGTAAATGATTGGGCAGTGTTGTAGAAGATTTATCAAATCAGCAACCTAGCATTTTAAGGTGCACTTAGGATATAAGATGGAAAGAAATGCAAAAGCTAACGTATTTCAGTGGAAATAATTTTTATGAATAGGGAGTAAAAGAAGAATCTTGCAGCTCCAGTGAAACATGAACTCAGATTTAACTAAACAGAATGGGCTCCCTCAGACTCTGCCTTAGCCCGTCACTATCCAACATCAGGACTGAGCAGGTGCGCTGGGAAATCGGACCAGGTGAGTTCAAGTTCTGGCTCCACCCCATTACTTCTGGGGCCTTAGACAAATTAAACCTCTCTGCACCTCATAGAATGAAGATGAGGACTAAAATGAATTAATAGCAGTGTCTGACTCAGAGTAAGATCAAAATAACTATTAGCTGTTAATTATTTCCTCAGGTTTGTTGTATCATAGGGATTTGAGGATTAAGTGGAGTTATTATGTAAATCACAATGTATGGTATAAAAAGTGCTCAACAGCTTTCCTCCTTCCCCTCTTCCTTCCCCTTCAATTGTATTTACAATCACAGGTGCTTCATAAGGACATTTTGGTAAGTAATGTGCCATATACAAGGTAGTGGTCCCATAAGATTGTATCCCCTGGTGAGACTGTAGCCATATCAGTTTGCGTAAGTACACTCTACGATGTTCACACATGACGAAATTTCCTAAAGACACTTCTCAGAATGTGTCCCCATCATTCAGTGACACATGCCTGTACAAGTATAATCAAATCATAGACATTTAAAAATGAAAAGAATTTTAAAACTCAACCACACTGAAACTCTTAAAAACCAAAGCCTGGAGAAGGGAAATAAATTGCCCATGGTCATAAAACTAAAAGTTCATCCATTCATGTAAACATTCAACAAGTATTTTTGCTCACGAACCAGTCAAAGCAGTCAGCCTGCATGTTAATCTTTATCCTGCTGCTATAACACAACGCCAGAGATGGGGTAATACATGAATATCAGAAGCTGATCAGCTAACAGTTCTGGAGGCTTGGCAGTCCAAGGCCAAGGTGTCAGCACACACTGAGGGCCTTCTTGTTGCATCATAACACACCAAAGAAGCTCTCAAGATGGGACAGAATAAGTGTGCTCACTCAGTTCTCTTATGAAACCACTGATGCCATCACGCCCCGGCCACCCACGACTTCATCTCATCCTAGTAACCTCCCAAAGGCGCCGCCTTCATATGCCATGAGCATAGGAACTCGGGAGTGGAGTCTTCAACACGAGAACTTTTGGAAGATACATTCAAACCATAGCATCCGGCCGGTGCTGTGGCACAATAGGCTAATCCTCCGCCCACGGCACCGGTACCCTGGATTCTAGTCCCGGTTGGGGCGCTGGATTCTGTCCTGGTTGCCCCTCTTCCAGGCCAATTCTCTGCTGTGGCCCGGGAGTACAGTGGAGGATGGCCCAAGTGCTTGGGCCCTGCACTCGTATGGGAGACCAGAAGCACCTGTTCCTGGCTTCAGATCAGCGTGATGCGCCGGCCGCGGTGGCCATTGGAGGGTGAACCAACAGCAAAGGAAGCCCTTTCTCTCTTTCTCTCTCTCTCACTGTCCACTCTGCCTGTCAAAAAAAAAAAAAAAAAAAAAAAAAAAAAAAAAAAAAAAAAACCATAGCATCCCAGTTTGAGGTATCAGATACAATGGACAAACATCGTGGGATTTTTTTTTTAATTTTTATTTAATGAATATAAATTTCCAAAGTACAGCTTATGGATTACAATGGCTTCCCCCCCATAACTTCCCTCCCACCCGCAACCCTCCCCTTTACCACTCCCTCTCCCCTTCCATTCACATCAAGATGCATTTTCAATTCTCTTTATATACAGAAGATCAGCTTAGTATATATTAAGTAAAGATTTCAACAGTTTGCACCCACATAGAAACACAAAGTGAAAAATACTGTTTGAGTACTAGTTATAGCATTAAATCACAATGTACAACACATTAAGGACAGAGATCCTACATGAGGAGTAAGTGCACAGTGACTCCTGTTGTTGACTTTAAAAATTGACACTCTTGTTTATGACATCAGTAATCTCCCTATGCTCTAGTCATGAGTTTCCAAGGCTATGGAAGCCTTTTGAGTTCACCGACTCTTATCTTATTTAGACAAGGTCATAGTCAAAGTGGAAGTTCTCTCCTCCCTTCAGAGAAAGGTACCTCCTTCTTTGATGACCTGTTCTTTCCACTGGGATCTCACTCACGGAGATATTTCATTTAGGTTATTTTTTTTTTTTGCCAGAGTGTCTTGGCTTTCCATGCCTGAAATACTCATATGGGCTTTTCAGCCGGATCCGAGTGCCTTTAGGGCTGATTCTGAGGCCAGAGTGCTGTTTAGGACATGTGGAAATCCAGTTTTCCCAGCACCATTTATTGAATAGACTGTCCTTGCTCCAGGAATTGGTTTTAGATCCTTGATCAAATATAAGTTGGCTGTAGATGTTTGGGTTGATTTCTGGTGTTTCTATTCTGTTCCATTGATCTATCCATCTGTTTCTGTACCAGTACCATGCTGTTTTGATTACAACTGCCCTGTAGTATGTCCTGAAATCGGGTATTGTGATGCCTCCGGCTTTGTTTTTGTTGTACAAGATTGCTTTAGCTATTCGAGGTCTCTTGTGCCTCCATATGAATTTCAGCATCATTTTTTCTAGATCTGCGAAGAATGTCTGTGGTATCTTGATTGGCATCACATTGAATCTATAAATTGCTTTTGGGAGAATGGACATTTTGATGATGTTGATTCTTTCAATCCATGAGCATGGAAGATTTTTCCATTTTTTGGTATCCTCTTCTACTTCTTTCTTTAAGATTTTGTAATTCTCATCATAGAGATTTTTAACATCCTTGGTTAAGTTTATTCCAAGGTATTTGATTGTTTTTGTAGCTACTGTGAATGGGATTGATCTTAGCAGTTCTTTCTCAGCTGTGGCATTGCTTCTGTATACAAAGGCTGTTGATTTTTGTGCATTAATTTTATATCCTGCCACTTTTCCAAACTCTTCTATGAGTTCCAATAGTCTCTTAGTAGAGTTCTTTGGATCCCCTAAATAAAGAATCATATCGTCTGCAAAGAGGGATAGCTTGACTTCTTCCTTCTCAATTTGTATTCCTTTAATTTCTTTTTCTTGTCTGATGGCTCTGGCTAAAACTTGCAAAACTATGTTAAATAGCAGTGGTGAGAGTGGGCATCCCTGTCTGGTACCAGATCTCAGTGGAAATGCTTCCAACTTTTCCCCATCCAATAGGATGCTGGCCATGGGTTTTACATAAATTGCTGTGATTATATGGAGGAATGTTCCTTCTATACCCAATTTGCTTAGAGTTTTCATCATGAAAGGGTGTTGAATTTTATCAAATGCTTTCTCTGCATCTATTGAGTTAATCATATGGCTTTTCTTCTGCAGTTTGTTAATGTGGTGTATCACATTTTGATTTGCAAATATTGAACCATCCCTGCATACCAGGGATAAATCCCACTTGGTCTGGGTGGATGATTTTTCTGATGTGTTGTTGTATTCTATTGGCGAGAATTTTATTGAGGATTTTTGCATCTATGTTCATCAGGGATATTGGTCTGTAATTTTCTTTCAGTGCTGCATCTTTCTCTGGCTTAGGGATTAAGGTGATGCTGGCTTCATAGAAAGAATTTGGGAGTATTCCATCTTTTTTGATTGTTCTGAATAGTTTGAGAAGAAATGGAATTAGTTCTTCTTTAAATGTCTGGTAGAATTCAGCAGTGAATCCATCTGGTCCTGGGCTTTTCTTTGTCGGGAGGGCCTTTATTACTGTTTCAATTTCTGTCTCAGTTATGGGTCTGTTTAGGTTTTCTATGTCTTCCTGGTTCAATTAGGTAGGTTGCATGTGTCCAGGAATCTTTCCATTTCTGATAGATTTTCCTGTTTGCTGGCATGCAACTCTTTGTAGTAATTTCTGATGATTCTTTTAATTTATGTTGTGTCTGTTGTTACATTTCCTTTTTCATCTCTGATTTTATTTATTTGGGTCTTTTCTCTTCTTTTTTTAGTTAGTTGGGCCAATGGGGTGTCAATTTTGTTTATTTTTTTCAAAAAACCAGCTCTTCGCTTGGCTGATTTTTTGTAATTTTTTTTATTCAATCCTGTTGATTTCTTCTCTGATTTTAATTATTTCTCTTCTCCTACTAGATTTGGGTCTGGTTTGCTATAGTTTTTCTAGGTCTTTGAGATGCACTGAAAGCTCATTTATTTGGTGCCTTTCCAATTTCTTGATGTAGGCACCTATTGCTATAAACTTTCCTCTCAATACTGATTTTGCTGTATCCCATAAGTTTTGATATGTTGTGTTGTTATCCTCATTTACTTCCAGAAAGTTTTTGATTTCTCTTTTGATTTCTTCTATGACCCAGTGTTCATTCAGGAGCATGTTGTTCAGTCTCCATATGGTTGCATACTCTCTAGGGTTTCCTGAGTTGCTAATTTCCACCTTCATTCCGCTGTGGTCTGAGAAGCTGCATGGTATGATTCTAATTCTTTTAAACTTGCTGAGAGTTGCTTTATGGCCTAGTATGTGGTCAGTCCTAGAGAAGGTTCCATGCACTGCTGAGAAGAATGTAAAGTCTTTAGATGTAGGATTGAAAGTTCTGTAGATATCTGTTAGATCCATTTGGGCAATAGTGTCAATGAAATCTGCTGTTTCCTTGTTGATCTTCTGTCCAGATGATCTGCGAATGGAGTATTGAAGTCCCCCAGTACTATTGTATTGGAATCTAAGTCTCCCTTTAAGTCCCGTAACATATCTTTTAAATAGACTGGTGCCCTGTAATTAGGTGCATATACATTTATAATAGTTACATCTTCCTGTTGAATTGAAACCTTAATCATTATATAGTGCCCCTCTTTGTCCCTCTTAACAGTTTTTGTGTTAAAGTTTATTTTGTCTGATATTAATATGGCTACACCTGTTTTTTGGGGGGTTTCTGTTGGTGTGGAATATCTTTTTCCAACCTTTCACTTTCAGTCTGCATGCATCTTTGTTTGAAAGATGTGTTTCTTGTAGGCAGCAAATAGATGGGTTTAGTTCCTTAACCCATTCAGCCAGTCTGTACCTTTTAACTGGATAGTTAAGTCCATTAACGTTCAATGTGACTATTGATAAGTAGTGACTTTGCCCTGCCATTTTCCCAAAAATATTTTCTAGTATATGCTTTGAGCTTCCTATGCTCTTTTACTAGTAGGTTTTCTTCCTTTACCTTCTTTCATATTGATGGCTGTGTTTCTGTGTTTCTGAGTGTAACACATCTTTAAGCATCTTTTGCAGGGCCAGACGAGTGGCGGCAAACTCTTTCAATTTCTGTTTGCTATGAAAGGTCTTTATTTCACCTCATTCATAAATGAGAGCTTTGCAGGATATAATATTCTGGGCTGGCAATTTTTCTCTCTTAGCACCTGGGCTATGTCTCGCCATTCCCTCCTAGCCTGCAGTGTTTCTGATGAGAAGTCTGCTGTGAGTCTAATTGGAGATCCTCTGAGAGTAATCTGATGTTTCTCTCTTGTGCATTTTAGGATCTTTTCTTTATGTTTCACTGTAGTGAGTTTAATTACAACGTGTTGTGGTGAGGATCTCTTTTGGTCATGTTTACTAGGGGTTCTATGAGCTTCCTGTACTAGGATGTCTCTGTCCTTCTCCAAACCTGGAAAGTTCTCTGCTAGTATCTCACTAAAAAGGCCTTCTAATCCTTTCTCTCTCTCCATGCCTTCAGGAACTCCTAGAACCCGAATGTTGGGTTTTTTAATAGTATCCTGTAGATTCCCAACAATATTGTTTAGATTTCTCATTTCCTCTTCTTTTCTTTGGTTTGACTGTATGTTTTCCTGTGCTCTGTTTCCCAAGTCTGATATTCTCTCTTCTGTTTCACTGACTCTGTTTTTTAAACTCTCTAATGTGTTTGTCATTTGATCTATTGAGTTCTTCATTTCATTTTGATTTCTCTTCACTATCACACTTTCCTGTTCTACTAGTTTCTGCATTTCATTTTGATTCCTCCTTAAGATTTCATTTTCTTTTTTATAAGATTTTCTCTTTTTATTTATTTATTTATTTATTTATTTATTTGACAGGCAGAGTGGAGAGTGAGAGAGAGAGACAAAGATCTTCCTTTGCCGTTGGTTCACCCTCCAATGGCCACCATGGCTGGTGCACTGCGGCTAGCGCACCACGCTGATCCAATGGCAGAAGCCAGGTACTTATCCTGGTCTCCCATGGGGTGCTGGGCCCAAGCACTTGGGCCATCCTCCACTGCACTTCCCTGGCTACAGCAGAGAGCTGGCCTGGAAGAGGGGCAACTGGGACAGAATCTGGCGCCCCGACCAGGACTAGAACCCAGTGTGCCGGCGCCGCAAGGTGGAGGATTATCCTAGTGAGCTGCAGCGCTGGCCAAGATTTCATTTTCACGAGAGAGATTTTCTATCCTGTCCAATAAGGATTTCTGTAGTTCAAGAATTTGCTTTTGAAAACTTCTAAATGTTCTTATCATAAATTTTTTGAAATCCATATCTTGCATTTCTTCTATCTCATCATCTTCATAATCTTGGCTTGGGGTGTTTTGTTTATTTGGAGGCGTCATAGTGTCTTCGTTGATCTTGTTCCCTCGGTTTTTGTGTTTGTTGTTTGGCATTGTGAATTCTTCCCTCACTGTGGTGTTTTCTTTTTTTTTTTTTTTTAATACTGTGTCTGTGTTAAGTGGACTGTCTATTGTTGGAGGAGCCTTGGAGGCTTGAGATGGGTGTGGCCAGAGAGCTCTGCTTAGTTCTTCAGGGTTAAGGGTGTGCCAAAGGTGACACCCTCAGGTTATGCGTGGTAAATCTCTCTCTTTTTATTTATTTATTTATTTAATTTTTATTCAGGACGGAAGTAATACCGCACAGCTGAGCAGAATTGATGGTATTTAGCTTCCGATCTCTGGCTTCTATGTGTATATCATTCATCTGCTTTTTCCCACAGACCACCCAAAGAATCTGTGCTGCCCTCAGTGTGGGCTCCATTTCTCCTGCAGTCTCCCACTGGGTTGCCTAGGTTACCAAATTGTAGCATCTCTGGAGAATACTCACGTGACTTCCATGAGTTCTCTCACCCACCGTCTCTTTTTTCCCCCGCCTCAGTTCATTAGCTCTACCCTTTCACTAAATCCTAACCTCCTGGTATTTCACACCCCACCAGAGTCAGGATTTTCTGTTTGACTGAGGGCAGGCACAGGTCTGTCATGCTCAGCTCTGAGTTCGCACACAGATCTGAGGTCACGCACAGTCCTGAGATCGCACACAGTCCTGAGGTCACGCACAGAGCTGAGGTCGCACACCTTTTTACGTATATCCAGAAAGGCACCTGCTCTTTGTCTCTTGCTGGCCTTTGCAAGGCTGGCGGAGAGAGAAACTCATCCATACCAGTCCCCCACCTCCTTTTTTTTTCCCTTCTCTTCTATCCTGTAGTCAGTCTGGT
Organism: Oryctolagus cuniculus; assembly: GCF_964237555.1. Classification (NCBI taxonomy): domain Eukaryota; kingdom Metazoa; phylum Chordata; class Mammalia; order Lagomorpha; family Leporidae; genus Oryctolagus; species Oryctolagus cuniculus. The sequence continues at coordinate 114,880,891 of NC_091432.1, forward strand.
GAACTTTCCCCAGTGGGGCCTCAAGCCCAGTTCCCTCTAGGCTCTGTCCGCCGTTTCCCCCACCAATGTCTCAGGTTACTGAGCTCACCTCCCCTTCCAGCGCCGATGTGTGGACTCGGAGCCGTGGGCATCCTGCTCTCCCCTCTGGTCGTCTGTGTCACATCCACTAGATCTGGAAGAGTTTCCTCTGCATTTTTCCCCCGAGCCTTTCCCTGTAATTACTGTAATTCCTCTTTTATCAACCTATCTTTTCCTGGACTATCAGTGCACGTCCTCACTATTCCACCATCTTGGCTCCCACATCGTGGGATCTTAATCCTGGTCTTGGTTCGCTATGGTGCTTACGGTGTGAAGCTGAATCCACCAGCTATCAACCATAAGTGTCTTTAACTAGATTTATCCTTTTTTAAAAAAAAAATTAAGAGGCAGAGACACACAGAGAGAGAGAGCTTCCATACACTTGCTGACTCCCCAAATGCTCAGAATTGGACCAGGTCTGGATCCAGGAACCAGAAACACAATCCATGTCTCCCATGTGGAAGGCAGGCACCCAACTACTTAACTCACCACTATGGCCTCCCAAGGTCTGCGTTGGCAGGAAGCTGCAGTCAGGAGTTGGAGCCAAGAATAGAACCCAAGCACTCTAATGCAGGATGTGGGCATCTTAGTCACTAGGCTGAACACCTGTTCTGTATGTTTATCCTATTGGAAAAACAACTTCAGATCCCTGTGCTTTAGTTACTTCAAAGGAAAGTGGGAAAGTTGTTTCAAAGGCGCTCCCAGATATGTTATACAACTGTTCTATCCTTGCCTTTGTCTCTCACTTGCTTATCTAACCCTTGTTCCTTTAGAGCACACTCTGTACTTCCCAAAGATCTACATCTCCGAGAGAGTGCATTAACACCTGTTGATAATCTATAAGATATGGTCAAACGAGTTTCTGTTTCTGTAGTTAGACAAGTTGAGATGGTAAGAAAATACAATCATGCCTCCCATTGCTCAAGCAAACACCACTGTGTTCTGAAACACTTTACTAATCCTAAAGCACTTGGCTCATTCAGTGACACTGCTACAAGGAGAGATCAGTCACTTGGACAGAGGGTGATAAGAACACAGGCCTTGTAGTGTTCAAGGCAAACAGAACATATGCTCATCTCTTACTGTCCACAGCCAGTTGTTTCAGGACCCCTGCCCCATCCTCTGTAGACACTCAAGTCCACGGATGGATGCTCCCTTACATAAAATGGTATCGCATTTGCATATAACTTACATGTATCTCCCCATATATTTTAAGTCATGTCCAGATTACCTAGAATAGCTAATAAAATGTAAATCCTATGTAAATAGTTGCTATCCTGTCTTGTTTAGGTAATATGACAAGTGGAAAGCTCTGTATTGTTCAACACAGGTGCAATTTTTCCCCCAAATATTTTCTAACCATGGTTTGTCGTATCCATGGATGCGGATCCCATGGGTACAGAGGACTAACTATAGTGAAAGTACCACCACTTTCTAGACACTTGTTTTAAAACAACCTGGCACTTTATTGAACAAAAAGGCATCAACACTTTCAGACAGGTCTGGAATCATAATATCCAATATGTATATTAAATATTTAGCCTTTTCCAGAACTTCGAGATAAGACTTTCTAGAATCATCTTTTTTCATGATATTTTGAGCTCAATTTTAAAGCAAAGGAAAAACAGCTTCACCGTAAATTTCAAGTTTCTGTGGTTAATGGGATGCATTGTCCCATTCAGGTGTGATCATCATCTGTGGTGGGCACTCACTGACCCCAACTGGCACTCATGCCCTTGTGTAATGCCCTCGTCTTGGGTGTGGCTAGACCTCGTGACATGCTTCTAGGGGACAGAAGGCAGCAGAGATGATGGAATGGTGCTTTCCTGACCAGACTACAAAATCCTCTGACTGCTATCTCGCTAGACTGTATTTACTTCTCAGTCTGCACCCTTTGATAAATCAAGTTGCCCTGTTGGAGACGCTCACTTGGCAAGAAGCTGGAGATGGCTTGAGAGAAAATGCCCAGTGAGAAACTGAATTCTAGCAAGAGCCACATAGGCTTAGAAGCTCAGCTTCCAGGGGCTGCTGCTGTGGTGCCAACATCCCATATGGATGGCGGTTCAAGTCCCAGCTGCTCCACTTCCCATCCAGCTCTCTGCTATGGCCTGGAAAAGCAGTAGAAGATGGCCTAAGTGCTTGGGCCCCTGCACCTGCGTGGGAGACCTGGAAGAAGCTCCTAACTTCAGATTGGCACAGCTCCGGCCGTTGCGGCCAATTGGGTAGTGAACCAGCAGATGGAAGACCCCCCCCCCCAACCGCCTCTCCTTCTCTCTCTGTGTAACTCTGACTTTCAAATAAATAAATAAATCTATTAAAAGAAGAAGAAGAAGAAGAAGCAGTTGTTGCTGCTCAGTTTCCCAGGTTGAGCCTGGAGATGACTACAGCCTGTGAGAGACCCTGTCCTTCACCAGTCCTTGAGTGGTGAAGACGCTCCTGAATTCTTAGCCCACAAAAACTATAACATATGTGTGTGATTTGAAGCCACTAAGTTTTAGGGTATTTTTTTTTTTTTTGCAGCAACAGACACCTAACACATCATCTTAAACAACATACACACACAGACACACACCCTAAAAAAATTTTAGACTCTTCACATATCAGCTCAGTGGTGACTTTCTTGAGATCAAAATCACATGAGATCAAAACAAGTGCATTGGTAGTTTTACATCCTCCTTTCCCAGCGGCGTTGCTGTAAAACTGATTTCTCTATAGCCGGCCTCTCAGATCTGAAGTGAACCCCAGAAACGAGACCTCTAGCCTTTCCCTTACCCCTGACATATTTGTGAAATTCCTGAAACAAGAACATTTTTCTCCTTATTTGGTCTCCCCCAAATAGCTGAAGGCTTCAATTAAACAGTGGCCACTGGCCTATACCTAATCTTTGCTGGTCACCCTTACAGGATCTAGAACTGACATCTCTACCGTCAGCCTCCACAGGAAGACTTCCTCCAATTCAATGTTTGACTACTACCAGAAATCTTATGCCTATCCAATTTTTAGATGGAAATAGAGAATTGAAAGTTATTTTTTAATACTGCCTGGAAAGGATTTTGGTGAATATTTTGACATTCCCAAAGACCATCAGAAAACTCTAAGCTCTAGCCAAGTTAAGCTTATCAGAGCTACTACAATAAGAGAGAGGCAAACTATCACAAATAAAATAATTATAGAGAAATAGTCACAAGGTTTTAAAACATAGGCCACATGATTTTAACACAGGTCATAGAAGGCGTGAAATGAACTGAAATTAGACAAAGTTTATGATACTGGAGCTTTTGGGGTGGTGGGCACAGTAAGGGAAGGGCTTATAGTGAGACTTGATGAGCATTCTGCTAGGACTTTTTTAGGTGAACATCAAAATGCATAAAAGCATCATTTTAAAGTAAACAATTCAGCACTAGCTAGTATATTCACAATGTTGCACAATCACCACTTTTAGCTATTTCTGAAACAAATGGGAAAACCCTAATCTGCCACAGTAACTTCCCATTCCCATAACCTCCGGAGTTCATCAACTCTGGATATTTTCTATAAATGCAGTCATACAATATGTGACCTTTTGTGTTTGGCGCAACCTATTAACATTGACAAAGAAACTATTTTATTTGGTCAGTAGTCTTATATTCCAGAGGCTAGTATTATGCCGAATAAAGCAGAGTCTTTTTTTTTTCTTGTTTTCACTATTTTTCAACACAGAAATGGGAAAATATGCTTGATCACAGAATTATTTAGCACAGGAACGAGAAAGAATGCTTCACTTCTAGGTCTCCCATTTTTTTGTGATTCTTCATGTTTATGGACAAGCTCAAAGCAAACCTGCACAGGTATCTGGTGGAGATGCTGATGGTCACTAATCCTACTCTTGAGTTTCCTTTTCCTTTTTGTTTTTGAATGTAATTTACTAGATCTGTGACTACAGCACAGTTGTATTTAAAACCCTGGAGACCAAATATTTGAACACTACAGGTAAGAAAAACACTAAGAAAACAAATACTATTAGAGTGTATAGTCCACTTTCAAGTTGGGATGCAGGAATTGCCAAGTTAAATCAAGAAAAATGGTTGCCTACTCCAATGCAAAGAGACTGAAGAACCAGATATTGGGATATTACCTGATTTACATAATTTCACTGTTTCTTTGCTTGCTTTCTAGATATTTTTTGTGATACTAAAGACGAGACATCTGTAGAGACATGAGTACAAAAATATGTTTCTAGCACATATTCCACCTCAAGGGGAATTAGATATAAATATAGATATGATACTTATTATAGATATGATACATACTATGGTTATAACATGTATTATATTTATGCATATATTATATTTATATTACTTTATATGTATATTATGTAATGTATTATATTATAAATATATTATATTTATAATATGTTATAAATGTGTTATATTTATATTAAATACTTTGTATATTTATATATATTGAATATACATATGTATATATGTATATGTATATCTTGAACCATCATCTGTCAAATTTCATGATCCTCTTGGGAAAAAATTTCTATGGGCTTAGTGACACTGTCCCTGTACCATAGCAGGTGAGATTCTCTACTTGGAAACCTTATATAAGACATGACATGAGAAGGCTTAAAGAAAAAAGAAGGAAGCCTAGAGTCCCACCTCAACTGCAAAAGGCTTTGGACTCTGGGACAAAGCCTTTGGACTTTGGACTCCTTCTTGAATTAAATTATATAAAGATCTCTTTTCCTGAGAAGAAAGATTTGTAGCCCCAGACAGATCCTGGATGATATCAGGGACTATCCTGAACACAAGCATCAGTTTAAGAAGATAACCAATTTTTACACTGAAAATTCAGTAATAGATGTTAGGGGACATCCAATGATCTATGTTCAGGCAAAATACTCCATTGGGTTGTCAGACAGTACAAGAAAATGTTTGCACCATTCATCAAGACTACTGCAGTACCAGGAGATGAATTTGCATTGTAGAGATCTTCAGCTGCAGGTAAAATTGGGGAAAAAAAATCAAGTTGGCAATAAGCTTAAGTAATAAAGTTTTCTTGTAAGATCTGGAAGAAAGGAAAACGGCTTCCAATGACATACTCTATCACTCCTTAAATCTTTCCCGAGCTCTACTTCTTAAATAAATTTGATTGCAAGGACAAGAATCTATGAACAACTCCATGTTTTTTCTGTCACCCTTCCTTTTATAAGATGAAGGAGGTAATCTTTTTACTACTTAGTGGCCATTTCAGGAAACTCAAAGATAAATTTTACTTAAAAGATATTTTGGGGCTGGCACTGTGGTGGCATAGCAGGTAAAGTTGCTGCCTGCAGTGTCAGCCTCCAATATGGGTGCTGGTTCAGGTCCCGGCTGCCTCACTCCGATCCAGCTCTCTGCTGTGGCCTGGGAAAGCAGTGGAGGGTGGCCCAGGTCCTTGGGCCCCTGCACTGCTTGGGAGATCTGGAGGAAATTCCTGGCTTTAGATCAGCTCAGCTCTGACCATTGCGGCCATTTTGGGAGTGAACCAGCAGATGGAAGACCTTTCTCTCTCTCCCTCTCTCTGCCTCTGCCTCTCTATAACTCTGCCTTTCAAATAAATAAATAAACCTTTAAAAAAACAATATCTTATAGGCCACACTGTGGCACCATGTGTTAAGCCACTGTCTGCAATGCCTGCACCCCATAGAGGCACCAGTTCAAATCTTGGCTGCTCCCTTTCCAGTCCAGATCCTTGTTAATGTGCCTGGGAAAGCAGTGGAAGATGGCCCAAATCCTTGGGCTCTCACACCTATGTAGGAGAGATCTTCCATCCGCTGGTTTACTTCCTAAATGCCCACAACAACGTGGGCCATACAAGGTCAAAACCAGGAGCCAGGAACTCAGTCTGGGTGGTGGGCACCCAACTAAATGAACCTGACCTGCTGCTTCCCAGAGTCCACATCAGTAGTAAGCTGGAATCGGGAGAAGAAGCAGTACTCAAACCCAGATACTCTCATCTGGAATGTGGGGTCCCAAACTGCGTCTTGGCTGTGTACCACATACCAGCCCCAAGCTCTTAGAAGTTATACGGAAATTCATAAACTTCTAGAAAACTTTAAAGTATGAGAAATTCAACCCGAATCTTATCTTAAATAAAATATTGTAGTAACATTCCATTTACATGTTGATAAAATCAGACAGAGGAGTTGTTTCTAAGCTAGAGATTTATCTCTCTAATTTGACTAAGAGGCATCTGCCTATCAGACAGATCAGTAACATTACATGAATCATTTTTCATACAAATTAATCTCTATTTATGCATCAAAAAATTACAGAGGTTGTCATTTGGCACAGCACAAATCCCACATCCCGTAACAAGATGCCTGAGTTTAAAACCCGGCTCTGCTTGTGATCCAGCTCCCTGATACTGTGCACCCTGGGAGGCAGCAGGTGCTCCAGTACTTGGGTTTCTGCCACCCCCTTGAGAGACTCATATTGAATTCTGGCCTCCTGGCTTCGGCCTGGCATAGCCTCAGCGTGGCGGGCATTTGGAGAGTGAAGCGGCAGATGGCATATCTCTGTCTGCTTTTCAAATAAATAAATAAAATGAAAGATAAGTCGAAAACTAAAGTACAGCTGTAAGCTCTTTCCGGATAAAAAGGGATATGTTCCCCTCAGCTCAGAGCCCTATCCTGAGAGGGGGGCGCAGAGTGTTTCTGCAGTCCCAGACCACATCATTCCTTACTTCTCTCCATCAGCAAGACACAGCAGTGAATGTCAAAGTCTCTCTCCCTCTGTCTGTCTGTCTGTCTCTCTCTCTCTCTCACACACACACACACACACAGAGAGGCAACCACGCCCCAATTCAAGCAGCCCTGTTGTCTTTTCTAAGAGCTCAGGTGGGAACCAAGCAAGGAGGGATGCCTGCCTGAAGGTGGCCCCAACACCTGACTGTCCTAAACCGGCTGAGCCTTACCCTGATGACAGGGCCACTGCTCCTGCGCTACAAGCTCGGGTTTCACTTACTCCAGCGGCTCTATTTTTTCCCTTTGCCAAAAGTGTCTGAACTGTCTTCACGTCGGCCTCCACATCCACCCATGAAAAGGTCAGAAGACATTTTTTTTAAATGCCAGGAATATCACCACGTCCAGCCTCCCTATTTTTACGTTTCACAACAGCCAAGGTTGACCCCTCCTGCCCCCACCAATGAGCGATTGAGGGAAACATGAACTGAGCGCCTGTTAATACCCTCCAAAAATGTATGAAATATCTAGTGTTATAGTTATCATCCTCTTAAAAATACACTGTTACTGACAGCACTTACACAGCTCGGTCCCATCCTGACTCCTCAATGTGGATGGTAGGATTTTCACTTTTATGGCTAGGAAATGTGGAGCCCAAAACTTTAAGTAACTTTCCCAAATCAGAACACCAACGCATTAGAATCTATTATTATTTTTTTTAGTTTCAAATTATTTTTGTGTATTTATTTGAGAAGCAAAGAGAGAGAGAACTCACTCCCATCCACTGGTTGACTTCTCAAAAACCTACAATGTCCTTGGGTTGGGCCAGGCCAAAACTGAGAGCCAGAAATTCAACCCAAGTCTCCCATTTGGGTAACAGAGTTCCAATGACTTGAGTCATCACAGCTGCCTCCCAGGATCCATATTATCAGGAAGCTGGCAGCATCAGGAGCTAGAACTGGGAATCAAACCCAGGTACTCTGATTCCGACATAGGTTTATTAACTGCTAGGCGTAACACACACTTAGTAGCGTCCAAATGTGATTAAAGCCGAGTCCAACATCAGGGCAAAAGCTCTTATACTGCTTCCTCCCAGCTGTGTGGCTGTTTTCCTGTAGATGGCTATCCTGAGCTGCCCAACTTGGGCCACGCCATCTCCCCAGAGAGAGAGTTACAAGGGCAGCCACCACAACATTCTCCACGCTGCCCCTCTGCACAGTAGTTTCTGACTATTCCCAAAGTCTCACAGTGACTAAAACTCACGTTGAAGCATAAATCAGGGGTCAACAAACAGCCTATTTGTTTCCAGCCAAGGAGCTAAGCATGTTTTTACCTTTTTAAATTGTTGAGAACACGTTAGAAGAAGGATAACTGTGGTGAGAGGTAAACAGTTGTAAAATCCAAATCACTTCACTGTGATGGAAGGAGAAGGCCGTGCCAAGATGGCGCTGGTGAGCGCGCGTCAGTTACTCAGGAAATGGTTTTGGAACCCACCTGGCAAAGGAGCCGGCCTGGCAACAGATTGGGTAGGGCATAAACCACCTCTTGACTGGATTGGCTGCCTCGGCTATATAAGCTGCTATACCAATGGAAATAAATGAGTCTGTGGGCTGCTTGCCTCTGGCCCGCTTTCACCTGGCTCCCGAGGTCTGTGTGGTGACTCCACGCCTCTTGCCCCTACCACGCTCCTCCTCTCAGAACGAATCCACAGCAACACTCCAGTGTCTACTGGTGAGCTTTTCTCAAACCATAGCCACATTCACTCACATCTAAGACTGCTTTTGCACCACAATGGCCAAGGGGAACAGCTGCTACTGACGCTTATGGCCTACAAGCCTGGTCCTTTACCAAAAACAGTTCCTGATCTCTATTGCAGATGACTGATCAAAGACCCATTTTAGGAGGAATATTTTGGCTGTTTTTGTGTGTTTTGTTTCGAGAGGACTATGGAAGGCAAAAAGCAGGAGTGCAAGGACATGTGGCTTCACAAAAACAGGAGAAGTGGTGTCAAGGGGAGGGGAAAACAAGGAGTTTGGAAGAAAAGTTTCATCAGCATCAAGTGGGGCACAGAGTCCATCCTGGGCACAAGAACAAAATGATTACTATCTACTTTAATCAAACTGATTAGGAACAAAAGCGATGATACTAACACCATCATAGCTAGCTTAGTAAACAGTGTATTGAATGGGCTTGGTACTGTGCTATACTGTATGTTTCATTTCAGGATCATCTTTATCATGCATGCATGTGATAAATGCTATTACAGCACCACTTCTTAAAAACAGAGAGGTTGTAGGGCCGGCACTGTAGCACAGAGGGCTAAAGCCCCAGCCTACAGCACTGGCATCCTATATGGGCACCAACTCAAGCCCCAGCTGCTCCACTTTCAAACCAGCACCCTGCTAATGCACCTGGGAAAGCAGTGGAGGATGGCCCAAGTCCTTGGGCCCCTGCACCCATGTGGGAGACCCAGAGGTAGCTCCTGGCTCCTGGCTTCTGATTGGTGCAGCTCCAGCCATTGCGGTCAATCGAGGAGTAAACCAGCAGAGGGAAGACCTTTCTCTCTCTCTCTCTCTCTCTGCCTCTCCTCTCTCTATGTAGCTGTCACTTTCAAATAAATAAATAAATCTTTAATAATAAAAAAAAGTGTTCCAGTCACTTCGAGTGATGTCTTTCTTAGTGAGACTCTTTGCTACTTCAAAAGATGATTACAGGGAAGACGCTGTTGAAAGAAAAAAGACCCAGTTCTTATCTTTGTAGAGCTTCCAATCAAACTAACGCTTTAGATCAGACATGACTTTAAATAAGTCACAGGAAATGTTAACCCTGATCTTCCTTTTTTCCCTTTGTTCTGATGGTCAAGGGGAAGTACAGGGCAGGCTGTTGGAGCATCTTTGAGAGAGTGCGAAGTTCAGAATCAGAAAAGAAAGGTCTGATCCTCAGCCACATCACAGTGGGCTATGTGACCTTGAGCAATCTCCTAGGGTCTCAATCTCCTCATCAGTTACATTGGGATCTCTCTCAATGTTGTCAAAAAGGGCTCTGAGAGACAGAGTTCAATGCCTTCAAGCACCCATTGTACATCATGAATCAACTTCTCTCCTATGCGTATAGAATGTGCTAGGTAGATGCCATCCTTGGATGTCTGAGACAGCGGTCACTCAAATCATTGTCTGTGCTCTGTGGTTCCGATATAATCAGCTAGCAGGCAAGTGGGATTGTAAGTGGATTCAGTAGGATATAGATGTAATCACCTACAACACGTGGAAGGTGCTCAGCAGTGCAGGTCCTCTCCTCCACAGCAGCTTAGCTAAGGTTCTCATCAAAGATGAAAGCAGTGCCCTGGGGCTGCCGCTGTGGCTCAGTAGGTTAATCCTCTGCCTGCAGTGCTGGCATCCCCTATGGGCGCCGGTTCGAGTCCCAGCTGCTCTGCTTCCAACCCATCTCTTTGCTGTGGCCTAGGAAAGCAGTAGAAGATGGCCCAAGTGCTTGGATCCCTGCACCCACTTGGGAGACCTGGAAGAAGCTCCTGGTTCCTGGCTTTAGATTGGCTCAGCTCCAGCCGTTGCGGCCGTTTTTGGAGTGAACCAGAGGGTGGAAGACCTTTCTCTCCAACACTCCCTCTCACTGTTTGTAACTCTCTCAAATAAATAAGTAAAATCTTAAAAAAGAAAGAAAGCAGTACGCTTCTACCACGCAACTCTCAAGACCAGCTTCCTGGCCCCCATCTGCTCCAGAGTTCCAACCCACGTCCTATAAGAAGACATTTACGTTTTACTCCAGAGGCAGAGAAAAAGAAACAGACAGAAAACTCTCAACTGCTGGTTTGCTCCCCGAGTGCTCACAACTTCCAAAACTGGACCAGGCAAAAGCTGGGAGCCAGGAACTCAATGCAGGTCTCTCTTGTGGGTGGTAGGGACCCAGCTACTGGAACCATCAACTGCTGCCTCCCAGCGCCTGCACTAGGAGATTGGAATCACTCTCATATAGGAAGCCAGCGTCTTTTTTTTTTTTATTTGACGGGTAGGGTTATAGACAGTAAGAGAGATAGAGAGACAGAAAGGTCTTCCTTCCGATGATTCACTCCCCAAATGGCTGCCACAGCTGGTGCTGCACCGTTCTGAAGCCAGGAGCCAGGTGCTTTTTCCTGGTCTCCTATGCACCTGCAGGAGCCCAAGCACTTGGGCCATCTTCTACTGCTTTCCCAGGCCACAGCAGAATGATGGGTTGGAAGCAGAGCAGCTGCCGGACTCAAACTGGTGTCCATATGGATGCTGGCGCCGCAGGCGGAGGATTAACCAAGTGAGCCACAGCAGCGGCCGGGAAGCTGGCATCTTTACTGATGTCTCGACCACTAGGCCAAATGCATGCCTCAGGGGCACCTTTAAAGAAGGAAAGCAGTGGCGTATTGATTGGTGCAGAGGAGAGGAGGGTATTCTGTCAGAGATTCCTCTAACCAACCAAGGACTGAATCGGGATGACCAGGGGACAGTAACAGATCTGTGAGCACCACACTCCTCCAGTCACTTGTCCGTGTACAGAACTGTCTGCTGACTTGTTTCTTTGCGCACCCTGACGGCGCGCCCCTAGAGGGCAGGAGCTGAGAGCAGACTGCTGCTGCTCCTTTGACAGCCGCAGTGACCAGGGCAGAGACGGTGCAGGAGGCATCAGTGAGGAGCTCACGAATGAATGGATTCCAAGGAAGGCCGGAAGATGCGAAAGAGGAACCGTGGAACAAGCCTCCTGGGTTTCATGGAACTTGCAGCCTATGGCGTCCCTCCGGCAGAATCAGGCTCAAGGAAAGGAGTTCCTCCTCTCTCTGGGCTCAAAGCAACTCATAGAAGCTCTTCAGAGAGAGAAAGACAGAGAGAGATGGAGAGAGACTGATGATCCCAGTCCTTAGAAAAGCTATGACCCTAAGAGGGGACAAGAGCCCCTTAAAATACATTCCAGCATTCACAAGCCTTTGGAGCAGAGGTTCTGTAACCTTTTTCTTCTCTCCCACCTCACCTAGTTGAGCTTGTTGACTACAAGAGAACCAGCCAAGTGTGCCTTTGTGTCTTGCAGCAGTGTCCAGGATGTGTGTGCGCGCACGCACACACACACCAAATTGATACTGTGTCCCTGGTCATGTCCCTTTAAAGGGGACATCTTTGAGAAGGCAGAGCCTTTGGCTGTGCAAGGTTCACAGCTGTTGCTGTGGCAACTCCTGCAACCTCCCAGAGTATCCGAATAGTTTGTTCTTTTTTTTTTTTTTTTCTTTTTTTCCCCCTTCTCAAAGCAAGCGGGGGAGGGGGACGATCGATGAGCCTCGCCGCTGGCATCTACTTGGAGTTGTGGAGTTAGTGAGAAGGCGAGGTTTCCTAAAACAACAAAGCATAAAGCCTCGGCACAAAGCCCGCGCCCTCGGAGGCTGCCGCGGTGACACGCAAGGGAAGGCTGCGCCCGAGGCTTAGCAGGAGCCCTTGCTTTGCAGAGCGGCTCCCAGCAGCAAACACCCGAGGCCGAAAGCCAGGCAGCGGCAAGGCCAGGGGCCCCCACCTGGGGCCGTGGAGCGGGGGCGGGGCGCTGCGGGTGTCCCGGGACCCCGCCGACGCGCCCGCCCCGCCCCGCTCCCTTCCCGGCTCCCCACGGCCACCGGCGCGGCTGAACCGCCGAGGACCTCGGGTAAACAAAGAGAGCGCTCTGCCTTCCCCAAATCCCTCCTCTTCCCTTCGTGTGATAGGTGACATGTGCAAAATTCATTACAGGAAATGGCACGGCAAAAAAAAAAAAAAAAGCTGCGCATTTATCTTTAAATGGATACGGTCCCTGCTTCTCCGCCCCCCTCCGCGGCTCTCCTGCAGCCGGCTGGGGGCGCAGACAGTCGCCCTCCCTACCCTGCCCCCAGACTCTTTTATTATCAGTTGAATCACGTCTCCCGCCGAGCAAAAGGTCACTTTAGGTCATCTCGGAGATGAAAGGACGGGGTAATGTATTTGAAGGTGCCAGGCGAGCCAAAAATATATATGGAGAGAGAGGAGAGAGAAAGAGGGAGGGAGAGAGCGCGAGAGGAGAGAAGAAGGGGGAAAGAGAAGGAGAGAGATGGGGGGGGAGGGGGAGAGAGAGAGAGAGAGAGAGAGAGAGAGAGAGAGAGAGAGATGCCAGCAGCTGGCAAGAACAGAATCCTGGAAGACAGGGAATGTCTCCGGAGCAAGACGGGCTCTACCCAATCCGTAGCTCATTCCTAATTTAAAAATCCAGAAGTGTGGCCTTTAATTGTGAGACGCCTGGAGTAATTCAAGATTGTAATTGTTCTCTCCTAGAATCTCACGTTTGACCCTTCTTCAGAGCGAGAGGAAAACGCACGTTCTAGAAGCAAGCGCCAGGGGCGGGGCGTGGGGGAGCCTGCTCTGCGGCCGGCCGAGCGAGCCCGGGGTCGCGCGGGGAGAGTGGTTAGGGTTGGCCGCGGCCGGGTGGATACCTGGTTTAGAAACCACCACCGGGGTGAGCAAGCAGTGTTTATGGGGTTTCAGTAGCAAGCACAGGTCTCTTTGTTTGGAGATAAGAAAAGACAAAGACTAAAAAGAAGAAGAAAACAACAACAAAAGAAAACCTTGCATACATTCTGTTTTCTGGGTAGGGATGGCCTGATTTTTTATCTCCCTACTAAAGAAGATGCCACCACCTCCTCCGAGTTTTTCATTCAGCACCATTTCAATAAAGACAATTGGCTGGCTCTGAATTCCTGCCAAGTGCATTGCTTTGCTGTTCCCACCGCTGCATTTGAATGTCCTGTATTTGCCTCACCAATTTTTTTCTAAGAAACAGGACTTTTTTTTTCTTTGAGAAATAACAGATGCCAGCAGCAATCTATTAAGGGAGTGGGAGGTTCCCATAATAAATTGTTTGCTCCCAGATTCCACAAGTCTCTTAAGGTGGAAATCCCCCCCCCCCATCTAGCCCATCTCTCCTTACTAATCAACTTTCATCTACTATCTCCCATTCATGCCACATCCCCCAAAATTCAAACAGCAGGCTTTTGAAGTAACTAGTTGAAGGTAAGCCAATGACTGGCAGGATCTGTCATAGAGATTTAGTGAGATTCGTCTGTTACTCAACCCATTCTTCAAAATGGCTTTTTACAATGGGTATGATCTCAATATGTACCAGCCACTAGGAAAACCTGCCCGCCATGCCCATTCCCCAACTTCCTCCCTTGTAAAAGCTACTCACTAAAATTATCCTCTTTTCCTATTGCTCAAGTCATGTTTCTAGAGAAATACAAGTTGTTTTTGCTGCTATTGTAGTTGTTAGGTGTAGAAAGCTCAGTTTTCTGGGTGTTAGAAAAGAATGGACTGCCATCAACTGTTCTGGGGTGAACAGCGAGGGGCGCCAGGAGATGGGGCAGTGTCACTGTGCACAGTGAAAGAAATAAAGGATAGACCATAGGGTTGGGCAAAGGCAGCAGCTGCCTGATCAAAACTGAACTGCTGCTACTATGTAGGAGAGTATGGGCCTGTGTTTACACCAATCAGGAGATGGGGGTACCTAGAAATAACCAATCAGAGCTCTCAAGGCCTGGTCATTTCCCATCTATGAAAAGCCCCAAGGCAGATTTGATCGTGCAAGCTGGGACATGCACGCATCACATCGAGAAGATAGAAGATTCTCCCCTCGTAAGCATTGCTGTTGAGCAGAATTGAACCATATGAGTGAGCAAAGCAACACTACTCCTCCATCTTCAAGTCCTCCCACACCAAGGGCCTCAAGGTTGACCAGAAGTTCTGACAGACTCAGCCATGCAATCAGGTATTACTGGGAAGGAAGACACAGAATTCTCTGATATTTATAATAGTCACTATAACGTGTCATGTACTGCACATGAGCATAACTCATTTCATCCTTGCAACAGCCTTGTGGATAGTATCATTATTTCCCCCACAGATGAGGAAACTGACCGTCAAAGTCTCTAACTGGGAAGACAACATGCTTCTAACAAGGGAAGCAAAGGAAACTTACATTTATGGAGAGTTCCTGGTTCCAAAGACCATGATTCCCGGGAAAAGGACACAAGCCTCAGCCATTTTAGCTCGTTGCCTGAAAGCAGGTGCAATTCCCTTTCCCCTTTTCCCCTGCCTTCTTTCAAGAAACCAGCTCAGCCTGTTGGAGGACCATGCTGTCTGCCACGTGTTTGATCTGTGTGTGTGCCGGCAATTGGCCACTTCCACGAATTGATTTTCCCTTGAATAAATTCGTTTTGGCTGTTGGTTCGTATCCTGTCTCCTCTCTGTTTTATTTCCCTTTTCTTTACAATACTGGGCTTATTTACACAGTTACTTCCAAATCACCCTATGCTATGCTTAACAGTCTCCATTTGGAAGCTGAAGGCACTGCCCTGCAAGAAGCTTAAATAACTTATTCAAAGTCAAAGTTAGTAAATGAAAGAACCAAAATTCAAACTCACCTCAGTCTGATTCCCAGAGCCCGTGCTCTTTGATGATAATTGATGCCTCTAAATTAGCCTGTAAGTGAAAGATTAATTCTGAGCCTCATTCCCAATATGATGCTATCCAATATATCCCCGCTCCCTGTAAGGCTTTTCTCAGAAGAACACATCCTGGCACTTACATAAAGACTTCGTGAGAGGGCACAGAATCCCACATGTCTAAAGCAAAGCGTTTCAGACAGTTTCACAGAGGATCACAAATAATTAGCGTCCAGGTCTGATTTTAAACTAAGGCCTTATGAGCGACATTGATGTGTTTGATGTTCCAAAGACACCCAAAGTGAAAACTTGGGAAATTCACAAAGCCTACTCACATACGAGCTATTTATTATCGAGACCAAGACAACTTCTTGCATGTCACTGCCATATCTATGATTTCCCAGTGATTTGGCCATTTTAGTGAATGGCACTTGATTGCTTAACAAATATTAACCGGTGCCTACCAGGTACCAGGATCATGCAATTGGCTGGATCGTACCAACATTCACTGTTTAGGGAACATCATAGGAAAAAAAGAAAAAACAAGGATGTGAAGGAAGTTGGGATGGAGTGGGTAGAGAAATTCAAGATTGAATTAAGTTTTGGCAGACTAAGCTGAGTCTGAGGTGCCTGCGAAAACACCCACTGATGCTATCAAGTAAGGAGTTAGAATTATGGGTCTGGTTTTCAGAAGACAGATCTAGGCTAAAAATAGAGACTTGGGAGGGACTGACATATGGCAGATGGTAACTCAAGCCATGGTGGTAACTAAGATCGTCCAAGAACACAGGGGAAAGTAGGAAGAGAAAGGGACTCAGAACAGGGCCCTGAAGAACATAATGTCTAAGGCAATGTTGGTGATTAAGTACCTTTCCCAACTGCACATGTGACAAAACAAACCACCTTTTTCATTCATGCAGTGATTTATTCAACAAGCACTTGCTATCTTCTCTACTTTAGTGCTCGTAAAACACCAGTGAGATACAATCCCTTGCCTTGAGGAGATACAAGGAAACCTCAAAAAGTTCCTGGAAAAATGTGCAATAGGAAAAAACTATGCATACATTTCAAAAGCACCAAAATAGAGACTGGAATTGTGGCACAGCAAGTTAAACTGTCACTTGCAATACAGGCATCGCATATCAGAATGTCAGTTCAAGTCATGGCTGCTCTGCTTCCAATCCAGCTCCCTGCTACTATACCTGAGAACGCAGTGGAAGAAGTGGAAGTACTGTGTCCCTGTCTCCCATGTCGAGACTAGGATAGAGTTCTTGGCTCCTGCTTCAGCCTCGCCCAGCCCAAGTCATTGGTGGCCATTTGGGAAGTGAACCAACAGAAGTCTCTCTCTCTCTATGTGTGTGTGTTTCTCTCACTCTCTCTCTCTCTCCTCTCTCTCTCTCTCTCTGTGTGCTATCTGTGTGCCTCTACCATTCACTCTCTGCCACTCTTTCAGATAGCTAAATATTTCAAAAAAATTTTTTGAACCAAAACAAACTTGTGTCTTAATTTCATTTTTCAACAAACTTTCTCATAGGATAGAAGAGTATCAGTACAAATTTATATACAAGAGCTATCTAGATTCTTTCTGGAGGGAAAGAACAGAGCTGGGTGAGACAATTTCGTAGTAGAGATTATGTTAAACTGGACCTTGAGTAATGAACAGAGTGGAAAATATCACACGATATCTGACTTTTGTACTGTTATGCAATGCAGACCCTTAATAAATGCTTAAATTAGAAAAGATCAAACGCATGCTGAGAAGAAACAGAATAGAAGATGGGAACAGCAAAAGGCTACACTGCATAAAAGCACAGAAGTCAAATTTCCTCTGATAGCTCCCACCCTGTTCATTACTCAAGATCCTGTTATTTCCTTGAAGAATACAAGGGGCCAATGGAACGGCAGGACTAAATTGGGGGAAGGCAGTAAAAGAACACAGATGTGTATTTAGCTTGGTAAAGTTGGCCCGGAAACCATGCTGCGCACCTGCAGTTGGGCTCCTGTGATTGATCCCACTGGGCAAGAGCAGTTGCTAGCAATTGAAGCAACCTGGCCAGGGGTAAGGGGAGGAAGTCGAGGTGGGGTCAAGCAAGTATAGGGAGGATCCTTTTCTTTATATACATATATAATCATTCATCATGGATTTTTGTGATAATATTTATTTTTTAAATATTGCATCAAAATATTTTCTTGATCACAGAGGTTTTTATTGTCTCCTTAACTTGACTCTGTGTCACTGTGTGATCCATATCCAAACTTCTCTCTTAATTTTTCTTTTAATAAATTTACTTCTTTTATTTTCAGTTTTTGTTTGAGAGGCAGAAACATCGACAGATCTTCCGTCTGCTGGTTCACTTCCAAAATGCCCACAACAGCCAGGGCTAGACCAGGCCAAAGCCGGGAATCAGGAAGTCATTCTGGGTCTCCCAGGTAGATGGCAGGGTCCCAGGTACTTGAGCCATTATCTGCTACATCCCAGGGTGAGCATTACACTGGAAGTAAAAGATCTGAGACTAGAACCAGGTACTCTGATATGGAATGCAGCAGTGTCTTAAGCATTATGCCGAATGCCTACCCCCCAATTTCCTCTCTTCTTGTAAGGACATCAATCATTGGATAAAATGCCCACCTTAATCTAGACTGGCTTTTCTTAACCTAATTACATTTGCAATGACCCTATTTCCCAATAAGGTCATATTCATAGATACAAAAGATGAGAACTTGAACATATAGTTTTGATAGACACAATTTGACTTACATACCTTGTGCCCTGCAACTTTACTAAATTCACTTACTAGTTCTAGTATCTTTTCCTGAAGATCCTTTGGGATTTTCTATATGAGAGAGGTCTTCAAAAAGAGGCTGGAGCAATGCAGCTACAAGACAAGAAATACCAAGGATTGCAGGCAACTTCTAAAAGCTAGGAGAAAGGTATAGATCATACTGTCCTGCAAAGCCTTCAGAGGAAGGAACCACCCTTGCCAGCAATTTGATTTCAGCCTTCTGGACTCCAGAACAGTGAGAGACTGAGTTCTTGTTGTTTCAAGTACCCAGTCTATGGTAGTTTGTTTTCACAGCCATAGAAAACTAATATACAGGGCTAACATAGACAAGCTACTTGTGTTTCTATATAGTACTAAATAATAAATGGAAATAACATTTTAATACCATTTAAAATACCCTCAACAATATGAAATATTTAGGAATAGTCCAGCAAAGGAATGTGTAAAATTTACACACTTGCAGAGTATAAAATATTGCTGAGAGATATTAAGGAAGATTAAGGTTAATGGAAAGATATATAGTATACATAGATCAGAGGACCCAATATTGTTAAGATGTCAATTGTCCCAAATTCATCTCTAACTTTAATGTAGGATCATCCAAAATACCAGTAAGCTTTTAGAAATGACAAGCTGATTCTAAAATGTAGAAGGGGGTGCCGGTTTGTGTCTCAGCTGCTCCACTTCCAATCCAGCTCCTTGTTAGTGCCCTGGGAAAGCAGCAGCAGATGGCCCAAGCATTTGGGCCCCTGCACTTGCATGGGAGACCCAAATGAAACTCCTGGCTCCTGGCTTCAGCCTGCCCCAAACCTGGCCTTTGTGGCCAACTGGGGCGTGAACCAGCAGGTGGAAGATCTCGCTCTCTCTTTCTCTGTCTCTTCCTCTCTCTGTGTAATTCTGACTCTGAAATAAATAAATAAATCTGTTTTTTTAAATGTATGTGGAAATGCAAAGGATCTATAATAGAGTAAATAGTTTTGAAAAAAATAATTGGAAGATTTATGCTGATTTCAAGATTGACTACAAAGCTACAATAATCAGTCAGTATGGCGTTGACATAAGCATAAATCAATGAAACAGAAATAGACAATGCATTTATGGTCAATTGATTGACCCTGCGGGGAGCAAGGTATTTCTATGGGGATAAGATATTCTTTTAAGGCTAAAGGGCACTAGAACAATCGGAATCCATGTGCAAAAACAAACTTCAACTCTTTTCTTGTTCTATACACAAAACTAACATAAAGACATAAAGCTAAGAACTAAAACTATAAAATGTCTAAAATAAAGCATAGGATAGAGGACAACATTGTGGCTTAGCAGGTAAAAGCCACCACCTGTGATTCCGGCATCCCTATCAGTACTGGTTTGAGACCCAACTGCTCCACTTCAGATCCAGCTCCCTGCTGATGTACCTGGGAAAGCAGCAGAGGATGACCCAGTGCTTGAGCCCCTGTACACACATGGGAGATACAGATGAAGCTCCTGGCTTCTGGTTTTGGCCTGGCCCAGCCCTGGCTGTTGCAGCCATTTGGGGAGTGAACCAGCAGATGGAAGAACTCTTTCTCTCTCTCTCTCTCTCTCTCTCTGTCTCTTCTTCTCTCTGTGTGTAACTCTTTTAAATAAATAAATAAGTAAATAAATCTTGAAGAAAAAAATAGGCTAAAAATCTTTGTAGTCTTGAGTTAGGCAAAGACATTTTAATAGGACAAAAATATCATGAAAAACAATGAATAAAGACAAAACTGGTACCTAAAAATTTATCAAAATTGAAAACCTTTGCTTTTCAAAAGACACTGTTAAGAAAAGTAACAGACAAGCTACACAATGGGAGAAAATGTTTGCAAAACTTACATCTGAAAAGAGCTTACATTCAGAATATATAAAGAATTTTCAAAACTAAGTAATAAGAAAACCATTCGTTGTTGGGACAAACACTTCTCCAAAGAAACTATGGCACGTCTGGGGCCAGTCCTGTGATGCAGCAGGTTAAGCTACAGTTTGTGATTTCTGGTATCCATATCGGAGTGCCAGTGTAAGTCCTCGTTGCTCCACTTCTGATCCAGCTCCTTGCTAATGGCTTGGGAAAAGCAATGAAAGATGGCCCAAGTGTTTGGGCCCCTGCCATCCACATGGGAGACCCAAATGAAGTTCCTGGTTCCTGGCTAAGGCCTGGCCCAGCATAGCCATTATGGCTATCTGGTGAGTAACCAGTAAATGGAAAATTTCTCTTTCTCTTTCTCCCTTTCTCTGCTGTAACTCTTTCAAATAAATAAATAAAATCTTTAAAAAAAACTCAGAGAGAATGAATTTTATGTAAATTATACTTCAATGAAATTGACTTACAAAGAAAAAAAACTGACAAAAATGACCAAGCAGAGAATTGAATAAATACTTGAGTCAAATGCAAATTTAATAATTGTTAAAGATCTAATATTTTTACTCTTTAGTCACAAAATAAGAGTGATTACAAAAGCAATCCAATACTGTATTTTATAAATTAATTTCATGCAAATATTTCCACTTTACATAGATTGTACGGTGAGCCTAATCTGTGCATTGATTAAAATCCTTCCATTCCCTCTCAGTAGCACTCTGACCTCCTCCTGCCCCCAAGGCTGTGGGGTGCAAGTACACAGATGCTGCCCCACAGTGGAGCCATTCAGAGTTGTGTCTGTTCCCCTCCTTCCAGACCTGGGCATGAGCCCAGGAAAAGTACATGACAAGGACAATACAAGAAGGAAGCCTTGGCTTCTTTTCCGTGAGACCCACTCTCTGATTTCCTTTGGAGCGGCTCCTCTGACCCCTGTTGGTGCTGTCTCTCAATGCTGCCTACAGAGCTCTGGCACGTCTCTCAGCAGTCAGTCCTGCAGTTCAGAATGGGGAACCATTTTTCTTGAACAGGTCATTGACCCAGATTAAAAATCAGTTACAAACCAGACACCAAATAGGTCTCCTGGTGGAGATGAACCTTGAGCCAGGTTCTGAAGGAGGATTGGAACGTGAGTTGGCAGAGAGGGAAGGGAAGGAAATCGCCCGAAGCAAGGCACCAGGAGAACAGTGAACGCGTCTGCCCGGCTGGCTCAGTAGAATCTCCCCTTGGACAGTGTGACGGATCCCACAGAGTCCACTCACCCATGAAAAGCACAAATTTTCTATGCCTCCTCTCTCCTCCCCCTACCAGCCTCAACGTGCTCAAGCTGCCTGTCGCCAAACACTTGTGCATTCTCTCTCCCTAACACAAAACAATCACTACTCAGCAGGATACTTGAATCATTCCCCCTGCCAGGCTTGAGTCTAGCTCCTATCTGCCTCTGCACCCAAATATTTCAATAACTACTGTTTTTTATAAACACATCCCGCTAGCCCAATTCTTCAATGTGTCATTTCAGGAAGATACCAAATAAATCGCCACGTTCATGCTTTTGCCTATGCACACACCCCCCTGGGAGAATGCTCCCTTTCTCATACATGGTTTTTACATCCTGACGTTCCTTAAAAAGCCTAGCAAGTCTCCCAGGAAAAGTAACCACGCTGGTGGTTTAACATCTATCTCAAGCCCATAAGATATATATTCATACCGTTCTCTTGGCGAGAAAACTAAAGCAAGTGTAGTCACCCCTCAGTATCCACAAGGCATTGGCTCAGGACCCCTATGAGACTCACATCCTCATTTAAAATACCATCATGTTTGCATATGATCTGTGTATATTCTCCTAAATATTTTAAGTCATCTCTAGATACCTTATAAGAGGTAATTAATGTGGCCGGCGCCGCGGCTCACTAGGCTAATCCTCCGCCTAGCGGCGCCGGCACACCGGGTTCTAGTCCCGGTCGGGGCGCCGGATTCTGTCCCGGTTGTCCCTCTTCCAAGCCAGCCCTCTGCTGTGGCCAGGGAGTGCAGTGGAGGATGGCCCAGGTGCTTGGGCCCTGCACCCCATGGGAGACCAGGAAAAGCACCTGGCTCCTGGCTCCTGCCATCGGATCAGCGCGGTGGCCATTGGAGGGTGAACCAACGGCAAAGGAAGACCTTTCTCTCTGTCTCTCTCTCTCACTGTCCACTCTGCCTGTCAAAAATAAAAAAAAAAAAAGGTAATTAATGTGAATGCTACATAAAAATTGTCATACTATATTTTAAAGAGAATAATGACAAGGAAACTGTCTGTGCATGTTCAGTATAGACTCTTTTTTCTGAATGTTTTCAATCTTAGTTCGTCAACTCTACAGATGTAGAACCTGTAGATGTGGAACTGACTGTGGGTGAATGATTTGCTTAAGGTCAAATAGCTAACAAGATACAGAAGTAGGATTCAACAGAAAATCTTAATTATACCAAATTTGTGCTATTCTGCATGATATTCTGCATCTGTGCATGGACAGGCAGGACCTTGTAATGCTATCCATGTGTTTGTGTGATTTTTTTCCAACAAAGGTGGGCAAAAAATTTAACTACAGTTGCTTTACCTTTGAACATTAAAAATGGCACATTGGGATTTATAGAATCCTCCTGATACATTGTATAGGAACATATTTGACAAATAACTTCCCTTCATGCCTACCAACAATTTAAAAAGTCAAATTCTTTCTGAGAAGATCCAACATTGATTAAATACACACAGTGAGAGACGCAAAAGCTAAATACCTATTGACACAATGAAGTCTTCCAAAAGATAAAAAAATAAATCTTTGGTTATGTCCACCAAAGATGTCTATAAAAGCTTCATATCAAATTTGTTAATAATAGTCATAAATTGGAAACAAGCCAAATATCTACCAACAATGGGGGAAAAAACAAAAGATGCAGAATATCTATATAATGTACTACTACACAAAGGCTTTTTAAAACTATGGATATATACAACAATAAATATGAACTTCAAGAGGGCCGGCACTGTGGCATAGCCAATAAAGCCACCACCTGCCTTGCTGACATCCCATATGGGAGCCAGTTCAAGTCCTGTCTTCTCCACTTCTGATTCACCTCTCTGCTATGGCCTGGGAAAGCAGTGGAAGAAGGCCTAAGTGCTTGGGCCCTGCACCCACGTGGAGACCCAGAAGAAGCTCCTGGCTCCTAGCTTCGGATCAGCCCAACTCCAGCTGTTGTGGCCATTTGGGGAATGAACCAAGGGATAGAAGACCTCTCTCTCTCTCTCTTTCTCTCTCTCTGCCTCTGCCTCTCTGTAACTCTGCCTTTCAAATATGGCTCTTGTAGGCATTTGAGGAGTGAAGCAGAAGATAAAAGAGCTTTCTCTGGCTGTCCCTGTCTCTCTGCCTTTAAGATAAAATATAAAAAATCTTTCATAAATGAAGGTAAAATAAAAACTTTCTCAAGCAGTACTGAATTTAATTCATAAACAGATCTTCACTATAAGGCATATTAAAGGAACTTTTTTATACAGAAGCAAAATAATACCACATGGCAGTTTGACTCTATACAAAGAAATGGAGGAGTTTGAAAATGATTATTGTGCATAAATACAAAAAAAAAAACTTTGGAAAATCATTTTCAGGGGCTGTTACTGTGGTATAAGTTAAGCCATTGCGTGCAGTGCCAGTATTCCATGTGGGTGTCTGTTCAAGTTGTGGCTGCTCCCCTTCCAATCCAGCTCCCTGCCAATGCACCTGGGAAAGCAGCAGAAGATGGCCCATGACCTTGGGCCCATGCCACCCATGTTGGAGACCTGGATGAAGTTCCTAGCTCCAAGCTTCAGCCTGGCCCCAGCCATGGCCGTTGCAGCCATTTGGGAAGTGAACCAGCAGATAGACACACACTCTCTCTCTCTCTCTCTCTGTCTCAAAAAAAAAAAAAAAAAAAAGAATTTTCTAAATTTCTGTCAAATACAGTCAAATCCTTAAAACAACAGGCCAATGGACAAGAGCAGAAATGAAAGTACACTGTAAGGGTCTTACATTATGCATGACATAGTTTAATATTTTTTACAGGTACATTTCTAAGCACTAAGTTATGATAAATCCTATGAAAACACTAAGAAAGAAACACAGCTAATAAGCCAATAATGGAGATAGAATGCAAAATGTAATCACAAAATATGAAATTGGCTGAGCTAGTGCATACTTCAGCTTTTGCTAAGAGTGACATTTCTGGAGGGACCAAGATGGCAGAAGAGGGAAGGAGCTTACTGCTCTAGTCTAGGGGAAGATGGTTAAAAAAAAAAAAAAAAAAAAAAGTGGAGAGAGCTCAATCTCAGGGAAGACTTAGGAAGAAAATGGCAGAGGAAACTCCAGGCAAATTAGAGGGACACTGTGGATCAACATGGAGGTTGTGGACACACACAGCTCAGAACCCCAGCAGCCGAGAGCCTCAGCACCAGCTTTGGAGAGTGAGGCAAGACCAGATGCCAGCTGCCTAAGCAACTGGCAATAAAGCTGCAGGGAGAGCCTAACATGCGTCAGGCTTGGAACCCTGTGGGGTCAGTGTACATGCCAACCTAGAGGAAATAAAAGGGGACACATTTCTTTCTCCCAGACCACTGGCCCTAGCATCTTGTAACTAGCCAAGAGAGGGCAGGGGCCATTTTGGACATACTTAACAGCTGTGCCAGCTGGTATCCATGTGCCTAGCTACCACCTGAGGCTGGTTAGGGAATTGACAGGGGGCTGGGTGCTCATGATTATGGGAGGTTTGTGTGCTAGGACTATGAAAACATCATGGCTGCATGTGAGGGAGCAGGGTGTAGCTGGGTCTTTAGGCAGTCACTGTGGATGGCTCCACATGCTCGGGATTCCCTGATTCCCTGGTGAGGGTCATTGCTTCAGGATCCATGCTCACACCGAGGACTGCATGGATGCTTTGTGTGGTTCTTGTGGCAATGCGAACAAATATTATACCCACTGGGACTAGTGACCCAAGCTAGCCTGGCTACACCCAGCACACGCCTCAGGGTATTCACTGAAAGAGCAGACACTCCATAATCCACAGAGGCATAGTCCAAAGATAAAAACCATCACGGGGTGGGGGGGATATATACACAAATGCCTGCAAATAAACTCAGCAATTCAAGACTCAAGAATAAGGAAAACAACATGACACTCTCAAAGGAACACAACACTTCAGTACTAGAGTGTGAAAATGAAGAAGTTGAAGAAATGCTGAAAATGGAAACCAAAAAATTGATCATAGGATTACTTAAAAGTAATCAGAAGCAAATCTATTGTTAAGGTCGAGAATGCCCACTGCCCAAGGGACGACTCCAAAAGACCTCTCTCATGCAAATTGCAAAGGTTTTTTTTTTTTATTTTATTTTTCCAGCATGCTGGGGCTGTCTGATCAAACCAGAACAGAGCAGCCCCGAGGAACTACAGCATAGGGTTTATAAAGGCAAAAACCGCAAAATCGGGAAGGGGGGGGGGGGAGCACGGTTGCTATACACGGTTGCTAAGATCAAAAGAGAGTACAAAAAAATCCAAAGAGAGTACATAGTTACTGGGGTCAACATAACCTAAGACCTAGGTGAAATTAATATCCATCATAATCTTGACAATACCAGTTACAATCGTACAATTATCATTTATGATCTTGACATTAATTCAAATTATATGTAAGACATAGACAAATCACATCTTTATCATTAACCCAGGTGTAACCTTTCTACTTTCAAGCTTGAGCAATCATGCTAGGGGTTTTGTGCTCTGCTAAGGGTGATATAGTGCACTGCTATTGTCCGACTATTTGAGATCATAGTTTCAGACCAGAGTCTCATGGTGGGGGGGTTACTTTCCCAGAATGCAGTCTCAAGTGCTCCAAAATGGAGTCCCTACTGTCAAGGTGCTACTTCACTATGAATTAAAGAAATCCATACATGACGTGAATGAAAAATTTTCCCATGAAATTGAGATTTTAAAGAGAAATCCAAATGACATTTTAGAAATGAAGAATTCAATAGATCAAATAAAATATGTGGTGGAAAGCCTTAAAAACAGACTCAGTGAGGCAAAAGAAAGACTATCTGATTTGGAAGACAAATCTCTGGAAATTTCATAGCCAGAAGAAGAAGGAGAAGAAGAAGAGGAGGAGGAGAAGGAAGAAGAAGAAATTAGTAAGCTAAAAACCAGTGTTAGAGATGTATGGGATACTATCAAATGACCCAACATACGGGTCTTAGGAGTTCCTGGAGGCATGGGAAGAATGAATGGATTAGAAAGCCTTTTCAATGAAACAATTACAGAAAACTTCCCTAATTTAGAGAAAGAAAGGGACATCCAGGTACAGGAAGCATATAGAACTCCTAATAGACACGACCAGAAAAGATCTTCACCACAACACATTGTAGTAAAACTCTCCATAGTGAAACATAAAGAAAAGATTCTAAAATATGCATAAAAGAAATGCCAGATTACTTTCAGAGGATCTCCAATTAGATTCACAGTTAACATCTCATCAGAAAACCCTGCAGGCTAGGAGAGAATGGCAATATGTATTCCAAGTCTTAAGAGAAAAAAAAACTGTCAACCCAGAATACTCTCATGTATACCCTGCAAAGCACTCATTTATGAATGAAGATTAAATAAAAACCTTCCATAACAAACAGAAATTGAAAGAATTAGTCACCACTTGTCCAGCTATACAAAAGATGCTTAAGGATGTGCTACACACAGAATCACAGAAACGTGGTCATCACTATGAAAGAAGGTGAAGGCAGAAAATCTCCCAGTAAAAGTACAAAAGAAATCCAAAGTAAACAATAGGAATATTTATGGAAAAACAGCAGGGCCAAGTTGTACCTATCCATAGTCACCTTGAATGTAAATGGCCTCAATTCTCCAGTTAAAAGATACAGACTAGCTGAATGGAAAAAAAAAAAAAAAAAAAAAAAAAACCAGCTATTTGCTGCCTACAAGATACACATCTCACCAACAAAAAGACACACAGACTGAAAGTGAAAGGATGTAAAAACATATTCCATGCTAACAGAAATAAAAAATGAACTGGTGTAGTCATCCTCATATCAGACAAAATAGAGTTTAACACAAAAACTGTTAAAAGAGACAAAGAAGGTCACTATGGAAGATTAAGTGATCAATTCCACAGGAAGATGTGACTATAATAAATGTATATGTACCCAATTACAGGATTCCTGGCTATTTAAAAGAAATGTTAATGGATCTAAAGGGAGACATAGACTCCCCTACAATAGTAGTAGGGGACTTTAATACCCCACTTTCAGCAATGGACAGATCAACCAGACAGAAAATCAGCAAGGAAACAACAGTTAATTGATTCTATAGACCAAATGGATCTAACTGATATCTACAGAACTTTTCATCCTACAGTTGCATAACACACATTCTTCTCTCCAGTGCGTGGAACTTTCTCTAGGATAGGCCACAGGCTAGACCATGAAGGAAGTCTCAGCAAATTTAAAAAACTGAAATCATACCATGCATCTTCTCTGACCACAATTGAATGAAGCTGGAAATCAACAACTCGAGAATCTCTAGAACATAGGCAAACACATGGAGACTGAACAACATGCTCCTGAATGAACAATGGGTCGTAGAAGAAATCAAAAGAGAAATAAAAAAAAAAAACTGTTGAGGAACAGTTATTTTTTTCATACTATTTGTTGAACTCTACTTAGTATAGAGTTAATATTTGTGTATAAAGTTAATTGAAAATAGATCTTGGTAAAAAAATAAGAGTGGGAATAGGAGAGGGAGGGAGAATGAGGGTGGGGATAAGGGTGGGAGGGCGGGTATGGTGGGTATGGAATCACTATGTTCCTAAAGTTGTATTTATAAAATGTATGAAGTTTGTATACCTTAAATAAAAGGTTTCTGGGAGAAAAAATGAAATTAAAAATCAAAGAAAGAAGGGAAAGGTGTTAGAGAAAAGATGAATGAAGAAAACAGAAGACAAGAAAATAAATTTAAAATTCAAAGAGCATACTCTAACAGCAAAATGTTACTGGTAGTATTTGAGTACAGATATATGAATAGTCACTGTCAAGCTATTTCCACTTTGTTGTGTGTTTAAAACTCTCCATAATATAATGTTAGAAAATGCCTTTAAATGCAAAAAGAAAGCATATATTATGTGAGTCATTTCATAGGAAGCACAATAGGAAAAAACAATCTATGTGAATGGTGCTTTGAATTGTGATCATCCTGGAGATGAGGCCAGAAGAGATCTGGGTAGAGAGGCTGGAATTGTTCTATATCTTGATCTGGGTGAAGTTTACACAGGTATGTGTGTGTGTGTATGTGTGTGTGTGTGTATGTAAACATGTATCAATAGATTTCACAGAAGGTGAGCTTTTCCTCACTTAAAAAAAAATAATTCTTGGGGCAGGCATTGTGATGTAACAGATTAAGCTGCTACCTTCAACTCACATCCCCTATGGGCGCCATTTTGAATCCTGGCTGCTCCACTTCTGATCCAGCTTCCTGCTAATGTGTCTTAGAAAACAGTGGAGAATTGCCCAAGTCCCTGGGCCATGGCACCCATGTAGGAGACCCAGATGAAGCTCCTGGCTCCTGGCTTCAGCCTGGCCCAGCCCTGGCTGTTGGAGCCATTTGGACAGTGAACCAGTGGATAGAAGATTTCTCTCTCTGCATCTCCCTCTCTCTCTGTAACTCTGCCTTTCAAATAAATAAAAACTAAATCTTAAAAAAAAAAAACAAAACAGTTCTGCTAGGCCAGTTCAGAGGTCATTAACGATTTTCAAAAATCCATTATTTTTTTACTTGTAAAAATATGTAAAAAAGCAGATTCTTTGCTCAGTTAATTACGAGAGTAAAATCAAATCTGAATAATTTAGTGACAGGTTGGATTTTATATTTTAGAGTGTGTGGGGTCTAAATTATTCAGAGTCTCTAGTTTCACAGCTTCAAGCTGGCATGTGAGGATTTCAGCACCATCAGAATTCAGATTTCTGCACTTGGCACCTTGCTGTTTATCACACTCCTGGACATCTCCACATGTGTGCTTCACCATCACATCAAAAATCTTACACCTAGAACCAAGTTCATTATCTCAAATGACCCTTCTACCCATTTCCCTAAATTCCTTCTCTTTGTTCTACTTCTGTCAAATAAATACTACATTACTGTCACCCTTATAAAATATCATTTTTGAGTTTTCCTTGTGTGTGACTCACTGAGGTTTGTATGCTCCCTTTTCAACATCTCTCACATGCTTCCATTTGGCCATCATCCTATCCACTTACTGGAATGAACTCCCAGCTAGGATTCTGGCTCCAGTCTCTCCCTCCTTTGCTGTCACGGCACTACTAGACAAACCTTCCCACTATGTTCACGGCACTCCCTCTCTGCTACTGCTTCAGTAGGTCACCAGTCTCTGTAGGGTAAATTCAAGTTCCATAGTATAATACTCAACCTTCTGCATTGTCCCAAGAAATTCTCCCCACCCAGTTTCTTAGCCATAACTGTCATATCCCAAGCATTCCAATACTACTAATAACTATTAATGAAATGAACTCTGCATATTCTTCTCTCAAGACCTTTTTTCTCATTTGGATCCCTGCCCAATATGTCCCTCCTTTTGTTATATCCAAATAGCATGCATCCTCCAAGACAAACACTTACCATCTTCCTGAGATATTTCTGCAGGAAAGATTTCCTCTGTGAAATGCTTTTGTAATTCTACATATCATTCACCCTAGGTTCTTGTTGTCCACATTTTGTGTCTCTAAATAAGAAGGAGGCACCACAGGGCTGGCACTGTGGCATGGCAAGTAAAACCGTCACCTGCACTGCTGGCATCCTATGTGGGTGATGGTTCAAGTCCTGGCTGCTCTACATCCCATCCAGCTCTCTGTAATGGCCTGAGAAAGCAGTAGAAGATGGCCCAAGTCCTTGGGCCCTGTACCTGCATGGGAGACCTGGAAAAAGCTCCTGGCTCCTGGCTTCGTATTTTTTTTCCACAGGCAGAGTTAGATAGTGAGAGAGAAAGGTCTTCCTTCCATTAGTTCACCCCCCAAATGGCTGCTGTGGCCGGCGCACCGCGCTGATCCGAAGCCAGGAGCCAGGTACTTCTCCTGGTCTCCCATGCGGGTACAGGGCCCAAGCACTTGGGCCATCCTCCACTGCCCTCCTGGGCCACAGCAGAGAGCTGGACTGGAAGAGGAGTAACCAGGACAGAATCCAGTGCCCCAGCCGGGACTAGAACCCAGAGTGCCAGTGCCGCAGGTGGAGGATTAGCCTACTGAGCCTCGGCACAGGCCTGGCTTCATATTGACCCAGCTCCAGCCATTGTGGCTATTTGGGGAGTGAAGACCTTTCTCTCTCTGCCTCTGTCTCTGCTCCTCTGTAACTCTGCCTTTCAAATAAATGAATGAGTAAATCTTTTAAAAAAAGAAAAGAAGGAGGCACCTCATCTGGGATGAGAGTCATGTTGAGATTTTGAGTGCACCTGAAATAAATCTGAGGATGTTTTTTGCAAGGGGGTTGGTTCACACGTGGTACTTCAACTATGAATGGTTGTGAAGTCATCTGTGCACACTCAAAAAAACATAATTTCCAATTGTACCTCCAAACTTCCTTTCTCAAACTGGTGTGTGTCTGTTCCTTTCAAGTAAGAGTACATTATGTCCTTGCTCAGTAACAGTCAGGCAATCTTGACTAAATTGAAAGGCAGGAGTTGGAAAACCTGAGTTCCTGTCCTGTTTTTTATACGTAGTTGCCTGTGTATTCCTGGAGCAAACCCTCCAAATGTCGTCTTTCATATAGGTAAAATGAACAGTTTATATTAGATGAATTCTCAGTCTCTTCTAATTCTAAAATTATATCAGTATTTGCCTTCTACTTATTTTGTGAGCTTTATATGATCCTCACTCCAGCATGAGTTAGACAAATAAGGTTACATTTATGGAATACCCATGTTTATCATTGCCATAGACCCTAAGTGACTTTGCTGAAGTTACTATTGTCATTCAGGCTCTGAGGATTGAACTAATTTGTCCAAGTAACAGAGTGAAGATTTGATTCGCAGAATTTCCAAATTGATTAATTCCATAGGCAAGTATTTTCCTATTACTCAAAAGACTTAACTAAGATCAA
Organism: Oryctolagus cuniculus; assembly: GCF_964237555.1. NCBI lineage: Eukaryota > Metazoa > Chordata > Mammalia > Lagomorpha > Leporidae > Oryctolagus > Oryctolagus cuniculus. Next base: position 114,911,966 of record NC_091432.1, read on the forward strand.
TTCAAAAAAGAGCTAATAAACCAAGGAATAAATCAGAAATGTTGGCCAAGAATAAATGCTGACATGTAGTTATATTGCATTTGAATAATGGCCTTGCAGTATTATGTCCTTATTAGGATCTGCACCAATATTAGAATTATAATCTTCATATTTGCACAACCTTTTAGAACCTACCTACAGTGTCTCGTGACCCTCCCACATTTCGAGCAGAAAGAGCAGGCATCATGACCATTGTGAAAGAGAGAAAACCAAGGCCTGGAGAAGTTCAGCAACTTTCCCATGTCGAGATAGTGTAGCGCAATGGTTAAGGCTCTGGGTTTTGAAATTTTACAGAATTGATGTCAAATTCTAGTTCACTCATTCATTACCTACACAATATCATATGAACTAGTTAATTTCATGAAGGTTCTATGAGAAAATGTAAGACATCTAGTACTATGTCTATCATTCAGTAACAAAGATTCTTATCAGTGGTGGAACCCCCACAAGCAAATCAAAATCCCACATTCTTCCCACTACACTTACAACCTTTTGATATTCCCAGCAATCTCTTTTGGATAAGATTTAAGAAAATAGCCTTCACTCGATTTACTGTTATAGTCATGTGTATTATAGTACACCAAAGGGGGTATCACTGACCTACTCTCACCAAAAAATGTACTTGAGTTATTTTCCAAGAATGCCAGTAGCTGATTTGCCTTGAGCCATTCATATACTTTTGCCCGGACCCCAGATGATCAATTATTACATCTGCAAAATTACCCTACTTATTGTATTGCCTTCCTAATTGTGGATTGGAGATTTTCTCCATGCAAAGATAAACAGCCTATTATGGGACAGGACCCAGGAGCCTAGCTCCCTTTGCATCACTGCTAACCAGTTTATTTATACATTCTAGGACTGTATCAGTATTCACATGCACAAAGCTAACCCTTTGAATGGGAGTGAGTGAAAAATTCTTAGTTTCTATATAGAGTTAATGAGGCTCTATTTTTGTGATGTTTGATAATAGAAATTGGAAAGAAATTTTAGAAGAGGTGCACTCTCTTCTCATTTCCCCCTACATGAATTCACTATTTAAATACCTGGGGTTTCAGAATGAGAGTGTTTACAGAGTAATTCTCATTGGTTGTGGGCATGTTGGCAGTGAATCAACACCCCAGCCAAGTTTTACAGCCGTAATTTTATTTTGATTTTAATTAGTATCAATTAGGACTAAAAAATAGACAGTCTGGATAAACAATGGAGGTTGGCTTTAACTAGTAAATTAGATATTTCACAGGAAGCAAAGCGGGGAAGAAATCAAGGGGGATGCCACTTTCTTTCTTCCAGGCCTCTGCTCCTCCTCTGTAGCTGCTGCTGCAGGCAACTCTGGCTTTCACAATATCCATGTCAAAACCTCAGGGACACCCTCTTCCTGTTTAAGGGTATCGAGCTGGGAAGCTTAGACATCTCAGATCGCCTCCCTTCAGGCTAGTAGGGTTTACATTGTCTAGCGTTGCATCCCTGCTAATATATATAGATCATTTTCCCTCTGAATTGCTCAATGTCTACAATCCAGAGCCCAGTGAGAAATTCTTTTTCCCTTCTCTTCCTGCACTCGCCCAGACTATCCTGTGAACAAGAAACTCTATAGCGGAAGACACCCAGGAATATGCTCGTCAGTGTTTAATAGCTTTCTGAAATAAATGTACCCATCTACAAATATATATCTATATATTAAAATGTTATTGGTACAAATGATATTTTTTTTTTTTTGACAGGCAGAGTGGACAGTGAGAGAGAGAGAGACAGAGAGAAAGGTCTTCCTTTGCCGTTGGTTCACCCTCCAATGGCCGCCGCGGCCGGCGCGCTGCGGCCGGCGCACCGCGCTGATCCGATGGCAGGAGCCAGGAGCCAGGTGCTTTTCCTGGTCTCCCATGGGGTGCAGGGCCCAAGCACCTGGGCCATCCTCCACTGCACTCCCTGGCCACAGCAGAGGGCTGGCTTGGAAGAGGGGCAACCGGGACAGAATCCGGCGCCCCGACCGGGACTAGAACCCGGTGTGCCGGCGCCGCTAGGCGGAGGATTAGCCTAGTGAGCCGCGGCGCCGGCCGGTACAAATGATATTTAATATATACTCTATGAATAACAAAGTATGTAATTTTCATTATCATAAAGTTCATGTAACCAACCAGTTCTTAGTACGATTTCATTCATAGATTTTTGCCAAACTCTTACAGCCATGGCTGTTGGAATAGTCAGTTCTTTCTTTGCTCCAGGAATCTGTGCATGTCCTTGTTGAGTATGCCAAACTGCATGACACTGAGCCATCTTTGTTACCAGTCATACACGTGATGAAAAAGTGCAGGTGACCATTGTGTGACTAGTGGAAGGAGGGCTGGCTTTCCTAACTGGTTGCTACAAATGGTGCCTTACTTTTAGCCCCAGGTTCCTCAGCCATGGCACAATTCAGCGCATGCCCAGCCTCCATGCTGGCCCATCAAGGCCAGTTTCCAGCTCTCCATGTGATGTCTCAGATCGCAGAGTTAGGAAGAGGTGAGCAATAGTGCACCGCTGAATAGTATTCCCATCATGTAGATAGAACAGACATAAATAACCTAAGGGCACAGGTAATACTAAAATGTAAAATATTTTTAAGTGATGAGCATTTATTCTTTTAATGTAATCTATTATTTTAATGTGATTTCTTCAATTGTAAATTTACAGGAGTTTACTTGAAAGATGTTGTTTAACATCCAACAGGTAAAATTCCTGAAAATGTACTGATCATCTCTTATGAGCCAACATAAGCCAACCCCAGCACATGACTGAATACTTCTCAGCATGTTTTCATAGGATACCGTGCCTATCCAGGTCTTTGAGAGATCTGAAAACCAGGTAACAAGAAGATGTCCCAGAATCTGAAAGAGGCCATCCTGCCCCTGCCTATTGACCATTTGCCCTCATCAAGTATCTCCTGCCACTCAAATTTTTGTGTAGTAGATCTGTGTGCAGATATGAGCTTCCAGTCCCAGTGTTCCACACATCATTGAGGTCAGCTCAGCAAAAACGGAACAGAGTCCAGATCAAATGAGATAAATATAAACAAAGTTTCAATTGTTACAAATTTACCATAGGGGATAGAATATACCTTGGTTTCTGAGCCTCATCAGTCCTCTGTAGGTATGAACAGTTGTAGGTCCTAACCCAGTGTTTTTTTTTTGTTTTTTGTTTTTTGTTTTTTTTTTTTTTTTTTTTTGACAGGCAGAGTGGACAGTGAGAGAGAGAGACAGAGAGAAAGGTCTTCCTTTGCCGTTGGTTCACCCTCCAATGGCCGCCGCGGCCGGCGCGCTGCGGCCGGCGCACCGCGCTGATCCGATGGCAGGAGCCAGGAGCCAGGTGCTTTTCCTGGTCTCCCATGGGGTGCAGGGCCCAAGCACCTGGGCCATCCTCCACTGCACTCCCTGGCCACAGCAGAGGGCTGGTAACCCAGTGTTTTGAATCTATCTAGGACAACACCAGAGGCTTCTTGGCTAGCTTACCTCAACTTATCAGTTGATCCCTTGGGAAATATGATTCAGATCTGCCTCTTAAGAGTCCTGTGCCTATTTCAGGGTTATTTGGCTTTCAGAAAAGGAAATTACAGGGAACCTGGAATCCTAATTAGTGTTGATCAGATAACATTCACCCACATCCTCTTGAACAGAGCTCTGTGGAGCTGGCCTTTTAATAGATACCAATGTTCAGGCTTCCTCCTTCTGCTACCTTTTGGACTGTACCAGAAAAGCCTTCCCAGCCACCAACTTCTTACTGATGCCTTTAAAAAAAAAAAAAAAAAAAGAAAGAAAGAAAATGTACACAAGACAAACAAAAGTAGTTTCATTCTAAACTTATTAGTTCCCAAAATAATCAGGCACTGTGTTCAAAAGAATTCATGATCAAATATTAAATATATATGTATGTGTGCACAGTTTTATACATATATATAGATAGATAGATTATATATAATACACACATATAATCTTTATTCATTCAGTTTTTTGGATCATCTGTGGTGTATTTTTAAGTCCATCTGCCTTTTCTCTGCATGTGACTAACCAAGATCAAGGGTGCAATGTAACTATACAACCTTGACTGAATTGTGGGTATACATGTTAACATGTATAGAAACATACTTCCAAGTCATTTCAGTCAGACAGATTCTCTAGAACAATGGTTCTCAACACATTTTCTTCACATGAAGAGATTTTAAAATGCTGAAGGCCAGACCAGACCCGTTCAGCCTAATTAAATCTCCAGATTTTTAGAGCTCTCCATGTGATTCCAGTGTGAAGTCAAGACCAAGAGCCACTGCCCTTTGCAATCAATAACTCTGTGTCAATACCTCAGTATTTGTTCTCTTTGGCTGTTTTTTTGTTTTGTTCTTTGCTATTTATGAGCATGCATTGATGTTTATAGCTTATTCACACTAATCAGAATACATACATAAAAAAACATGGAGCATATGTGTCATTCAAAAAATTCTATGTTCTGTGAGAACTAGGTAAATGATGTACAACTATTCCTATTACATGACAAAAGAAGAAAATCAGCATTCCCATGTTGTATTTAGATAACTTGAATTCACAGTGAAACAGCCTTAACTGTGACAAAGCGTTCTTTCCATGAAGTAACTCTGTAGCCTAGAAGTAACACATTTCATAGTTTCCAACCCTTTGGTGTAAAGTTAAAACAACACAAAGCAAAGCAAGCAAACAAAAAACCTCTACTTCACTTCCAGCGTTATTTGGAACTTAGCAAGGATGCGATTGCCCAGCTATCTCAGGTGACAGAATGGAACAGCTCTCGATTGCTTTCCTCTCCTATTGGAGATGGTCCTATGAGGAGAGCTCTTCAAGGGGCTTCTGCAAAGGAAGGAGCATCTTAGCAGCTTCACAACCAGGCTCTCAACAATAGCTTAAAAGCTTTCCAAAGCCTCAGATTCCACTCAGGATACAGATGACCTTAGGCACTGCCTCTTAACAAAACAATCATGCACAAATATATTCAAATAGAGGAGCAAGCTTTTGATGCAGCAGCGAAGCCACCACTTGAGACACCTACCTTGCATATTGCAGTGCCTGGTTTGAGTCGCTGCTCCTCTGCTTCCAAGTCAGCTTCCTGCTAATGCACACCCGGGGAGGCAGCAGGTGATGGCTCAAGTAGTTGGGTCCTTGTCACCCATGTAGGAGATCTTGATTGACTTTGGGGCTCCTGAGTTTGCGCTGGCCCAGCCCTGACTGTTGTGGGTTATTTGGGGAGTGAACCAGCAGATGGAAGAGCTATCTCTCTCTCTCTCTCTCTCTCTCTCTCTCTCTGTGCATGTGTATGTATATGTGTGTGCGTGTGTGTGCATGTGTGCGTGCATGCATGTTTATCTCTGCCTTTCAAATAAAATGAAAACAATTACATTTTAAAGTTTAAAAATGCAAACATAGGGAATTTTGATGTATTACAGAGTTATGTGTTATTCAACACAGAACTTTGCAACTTGCTGTTTTAATCTAACAATTTACCATGGACATCCACCTGGGTCTGTATGCATTTTGTTAAAGGCGTGGCATGCTAAAAATACTCTTGTGAGACTAACAATGTGATGGTATTATCTAGGGGGGTTTAGAGAGCTAAAAGGCCAGAGACCTGGTAGGGGAGATCTAACAAAATGGTCTGGGAATGGGAGCTCAACCTGGAGAGGTAACAGTGGGGATGAAGTGGAATGCAGCAATGCAAGAATCTTCAGGCAAGAAGAACTGGTGACCTTAATAACTGACTGACATGGGAGACAGGGAAGTGAGAAAAATCGATGGTAGCTTGAAGAACAGTTCAGAGGAAAAGCGATGATGAGGGTACATTATAGGAGGAAAGAATGATGGTTTCAATCCCATGCAACCCTCACAGCCCGCCCTGTGGAGTTCAGACTGGCCCATGATAGCATAAGTCAACGGCTTGCCACAGAGTTCTTGCTGTACTCATCTGTGTCCTACTGCCTCTTTTTCTGATCAAACCATGCTTGACCCGCCAGCCTCTGTTCACACCTGTACAGTGAAATGGCAAGGCAGCAAAGCCAAAAGAGGAAGCAGAGCTAGAAGAAGGAAGAGAAGGAACTGGGGCTAAGGGCTGAGCAGAATGGAATAGCTTGGATGAGCCACTGGGAGATTCCTCACTGAAGGAAAAATAAGCTTGTGCGTTAATCTTGTCTTCCAATTATATGATTATCCCATTAGGGGGTAAGCCTGCATAATCCATCTTTCTTTTGAAATCTTTCATTATACCTGGCACATTGTTCCAGGATTAGCACCTACATGGTACATGAGAAAGTTCATAGGAAATTGAATTAAAAGATAATTTTGTTTTGGTGGAAAAATGTGAAATGCATGTATGTTTTTTTCGTCACACTGATTTTTCAGGACCTTTCTGGAGTCCCCTGGTATTTGTGGCTTCACTGGTTCTTCCCTACCCAAGCTCTCCCTATCATCTTTAAAGTAAAATCTAAGTTTTAATGAAACTAGTCACATGTCGGTTACTGTCACAGATGGGGGCATCTTCCAGTTCTCTCCAGTTGGTTCAGAGTGCACCGGGACTCTTAGTAAAGATATCATCTTGGGGCCGGCATTGCAGTATAGCCAGTAAAGCCACTGCTTGCAACACCAGCATCCCATATGAGCACTGGTGTGAGTCCCAGCTGTTCCACTTCTGATCCAATTCCCTGCTGATGGCTTGAACCCCACTGTGGGGACTCTGGAAGAAGGTCCTGGCTTCTGGCTTCAGCCTGGCCCAGTCCCAGCCATTGCAGCCACACAGACAGTGAACCAGCAGATCAGCAGATGGAATATCTCTCTCTCTCTCTCTCTCTCTCTCTCTCTCTCTCTCTCTAACTCTGCCTACTAAATAAATCCTTTTTAAAAAGAGATGTAGCTTTGATGTTATAATTAAGGTACTGCACAGTCTTGAGGCTCTGAACGCAGAGTTACAGGCTGCCATGCACCACCTGTGAGAAGTCTCACAATGGGAGAGAACCAGCCAACTGGAAAGGAAACCAGACCAGCAATGTAGGAGAACCATCAGTGCTGCAGCCTTGCCTAATTGCCCACAGCTGTATCCAGACCTGCCCCATTAGGTATCCAGCCCCTTTTTGCTTAAGCTAGATCAAGTTGATCTTCTCTTGTACCTCCCCCCCCCCCAAAAAAAGGTCTTAACTAATGCAAATCATAATACAGGACAGAATCCCAGAGACTAGAGTTGCATCCATGGAAGTAATTAGCAAATTTTAGTATGGGTACAAGCTTACAAACAGAAAGTGATCTGGGAGTCAGGAGCCAAGGAGATCAGGAAAAGTCAGGATTCCTTTAAGGGTAAGTTGGGCTGGCTTTTAAGCAGTGTCTCTTCACCTTCAGACCTGTTCTTCTAATCTCCCTTTCTTGATGCTGGCGCAGGTACTCAGAAAACCGCATTTCTCCTTTGCCAGTGGACTTCACCAATACACTGTCAGGCCAGAGAGAAGAGAAGAGGGCTCTTTTCTTCCTATTGAGTTGCTATTTCCCTAAGGATTGCCCAGCAAAAGTTTCTCATCTCAGCAGAGGCAGTGAGTTCCAATAACATGTCCAGTTTTGCACACTCCCTTTTAATGTCCCTGCAAAGCTGCCAGCACCACCACCAGCTGGTCCTTGGATGTCAGATCCCAGCTTTGCAGGGCCCCACAATGACCTCCCATGGCAGCAGCAAGAGCAGAACCTCCTCCTCCAGCTCCATGGAGTCCTTCCTCTAAGCTTTGGGCTCTAACATGAAAAACTTGAATCTCCCCTGGTCTGCTGCCTCACTACCTACCTGGTGACTACTTGTTCAAGGGATTTGTAATATTAAATTCTGTGTGTTAAAAAATACATGTGGATTCTGTTCTTCAGACTGAACCCTGCTTAGCATTGTGTCTGTGAAAGAAGGTAGCCATCAGAGCAGCCTTAGCCAGGCTCCAAGGCTCCTCACTGTCGGGCATGGGGTGGAATGGGCACTGGAGGGCAGCTGGGTTTTGTGGATAGGATCCCTCTTGCTATTATGTAGAAGGAAGAAGCTTCTGATTTTTCAAATCTCATTGTGTGCTAAGTATTTTGTGTACAGTATCCAATTCAATCTTATAAAATGCCTACTCTCTTTTATTAACATTTTATTTCATAATAGTTTTAAATTTAAAAAACAAAAATTGTGGGACCAGCACAATTTTTTACTGTCTTAGCCAGTAAAGCTTCCATATGGGTGCCAGTTCTAACCCAGCTGCTCCACTTCTGATCTAGCTCCCTGCTAATGCACTTGGGTGCTTGGGCCCCTGCATCCAGTTGGGAGACCTGGAAGAAGCTCCTGGATTCTGGCTTCAGATTGGCCCAGCCCTGACTGTTGCAGTCATTTAGGGAGTGAACCAGCAGATGGGAGATTTCTCTCTGTGTCTCTGGTAAAATATAAATTAATCTGTCTATTGAACCAGGAATATTAGTTATTTTAAATATTTTTTAAAGTTTTTTTTATTTTTTAAATTTTATTTATTGATTGGGCCACGCAAAAGCCAGGAACTGAGACCTCAATCTAGGTATCACACATAGACGGTGGAGCCTCGGGTGCTTGAAAGAATATCTGCTGTCTCCTAGAGTGCGCATCAGCAAGAAGCTGAAATCGAAAATGGAGCTAGAACTTGAATCCAAGTACTCAGATATGACATGCATGTGTTACAAGTAGTATCCAAAGTTTGTACCAAGTGGCAGCCTCTGAAACAAGTTTTTTTTTAACATGTTATTTATTATTTATTTGAGATGTAGAGTTACAGATAGTGAGAGGGAGAGACAAAGAGAGAGGTCTTCCATCTGCTGGTTCATTCCCCAAATGGCTGCAATGGCTGGAGTTGCACCAATCCGAAGCCAGGAGCCAGGAGCTTCTTCTTCTTCCAGGTCTCTCACATGGGTGCAGGGTCCCAAGGGCTTGGTCCGTCCTCTACTGCTTTTCCAGGCCATAGCAGAGAGCTGGATGGGAAGAGGAGCAGCCAGGACTAGAACCAGCACCCTTATGGGATGCTGGCGCCATAGATGGAGGATCAACCTAGTGCACCACAGCACCAGCCCCTTATTTTTTTTAATTGACATACAAAAACTGTACATATTTATGGGCTCCTATGTGATGCTTCCATTCATGTATACATTGTAAAACATTAAAATCAGGGTAAACAAATCCATCTCCTCAAACATTTCTCATTTCCTTGTGGTGAGACAATCAAAATCCTTCTAGATTTTTTCATATACGCAATGCATTATTGTTTTCTATGGTCATCCTACTGAGCAATAGAAAACAGACTTCGTTCTTCTAACAGTAACTCAGTACCTGTTGATCAACATTTCCCCACCCCTCATTCCTCCCAGCAGTTCCAACCTCTGGCAACTACTACTCTACTCCCAGCGTCTACGGGTTCAACCTCTTCAGATTCTACACATGAGTCAGGCCATGAGGTCTTTCTGTATGCCGTAGCTTCAACCATAGGTCTACCGAAACCCATCTCCAATGACCCTTTTGGCTCACGTGTTACACTGCTGAGCCCTCTACATGCTGACTGCGTGTTTACTCAGATGCTCTTCTCGAGGGCTGACAATGTGTCTAGAACTTGCAGGAGTCCCCTGCCCTGAAACAATATTTCATACTTGGGTCTTGGAATGGTGGTCAGCAAAAAAGAGAGGGGTTGGTCTGATTGAAGCACCCCTTTAGTGGGGGCAACAGGAGAGAGTGGGGTGCAGGAGCAACTAAAGCAACACCAGCTCCACTAGTGGACGAGTACAGTGGAGCCTAACAGAGCTCACCTTAACACAGTGAGTGCCCCCAACAAGCAGTCTAACTTGTGTGAAAGTCCAAGCTTGCGTTCATATCTCATCATGATTCAGGGCCTTTATTCTAACCTATTCCACATAATTGTGACCCTTTGACTCTCTGGTCTCTGTAGGTCAATCATTTCTGTGTGAGCCAGCCATGGTCAGTGCTGACACCAAACAAGGACTCTGGAGTTGGCATTGCTGGCAGAGATGCCAGTCTTACTGCTTACCACCTGCAAGATACTGAACAAGCAACTTCATCTCATGTAGCCCGCCTAAACGAGATGTGCATAATAGCCACCATGTGCTGAGCACTTGCTGTTTGCTAATCTTCACAAGGGCTCCCACTATGTTCTTTGTTCTCCAAATGGGAAAATGGATGCTTACAGAGGTTAATGACTGTTCTACAGCCCACAGCTAGTTAAATACAGAGCCAGAACCAGAAAATAAGTTTGTCTGACTCTGCTAATGTTCTTGGCTTCCACTCAAGAATGAGAGGTGCAGGCCTAGATCTCCCCCTGTAAACAACTAAAACTCGACAAAAACCAAGAAGAAACCATTGTCAGAGATAAGGCTACAGGCAGTACTGTATTATAACCCATGAAAGAAGGGGCGTAGCAAAGTGAGACCTCTGATGTCCAATCCTTGTCCTTGAGTCAATGGCCAGGCTGCTGCACAGATGCGGGAACTCAAACACAACCCCAGGGTTTTACTGGGTTGAAGAGTCAGAAGTAAGAGTTCAAGTGTTGGTGACAGAGAATATGGGAAAGGAGGGAACTACACCTACCAAGAGAACCGTATATCTACGTAAGAGTCCCTTCAAGTCTTTGGATAATTTTTAATCTGCACATATGTAGGATGAACTTCCACTAGGCAAGACAAAAATTGACTCACTTCCACGGAACCATAAGCTGAACAATTCCAAGTTCCTAGATGATAGTCTGATGCCTGCCAACCAAAATAGAGGGACCATTTCAAATATGTAGAGCATTGATGAAAGACATCAGGAAAGTCGCACCTAACTAGTGTGACTAAACTAGATCCAAAATAAAGCCTCCAAGGTATCAAGCTGATCTAAGAGTGTCTGCCAAAGTATACCTAACAATTTTTTAAAAGATTATTTATTTATTTGAAAGTCAGAGTTACGCAGAGAGAGGAGAGGCAGAGAGAGAGAAAAAGGTCTTCCAAACCCTGGTTCACTCCCCAAATGGCCGCAACAACCAAAAGCTGTGCTGATCCAAAACTAGGAGCCAGGAGCTTCTTCCAGGTCTCCCACGTGGGTGCAGGGGCTCAAGGACTTGGGCTATCTCTTCTTCTACTGCTTTCTCAGGCCATAGCAGAGAGCTGGATCAGAAGTGGAGCAGCCAGGATTCGAACTAGTGCCCATATGGGATGCCGGCACCGCAGGCAGCGGTTTTACCCACTACGCCACAGTGCCAGCCCTTACCTAATGATTTTTTAGAGAAAGAATACGAAATATGGACATTCGACACTATAATACTCATAATGTCCACCATTCAATTTAAAAAATTACTAGACTGTGAGGCATCGGCAAATAGGAGGAAAATATGAGTCAAGAGACAACAGATTCGAAAATAAAAGAGACAGCAGAAGCAGCTGATAAGGACTTTAAAATCAATTACATGATTATATGATTTAGATCAGGAATTTAAAACAAAATTTGGGAAACTTTTTATGTAAGGGCCAGATAGAAAAGTTTTAGGCTCTGTAGCTCCCAAACAGTCGTTGTCGCTTGTTTTAATTTAGTTAGTTTTTCCAATCCTGCATACTATAAAAACAACTCTCAATTCCCAGGTCATACCCAAAAAAATGCTGTCAGCTAGATTTAGCTCACAGGCCATAGTTTACCAACCATTGATTTCAAGAAAACATAAATAAAATATAAGAGAAACAGAAGATATAAAAACCAAAGAACCAAGTATCTCTTATAGAAATTTAAACACAACACAGGTTAACACCCTGGCCTACAGTGCTGGCATCGCATATGGGCGCTGGTTCTAGTCCGGCTGCTCCACTTCCGATCCAGCTCTCTGCTATGGCTTGGGAAAGCAGTGGAAGATGGCCCAAGTCCTTGGGCCCCTGCACTCATGTGGGAGACCCAGAAGCTCCTGGCTCCTGGCTCCTGGCTCCTGGCTCCGGCCGTTGTGGCCAATTGGGGAGTGAACCATCGGATGGAAGAACTCTCTCTCTCTCTATCTCTCTCTCTTTCTCTGCCTCTGCTCTCTCTCCGTAACTCTGACTTTCAAATAAATACATAAATCTTTAAAAAAAAAGCCACTATCTAAGGTGAACATTTTACTGGATTACAGCATAGTAAAAGAAAAGAAAAGTAAATTTGAAAACACAGCAATAAAAACTGTCCAACAAATGCATAACAAAGAAACTAAACTAAAATTAATGGAGATCTGCTGTGGAACAACTTCAACAAGCTAACAGATGTGGAATTTGAATCCCAAAAGTAAAGAACAAAAAAGAATTTGAAGAAACAGTTGCTGACATTTCTCCACATTTGATTTAAAAAAAAATTGAGTCACAACATTATTAAATGCCAATAACCAATGGTAAATGTAAAAATTTGAAGTATACACAGAAATAAAGTGTATTGCCTTATCTAAAAGGGAAAACACATAATTGATCATTACATTTCTAATTGGATTGAGGAAAGGACATAAATTATATAGACTTCTACATTTGGTCTTAGCCAAAAGGCCAAGAAGTGATACATAATATTATCATATCAAATATCAATTTTATTATTAATTAATTTTATTGAATTAATTACTTTTATTGTTAAGATTATATATTATTAAATGTTAGATAATATATAACAGAAATAATGCAAGTCAAAACAATAGAACTTTACCTTCAAGTGCTAAAATAAAAGCCTTCGTTACCTCATCACTAATCTAACTCTTAATGAGCAACAATCCTTATACCTGCTTTCTACAAATTTCTATAATGAAATTTATTATATTGTTATTGTTAGTACTACTTTTAAAAAAAAGATTGATTCATTTATTTGAAAGATAGAGTTACAGAGAGAGGGAGAGAGAGAGAGAGAGGTCTTCCATCCACTGGTTCACTTCCCAGACAGCCGCAACGGCCGGAGCTGCACTGATCAGAAGCCAGGAACCAGGAGCTTCCTCTGGGTCTCCCACATGGGTGCAGGGACCCAAGGACTTGGGCCATCTTCCACTGCTTTCCCAGACCACAGCAGAGAGCTGGATTGGAAGTGAAACAGACAGGACTCGAACCGCCAGCCCACATGGGATGCCGGCACCGCAGGCGGTGGCTCTTACCCAGTACACCACAGCACCGGCGCCAGTACTCCTATTCTTAACACTGCTTAAATATGATGTGATCCTGTGGCAATCCACCCTCAGGAATCTTTCATATGCATCTCCCGCTTTCCCCCATGGTACATGTGCCCTCTGGATCAGCCTTGGCCTTCCAGCCCCCTGTTTGATCACTGCACAAACTTGTAGCTCCCTGTTTCCAAGGCCTTTTTCAGTACCAATTTCTCTTGAAGTCTTCTACCATGATCTTTCCAGGAGTAATTTCTTCCCGTTTTCTGTTCCCAAAATGTTTTATTTTTACCAATATTTTTAAACTTAAACATGCATTTGCATCACCTGTCATGGAGCCTGAGAGTTGCATTTTCTCAAGACCCCGAGTGCTGTCAATGCCTGCTTATCCGAGAGGACCCCACACTTGAGTAGCAAACTCTGTGCCTTTTCTTATGGTTGGGTGAGTATCATCCCACCTGATTGAATAGTAACGATTAAAAGAAGAGACTGGAGTCACTTTCACCTTTGTTATTACCATAGCACCTAGTTCACCGCTGTGCATTGCTGATACTTGATGGACAGGTGATTGACGGATGGTTAGAAGGATAGATGGATGAAAGATAGATTAATAGATGATAGATAGATAGATAGATAGATAGATCACTCTAGCCAATCTTCTGCTTCCTAGTTTCCTAGTTATACCTTGACTTCTCACCTCTTGGCATTTGCTGATCTCTGTCTAATTTTTAAGTGCTTAGGGAAAGCAAAACCCAAGTTCTCCTCTAAGACCCTGTACCAAGGTACAGAGCCGCGACCCTGTGATAGCTGCATAATGTCATGAAAAATTCATTAGGAACGAAACCGCTGATAGAATCATCTTTCATTTTGCAGAATTTTAAGATGTGGGTATGTTGAAACATTTTCTTTACACAAACACCGTAAGTACTTTCCCGTGTTTGGAGTGAGAAGGAGCACATGGGTGATTGGCTGTCGGCAGAGGAGGAAGATTTTTATAACTGAAAACTGAAATGCATTTTTCCAGACTTTCATAAACTTCATGGAATCTCTCTATTTCAAAAGCCTCAGCAGCTTTTTCTTCTTCCCGTCCCATCCCCCACACCCTGTGATCCCAAGGCTCCCGGGTAGCAGCGCCTGGCCATACCCTGTATCCTGCCATGTGACTGACAGCGCCAGCTATCAGCACCTCAGTGTTGTTTTGTACTGCAGGGCTCAACATGTGTTTCCCTTTTACAAAAATTACATCACGTCTCAGGAAGTCGCTTTTCTCTAACAGAACCAGCAGATCTGCTCAGCCGAGGCTTTGCAAATAGGAAAAGGAGATAAATGAATCCTGGTGCAGTTGTTTAAAATGCACACGCTGGCTGCAAAGGCTTCGTTTCAAAGGCCATCCCCAGCCAGCCCATGTATGCATGGTTTCCCAACTGTCTTGCTCCCCGCTAAAATAAGCAAGGCGTGGACAAGAAGAAGTGTTTGCACTTGTCTCCTGCGTATTTCTTCATATAAAGCACAGTTGTTTTCTGTCTTTCACCTTTGACCAGAAGTAAGCCAGAGCATAGTTTGACTTCCACCCTGACAAATGTTTTCACCTGTTAGCAGAAGAGTTGAAAACAGCAAAATTATGAGAATTCCATTTCTTCCATGATGTCTTCTCCAGCCTCTTGGAGAAAGGGTAACGATATCCTCTTGGCTTGCCTATTTAAAAAAAAAAAAATGTCTGTGACTATTTTCTTCACTTTCCTACCAATATACACTTGCTCTTGTTCTTCAATCTACAAATCTGCATTTCTCATCTCCACAGATTATGTAAAAATATTCCTTTCTAATCTTTTTAAAGGGATTAGGTTTGTGATCATTCAACTCTTACTAAGCCCTAGATATTCTTCTCATCCTAGTTTGCCACAGGTTGTAAGTACCCAGAAGGCAGAGACAGAAACAACTTCCTCTCCCTCTCTCTCTCTTTCTCTTTCTTTCTCATTAGCACCCAGAAGAACACCACAGAGAATTTAGGGCTCTTTTGATTATGATGATAATCCTAATAATTCCTTATATTTTAATAGCATCCGTAAGATAGATAATAATGGTTTCTTGCTTCGAAGTTTATCATCATCATTCCTCATTTCTTTTACAAACTTTTTTGAGAATATACTTATGGTAGGCACTATGCAAGGCTCTTGTAGGGTTTATAACAGTGGATAATAGAGGTACAGCCTTTTACTTCATTTAATCTATACTCAAGGGATGTTTGTGGAGCTCCTCTGAAGTTCAAGGCATTCTATGCTGAAGATATATATATATATATATATATATATCATATTTATATGTATAAATTTCTTCTTTGTGTGCATCAAAAACCTGAAGCCCAGAAATGTTCAATGGTTTTCCCAAGTCCATGTAGTTAGCTTTGGGTATAAGGGATATAGTCAACATGGGACATTGTGAGAGATCGACCAGAGCCGAAATGCCTGGAGGTTGCCCATGTCAATGACTACGACCTTCCAACCAATATAATAATAAATTATAATGCCTTGGCATTACTGGAAGAAATATTAGATTGACAATCAGGATGTTTGGAACTGGGGCCCATACTGTTATTTCCCAGTGCATTGAACAAGGCTAGTAATTTTCCCATAATGTTACTCACAGTCCTAGGATTCTAAGGAAATGACTTAGGAGTATTTTGTCAGAGTAGAAGGAGGATGAGTTGGTTCGAAGCCATCTGCACCAGATTTAAGAAAAGGCTTTACCTGTTTTTGTAAATTGTTTTATATATTGTTGCATATAATTTTACTTTTAAAATGCATTTTTAAATAAAACAATAAAAGCCAAAAATCTAGAAACTAATTAAATGGATAAACATCAAAACCTTTTACAATTCTGATCATCTATAACTTCGTAAACTTTTCCACATTATCAGCTAACAGTCTGTTTCTTCTCTATTTAGGATGCTTAATCCAGGGCACAGTTACCAACAGACGGATCAGAATGGAAGACTCGGTAGTCTTGTAACTCAAATGTTGCTCGTGTATCAACAGGAGCCCCACCTCTGTATTTCCAGCAAGGTTCCAAAAGAATGCTGCTGTGGTCCACGCTGTTATTCCCTGCAGAAGTTTAAACCAATGCACTACAATGCCAGTGGGTTAAGGTGCCGCTTGGGAAACCCATATCCAGTATCAGAGTGCCCGTTCAAGTCCTGGCTACTCCATTTCTGAACCAGCTTTCTGCTAATGCACTCCCAGGGAGGCAGCAGATGATGGTCCAAGTACTTGTGCCCCTTGCTATTGACCTGGGAGATCTGGATGGAGTTCTGGGCTCTTCGTTTCAGCCTGGTCCAACCTCAGCTGTGGTGGGCATTTGGGGAGTGAACCAGCATGTGGAAGATCTCGCTCCATCATCTCAATATCTATCTCTATCTTCTCTAATTCCTTCTCTCTGTCACTCTGCCTTTTAAATAAATAAATTAATAAAGCTTAAAGAAAAAAAAAGAAATACAAGGGTCAGTGCTGAGAAGTAGTGGAAAAGGTACTGCCTACAGTGCCAGATTGCCATATGGGCATCAGTTCAAGTCCTGCCTGCTCCACTTTCAATCCAGCCCTCTGCTGTGGCCTGGGAAAGCAGTGTAAGATGGCCCAGGTGCTCAGGCTCCTGCACCCATGAGGAAGGCACAGAAGAAACTCCTGACCCCTGGCTTGGGATTGGCCCAGCTCTGGCCATTGCAGCCATTTGGGGAGCGAACCAGCAGATGGAAAACCTCTCTCTCTCTCTCTCTCTCTCTCTCTCCCCCCCTCTGTAACTCTGCCTTTCAAATAAATAAATAAACCTTTTAAAAAGAA
The DNA here is from genome assembly GCF_964237555.1 of Oryctolagus cuniculus. Lineage (NCBI taxonomy): Eukaryota > Metazoa > Chordata > Mammalia > Lagomorpha > Leporidae > Oryctolagus > Oryctolagus cuniculus. The sequence continues at coordinate 114,928,982 of NC_091432.1, forward strand.
AAAGAAATACAGACTCTTGTACCTCACCCCACACCTCCTGAATGAGAATTTGAATGTTATCAATATGTCCAAGTGAGGTTATAAATATTAAACTTTGAAAAGCACTGATCAACAAGACTTTGGAATCTTTCTTGATTGGTTTGTAACATTAGCTCTCATCACATTCTCCTCCCCATGGTTTATAGCAAAAAGAGCAGGAAGGCTGACCACTCCTGCTCTGTCCCACCTCTCCACGCTCCAAGCAAAAAGATAGAGTCAGCAGTTGTCATTTTTGCCCATATCCCAACTTACTACTTACAAGTCACCATCTGCCAACTGGTCCTTATAAATGCTCCCCTGTGCCCATGGCCATTTAGAATGTTAGGGATATTGAAAACAGCTCTTCTCCAGCGGTGCTAAGGGCCCCTTGATGAGATCATCTTTCCAATCCAGTCCAATCCTGAGACTCACTAATTTTATAATACAGATATTCATAACAAAAAAACCTCTCAGACCCTTTACAAATTGCCCCAGGCTTGTCCATGTGTTATTAAAGTTGGGCTGAGTAATAAACGCTATAAATGTCCTAGGAGACAGCACTCATGCCCAGTGAGCATGACATCCCATAATAGACCTATTTGGCTTGTTACCCTGGCGCCTTTCTCCACCCTGATCTCTGGAAACCAGAGAAAGGCAAATATCAGAATGTCAATCCAAAGGCATAGACATGGGTATAAGATGCTTTGCTTGGAGAGTTTTCATAAGATCATATTTCTGGCCGGATTCCCATTACTTCTGAGTTGTAGTCAGGAGATGATTTTTTTTTCATTCGCATTTCTCTTCCCAGAAGGAAAAAATTATCCCCCAAATAAAATTCAAGTGAACTAAATCGCTTCCAACCTCAGCATCATTTCAGGCTTGGTATCATTTGTGGATTCAAGATTGAGTCCTATTTAATCTACTCAAGTTCCCTTCCTAATAGGAAAAATGCCAGGAAACAAAGCGAAGCTGCCCCCCTTTTCAGAGGCAATCACCTTCTATGTTTTAGACTGATCGTGAAGCAGTTCGATTCATCCAGTTCTTACAGAGTCAGCTCTTTCTGCTGAAGTTGAATTCCGACTACAGTCATCTTTCCAACAAACGTCTACTGAGTGTCTACCTCTTCCAGGCACTGTGGCTGGCTCTGAAGGAAACAAAGATCGTTTTCAAGAAACTCATAGTTTACCTCTAAAGACAGAAATACAAATCCCTTAAATCATGTAATCAATATCTTACTGGTGGTGGGTCGGCGTCATGTCGCAGCAGGTTAAGCTGCCAACGGCAGCGCTGGTATCAGAGTCCAGTTTGAGTTCCAGGTTCTCAGCCTCCAACCCAGCTCACTGCTGTGCATGGGAAAGCAGCAGAAGTTGGCTCAAGTGGTTGGGTCCCTTGCCATCTGCAAGGAGACCCGGATGGGGTTCCAGCCTCCTGAATTTTGCCTGTCCCAGCCCAGGCCATTGCAGTCATTTGGGAAATGAACTAGTGGGTGGAAGATCTCTTTCTTATTCTTCTTCTCTCTCTGTCACTTTACCTTTCAGATAAATAAAATAAATCTTTAGAAGAATATATGAGATACACACACACACACACACACACACACAAGATAATATAGGAATACAGACCAGTAAGCCACCAAGATCCAAGTATGGGTGAGACTCTGTCCTTTCTTTCAAGGATTTTAATCAAGAAAACAAGGAACATACACTCTGATACTGGTAGGCCATTTGTGCTAAATGCCAAATGTATAACGGGCCAAAACATGGCCATAGCTAAATGTTGATGGTGAATCACTTATAGTATCCAAACAGTGATTGAGCGTTATCATGGTGGGGGGGGGGGTGTTGTAGGGATCAGGGATAGATAGAAGGGTGAATGGATTTGCACTAAGGGTAAAAATAGGAAGACTTGGTTTTGCAGGAAAAAAAATGGAGAAAAGAGATGTGTGAGCAGGGAAACAGGAATGAACAATGTATGAACAAAGGCAATGCAGGCAGGAGAGCACCCACCAACACACCATGGAACAACAAAGCTCTCACTTGGCTTGGGCTGGAGGTTCTACGGATAGAGTGGAAATGGGTTAGTAAGGCAGACCGAAGCAGTAGTATATGCGAACAGCATCTACAGGAATTTGGGTTTTATTCTGTAACCAATGAAGAGTCTGCATGCCTTTGTGAACAGGTAAATGAAAGGAAATCAGTAGGAAAATTAAATTTGTGGTCGTTTGTAGGATAAATTAGAATAGGAAGGTACTGGTGAAAGAATGGCGTATATGGAGGCAACTGTTAGAAGCAGAATCCTATGCCTGTGTTTAGCAAACATTAATAAGCAGTCTTTGTGTAGGAGGGGAGAGGTGTCGATGAAAGAGAATCCAGAATCAGTGGCGTCATCATTCTAGAAACGTGCTTCCTGGGCAAAATGTAGCTGAGGATCCTGGATTTGAATTCAAGCCATTTTCCAAGTCATTTTCTTCATTTGAGTTGGCCAAATCCAAGCTGTGTAGTGCTAAAAAGGCAGCATCTAGAATCTCATATCAAAAAAAGAATAAAAGAGCAGTAAGCAGAGTGGAAGTTATTTGATCCAATATCTTTATTCTGCGGGTGTGGACAGAACCCCAACAGGACGATAGCCAGAGCCTGGGGTTAAAATACTGGTTCTTAATTCTGAATTATGTGTTCTTTCCACAGGACTAAACTATTCCCCAAATAACAGTCACTTGCCTCCCCTCAAGGATCTTACATGAGGAAAATACCCAAACACTGTCTTCCACACAAGAAGAGTATGAAAACATACGCTCACCCCACTGTGAGAAAGTAGCACAATCTTGCTTAAAGACTGATAGAGAAACAAACTGTGTGTTAGGACAGCGAATTTTTCCAGCTTAAAAGCTATGTAAAGAAAGGGTTTGGGGTGGGGTGAGGGTGCAGGGAGCGGGCATTTGCCCTAGCTGTCAAACTGCTGCTTGGGATGCCTGCATCTCACATCAGAGTGCTTGGTTTCAATTCCCGACTCTACTCGGTATTCCAGATTCCTGTCAATGTGCGCTCTTGGGGGCACAGGTGATGGCTCACGTAGTAAGGTCTCTGCCACCCACCTGGGCCACTTGGATTGAGTTCCTGGCTCCCAACTTCAGCCTGGCCCAGGCCCAAGAATGTGAGCTCAACATTCTCTCTCTCTCTCTCTGAAATTGATAATAAATAAATAAATAAGAAAAGGAAGAGAGCTTTCCTATGAAAACAAACTCTCATTTTAGGAGAGCACCTCAAAATTTGTGGAAAATGAAAACTTAGGCTTATTTTGGTGCAAAAAATGTTTTGAAATTTATGCATCCATTTGCATAAGTTGCATTTTCCATGAACTTTTTGAATACTCCTCATATGCATAGATTTTAATTTTTCATGAAAACATACTGATGTTTTAGTTCCATTTCCCATGAACCTTTTGAAGTACCTTTATGTACAGCTAATTCTCTCTTTTCAATGCTATCCCTAGAAAAGCTAGACTAAAAGATTTATAATTTGGGGGTCCTGTTATTAAAGGTCTAATTTAAATAGCTACAAGAATCAGCACAATAGTTCAGATAGTTCAAAGAAACGTATTTATGGAACCTTGAATAATTAGTCATTTTCTCATGTTAATTTGTTTATTTTTTTTTTACAAAGCCCTCCTCCCCCAAAAGCTGAGCTACATTTTTTTTGACAATTCATTTATTTATTTGAAAGGCAGAGTTACAGAGAAAACGTAAGAGAGAGAGAGAGAGAGATGTTCCATTTACTAGTTCACTCCCCAAATGGCCACAGTGACTGGGGCTGGGCCAAGCTGAAACCAAGATCCAGGAGCATCATCCAGGTCTCCCTTGTGAGAGGCAGGGGCCCAAACACTTGGACCATCTTCCACTGCCTTCCCAGGAGCAATAACAGGGAGCTGGATTGGAAGTAGAACAGCTGGAACTCAAACCAGCACCCATATCAGAGGTGGGAATCACAGGACGTGGTTCAACCTGCTAGGTCACCACCTCAGCCCCTAAATCTTCTCTAATAGACTAAATACATTGGTATTTGAGATGCAGAAGGCAACAGAAAGAATCCTAATTGGTCATTAAAGCAGCTCAACCATGGGTGTCAACTCCATTTTCTGACCCAACAATTTCAAAAGGCACAGCCAGCAGATCAGAGAAGTGGAGGGCTCTGGCTCGGAAAGGTTCCCATTTTTCTGATGTTCATCGGGATGTGCACTATTTCACGAGACCAAAATTTCTACCTACACATCTGTATGCCTCTGCCTCCTTAAAACGCTGTCCCATGACACATCTCAGGCAATTGAAATGCATATTTTATAAATACTTTGAAAGTGAAGCATAAAATCACAGAATAGTATGGTTTATTGGAGAGTTAAAGGATGCCAAGTCCAACCTCACTGGCTGCTTAAATCCCTACTGTGGTACCTTATAAAGTAGTCACTTCAAGCTCAACTTGACTCTCACAAGTAGGGAATCTAATACTCTCCAAGGTCGCCCATCCATCTTTAAGCATTACCACTGAGTGAAAGCCAAATCTGATGTCTTGTAGCTTTGTGGCTTTATATTTTGAGATAGCAGAGATAAAACGGGTTCTGTTTTCAACATGACAACTCAAGTCGACATTTATTGAATGCGTGCGGGCATTGAACTGAGCACTGGCTGTTGAGTGAATAAACAAAGCACAGCTCTGGGGAGACACTTGCGTACCTGTTTTCTCAGCGTGTTCAGAGCCACAGAATGACGCACTCACCCCAGAACTGAAGAGTTAGGGAAAGTCTTACATGGATTTTTTTTTAAAGATTCATTTATTTGTTTGAAAGTCAGAGTTACACACAGAGATAGGTAGAGACAGAAAGAAAGGTCTTCCATTTGCTGGTTCACTCCCCAGTTGGCTGCAACCGCCAGAGCTGCGCTGATCCGAAGCCAGGAACCAGGAGCTTCTTCCGGGTCTCCCATGCAAATGCAGGGGCCCAAGGAATTGGGCCATCTTCTACTGCTTTCCCAGGCCATAGCAGAGAGCTGGATCGCAAGTGCAGCAGCTGGGACTCGAACCGGCGCCCCTATGGGATACTGGCACTGCAGGCAGCAAGGGAGCTTTACCCACTATGCCACAGCACCTGCCCCTTACACAGATTTTTAACGACAAATCAGAGTTGTCTAAAGAAGTGATTGCCTAAGGGGAAAAACTCAAGCTCAGGTACAGAAATGAGAAAATGTGGTGTATTTAAGGAACTACAGATGGAATGGTGAGTAAGCAATGGGGTTAGAAACAGAGGCAAGACTCAGATCAAAAGACTTGAATCTCATACCTAAAACTTCTGAAGTGGTTTTCAAAAAGAGAATGATAAATCAGTTTCACCTTTTTTGTTGGCTCTCTCTGGCAGTAGTGTGGAGAAACAAAGGTAGAAGAAGCAAGACCAGTTGAGACGTGTGGCAATAAGCCAGTTGAAAAGTGATGAAAACCTGAATTCACTCTGTAGTACAGTGGATATATTTAAGAATGTTTATGAAGTAAAATTGACAGGTCTGGATAACCAATCAGATGTGGAAGGCACAGGAGCATGGCAGCTCAGAGATGACTCCTAGCTTCTAACATAAGTAGTTGGGTGACTATTGGTGTTTTTTATCATTGGGGCACCAAGTTGGAGGAACTAGCATGAGATGCAGCTGTATCCGTCAAGTCTGATGTAACTTGAAAGCAACATTTAAGATAAATGATTAGTAACTGAATACAAGCTTGTAGCTCAGAGGAGTTCTGCCTGGGAGATAGAAGCCCAGCATCTAAAGGAAGACTCATAAGCGTCAGAGTATATATAGGATCACCCAGGTGTAGAACACAATCTGAGGGGGCCGGCATAACTGGTAAAGCTGCCACCTATGGTGCCAGCATCCCATGTGGGCACAAGTTCAAGTCCCGGCTGCTTCACTTCCAAATCAGCTCCCTCTAATGTGCCTGGGAAAACAGCAGAAGATGGCCCAAGTGCTTGGGCCCCTGCACCCACGTGGGAGACCCAGAAGAAGCTCCTGGCTCCTGGCTTCGGATCTGCTCAGCTCCAGCCATTGTGGCCACCTGTCTCTCCCCCCATCACTTTCTGTAACTCTGTCTTTTGAATAAATAAATAGATCTTTAAAAAAAAAAAAGCAATCTGAGAAAGGAGAAGCATAAACATGAAACCCTGGAGAAGGGGTGGTTTCTAATAGCTGCAGATAGTCATTGTGTTCCTTTTGAGTCTTCCGCACAAAGCAAACATTCATGGATTGTTCCACTGTCTCTGCTATTCAGTTGCTTCCAAACATCCTTCGCTTTGCCAGCATTCTTCCTAAAGTGAGCTGCTCTCAGCTCATACGAACCCATGAGCTGATGAGATTATAATCTCTACTCTGGATGCCACCGGGGCTTACATGGCAAACAGGACACCAGCATGTCTCTTCCCAATTCAGTAGTACAGATTGGCCCCTAGAAAGAAGTTTCCCACTGTGGGATTATTTCTCCTGGCCTCCCTTGCTAATAAAATGTGAGAGGAGATGATGTGTGATATTTCTGGACCAATTTTTTAAGCGATTTATTTATTTATTTGAAAGGCAGAGCTACAGAGAGGCAGAGGCAGAGAGAGAAAGAGAGAGAGAGAGAGAGATCTTTCATCTGCTGGTTTATTCCTCAAATGGCCACAAATGCTGGAGCTAGACCAATCTGAAGCCAGGAGCCAGGAGCTTCTACAGGGTCTCCCACGCGGGTGCAAGGGCCCAAAGACTTGGACCATCTTCTACTGCTTTCCCAGGCCATAGCAGAGAGCTGGATTGGAAGTGAAGCAGCCAGGACTCGAACTGGCACCCATATGAGATGCCGGCACTCCAGGCACCAGCTTTGCCCACTACGCCACAGCACCAGCCCCTGGACCAATGTTTTTATGAAGAAGATGTCTCTCCATTTGTTCTTTCCATTTCTTTAATTTAGACGCAACTGCCAGTGAGGCAAAGCTGAAAGGATCACCCAGCTACCAGATGAAAGGAACCTAGGACTCTGAAGACAAGAACTATGTGGCTTGTAGATAATGGAGCAAGAATTAAATTTCTTTCTTTTTAAAAGATTTGTTTATTTATTTGAAATTCAGAGTTACACAGAGAGAGAGGGAGAGGCAGAGAGAGAGGTCTTCCATCCGCTGGTTCACTCTGCAATTGGCCGCAATGGCCGGAGCTAAGTTGATTCGAAGCCAGGACCCAGGAGCTTCTTCCATATCTCCCATGCAGGTACAGGGGCCCAAGCACTTGGGCCATCTGTCATGGCTTTCCTAGGCCATAGCACAGAGCTGGATCTGAAGTGGAGCAGCTGGGACTCGAGCTGTGTCCACATGGGATGCCAGCACTGTAGGCAGCGGCTTTACCCTCCATGCCACAGCGCCAGCTCCAGAATTAAATTTCAGTTATGTTATCTCCCTAAGATTGAGGATCTATTTCTTACAGCAGTTATTATGCTAATCATCTATGAAAACAGCATAATCATTAATTTTGAGAAGAAAGTCATCATACCAATGTGTTAGTCTCTAAACCTTTTCATATCTGTGAACTTCGATGTCACCCATTCTTTAATTTCACACTGACTTTTTGGATTCAATAGCAGAGCTTGACATTTATCTCTGATCAATTTCACCTCACTAGGTGTATATGATATTGGAATGTTTTACATATCTGATTGGAATTTGGTTTTTCATCCTGTATATCCACTACTCCTCTCAGCTCTCTGACATCTACAAATGTATTCAAGGGCTCTCTCTTTTCTTTTTTTTTTTTTTAAGATTTATTTATTTATTTGAAAGTCAGAGTTACAGAGAGAGAGACAGAGAAAGAGATCTTCCATCTGCTGGTTCACTCCCCAGATGGCCACAACCGCCATGGCGGGGCCAGACCAAAGCCAGGAGTCAGGAGCTTCTTCCAGGTCTCCCTTGTGGGTGGCAGGGCCCCAAGTACTTGGGCCATCTTGGGCTGCTTTCCCAGGCTGCAATGGCTCTCTCTTAAACCCAAATCCTTTCACGTGGGTATAGAGTTCTTTTTGAAAGGGACCGTTAACTACTTAGTTTCAATTTTCTTCATCTCCATCACAAACTTCTTATCATTCACCTAATAGAGTGGCTACTTCCACATATTCCTGCCTTGTAAATATTGTTTTCCAGCTTGAACCAACCTTTCCTCTCCTCCCCAACCTCCCATTCCTTCCTGTCTTGCCTCTTCCTTGGAGATAGATAGACACACACACACACATACACACACACCCAGGTTCATGCAGTAGTTACTATTGAAGTCTGCGGGGACAGGAAGGGGAGGAGCCTCCATACTGTCAATCGCCTTCTCCTCTGTGCCTCAACTTCAGTGTTTGCCAGTCCCTCCTCCTTTAGTTTCTGAGCATGCTGTGGACAGGGCTGTGGTTCTCACCTCTACGTCCCCAGCTCCTGGCATACCACACGCTTCACAGTTCGTGCTCAATAAATCCTTGTTAAAGTAACGAGTAACAACGGAACAATGCAACAGTGAATGAAGGGAACAGGTGGCAAAAAGCAGAAGACACCCTTACAACACAGAAACAAAAAGTTCAAATCGCCAGTGTTATTAGCGTTAGGGGAATCATGCATGCATTATTTTTTGCATCTTTATTGAAGTATTCTTGACAAATAGAAATTGTATGTATCTAAGGTATACTTTGCTTTGCTATGTGAATACATTGTGACATGATTACTATAATCAAGTTAATTTACACATACATCACCTGGCAGAGTTACCCATTTGTATGTGTGTTTGTAGTGATCAGCTCTTAGTAGATTTCTTCAAGTGTACACGCGTTATTATTAACTACAGTCACCATGCTGCATGTTCCATCTTCAGACTTACCCTGCCTAACTGACACTGGGTTGTGTTTTTTTTTTTTAAAGATTGGTTGATTGGTTGATTTCAAAGGCAGAGTGACAGAGAGAGAGAGGGAGAGGCAAAGAGAGATTTTCCAAACAGTGTTTCACTTCCCAAAATAGGACTGGGCCAGACTGAAGTCAGGATCTAGGAACTCCATTTAGGTCTTCCACGTGGTGGTAGGAGCTCAAGTACATGGGCCATCATCCACTGCTTTCCCAGCTTCATTAGTCGGGAACTGGGTGGGAAGCAAAGGAACCGGGTCTTGAGCCGGCTCCCTGACATGGGATGCCAGTGTGCCATAGCACTGGCCCTGACACGTTATATCCTCTGACCAGCACTTATCAGTTTCCTTCATTCCCAATGCCCTGGCAATGACCATGCTACTTGTACTTTTATGAGTACTTTTATCAAATGTACATACAAATGAAATCATGCAGTATTTGTCTTTCTGTGTCTCTCTGATTTTCTTTAGCATAATGTCCTCCAGGTTTATCCATGCTGTCCCAAATAATAGGACTTCCTTCTGTTCTAAGACTGAGCAGTACTACACTATACAGATACCACATTTTCAAGGCCGGCACTGTGGTGCAGTGGGTTAACGCTGGTTTGAGTCCCGGCTGTTCCTCTTCCAATCCAGCTCTCTGCTATGGCCTGGGAAAGCAGTAGAAGATGGCCCAAGTGCTTGGGCCCCTGCACCCATGTGGGAGACCCAGTAGAAGCTCCTGGCTCCTGGCTTCAGATAGGTGCAACTCCGGCCATTGCGGCCATCTGAGGAGTGAACCTCTCTCTCTCTCTCTCTCTCTCTCTCTCTCTCTCTCTGTAACTCTGACTTTTGAATAAATAAATAAATATTTTTTAAAAAAATACTACATTTTCTTTTTCCATTCACTCACTGCAGTTATTTAAGTTGATATTATACTTTGGGTATTGTAAATAGCGCTGCAGTGAGTATGGTAGTACAGATACCTCTTCCAGATACTGATTTCACACCCTTTGTCTTGATATCCAATTGAGATATCATTGGAACGTTTGGTCATTTAATTTTTCATTATTGGTGGGACCTCCATACATTTCTCATAATAAGAGTACCAGTTAACATTCCCTCCAACAGTGTACAAGGGTTCCCTGTTTTCTCCACATGCTTATCAACTTTGTTATCTGTTATAATTTTGTTCATAGCCACTGGACAAGTACAAAGTAATAATCTCATCATCACACATGTGCATTTATCCACCCTATGTCTGTGTGCTTTAGGAACCAACAATTTTTTCTTACCAGAATTACTGAGAGTCGCCGTATATACACAGAGTTTTATCTTTGCAACACCTGAACCTACACTGATACGCATAATAGATGAAGAAACTCCCTTTATATTTAATTATATATATATATATATATTTATTTAAGAAGTGTGAAACTTCCTTAATATTTAAATTCATAATACTGGTTCTAAAATCAGCACCCTTATACCTGGTCAGGTCAAATTATTGTTGTTGTTGTTATATTTGTTTTAGCAGAATAATCAATATTATCAATGAAAAATGTGCAAATACCTAAAATTAAATTTGTAAGAAGAATAAAGCCAGTAATTACTCTGGGAGTACAAAGCAGGTTGATTTCATTACATAATAGCTTCCAAAGGGGCGCTGACTCTTCCTCCAGAACCTTGATTAAAGGTGTGCATAGGAAGGATATTCTACTCAACACTGCTTGGGGATTTCTCCCCGTGCTTTGGTTTCCCTTGAGCAGTTGGCATGATTAACTGGACTGGTTTCTTTCATAATTGCCCTACAGCCCTTTGTATTTCCACCTGCTTCCCAGTTGTTTTTTCTTAGGATGTACTTAAAAATGAATCCATTTGATGAGGTGTCAAGGTAAGCAGAGCCCAGGGAGGTGGTTCTTGGCAAAACCAAAATAAAACATAGTCTTTCTACATTTCTAGGGTATTCAAGGTACTCCTTGAAAAATATTTACATTTCCAAAATTCCAACATGTCCAAAGAATCAGTGCACTTAGTTTGCCCTCTTTGGGCCTAGAGTAGGTTGACAGATAATGATGTGCTGAGTGTCCTGTTAAATTTGAAATTCACATAAATGATGAATATTTGTTTATTATAAATGTAAGTGCCCCATACAATACCAAGAGTTTTAGTCCTAGGGCTTCTGTCTTCTCTTTGGTTAAATCTGGTAACTCTAACTTAATAAAACAATATCATTCACCCCAGAGCTGTAGGAACTTGGGAAAGGAACTTAATATTTCAGGGTTGAAATGTTTTCACTTCTAAAAGCAAAATCTTGTGCCATATAAATTGTAAGCTTTGTCTATTGCTAACAAGGCTATGATACAATATCCCCCACCATGCAAAATTTACCTGCAAGGATAGTTACGGTGTTGTGCAAAGGGTAAGAAGGCCTGGTAGACCCTTAACTAAATATGCAACCTGAGGCAGATCAAATCTGCAGAGTCTCAGACTCCTCATCTACAGAAATGAGGATAAGATACTTATTATAAGATTCTATTTAGTTAGTGTGCATGGAAATATTTTAGGTCTATGAATAAAGGAACATCATAAAGGTTGTGGGAAACAGAATTAAAAGATAAAAATGTAAACTTATTTCTCAATACAAAATTCATAGAGTTCATGACAATTTTGAAAAGGATGTAATTAACACACAATTATTCTTAGGTGTTTAAATTTTAAATGAAAAGTGATCCCTGTTAGGAATATGGAAAACATTATGTTGAGTGAAATAAGCCAATCCCAAAGGGACAAATACCACTTGTTCTCCTTGATAGGTGACAACTAACTGAGCACCAAAAAGGAAACCTGTTAAAGTGAAATGAACACTATGAGAAATGGTGACTTGATCAGCCCTCACCCTGACTGTTGATGAGCAACTTAATATGTTATCCCTCTTAGTATTTTTTTTGTTTGTTCTACTTAATACTTTTGGTTGAATACTGTAATCAATACACAATTCTTCTTAAGTGCTGAAACTTAACTGAAAAGTGATCGCTGTTAAATATAAGGGTGGGAATAAGAGAGGGAAGAGATGTGCAATTCGGGACATGCTCAAGCTGACTTACCTCAAACGGTAGAGTTAGAAATATACCAGGGGATTCGAATTCAATCCCATCGAGGTGGCATGTACCAATGCCATCTCACTAGTCCCAGTGATCAATTTCTGTTCACAATTGATCGTAATGATAGGACTAAGAACCAAAGGGATCACATAAACAAAAATAGTGTCTGCAAATACTAGCTGATAGAATCAAAAAGGGAGAGAATGATCCAACATGGGAAGTGAGATACACAGCAGACCCATAGAATGGCAAATGTCCTAACAGCACTCTGGCCTCATAATCAGCCCTTAAGGCATGCGGATCCAGCTGAAATGCCCATGAGAGTATTTCAGGCATGGAAAGCCAAGACACTCTGGGGGGGAAAAAAAAACCTAAATGAAAGATCTCCACGAGTGAGATCCCAGTGGAAAGAATGGGTCATCAAAGAAGGAGGTACCTTTCTCTGAAGGGAGGAGAGAACTTCCACTTTGACCATGGCCTTGTCTAAATATGATCAGAGTCAGTGAACTCAGGGGTCTTCCATAGCCTTGGCAGCTCATGACAAGAGCCTAGGGTGATTACTGAGGCCATAAACAAGAGTGTCAATTTGTTAAGTCAACAACAGGAGTCACTGTGCACTTACTCCTCATGTAGGATCTTTGTCCTTAGTGTGCTGTACATTGAGATTTAATGCTATAACTAGAACTGAAACAGTATTTTTCACTTTATGTTTCTGTGTGGGAGCAAACTGTTGAAATCTTTACTTAATGTATGCTAAACTGATCTTCTGTATATAAAGAGAATCGAAAATGAATCTTGATGTGAATGGAAGGGGAGAGGAAGTGGATAAGGGGAGGGTTGCGGGTTGGAGGGACGTTATGGGGGGAAGCCATGGTAATCCATATTCTGTACTTTGGAAATTTATATTCATAAAATAAAAGTTAAAAAAAAAGAAAAGGATCATTCCAGCCATTTAGTCCATTTCTTTTTTTTAACTTTTATTAAATAAATATAAATTTCCAAAGTACAGTTTATGGATTACAATGGCTTCCCCCCCATAACTTCCCTCCCACTCACACCTCTCCCATCTCCCACTCCCTCTCCCACTCCATTCACATCAAGATTCATTTTCAATTATCTTTATATACAGAAGATCGATTTAGTATATATTAAGTAAAGATTTCATCAGTTTGCACCCACACAGAACATAAAATGTAAAATACTGTTTCAGTTCTAGTTATAGCTTTTATTCACATTGGACAACACATTAAGGACAGAGATCCCACATGAGGAGTAAGTACACAGTGACTACTGTTGTTGACTTAACAATTTGACACTCTTGTTTATGGCATCAGTAATCTCCCTAGGCTCTAGTCATGAATTGCCAAGGCTATGGAAGCCTTTTGAGTTTGCCGACTTTGATCTTATTCAGACAAGGTCATAGTCAAAGTGGAAGTTCTCTCCTCCCTTCAGAGAAAGGTACCTCCTTCTTTGATGACCTGTTCTTTCTACTGGGATCTCACTCCCAGAGATCTTTCATTTAGGTGTGGGGTTTTTCTTTTTGTTTTTGTTTTTGCCAGAGTGTCTTGGCTTTCCATGCCTAAAATACTCTCATGGGCTCTTCAGCCAGATCCAAATGCCTTAAGGGCTGATTCTGAAGCCAGAGTGCTGTTTAGGACATCTGCCATTCTATGAGTCTGCTGTGTATCCTGCTTCCCATGTTGGAAAGTAGGAAGGGTGCTATGAACTTATCACATCAGTGCTGTCTTTTTTATGATATTCACTGAAGATAAATCACAAATTGATGTGGATGGTCTGTCATCTCTCTCTCTTTTATTTTTTTCTAGCAATGCAAGATTTATTTAAGTCAGAAACCTCCTGCTACTGCAGCTAGGAGGAGGGTTCCAAGAGAGGAAAACCCAAGAAACTGGTTGAAGAGTTTCTGGTTTGTATAAAAATCACTTACCTGTTTCCTACCTGGATTCAAAAACTGCTTTAGCATTTTCAAAATTCAAGATTAAGGTAGTTACAATTCTGTATGTTCTTTTAAAATATTTTCCCCTTAATTTAAATTTAAATTTAAAATTTTAAAATATTTTCCCCTTAATTTATAGCATTGAAGAAACTGGTTTAAGCACAATTCACGGAACAGTCAATCAAAGGACAAGGAAAAAACCCATCAGAAATTGTAATCCTGTCAATGAGAAGGTGGGATAGGTAACTTCTTTCTATTCTCACAATAAAACTAAAAACTGCCGGCGCCGCAGCTCAATAGGCTAATCCTCCGCCTTGTGGCGCCGGCACACCGGGTTCTAGTCCTGGTCGGGGCGCCGCATTCTGTCCCGCTTGCCCCTCTTCCAGGCCAGCTCTCTGCTGTAGCCCGGGAGTGCAGTGGAGGATGGCCCAAGTGCTTGGGCCCTGCACCCCATGGGAGACCAGGAGAAGCACCTGGCTCCTGCCTTCAGATAGGCGCAGTGCGCTGGCCACAGCATTTTGTATATTCTTAATGAGACTTCCTCCTTTTCTCATTACCAATGGGACCTGAGCTAACTGCCTATTAGTTTTACTACCTCATCACATCACCACTCCCCCCACCAAAAAGAATATACCCTAACTGCTGTTGGGAATATGGGGGTTATGACCACCCTGGCTGCTTCATGCTGAAAGGGGGCATCATTGAGGGATAGCTGCCAAGCATGCTACGATTGATCTAAGGGTCTTGGTAAAATGCAGATTTCCTCGGGGGCATCATCTAGAGTACAGCCTGGAGTTGGATGGCTTCTAGTTGTTTAGTCCTGGATAACACAAAGCATAAGGAAGTTACTATCTCTCCCAATTGAGGGCCTCATCTTTTGAGAGCTCCAGGGATCCAGCTGGAAGCCCCAGAGTCAGATTCAGGACCAGTGCTGTGGCATAGTGGGTAAAGCTGCAGTTGGCAGCACCAGCATCACATATGGATACCAGTTTGAGTCCCAGCTACTCCACTTCCAATACAGCTCCCTGCTAATGCATCTGGGAAAGCAGCAGGTGGCCCAAATGCTTGGGCCCCTGCACTCATGTGGTGTTGCTGTTGATTTCTTCTGAGAGGATTCGTTCTGAGAGGAGGAGTGTGGTCGGGGCAAGAGGCGCAGAGTCACCACACAGACCCTGGGAGTCGGGTGAAAGTGAGTCAGAGGCGAGCAGCCCGCAGATTTGTTTCAGTTGCTACAGCTGCTTATATAGCCAAGGCCAGCCAATCCAGTCAAGGGATGGTCTATGCCCTAACCAATCACAGCCTGTTGCCAGGCAGTTTCCAAAGCCATCCAATCATGGCCTATTGCCAGGCAGTTTCTGTTGTCAGTGGCCATCTTGGCACGACCTTTTCACCTCCTCATTCCACTACAATGTGGGAGACCCAGATGAAGCTCCTGGCTTTGGACCAGCACAGCTCCAGCCATTGAGGCCTTTTGGGGAGTGAACCAGTGGATGGAAGATCTCTCTCTCTCTCTCTCTCTCTCTCTCTCTCTTACTCTGCTTTCAAATAAATAAAATAGATCTTTTTAAAAAGTCAAAGACTCAGTTTTAGAGCTTTAAATGTAAAAGGATTGTCAGAGATTTAAACCATCTGATCAAAGTTAAACCTGAGTATTTTAGCCAAAGCTGTGGACCAGCTCTAGTCAGAGTTAACTCCTGTAAGACTCAATTTTTTAAAGCAATGAAGCGCAATAAAGGCAAGAGAAAACACACATGAAACTTCTCTGAGATATTTAGAACTTTGTCATCCAGATGAGTTACAAAACAGAAAAACCTTAAATGAAAAGATTAGCATTTGATTTCAGCATATGAACTTATTGCAGGACAGTTGATTGCATCACATCATAAAAACAGAAAATCAGGTATTCCTGCTCTCTTTTAAGAAGAGATAACTTGGCCAGCGCTGTGGTGCAGCAGATAATGCCCTGGCCTGAAGC
The DNA here is from genome assembly GCF_964237555.1 of Oryctolagus cuniculus. Taxonomy (NCBI): domain Eukaryota; kingdom Metazoa; phylum Chordata; class Mammalia; order Lagomorpha; family Leporidae; genus Oryctolagus; species Oryctolagus cuniculus. The sequence goes on from NC_091432.1 coordinate 114,944,927, forward strand.
GCTGGCATCCCATATGAGCACCAGCTGCTCCATTTCCAATCCAGCTCTCTGCTATGGCCTGGGAAGATGACCCAAGTCCTTGGGCCCCTGCGCCGCCAGAGTGGGAAACCAGGAAGAAGCTCGTGGCTCCTGGCTTCAGATCAGTGCAGCTCCAACCATTGCAGCCAATTGGGAAGTGAAGCATCGGATGGAGGACCTCTCTCTCTCTCTCTCTCTCTGCCTCTCCTCTCTCTGTGTAACTCTGACTTTCAAATAAATAAATAAATCTTAAAAAAAAAAGGAGAAGAGATAACTTTAGGGGCCAGTGCTGTGGCATAGCAGGTTAAGCCGCTGCCTGCAGTGCCAGCATCCCATATGGGCACCGGCTCAAGAACTGGCTTCTCCACTTCCAATCCAGCTCTCTGCTATGGCCTGAGTAAGTAATAGAAGATAGTCCAAGTGCTTGGGCCCCTGCACACTCATGGGAGACCTGGAAGAAGCTCCTGACTCCTGGCTTCAGATTGGCACAGCTCAACCGTTGAAGCCAATTGGATAGTAAACCAGTGGATGGAAGACCTCTCTCTCTCTCTCTCTACTTCTCCTTCTCTCTTTGTAACTCTGACTTTCAAATGAATAAATACATCTTTTTTAAAAAAAAAAAAGAGCTAACTTTAAAATAATTTACTTCTATTTCATCTAAACTAATCTTGAATAGCATTCAACTTCTGCAAACCTTCTACAACATGCTTATTCCTACAGTGCCTCTTTCTATCAAAAACATTCTTTCTATCCTAAAACAATCCACATTTCTCAACACCTCTAAATTAAGGGGAAAATATTTTAAAAGAACATACAGAATTGTAACTACCTTAATCTTGAATTTTGAAAATGCTAAAGCAGTTTTTGAATCCAGGTAGGAAACAGGTAAGTGATTTTTATACAATTACTTTACCAAAGTGTTGCAAACCCTAGGAATCTTGGGAGAATGCTTAGCCTGGAAGATAAGCCATTTAAGCATATAGCAGCAATGATTTGTCAAAAGGCATACATAAATATTTTAAGAGTCACATGGTGGATGGCAAAAATTTAAACTAGTTATGATTATAAGAACAACTCAACAAAGTAGAGCACCTTAGGGAATATAACAGGGTTTTAGAGACCTTTATACATTTTAGGGCACTGGAAAATAATCAGAGCTCTATAGGTTAACAACACATATATTGATAATTGGAGAACAGAATAATCTTAAATAGGTTGGCAGAGAAACTTCTATAATTTAGCAAGAACTCTTTGAGTCAGAGCAATCAGGGTGCCTACCCTTGTCAGTCTAGGAAAAAACTTAAGCAGGAGATTGGAAAACATGGCCCTACAGGAAATCTGGTCAGTGGTTAGAAAAAAAACTTAGCAGTTTAAAATGAACCCTGTTATGACAAGTTCTTACTCATGTCTTTTCAAAATAGTGACTAAAGAGGTAGGGAAAATGAGACACATGGCATCCTTTAGTAGGGTAGGCCCATTCTTTAGTAGGGTAGCCAAGGTAGCTGGGCATTGGCTGCTGAACAGATGCAATATCCCTCCCCACGAGCAACCCCTGGACAGATCAGGCAAGCCAAAGTCAGGGGGGCCCAGGTAGAGAGTTTGAGGGAGAAGAAGTTGGCCTAGATGTCTTTTAAAATACTCCTCCTGTACAAGTGTGGCCAAGAGACTTTGGCTGAAAGAGAGGTTTTCACAGAAGAAAGAATTTAGATGTAAGACTGAGAATAGTAATAAGCAAGATAGCAAGGTATAGGGACTAGGAACATAGCACGTATGGGCACTGCTGCCCCATTAATGAGGTGGAGATGCTGTGCTTTTGAACCACTAGAACTGGAATGTTGCAGGGACTATTGCATGGCTTTAAAATCCCTGCACCTTAGCTCAATTCACAATAGCTAAGACATGGAATCAACCTAAATGCCCGTCAACGGGAGACTGGATAAGAAATTGTGGGATATGTACTCTATGGATTACTACACAGCAGTAAAAGAAAATGAAATCCGATCATTTGCAACAAAATGGAGGAATCTGGAAAGCATCATGCTGAGTGAAATAAGCCAGTCCCAAAAGGGACAAATATCGTATGTTCTCCCTGATCTCTGACAACTAACTGAGCACCTGAAAACAAACTTGTAGAAGTGAAGTGAAACTGACACTATGAGAAGCAGTGACTTGATCAGCCCTTGTCCTGACTGTCAAGGAACAGCTTACTATTTTATTCTTTTTATTTTTCTACTTAACACCATTGGTTGAACTCTTTAATTAACACAGAATTATTCTTAAATGTTTAAATCCAGTTGAAAATTGATCCCTGTTAAAAATAAGAGTGGGAATAGGAGAGGGAGGAGATGTACAGTTCCCTCTGACTTACCCCTAAGGGTAAAGCAAAAAACTTGTCATGGGACTCCAAATCCCATTAAGTTGGTGGGTACCAATGCCATCTTATTGGTTAAAGTGATCAGTTTAAGTTCATAATTGATCATAAAGATAGTCCCGTGCAATGGACTGAGCCCCACCATAGGAAACTCCACATTCCCAGAGCTGAGAGGAGGAGTACAGAATCTCAGCTCCAGGGATTGCTCCAGCCTCGTCAGCAAGCCTGACCCTGGAGTCGGAAGGCCAGCAGCCGCACTAACCAGTTTTAATTGGCTGCCAAGGACCCAGTCAGTGTTCTTGAGAGAGTTACTGTGGAGGGGGATGAGGCTCTCCGAAAAGCAGAAGCAAGAGCAGACTGCTTGCTCTCCTCATCTAGTGAGGCAACTCCAGGCTGGCTGGAGTTAAGTTTGAACTGGATCCAAGTCCCACTGGAGTTGTATCCAAATCATGGCGCCAAGCTATTACAGGCAACATGGTGACAAAGACGAAGACCTGGGTTCTTGTCTCACATAGGAGAAGAATTTCCATGCGGACAAGGCAGTGAGCAAAGCAAAATTTATTTAAGTCAGAAACCTCCTGCTGCAGCAGCCAGGAGGGGGCTCCAAGAGAGGAAGACCCCCATCTCACCTCTCCTTGAAATAACTGACCTGCTTGCAAACTGCTGATGTGTTTGGGGCATTGTCCCCAGAGACTTTTCATACAGCATCAACAATTTTGCCATTCTTCCACCCAACTTTCACCAGAAAGCTTGCTTCTATTGCATCAGAATTCATGCTGCTCTTTTCAAATTGATGTCTCATCCTTCTGAATGCCACAAACTAGATCCTGTTCAGACATGTTACAGCAACTTAGTGCGAGTTTATTTGGATGTGAACAATTTTGAAATCATACAGTTTTTTTCATAGTGCATGTCCTCCATGAACTTTCTGAAGACCCTTCATAAAGTTATAAACAGATCACAGCTTTTTAGAAAGTTACTCAGTTCTGCCCAGAAGTTATTCTCGACCAAAGTTGAAGTGAGTTATTATCAAAGCCACACTCCCAGAGGCTCTGTTCCCCTGCATGATGCAAAGCAAGAATTCCAGTTTAGATGAATTCTTAGAAGGTGCCCACATGTAGTTGTTTTATCATCCTTCCTCTTTGTATTTAAAGTTATTTAGGTTCAATTGTCAGCTCTAAGCCTTGGTTTCTTCAAATATCAAATTAGCAAAAATAATACATACTCACCACAAGAACAGTGTGAGAAAAAATAAGGTCTAGCACAACAGTTTCCCACTAGAAATGTCAGTTCCTTCCCTGTGGTTCTCTCTGATGCCTCCTTGGAAGCCTGGCCCTGGCACAGGCTGCCAGCGAGTGGATGGGTTCAGAGAGGGAGACTCAGTCCCCAAACTCCCACCTGACCTAGCAGCTCTGCTGTCAGAGCCCAGATGCACTAGGATGTCTTCCTCCCACCTGCAGACCTCCCCCTAGGATGGAGTCAGATGCCCCCCTGGATCTCTACGGATCCATAAGACAATCACAACCTTCTCTAACCTCAACCAGATTCAAATCAGAAAACAGCAGGAGAGAAGTCGCCTTGACCCGAAGGGGCAACCAGCCTCTCCTATGCCAGACGCAGGATAATGTGATCCAGACCACACCACCACGGCCCCGTATTTGATTACAGACTCAGCCCTCCTTGCACCAGGTCCCCCAGCCTCTCTCCTTCCTGCCTCAGGCACAGCTCTTCCTTGGCCACATCTTCCAGGTCACCAGGCCAATTCTTGACCAGGAAAGAGGCACGTCTGCACTGGGGAACTTCCAAGCTGCCAGGGGATATAGGCTTCCAGAACTCTTGGCAAAAGCAGACTTCAAAATGGGCATAACAGAGCTTTGCAAATACATCTATGATGCAACAGTGACCTCCAGTGGCCAGCATGCGTCCGGCTGAGCCTGAGCCTGAGCCTGAGCCTGAGCCTGAGCCTGAGCCTGCAGGAGGAAATCCCACTCTCAGAGCAACCCTAGCCTCCCAGGAGGTCAGCATGCAGGACACCTTTTATTTTCTCAGAGACACTTCCCAGAAAACCTCAGTGAAATAAGAAATCCAGAAAGCAAGCAAGCAAGCAAGAAAGAGGAAGGAAGGAAGGCAGGCAGGCAAAGAAACAACTCCAAAGTTATGCACACTCTACTGTGACAGACCACAGGTAGTCAGTGGCCCCCCCATGGACCCCAGGGTGAAGTCTGGGGTCCTAAGTACAGAAGGAAGGATCTTTACGGTCTAACACGCTACCTATTGTTGTCTACAACTTCTTCACTCTCGATACACAGGGCACTTTCCCCTAATCACTGAGTGGCCTGAGCTCTTTACTCTAAATGGCCTTTGGTTCCCTCTCCCTGTTAAAACCTGCTTTCTTTGTGAGGATTTCATACCAACAACTGCCACCTTGGTGCCATGTTCAGCATTACATCTCCAGCCACTGCTGAATTTTGCTTCCAAAACATAGAGCAAGTAGGGGCAGAAGTGTAAACTAGCAGTTAAGACACCAGTGAAGATGACCACGTGCCATGTTGGAATGTTCTGGTCCGGACTCCAGCTTCCTGCCAATGCAGACCTTCATGGTTCAAGTATTTGGGAAGACCCTGAGTGAGCTCCTGTCTCCCAGCTTCAGCCTGGCCCAGTTTCAGCTATGGTATGTATTAGAGGAATAAACCAATGAATACGTGGATGGGAAGCTCTGTCTATCTATAATCTATTGTCTATCTATCATATTCATATCCTTCTTTCTATCTCCGTGCCTCTCCAATAAATGATTTTTTTAAAAAACATACAGAAAATAAGAGCTGATACTAATCCATTGATTTATTCAAGAAACAATATTAGAACTTCTATCATAACACTAGCCATTGTGCTGAACATTCAGGATAACAGATGAAAGAGAAGTGGTTTCTGACTTTGTATGCTTACAGACTTTTGGGGGGGACACACAGGGAAATAGAGACCATTAAGGAGCTATATGCAAGCCACACATTTGGCTTAAGGGTGGGGATCATTAATTTAGCCTGCCAAAGCCCTATCCCAGTAGTGAGAGGCTTTGGCAGGGTCTTGAAGGGCAAGTAGGAGTTAGCAAGGCAGATGGGGAAATGTATAAAGGGAAAGAAAGAGTGAAGCCCATTTGGGACATAAAGCAGCTTCCAGTGAAGCAGAAACGTGTGAGGACCAGGAGCAATCCACACAGGCTGAGCGGGGGTTCTGTCTTGTGCACTGATAGGCAGCAAGAAGACCAGCTGGGTCTTGTGATGGAGGATTGAAAACGTTGGCTATGAAGTGAGGAGTCATTGAAAGTTCTTGAGCAAAAATGATCTTTAAGAAGAAGAAACAGGTACTTAAACTAGCAATAGCATCTAGGACAAGCAGACAGAGACGAAATCAGGTGCCAGACGCACCACAGTGTCAGCCAAATCTTGGCTGAGGGTGAAGCTAAGCTAACATAAAATAGGGAACAAGGCACGGATGGGGGAGATTTTAAATGCACTAAGGGTGGTCACCTGACCGTGGCTGTGAATGAGAACAAGTGCCAAGGTTTCAGACAATGAGAGAGCCTGCTGGCAACTGGAGATGCTCAACTGAATTCTAGGAGATGACCTCATGGCTGCTTTACTGGCGTCTTCATTTTAAACTGGACTAGACAGGACACAAACTCAGGCACTCCGATATGGAACGCAGGCATCCCAAGCAGTGGCCAACCCACAGCACCAAACTGGCCACCCCTCATGGCTGTTTTTAAGGGGCAGGGAGCCTGATTGTTGAGGGAGACAGACTGGTGAGATTGCCCTAAAAAGTCTGAACTTGCCACTCTGAGGGACCAACGCAGCCCTGCTCTCAGTTCAAATGTGGTCCTGTGCATCTGGTAGAAGAAGAGCTGACCTCAGCCTACGAATAACACTGGCCACTCTGGTGTCCCTTCTGGATACTTTATCATGATCGGAGGGAGATGGCTGTCCCTTGACACAGGGGACAGGGGACTAACTGGTGACCGAGATGGGAGGAAACATCCAACAGGAGGCTCTGTGTGCATGCATGCTTGTACCTGCACAGCCTAGAGGTCTCCTGCACATAGATGAGGGACCACAGTCAAACTCAAACAGGGCCTGTCTTGGGGGAGGCAGCCGATATGACGAAGAGGAAGTCACGGATCTGCACCCAGGTCTCTGCAGCGAGCTACTGAGCACAGCATAGGATTCCCGTCCACTTCCTAATCTACTTGGCCCATTCGAAAATAAGCTCTTTGAAGGCAACAGACGAGTCTGTCTCATCTAGCACAGCATCTGGCACCAGCAGTGCCCGGCAAGCATAGTCCTGTGTCACTGAGTGACGGGGACACACCGTTAGAAATGTGTTGTTAGCTGATTTCCTCCTCTGCAGACATGGTAGCGTATAGTTACACAAACCTGGCTGGTGCACGCCCATCACCTGAAATGGTCTTCTGATGCAATCATCACACACCGTACACACGAGGGTATGAGGCTGCTGTTGACCTAACATGGCACACTATTCTAAGTAGAAGGAGTATTTCTTAAAATAATAATAAAAAGTATAACATATCTAATTTATAAACAAATAACATGGTAGTTTATTATCAAGTATTATGTACTATATGTAACTGTACTGCTGTACTTTTTGATAACTGGAAGCCCAGTAGATTTGTTTGCACCTGCATGGCTACAAACATGTGAGTGATGTGTTGTACTACAGATTTCAGATGGTTACACCGTCAAGATCACTTCCACATCAGTAGATGTGTCTCCTTAATAAACTGATGGGCCATTGTGGTGTACATGGCCCATTGTTGACCCAAATGTCATTTTTCAGCACATGACTGACATGACTGCTGAATTAAAGAATAAATAAGTAGGGGTCGGCGCTGTGGCATAGTAGGTTAAGCCTCCACCTGCAGCAGTGGCATCCCATATGGGCACTGATTCATATCAGGCTGCTCCTCTTCCTATCCAGCTCTCTGCTGTGGTCTGGGGAAGCAGTGGAAGATGCTCTAAGTGCTTGGGTCCCTGCACCCATGCGGGAGACCTGGAAGAAGCTCCTGGATTCAGGCTTTGGATGGACCCAGCCCTAGCCATTGAGGCCATCTGGGGAATGAACCAGTGAATGGACTACCTCTCTCATTGGCTCTTGCTCTGTCCATAAATTTGTCTCTTAAATGAATAAATAAATCTTTAAAAAAAAAAAAAGAATAAATAAGCAACCCCAGATGGGAAAGTGGGTTGTGAACTCCTACTGACTGTGGGTTGGGTAGCAGCATCAGAGCATCCTGTATCTTCTCATATTTGTTCTTTATCCTTGTACAGGCACTGTTAATGTGAATATAAGAAAGAATGTTGATTTTGGCAACAGGTGAAAGTGACTTTGAGTTCAAGCTGTGCCATTTCAGTCATCTGGGCAATTTACATCTGTTGTCTAAGATAGCTAAATCCTTAAAAGACAACAGTGATAGCATGCTTCTCACTAAACTGCAGCAAGGGTAAGAAGTTGGACATGTAAAATGCTCTCACACAGGATGAAGCAAGTAAGAGACACCCAATAAATGGAACCTGTTGTGACTATGGTTGGCATATCTTCTCGTGATGGGCTTCGAACCAACACAAACCCCAGAAGTCATAATGGTAGTGCTAGGCAACAAACTCTTTCGTCACTGCACTCAAGAACTGGAGCAGGCTGCGGCATCACTCAAGGGCGTGTGTCCATGTGTGTGTGGTGAGAACAGACAAACGAGCACTTGTGCAGAAGCCTGACCATTTTAGAGGCCTGGCTGAGCATGAAATGCTGTCACTATGGAAGCACGCCTGTGTTCACATGCCAGACTAGTTGCTGGAGCTAGGGATGGGGAGCTATCAAACCCTACAGACAGAGAATCACTTAGGTGGTAACACCAGTATTTTGACAACCAAGGAAAGCCAGTAGCACTTCAGATATAGTTCCCAGGACTATCAATGATAGCATAAAGACATTTAAAAGTGGGTGGGTATTGTGGTGCAGTGGATTAAGTTGCTGCTTAGGAAGCCTGCATCCCATTTCGGGGTGCCTGTGAGTCCTGGCTACCCTGCACTTCCAATCTGGCTTCCTGCTAATATGGTGCTTGGGTTCCTGCCACCTCCATAGAAGATACCCATGGAGTTCCTGGCTCCTGGATTTAGCCTGGCCTAGCCCTAACTGTCTCGGACATCTGGGGAGTGAATCAACAGATAGAAGACGTGTGTGTGTGTGTCTGCCTTTCAAAAACATAAGAAGTAATAAATATTTTTAAGCAACAAAAATATAAAAAAGAGGGGAAAAAAACGCTAACTCATTTACCCAGGGCTGAGTTTGCCAGTGGTTGAGAGAGACACCAATACCTTAAAAGTCATTTTAGGGGTTGAAATCGTGGTACAGCAGGTTAAGCTGCTGTCCATAATGCCAGCATCCTATCTGAATGTCAATTCAAGTTCCAGGTGAGCCACTTCTGATCCAGCTCCCTGCTAATGGACCTGGGAAAGCCGTGGGAGATGGACCAAGTACTAGGGCCCCTGCCACCCATAGAGAGACTTGGATGTTGTTCCTAGGTGATTAGGTTGTGTCCATCTGATAATCAGGGACAAACTCCCTGCAGCAAGATCCTTTATTGTGATCACATCCACAAAGTCCCTTTTGCCATGCAAGGTAACTTACATATACAAATTCTAGGGATTACAGTGTGGATATCTTTAGAGTCCAGTGTGCTCACTAGCACAACAAGTATTTTCTGGTAATCTTATTAATTCCATGAGATACCTACGGTTGATCTCTCCCTTTTACAGATGAGAAAACAGATTTAACCAAGTTGCCTAGATTGCACGAAGTCAAATTCTAATAAATGGCAAAGGGAGATTCCTGTTGAGGTTTTGTTTGATTTCCTGTGCTGCACGCCTACTTCCTGGATCTCTCTTCACGCTGTGGTCCCACCATGCTGGTGCAGCTACCCTTATGACTGACTTGAATGACTGTATTATTATAGCTGTCTCTCCCCCTTCAGCCTTGTAATCCTTCAGCCAATCTCCCACTCTGCAGCCAGAACTCTCTTTATAAAGCACACACCTAAAGATGGCCGACCAGTGACACCCCATTACTCTTGGGGAAACAACAGACTTTTGGAGGTGGTTTGCCAAGACCATAAAACACAGCATCTGCTTAACTCTCCACCTGCACTCATCTCTTCCGTGCCTCCTTCTCCACTCCCATAATCACAATGCTGAAAGATACGACTTTCAGTTTCCCGAAGCTGTCATGCCTTCCCTGGTCTCCAGATGTTTCCATCTTCTAAATCCTCACAGTGTTGCTACATGGATTAAGTAAAATGCAAAGAGTTTACTATTGTACTTTGAACATATAAATACTTAATAAAAGACTTCAGAACAAAGCAGGGCTTTGTATGACAGTGAACAATATGTGATCGACCATACCAGCATGGATCTGAAATAGATTAACTAGAAGTTGAATGGAAATTTATAAAGTCTTCTGCCTTCTTTTTAAACTTGGCTTTTGTGGATTTCCTCTGAAGACTGGTTGAAGAACAGATATGGAGAACAAAAGCATACTTGGAAAACAACATAGCTAAGAATTACCAATTAAATCATCCTCTATATTCTGTTGTCTAAGACTATAAGCACATAAATAGAATGAAAGTAACAGAATTCAAATATTGAACCACAGCTCCCTCTGTTAAAAATTAACCAAGTGCAAGGAATGGGCTGGTTAAAATCAGAGCATTTTGCTTTTAAAGCACTCTTTTGCAAGGAGCAAAGATCTAGGTGGTTGAAGGAACAGGGTGAGTGATCTTTACAAACAATTTGCATTTATAGGTTAAATGGGATTTTTATAGTATGATTTAAGGAAAGTATTAAGGGGTGGATTGTATCCCAGACCTGCACATGAAGTCAGCTACGCTATTAATTCATTGGACAAAGGTTGACTGCACACCATCACCTACTGAGCACTGATGCAGACATCAATAAAGCATTACCTATTTCTAAGAGCTCAAAGGTTGGTGTCAGAAATAGGCAGAGAGAAAACCATGACAATGCACTATAGATATATAGATAATCCCATGTGGGGAGAACTCAAGGAGTTCAGAAGGAAAGCAGCTCCTCCTGTCCTGGATGGTCAAGTCATCTTTACTACAAGCGTTAACATTTGAGCTGACTCTTGCAAAGGGCTCTAAAATAAACCAAGCATGACAGGGCAAGAGGACTCAGCATATGCATAATAGAGGTCCCAGAGAGTATGAGGGAAGAGGACCGAAGGGAGGGAGAAAAGGGCAAGATCTTGTAGCACCTTGACTGCGATGTTAAGAAGTTTAAACTCTATCCATAGTTAGCAAGAGCCCATGAGTAAGTTTAATCATAGCTGCGACCTAGGCAAGTCTGAATGTTAGGACTATTATTTGGGCTGCTGTGCAGAGGATGGATTAGAGAGGAAAGAATTTCGGGTTTGTTTAGAGTCTGGTGCAGTAATCCAGCTGAGGGCTTTTAATGAGGTCCTGAAAATTGTTCAGCAGTGAAAATGGACATGAGGGGATATAAATTAAGAAGGAATAAAAAAGGACTTTCTGACTGATTAGGTGTGATTCCTCTGATATAAGGAATTTAAGACAAAGATCAGCTTGAGGGAAAAAAGATTAAATTATGTTTGGGTACTTCCTGTTTAGGGTGTCAGTAGAATATGTAGGAATATATGTGAAATCAATAGTAGAACATCTGGATTTGGAATTCTTGAAAAAGTTCCACAACTGATATAAATTTGAGAATCATCATCATGATACTGACCAGAACCATCTGAGGGAGAGGAGAAAAGAATAAGAAAAGACCCTGACTAAGCCTGACATTTGGAATTTTAAGTGGGCGAAGAGAAATTCATGGACAGCATTGGAGTGTAATCACCAGAATGTCTGGAGGGAAAAACGACCGGAAATAAGCATCACTGGAGCTCAGGGAAGAGAGCAGCTTCAGACACAAAGAACCAGTATAGCACTGCCATGCAGGCAGTGGGATAGCAACAGGAGAGGGGTGCTCAGAGCCTCATCCACCTGCTCTGCCCGGAATGCTCAACATACGTAGCCCATCCTGCCCGCCTGCCAAGCCAGTCAGTTTCTATGCTATTACTCTGCCTTTTGCTATTCATCACATAAATTCTAGTTGGCAATGTCTATTCCTTTCTGTTTCCATTGTCCATATCCCTCTGTGGAGGGTAGGTACCATGGAAGGTGGGGATTTCACACAGTTTATTCACCCCTATCTTCCTGTGGACATCACAGAAGCAGCTCTTGAGACCAGGGTTCAATGTCAAGGGTTAATTTTGGATATGAACCAAGAAAACATGAGTAAGAAGGTTGGAATGGAAGGCAAGAAAGGCAAGGATGATAATAGAGAATGTAAACTAGTCATCACTGGGAACACTGCGTGTAATCCCACTGAGGACCTTGTAGTCAATGTGGAACCCACACCACAGAGATTTCCCATCCAGGGAGCAAGGGGCTTGGGGTCTCCAGCTGCCCACCCCCACTGGTCACTGAGGAATATGAGGGACTGGAGCCAAGGAAGGCCTTTAATTTCCTTGCATTCAAGCAAGGACAAAGTAACACCAGCAAGCAAAGAAAACCATTGGGCAAAAGAACTAAATACTGGTAAATGAAGTGGAGGTTGGGTCAGATCATATATAGAAACAATAGATGCAAGAGGATAGACAGGAGCAGACCCTCAACGGCATTCGTTGTAATCGCCAGATCCCTGGCCCAGAGAATGCTTGCACGGATGAGTTCCCAATAAATCTCCAAATGAATACTACAATCAATGAAGAAGGGAAGAAGTACCTGCTCCAGTTTTCTCTCGCACCATTTTCCCTAGAGCTTTGTTTTCCAGCCATACGAGTGGTGATCAATTCCTCACCTCAGGGCCTTTTCATCTGCTCTTTCCATATTGCATGGAATATTCCCTTTGCTATAAATGTCACTCCCTTAGGAAGGTCCCTCCACACAGTTAACATCCTCGGTTTGTGTACCACTTGTGCAGGCAGTCACCTCCTTCCTTGCTGTAACACTCACCACATTCAAAATCCCACGTCTACCTTATTCATCGCTCTGACTCAGATACCCAGCATAATGCCTGTTATGCTGCAAGTTCCAAATGTGTATTTATTAAATAATTAATCAGTAAAGACTAGAGTGAGATTATCACAGAGGGGTTTTGTGTACAACAGCAAAGGATTGAAACGGCAGCTGAAAGGAATGCAGGAGGTCGTTGCCTAGAAACACACAGGACGATTCTGGGAAGCGCAAAGTCCCAGTAGCATCTAGGGATGTTCATTTATCATGGCACTGATCTTCAAGTTTCGTGCTTTCTCCCAATCATGCTCTGAAAAACAGAATAGGATCCTAGATCATGGATGCTCACATCGCCATAGCATTGTGTTTTTTGGAGGGAAGGATAGAGGGAGACTACCAGAGCAGAGGAGCTGAAGCAATTGGAAGGCTGACTCGAGAGACCCCTGAAGCTCTAGGTGGGTCCCTAGGAGAGAGCTGAGTCAGGGTGGCAATGGGTGTTTGACAAGGTGAGTAAAGGAAAAAGCGATGATTCCGGATAGGGAAGCGCTGAGCACTGGAAGCACAGAAGCTGTGGGTAGAGCGTAGAATGTCAGACTTCACGATTTCAGAGTTGGAGGAGTCCGGGGTAATGATAAGGAACATGAGTACTTCAGATTCAGCACAGTCGAGACCAGAGTTATTGCCTGCTAGAAAGATCAGCATAACAGAAACTTAGAATGTTGTGGTGTCGTTTCGCAAGGCATAGATTAGTAAGGTTTCTTTTGATGCCCCCTTGAAAACAGAGGTTTTGTCTACCTCATTCACTGCTGTATCTCTAACAACCACAACAGTGTTTAAAACAATAGCGCTCATTGAATGTTTGCTTAATGAATACACGAATAAATGAAGGGACGGTGATCTTGACCCATTCGGCTGAAGCAAGCAAGGCAATATATTGGCTTACACAAGCCTCCACAGGGTAAGAATGGCATCTGGCAATACTCGGGTCACAGATCCAAAAAAAGGGATCAGGGCTCAGCTTCTCTTTATATCTGAGCTCTACCTTTTATTATCCGTCCTCAGGCCTGGACCTCCCATGGTTACAGGATCTGAGAAGAGTCACTTTCCCAAAAATCCCAGCAAAGCCTTCATTGCGCCTCATTGGTTTACGTGTCCATTCTTAATGCAACTAAGTGAATGAGAGGATATGATTTCCCAATGCCAGGGTCACAGGTACACTACATATTAGGATAGAGTCAGCCTCACTCTAGTCCCAGAGACTGAAAAGGATAAATAAAAATTCACTTTGGCAAATAGATATGGTATGGCAAAAACAACAGGAGCTCATGACGAAGAGAATAGCTCACCTTCTCTCAAGTAGCATTAGGGAGCTGCTGAATGATTTATCAAGAGCAGCATGGTCTGATTTGCATTTCAGAAACATCATCTTGGAGCAGTGAGGAAGAAAAGTTAAACAAAGTCAAGGTTAAGAGGAGGAGAACATAAAAAATCATGTCATTCAAATTTGAAATCAGCTACCAATGGAGCATCTTTCTTCTCTATCTGGAGGTGCAACAAATGAACAAGACAGTCCCTGCTTGCATGACGCATCTGGTCTAATAAGGAAAAGAGACATGTAACAAACAATTGCATTATGCAGTGGTAAGTGTCATGAAGGCTTCCTGAGACACTTGAACTGTCATCTAAGTTAAGGCCTGAAATGACTAGACATTGGCAGTATCTGCAACCAGACACAAGCAGACAGCCTGCATGTTTGCAGAAGTTAAGTTCAATATAGCCAGAGTATAAGGTACCAGCAATGACACAGCAATACATGAAGTCCCATTGTTAGAAGGCCAGAATCTTGAGTGGTCTTGCAAAGCTGAACTTGGGAGTTAGACTATTCCCAAAGCTTTACAGAACCATGAACATGGTAAAGTTTGAGAAGCGCATTAACTAATCATCCTTGTGAAAAGATCCATCTGGCTGGCTGCATGGAATGTGGATGGAAAATTCAAAAATAATATGCAAGATCACTGTGGGAGAAGTTTCTGTTTTACTATCCAATTTGTTAATTTATCAAATATCAAGAGAAAAATCAGCTGAGATCATTTGAAATATTTAACAGAATGACTAGTCCTTATGTTGCTGATTTCCTTGATTACACCAAAAGTCATTTTCCTTCACCTGATCTGAATATTGTTCAATAATTGTAAAATTATTTTACAGTAAAATTTATTTTTACAGAAGTTTTCTGAAAAGGTATTTTTTTCCATTTGTCATCAGCCTTTTTTTTTATTTTTTTTTATTTAATGAATATAAATTTCCAAAGTACAGCTTATGGATTGCAATGGCTTCCCCCCCATAACTTCCCTCCCACCCGCAACCCTCCCCTTTACCGCTCCCTCTCCCCTTCCATTCAAATCAAGATTCATTTTCAATTCTCTTTATATACAGAAGATCAATTTAGTATATATTAAGTAAAGATTTCAACAGTTTGCACTCACATAGCAACACAAAGTGAAAAATACTGTTTGAGTACTAGTTATAATATTAATTCACAATGTACAACACATTAAGGACAGAGATCCTACATGAGGAGTAACTGCACAATGACTCCTGTTGTTGACTTTACAAATTCACATTCTTGTTTATGGCCTCAGTAATCACCCTAGGCTTTAGTCATGAGTTGCCATAGTATGAAAGCCTTTTGAGTTCACTGACTCTTATCTTATTTAGACAAGGTCATAGTCAAAGTGGGAGTTCTCTCCTCCCTTCAGAGAAAGGTACCTCCTTCTTTGATGACCTGTTCTTTCCACTGGGATCTCACTCCCAGAGATCTTTCATTTAGGTCATTTTTTTTTTTTTTTTTGCCAGAGTATCTTGGCTTTCCATGCCTGAAATACTCTCATGGGCTTTTCAGCCGGATCCAAATGCATTAAGGGCTGATTCTGAGGCCAGAGTGCTGTTTAGGACATCCATCATTCTATGAGTCTGCTGTGTATCCCACTTCCCATGTTGGATCGTTCTCTCCCTTTTTGGTTCTATCGGTTAGTATTAGCAGACACTAGTCTTGTTCATGTGATCCCTTTGATTCTTAGTCCTATCATTATGATCAATTGTGAACAGAAATTGATCACTTGTACTAGTGAGATGGCATTGGTACATGCAACCTTGATGGGATTGAATTGGAGTCCCCTGGTATGTTTCTAACTCTACCATTTGGGGCAAGTCAGCTTGAGCATGTCCCAAATTGTACATCTCTTCCCTCTCTTATTCCCACCCTTATATTTAACAGGGATCACTTTTCAGTTAAGTTTCAACACTTAAGAATAACTGTGTATTAATTACAGAATTAAACCAATAGTATTAAGTAGAACAGACAAAAATAATATTAAGAGGGATAACGTATAAAGTTGTTCATCAATAGTCAGGGTAAGGGCTGATCAAGTCATCGTTTCTCATAGTGTCCATTTCACTTTAACAGGTTTCCTTTTTGGTGCTCGGTTAGTTGTCACCAATCAGGGAGAACATAACAGGGTGGGAACTTCTACAAAAAGAAGCAATGCAAATGAAGAGAAGTGGAAAGATTTAAAGAGTTTTGAAATTTGGGGTCACCTATACTTGAAGCAAAGATAAGGGTGGATGTAAGAGAAGTAAATGCGAGTAAGAAGTCAACAACGGGCCAGCGCCACAGCTCAATAGGCTAATCCTCCACCTAGCGGCACCGGCTCACCGGGTTCTAGTCTTGGTCGGAGCGCCAGATTCTGTCCTGGTTGCCCCTCTTCCAGGCCAGCTCTCTGCTGTGGCCCGGGAGTGCAGTGGAGGATGGCCCAAGTTCTTGGGCCCTGCACCTGCATGGGAGACCAGGAGAAGCACCTGGCTCCTGGCTTCGGATCAGCGCGGTGCGCCAGCTGCAGTACGCCAGCCGCAGTGGCCATTGGAGGGTGAACCAACGGTAAAGGAAGACCTTTCTCTCTGTCTCTCTCTCTCTCACTGTCCACTCTGCCTGTTGAAAATAAAAATAAAAAAAAAATTAAAAAAAGAAGTCAATAACAGTACTTAGGTTGCTATTTGTGCGCCTGGGTAGTTAGTGACACTAGTCACAGTAGGCGAGCATGTTTAGGAAGGAAGGGAAATAATGAGATTTTTTTTAAAGATTTATTTATTTATTTCAATCAGAGTTACACAGAGAGAGGAGAGGCAGAGAAAGAGAGAGGTCTTCCATCCAATGGTTCACTCCCCAGTTGGCCGCAATGGCCAGAGCTGAGCCAATCCGAAGCCAGGAGCCAGAGCTTCCTCCAGGCCTCCAACAAGGGGCCTGCCCAAGAACTTGGGCCAATTTATTCTGCTTTCCCATGGCCATAGCAGAGAGCTGGATAGGAAGAGGAGCAGCCAGGATTTGAACCAGTGCCCATATGGGATGCTGGCACTACAGGCAACAGCTTTACCTGCTATACCACAGTGTCAGCCCCAAATAACCTAGCCCTGGAGAGGTCAATAATTGAGATCTGAGCCCTAAGAATACGCTCATTTAAGAAATAGAGGAAGCGGTGCCAGCAAAGGAGACAATAAGAAACAGAACATGGAGAACTGAGTTTATCTTTCATAAGAAAGCCTTTTCACCTGTGGTTCACATAGTAGATATGGCACCTGTATGGTTTTTCAGGATTTTCATGGGTTAAAAGAAGTGGGCCACTTCATCCAGAAATGGCTTGAATTTACTTCCATATTTGGCAATACTTCAATCATTAGGGTAGAGCAGAAACACATAGCATCCTTCAAACACTATTCCTCTTTCTTCACATGGTATTGTGAATGGCTCAGCAAGTGGGCCCATCATTTTCTTGCTAATTAATTTAGGTCTAATTGGTTTCAGCCCACACAACAGTGCAGGTTGTAAGAAAGGGCAATAGCAGTCATATTCCACTAAAAGTACCTGCCGGCATCAAAGCCTCCACCATTAAGCAATTCACTACAGAGGGAAGAGCTCTTAAGAGCTAAACAAAGTGAATTAACTCCCCCTCTTCCCAATTAGCTTCAGAAAAATCTCAAAGTGTGAGAACTCTGTCAAAGCACCAGGAAACATTTCATCTCCCTATCACCATTCTAGCACAACACAGTCTTGGAAGGAGTTACCAAACATTTACCAGCCTGCACGCTGTGCCTTGTGGAGAAGGGTTTCAAGTTCTCCGGGTGACTGCTGCCTCCATGGGTGCCACAACCAGAGCTAGTTTTGCTTGTTATTTTTGTCCTCAGGGACTAACAAAGGGCATATAGATGCTGTTCAATTAATGTGTGTGCCACGAATGAATGAATAAGTGAGGAGAAATGGGAAGGAACAAGAGAAGAAGGAAGGGAGGGAAGAAAGGATGAATTTATTTATGGAGTTATTCCAGTTCAGATAAAGAGCATTAGATTTAAAGCTAGTGAACCCACCCCATCACCTGCGAGCTGTGTGACCATAAACTAGTCATTCAATCTCCCTGAATCAAGGTTTCTTCTTTCATCTAAGGGCAATGAGAGAGTTGCAATGAAGAAAAAAAAATCAGCAAGTTGGAGAGCACTTCAGAGACAGTAAAAGATAACTATTGCTATAAAGATTGGGAATCGAGGCCGGCACCGTGGCTCACTAGGCTAATCCTCCGCCTTGCGGCGCCGGCACACCTGGTCGGGGTGCCGGATTCTGTCCCGGTTGCCCCTCTTCCAGGCCAGCTCTCTGCTGTGGCCCGGGAGTGCAGTGGAGGATGGCCCAAGTGCTTGGGCCCTGCACCCCATGGGAGACCAGGATAAGTACCTGGCTCCTGCCATTGGATCAGCGCAGTGCACTGGCCACAGTGCGCCGGCTGCAGTGGCCATTGGAGGGTGAACCAACGGCAAAAGGAAGACCTTTCTCTCTGTCTCTCTCTCACTGTCCACTCTGCCTGTCAAAATAAAAAAAAAAAAGGTTGGGAATTGAACTTTAAGTTGATCTTTATTATATCTAGAGAGAGATCATATATGTGTGTCATTTATAACATGCTAGTCTGATTGAACTTTCCTAAGAACAGGGCTATGAGTTTATTTCCCAAGGGTACAAAGAAAAATGTAACTTTGTTGTCCTCAGTGAACTTGTGTCTTAGTGGGGGATTCAAAATGGAAGCAGAAACTGTAACACTGGGAATGTCAGCCTGCAGTAGAGATAGAAACAAGAGGCTGGAAGTCACAGCAGAGGAAAAATTATTCTTCAGAGCAAGTCAGAGGCTTGAGGAGAGGGGTGGAATTTGAACTGAGTTGTAAAGAACAAAAGATGCCTGCCAGGTGGAGAGAGAATGGGGATTAGGTGCTTAAGAACCTACCTAGCAGTGGCCATTTTGGTGTAGCATGTTAAGGTACTACCAGAGACACCCACATCCCATACAGAAATGTCAGGTTCACATCCAAGATACTCTGGGCTTCTGGCCCAGCTTCCTGCTAATGTATATTCTGGAAGGCAGCAGGCAATGGTGGGTTCCTACCACTCATGTAGACCTAGATGGAGTCCCTGACTCCTGGCTTCAGCCAAACCTAGCCCTGCTATTGCAGACATTTGGGGAGTGGACTAGAGATTGAAAATTCCATCTGTCTCTGTCTCTCCTTTTATCTCTTTGTCAATCTGTCTTTCAAATAAATGAATATTTTTAATATTTTTATTTTATTTATTTGGATAGCAGATTTACAGAGAAAGACAGAAGGAGGGAGGGAGGGAGAGATAGGGAGAGAGGTCTTCCATCCACTGGGTAACTCCCCAAATGGCCGCAATGGCTGGGGCTGGGCCAAACCAAAGCCAGGATTCAGGATCTTCTTCCAGGTCTCCCACGCGGGTGCAGGGGTCCAAGGACTTGAGCTATCCTCTACTGTTTTCCCAGGTGCATTAGCAGGGAACTGGATCGTAAGTGGAGCAGCTGGGACTCAAATCGGTGCCCATATGGCATGCCCGACACTGCAGAAGATGGTTTAAATTGCTGCACTACAGCACCATACCCATAAATAAATATTTTTAAACACTTGCACAAATAGCACAGATTTTATTGGACATATATTTTCAACTTTCTATTTACACTCAACACTGAATATTTTAGATTTACCCAGATAGTTATACAATGGGTTCATAAGTGTCTCTTTGTTTTCTGGTTGTTTCCCATGTTTGAAATGTTCCATAATTAAAATGAATTATTTAAAGAAGCAAAGAATGGTACCAGGCTGGGACAAAGGATAAGAGTAATCAGTTTTGATATCTGTGGGCCTGTCTGAAAAAGACGCTGCACATTGGGTTGAGTGTTGTGTGCTCTACTGTTTGAACAAAAGGAATCCACATTCAGTTATGAAACAGGATTTGAGAAGAGCTTTGTGTTTGCTTCTATGGTCAAAAAGCTAAGTCAAGTAGTAGCAGATATTGAACAAATTGCCTGCAAACAACTGAGACCTGGCCATTCTTACCTTTTCCTTACCATTTCCATAAATGATGCCTCTAGAGTCTGTGTAAACCAGTCAAGGAAAAAATTATTAGAATCTGGGAGACTTAAGGGTGCATTTGACTTCTTTGAGCTGATCTTGATGCTTTCAAGGCCAATGCAAAGAGTGCAGGCCGAGAGGGTGGGGAGGGCTCTTCTTCCTGTCAAGGTAGGAGGTACAGGGAGCCGAGCCAGTCTTGCAGAAATAGTTTTTTGGTTCACCTTTTTTCTCCTTCCCGGCTATGCCAATAAGTCATCCTTGTACCACCTTGTGGCACATGAGGTCCCAGCCTCAGTGCCAGGAGTGAAGGCCAATTGTGTGTTGCTGTGACAGCAAGTATTTAAAAGGAAAATAAAGAAGCGACAAGCTGAGACATGCTATCATTAAGTAATCATAATTTCCTCCCTATTTTACGACAATAGATGTCACTCTCTCATCTGGAAGGCAGGCCACGTATACAAACACCATGTCAAAACCCTTTTCAGACAAAGACGCAGGGGGGTGTGGTGAGTTATCTGGGTGCAGAATAGAATATTTTGATGGGTTGCAACCACCCCATTTCCCACCCCCCAACTCCTACATGCACTGATAAAAGTCAGATCTGTAAAGAACTTCAAAGACTCCCCCGTCTGACAAACAGTAATAAAACAAGAAACTGAAAAAAAAAAAAAAAAGAATCTGCAAAAGTGCATGGAGGAAGCAGAGCTGACAAGCGGTGTGATGGTTCTGTTTTAGCAATCAGCAGACTAACTGCAGGGCACTTCCTCCTAGCGGGAAGCCGAGCCTGGGCTGCCAACTGTGAAGGAGTACAGAAAGGTCAGGATTCTGCAGGCCTGGAATAAGCGATTGTACATTATTTCTGCCTATTTTTCATCCAGGTCCCATCCGCCCCAAGCCCACAGCCTGCTGTAACCCAGCTGCAGCCTCCACTGCTCCCTCCCCTCCTCCTTCCAAAGGGAAAGATATGAAAAGGCAAATCAGTGAGTTGGATCTCACCTTTCCCTTCTTCCTCCATTTTAATGGAGGGTTGGGGGCTGGGGGCAGGGTTGGGGGAGCACACAAGAAGGAAATCACTCTGGAATCCAGAACATCTGGCTTCCATTCAGACGCAGTCACCAACCTTGGGAGCATATTGAAAGCATTTGGCTGTCTCAACAGTCTAAAAGGAGCTATTTATTTCAGACTCAACAACCAGCCTGAACATGTGCTTCCATTTGGAAACAATCGGAGGTAAGACAGTTCCTTTCTTAAAGGAGGAAGGTGGAGAATAAGAGAGGACTTTGAGTCGGAGGCTGACTGCATTCCAATCTTGACCTGCCGCTTGCTTGAGACCACTGTGTGACTTTATTTGACTTTCTTAGTCTCTCTGCAATTTTTGTTTCTCAACGATCAAGCCATGATTAAATTCACAGCTGGCAGAGTTACTGAAAGGATTAGATAGCACAGTGTATGCTAAGAACCTGGTGCAGGGTTTGGCGTATGTTCCCTCTTTCCTCAGACAAACCGCTTGCTTATGCCTAGTTTATTCCCTGGGTATAAAAGGGCCCGTCATGCCTACCTTACACACTACTACGATGACCACATGCATAGTGTTTGGTAACTCCACAGATAGGGGACATTCTAGTTGAGATGGTTACTACACCACTAACTTGTAATAGTGTGCCAAAGCCTAATGTTTTGGTTCCCAAAACCAATCTAGAGGGAACTGGAAATGAGAAGTGTCCACACAACTAACTATTGGATATTTACTTGGCCAGGATGATGACTACAAATGCTTCAGCATTAGCCTTCCCACAACTATGTCACTATCTGCTTCTTGATCCCTTTCTAGAAACTTCCGTCCATGTGATTCCTATGGCTCGTACGTTCTGAACATCATCGAGAGGAGGCCATTATACTGATGTGTCACTTGATGTATCTGCTAAAATACAAAACATGGGCTTGGTTAAAGGCCTGGTGAGAACTGCCTCCACCTCTACACTATGGTTTCTCCGTTCCTTGCATGTGTTCAAGCCTAGGTAAAGGTAGTTCCAGAAGCTCCTTTACTTGGGCAATTGGTGGAACCCAGTGGAGTCCCACAAGCTTGGCGTGATTTCCAGACCATTACTGAGTCACCCAGCCTCACTGCTCTAAGACTCAGAAACTCTAAGCCCAAAGAATAAGGACTATTTTAGAATGTATGGAACACACTTACTAATGTACTCTTGTCTGATCCCTGCAATCCCCGTGAGAGTGTGTCTAACACTCTGGACGAGGAAATCGAGCGTCGCCTAAGTCGCTGAGCCCAGGGGCCCCGACTGGAAATCCTCTGCTTCATACCATAGCTCCCACTCAGTCAGCAGGAGAGAATCCCAGAATCGGAAAGGGACAGGGGGAGACAACATTAAGTCCTAGGGACCCTGGGGGAGCCCAAGAAAGACAAATATTCAGTGACGGCCTTAGATAGCCTCAGAGAAACCCTTCCCAACTGGGGATTTGCCCAGGTGAAATCATTCTGCACTCCCATCCCAACTGAATCTTCTGTGTAAAATAGAAAACCTCACCCTGAACGCTGGGGAGGAGGAAGGTGGCCCGGGGAGGAAACGCCTGGTCTCCAGTGTTCCACATGCTCCCCCAGCCTCTCTGCATCTCTGGCTTTGCCTTCTGACTTGGATCTCTCTCTCTCTTTTTTTTTTTTTTTTTTACAGGCAGAGTGGACAGTGAGAGAGAGAGAGACAGAGAGAAAGGTCTTCCTTTGCCGTTGGTTCACCTTCCAATGGCCGCCGTGGCCGGCACGCTGTGGCCAGTGCACCGTGCTGATCCGATGGCAGGAGCCAGGTACCTATCCTGGTCTCCCATGGGGTGCAGGGCCCAAGCACTTGGGCCATCTTCCACTGCACTCCCTGGCCACAGCAGAGAGCTGGCCTGGAAGAGGGGCAACCGGGATAGAATCCGACGCCCCAACCGGGACTAGAACCCAGTGTGCCAGCGCCGCAAGGCAGAGGATTAGCCTAGTGAGCCGCTGCGCTGGCTGACTTGGATCTCAACATGCCCAACACTGAGTAGACCCTTTTGGCCACCTGCCTCTGAACCCAGTTTATGTCTCCACTGGCATTTCTCTCTCTCTCTCTCTCTCTCTCTCTCTCTCTCTTTTAAGATTTATTTATCGGTAGGCGCAGCGGCTCAATAGGCTAATCCTCCACCTGCGGTGCCGGCACACCGGGTTCTAGTCCCGGTCGGGTCACCGGATTCTGTCCCGGTTGCCCGTCTTCCAGGCCAGCTCTCTGCTGTGGCCAGGGAGTGCAGTGGAGGATGGCCCAAGTGCTTGGGCCCTGCACCCCATGGGAGACCAGGAGAAGCACCTGGCTCCTGCCTTCAGATCAGCGGGATGCGCCGGCCGCAGTGCGGCAGCCGCGGCGGCCGTTGGAGGGTGAACCAACGGCAAAAGGAAGACCTTTCTCTCTGTCTCTCTCTCTCACACTGTCACTCTGCCTGTAAAAAAAAAAAAAAAAAAAAAAAAAAAAGAGACGAGACCTAGAATACAGCATAGGACAGTGTGGTGATGTTAAGTGATTTTTGTTTCTTTGTTATCTGAACTATTACTCATAAGGCAACAGCCCAGAGAAAAATAAAATATGCTTCCAAAACTTTTTATAAAGTGAGATTAACACTGGAACCTGGTGACAGACATAAAAGACAGCCGAAGCAGCTTAAATTTCAGAATCTTTCACCACTAAGGGCTCCTTCCAAAATCCTAACCCACAATTTATGTTTATAACTTTCTGTTCTTTTTATTAGACTGCTTCCCAAATTGTTTAAGCATCTTAAAACCTAAGTCAAAAATCAAAAGCTAATAAAATCAAACCCAGGGGCTGGAGCTGTGGTGTAGCAGGTAAAGCCGTCACCTGCAGTGCCGGCACCCATATGGGAGCTGGTTCGAGTCCCGGCTGCTTCGCTTCCAGTCCAGCTCCCTGATAGTGCACCTAGGAAAGCAACAGAAGATGCTGCACCCACATGGGAGACCTGCAACAAGCTCCTGACTCCTGGCTTCGGATCGGTCCAGCTCAGGCTGTTGCAGCATTTTGGGGAGTGAGCCAGTGGATGGAAAATCAATCTCTCTCTGTCTCTCTGTCTCTGTCTCTCTTTCTCTCTCTCTCTCTCTCTCCTGTAACTCTGCCTTTGAAATAAGTAAATAAATAAATCTTTTAAAAAATCAAGCCAATAAAAATAGCACAAAAATAATTTATTTCATTTATTAATATCAATGTAAATAAAATGTATCCCACAAAACTCAGCAGCACACAAAATATAATATACTATGATCAAGTGGGTTTTAGATCAGAAATGCAAGGATAATTTGATCATAGGAATCTACGAATACAATTTATCTTTATAATAGCTCCAAGACGTAAAACCGTACATCTTTCTGACTGCTGAGGAGCTATTAGTTAAAAACTAATATTTGTTTCCAGTTCTAAAAACTCACTAGGAAGAGATAATATTTTAGTCAAGGTTCTTTGGAGAGACAGAATCAATAGGATATTGAGATGGATATATAGGTATATGACAGGGGTGTTATGAGGTTTTTAGCTGTATGATTATGGCAGCTAAGTAGTCCCATGACAGGTTATATGCAGGCTGGAGACTTGACGATGCCGGTAGCAAGGCCCAGTCAAGAAAAAGGGCCTCAGGACAAGAGAAGCTGAGGGTCTAAGTCTTAGGTCAAGGCTGAAGACCTGGGTCCAGCAGGGGGGTCCACATGCTTTAGTCCTAGAATCCAAAGGCCACTATCTAACGCCCAAGGCAGGAGTTCAGCAAATCCAAGCCCTCTTAGCAGCTCCCCTTCTCCCTTAACTCCCAAGTCTTCCCCCCACAGAGGCCAAGTCTTCCCATCTAGTCCACTCAGACTGACCTGCTAATCTCATTTGTAAACATCTGCAACAGACATACCCAAAGTAATGCTTTACTATGTTGACACCATAAAATTTAACCATCACAGACAGAGTCTTCATTAACATAATAAAAGTACTAAAAAGCCTTTTAAATAGTGTTCTACTTAGCACCATGTAAAACTAATCAAAAATAGTGACTTTTGGGGTCAGCACTGTAGCACAGTGGGTTAAAGCCCCAGCCTGTAGTGCAGGCATCCCGTATGGGTGACAGTTCAAGCCCCAGCTGCTTCGCTTCAGATTCAGCTCCCTGCTGATGCGCCTGGGAAAGCATCAGAGGATGGCCCAAGTCCTTGGGCCCCTGCACCTGTGTGGGAGACCCTGAAGAAGTTCCCGGCCTCCTGGCTTTGGATCGGCTCAGCTCCAGCCATTGCAGCCATTTGGGGAGTGAACCAGCAGCTGGAAGACCTCTCTGTCTCTCTCTAACTCTCTCTGTAACTCTACCTTTTAAATAAAAAAAATAAATATTAAAAATGGCACTTTAAAAAAATAGTGGCTTTAAAACAGTAGTAATTACAGTTGGACGTGCATGTCAACGAGCTCCACATCCTTGGATTCAACCAACCACAAATTGAAAAATACTTGCAGAAGAAAATTGCACCTGTACTGAATAAAGACATTGTTTTCCTTGTCACTGTTCCCTAAATAGTAAAATATAACAACTATTTACATACCACTTATGCTGCACAGGTTGAGTATCCCTAACCTAACCCAAAATTTCAAAGTCCAGTTTCAGATTTCAGAGAATTTTGACTTTCAATCGGGAAACTCCATGCAAACATTCCAAACTCAAAAAAATAAATAAATAAAAAAATAAATAAAAAAAAACAACAACTCTAGAATCTGAAGTACTTTGGTCGGTCCTAAGCATTTCAGATAAAGGATATCCAACCTGTATTGGGTATTAAAAGTGACCTAGAGATGATGTAGCATATACTAAATGCTATGCCTAGGTTATATGCAAATACTACCCCATTTTATATGAGGTCTGAGCAGCCACAAGCTTCCACATCCACAGGAGGTCCTGGAACCAGTTTTCCAAGGACACGGAGGAGTGGCTGTCTTTACTTCATTCACACATCTGGGAGTTGCCTGGGCTGTGACCAGGGGCTGCCAGGGTTCCAGACAGACAGTTGCTGGGGCTGAAGTCATCTCCAAGGCCTTTTCACTTCAATGTTAGGCAGACAAGCTGCAAAGACAAAAGAACTGGAGCTGCACCAGCTGGGGCTCCCGGGGCATCTGTATGGAGACCTCCAGGCAGAGGTCTCAGGAGAGCTAGCTTTTTGTTGTTGTTGTTTTGTGTCAGCCAACAGTGCCCAAAGAACTGTTCTAGTGGAGAAAAGCAGGCATAAACTTTCCCAACCTTGCTTGGAAAACCAACATAGTCTGTTTTGCTGCACCATATTTTTTATAACAGTCATAGGGCCCATTTAAGTTCGAGGGAGGATATATGGACTTCACTCAATGGTAAAGTGTCCCAAATTTGCAAATATGTTTTAAGAACCACCAGGTGTGGTGGTCATTTGGCCTAGTGGTTAAATAAGAATGAGAGTAGGAGAGGGAAGAGGAAGAAGGGTGGGAGTATGGGTGGGAGGGAAGGTAGGGTGGGAAGTATCACCATGTTCCTGAATCTGTATATAGGAAATACATGAAATGTGCATACCTTAAATAAAATTTACAAAATAGAAACAAATAAAATGCTGGTTAAGATGCCCTTACCCCATATAGGAGTGACTGGGTTCAAGTCCCACTTCTGGCTCCTGACTCCAGGTTCCTGCTGATGCAGATCTTGGAAGGCACTGGTGATGCTTCAAGTGATTAAGTTCCTGCCTCCCATGTGGAAGACCAGGCCTGAGTGTCCAGCTCCCGGCTCCAGCCCTTTCTCATCCTAGCTGTCAGAGGCTTTTGGGAAGTGAACCGATAGATGTGAGCTCTCTCTGAATGTCTCTCTCTACATATGTAAGTCTATTCGCTTCTGTAAGTGGAATTGGGCCAGGGACAGAGGTGGAGGTAGACTACACCCAGCACTGCCGTGTTTTGAATCTTGAGCCATGTGAGAGTATCAGCTATTCAAAATTAAATACCAGGGGCCAGTGCTGTGGCACAGCAGGTTAATACTCTGCCTGAGGCGCCAGCATCCCATATGGGTACTGGTTCTAGTCCCGGCTGCTCCTCTTCCCATCCAGCTCTCTGCTCTGGCCTGGGAAAGCAGTAGAAGATGGCCCAAGTGTTTGGGCCCCTGCATCCACGTGGGAGACCCAGAAGAAGCTCCTGGCTCCTGGTTTTGGATCAGCACAGCTCCGGTCACTAGGTCATCTGGGGAGTGAACCAGCAGCTGGAAGACCTCTCTCTGTCTCTCCCTCTGACTGTCTGTAACTCTACCTCTCAAATAAATAAATTTAAAAAATCTTCAAACTTAAATACCATTTTATAAATAATGTTTATGTACATTAAATAAAAATCAAATTTGCCAAAACATTTTTGTAGTGACTCCTTTTCTTCACAAGTTTTTACATGCCACAGACTTTGGGGCTATATATATCTAAAGAAGCACACAGAATACTGGTGAAGCACACAAACTCTATAGCACTAGAGTGCTTGGATTTGAATTCCCAACCCTACCAGTTATGATCTGTGTGATCCTGAGTCAGTTTGTTAAAGTCTCTGGGCCTCTCTTCACATCAGCTGTGAAACAGCAGTGTTGATAGCTCCTTCATAAGATAACTAAAATGATATTTGCTCAGTGATTTATCCAATGCCCTGATGCCGTAACCATGTGACCTAATTATGCCACAGTGTCTACCAAGACAAACAGAGGAGGGAGGAGAAATTGGTAAGGTGTGCATGTTTCTGAACATATTTGTCTTACAAGTTAGAGGACCATAGCATCTTAGACCTGAAACTGACCTTAAACACGAGAAATGTCTGTTCCTAGTAGAACTTGAGGATATCTGCTTAACTTTGTTTAAAGCCACCTGTTAGATACAGGTGTTTCTAAGTTCACTGAAAAATATCTTTTATATATTCATTTTCATTTTATTTGTAAGGTAATGGGAGAGAGGGGCGGGGGGGATGAGACTGTGAATGTTCCATCTGGTGATTCACACTCCAAATGCTTGCAACAGCCAGGATGGACCACGCTAAAGCCAGGAGCCTGGAACACAATCCAAATCTCCCACCTGGATGACAGGGACCAAAATACTTGAGCCATCATCTACGGCCTCCAGGGTATACATTAGCAGGAAGCTAGATCAGAAGCAGACCCAGGACTCAAACCAGGCACTCTGATATGGGATGCAGACATCCCAAGGGGCACCTTAACCAATGTGCCAAACACCTACCCCTCTCCAGTTTGTTTAACAATGGTAGCCTTAACCCACAGAAAACCTTTGTCTGTTAGGAAAATTTTATTTGTATCAGAGCTTATTAAACTTGAGTACTCTGATGAATCACCTGGATGTCTTCTTAAACTGCAGATTCCGGTTCAGTAGGTCTGGGCTGGGGTATGAGCTTCTTCATTTCTGTTTCTTTTGCTATACAAAAGGCTTTAAAGAAGCAGCTTGGGAAATGCTGGTACTTATCGCCCATGTTTAGGCTGGTTCAGATACAAGTTCCCATTCATCTCCCCATTACTGAAGTGCGCCACTTGTCAACTTGTAGTAAATGCATTTTCACCCTTCACGGGACAGGTTTGTTAATTAAATGTGCCAGTCGGCTTATTATGCAGTCAAGGGGGGAAAAAACTCAACCCACCCTGATAACAGTGACAGACTTCAGAACTTATGTTAACAGTGCATAATTTTGCTTCAAATGAAAACAGCAACAAATATGGTACTTTTCAATGCCATTAGCATGACATTTGTTAATTGGACATTTTACAAAGCTTAGAATGGTGGACAGAGGCCTAGATTTGGAATTGCTTGTTTTTCTGAACTTTTTTTGTCATAGACAAAATGAGGTAATAGTTTGCATGACAGAAAACTAAGTAGAAAGTTTCGTATAGGGAGTACTTGGCCCTTAATAATCAGTACGTTAATTTTGAATTGAAGTAATTAAGCATTACACTTGTTTAGGGACCCATAGTACATAATTTTGGATGAAATCGAGAATGAAAATGCCCAAGCTTTAGTAGAATTACCTGGAGAGCTTATTAAAACACAGATAAGGACAGGTTAAAGTGGCCCAGAAGTTAAACCCCTACTTGGAATGCCTGCATCCTGTTTCAGGGTTCCTGGGTTCAATGCAGGCTCCACTCCCAATTCCAGCTTCCCGCTAACCTGCATCCCATGAGGCAGCAGGTGGTGGCTGAAGTAGTTAGCACTCTGTCACACACATGGGAGACCTGGGTGAGTTCCTGCCTTCCAGCTGAGTCAGGCACTTGGGGAGTGAACCAGCAGGAAAGATCTCTCACCCTCTCTCTCACTCACACTCCCTCTCACTCTCTATCTCTCTCTATCTCTATCTCCATCTCCATCTCTATCTCTCTCCCATTCACATAATTTTGGTAAATAAAACAATGACAGAGATGCCCCAAGTTTCTAAAACTATTGGTCTAGGCCCAAGAATTTGTAATTTTAACAAGTTTTAGATGATGTTGATGCTGTTGCTACAGAGTCCACATTTTGAGAATCACTGCTCTAAAGGAAAAGATAAAAAGATGTAACACTGAAAATATATAGAGAGAAATATAATGCAATTCACAATGTACTACTGCTAGGACTTGATGGTACCGTGGGATTTTTTTAGAACAGATTAAATTTCCTAATTCAATTTAGTTTCAGCCTCTTTGGATTTAGGTTTCTCTGGGCACCAAAAAGTGCTGATTGTACTTGTTCAAAAACATTACTTCAGAAATAAAAATATAGTTCTATTTAATCAATGGTACACAGACATTCATGAATATTTTAGAGTACATTGGTGTAAGAATAATTTGTAGCTGTGTTTTCTAGGGGAATAATTTGTAGCTGTGTTTTCGAGGGGAAGACCAGAGGTGTGCTGGGATTAAACAATTTGTGCAAAGATGTGCGACTGGCAAGCAACAAGCCCAGAATACTTCTGATTCCACACCCTGTGCTGCCTGCCTGGCTTTAATTAGATAGCATTAAATTATACCTCTTCACTCCCAGCACCCTCCTCCAGCTTCTCCAGCTCATTGTTGCAACTCTGAGTGCTCCGTAACTCACAGCTGTAAATGTACAGAGCCGAGCCTGGTGTTCCCGAACTTCTCTCAGTGCTCATTTTCCAATCCTCACTCTTAACCTGGAAGCTTAATGAGCAGACCACCAATGCACCTCCACCCCCACTATGATGTCATTAAAAATGCATTCAGTATAGGCCTGAGCGTAAATTCTCCGGTACTCTGAAGTCCAAGTCCTGGGATTGTTTTTACACGAATAACTAAAAGGCATAACCAAGTTACAGGTGAAACAGCAAAAGTTCGTGTTAAAGATACTTTTTCCAGAAAGTTTTCAATGATCACAGGTCACCACATAATACAGCTCAAATATTTGGTTAGAAAGGAATTTATTAGGAAGAGTGGCTTTTAATTTTATTTTTAACTGACACATAAAACTTATTTATGGAGTGCCTTGTGTGTTACTGTATAGGTATACACTATGTAATGCCCAATCAAGGTAAACCTAAATGTTCCCTCAAAAATTTCAGATTTTTATGGTGAAACATTCAAAATCATTACTTGGAGTTTTTTTCTGGAGGAATATACAATACTGTTATCTGTAGTCATCCTATTTTGCAACAGAACTTCTTCCTACTTTGTGACTATAGCTTAGCAACTACTAATCAACCTGTCCCCATCCTTCACTCCCCACTATTCTCTGTTCCCAGCTTCTATGAGATGAGCATTATTCAAAGAAAGAGAGAGGAAGGGACAGAGAGAGAGAGAGTTGGAGAGATCTTCCGTCTGCTGCTTACTCCTCAAATGGCTGCAATAGTTGGAGCTAGGCCAGACTGAAGCCAGGAGTCAGGAACTCTATCCAGGTCTCCCACACGGGAGGACTTGGGCCTCTTCCACTGCTTTCCCCGGCCACAGCAGAGAGCTGGACCAGAAGAGGAGCATCTGGGACTCGAACTGGTGCCCATATGGGATGTCAGCACCGTAGGCATCAGCTTTACCTGCTATGCCATAGCACCGGCCCCTCAGTTTTGACTGATAGTATTCCACAGTGTATATGTTTCATATTTTACGTAACCATTCTTCAGTTGATGAACACCTAAGTAGTTTCCGTTTCATGTCTATTGTGATTGTTGCTACATTAAACATGGAGTAACAAATGTCTCTTTGACTGATTAAAATGAATATATATTGGCCGGCGCCACAGCTCACTAGGCTAATCCTCTGCCTTGCGGCTCCAGCACACTGGGTTCTAGTCCTGGTCGGGGCGCCGGATTCTGTCCCGGTTGCCCCTCTTCCAGGCCAGCTCTCTGCTGTGGCCAGGGAGTGCAGTGGAGGATGGCCCAAGTCCTTGGGCCCTGCACCCCATGGGAGACCAGGATAAGTACCTGGCTCCTGCCATTGGATCAGCGCGGTGCGCCAGCCGCAGCGCACCAGCCGCGGCGGCCATTGGAGGGTGAACCAACGGCAAAGGAAGACCTTTCTCTCTGTCTCCCTCTCTCACTGTCCACTCTGCCTGTCAAAAAAAAAAATGAATATATAGGGGCCAGCACTGTGGCATAGGGGATAAGGCCTCTGCCTGCAGTGCCAGCATCCCATATGGGCGCTGGTTCAAGTCCCGGCTGCTCCTCTTCCAATCCAGCTCTCTGCTATTGCTTGGGAAAGCAGTGGAAGATGCCAAGTCCTTAGGTCCCTGCACCCACTTGGGAGACCTGGAAGAAGCTCCTGGCTCCTGGCTTCCAGATCAGTGCAGCTCCAGCTCTTGTGCCCATCTGGGGAGTGAACCAGTGGATGGAGGACCTCTCTGTCTCTCTCTGCCTCTGCCTCTCAGTAACTCTGCCTTTCAGATAAATAAGTAAGTCTTTAACAAATGTCCTAAACAGCACTCTGGCCTCAGAATCATCCCTTAAGGCATTCAGATCTGGCTAAAAAGCTCATGAGAGTATTTTAGGCATGGAAAGCCAAGACACTGTGGCAAAAAATGACCTAAATGAAAGATCTCTGTAAGTGAGATCTCAGTGGAAAGAATGGGCCATCAAAGAAGGAGGTATCTTTCTCTGAAAGGAGGAGAGAACTTCCACTTTGATTATGGCCTTATCTAAATAATGTCAGAGTTTGTGAACTCAAGAGGCTTCCATAGCCTTGGCAGCTCATGACAAGAGCCTCGGGTGATTACTGACGTCATAAATAAGAGTGTCAATTGTTAAATCAACAACGGGAGTAACTGTGCACTTGCTCCCCATGTAGAACTTCTATCCTTAATGTGTTGTACGATGGGAATTAACGGTAAAACAAGTCTTCAAACAGTACTTTATACTTTGTGTGTCTGTGTGGGTGTAAACTGTTGAAATCTTTACTTAGTATATACTAAATTGATCTTCTGTATATAAAGATAATTAAAAATGAATCTTAATGAAGAATGGGATGGGAGAGGAAGTAGGAGATGGGATGGTTTGCGGGCGGGAGGGTGCTTATTGGGGGAAGAACCACTATAATCCAAAATTTGTACTTTCAAAATTTATATTTATTAAATAAAAGTTTTCTATTGAAAAATTGTTATACTAAAATTAGTAAATAAATAAGTCTTTTAAAAATGAATTTATATCAAGTAAGGGGATTGCTGGATTATAGGGTAGTTATATTTTTCATTTTTTGAGAAACTTCCATACTGTTTTCCACACTGGCTACAAATTTACATTCTCATCAACAATGGGCAAGGATTCTCTTTTTTTCCACATCCTTTTTAGCCAACATTTTTTAATCATTTTTCTTTTCACAGTAGCCAGTCTTACTGGAGCAAGGTGACATTCCATTGTGCTTTTGATTTGCATTTCCCTGGTGACTAGTGATAATGAGAACTCTCCCATGTGCCTGTTAGCCATTTGTATGTCTTCCTCCTTTGAGAAATGTCAGTGGGGATCTATTGATAATTTTTAATTGGATTATTTGTTTTTCAGTTCTGTTTTAATTTTGCTATTGAGTTGTTTGTTTCTTAGATGCTAGATACAGAACTCACAAACATTTTCTCCCTTTCTGTCTCTTTGTAGTTCAGGAGCTCTTTTCTTTGATGAATTCCCGTTGGTCTATTTCTGGTTTTATTTCCTGTGATTTTGGGGTCTGATCCAAAAAAACCCTTGCCCATTCCAATGTCCTGAAGTATCTCTTCTATGTTTTCTTCTAAGTACTTCCAAATTTCAGTTATTTAATCCATTTTGAGTTTATTTTTGTGCATGATGAGATACAAAGGTCTGGTTTCATTTTTTGGCTTGTGGATACCCAATGTTCTCAGCACCATTTATTGAGAAGACAAGCACTCTTCTATGGGTGTTCTTAGCACCTTTGTCAAACATCAGTTGTTTGTAGACGTGTGCGCTTACTTCTAGGATCTCTTTGTTGTTCCATTGGTTTATATGTTGGTTTTTATGCCAATATCATGCTTCTTAAATTACTGTTGCATTGAAATGTATTTTAAAGTTAGATTGTGTAATGCCTTCTATTTCATTATTTTTGCTCTAGAGTTCTTTTTTTGTTTTGTTTTTTTTTTGTTTTGTTTGTTTGCTTGTTTTTGTTTTTGACAGGCAGAGTAGACAGTGAGAGAGACAGAGAAAAAGGTCTTCCTTTTTGCCGTTGGTTCACCCTCCAATGGCCGCCACGGCCGGCACGCTGTGGCCAGCGCACCGCGCTGATCCGATGGCAGGAGCCAGGTGCTTCTCCTGGTCTCCCATGGGGTGCAGGGTCCAAGCACTTGGGCCATCCTCCACTGCACTTCCCTGGCCATAGCAGAGAGCTGGCCTGGAAGAAGAGCAACCGGGACAGAATCTGGCACCCCGACCGGGACTAGAACCCGGTGTGCCGGCACCACAAGGCGGAGGATTAGCCTGTTGAGCCACGGCGCCGGCTAGATTTCTTTTTTTTAACATTTATTTATTTATTTGAAAGACAGAGTTACAGAAAGAGGTAGAGACAGAGAGAGGTCTCCCATCTGATGGTTCACTCCCCAGTTGGCCGCAACAGTGGAGCTAAATTGATCCGAAGTCAGGAGCCAGGAGCTTCTTCCGGGTCTCCCACACAGGTGCAGGGGCCACCAAGGACTTGTGCCATCTTCTACTGCTTTCCCAGAGCATAGCAGAGAGCTGGATCAGAAGACGAGCAGCCAGGACTTGAACAGGCACCCATATGGGATGCTGGCCCATCAGGCCAGGGCTCTAACCCACTGTGCCACAGCACCGGCCCTGCTCTAGATTTCTTTGGATATTCTGAGTTTTTGTGATTCCATGCGAATTTTAGTGGTTTCTTTTGTTGTTTTTGTTTTTGCTTTTGCTTTGTTCTGTGAAAATGTTATTAGAATTTTGATGGGAATCACTATGCGTAGTATGGACATTTCAACCAATATTGATTTGTCCAGTCGATGAACACAGGATGATTTTCCATTTCTTCATCCTCTTCTATTTCTTTCATCCTTGTTTTGTAGTTTTCAATGTAGAGCTCTTTCTTTGGTTAAATTTATTCCTTTCTGGTTAAATTCATTTCTAGCTATTATTTTTAAAGTTACTATACATGGATTTGCTTTCTTGATTTCTTTTCCAGATAATTTGCTATTGATGTATACCAATGCTAATGATATTTTTACATTGACTTTGTATCCTACAACTTTGTTGAATTTGTTTATACATTTCAATATTTTTAGTGTAATCTTCAGGGTTTTCTATGTATAAAATCATTTCTTCTTGCAGTCACAATTTGACTTCCTCTATTCCAATTTGGATGTGCTTTTCATTTCTATCTCTTGTCTAATTACTCTGGCTAGGACTTCCAGAACTATGTTCAATAAAACTCATGAAACTCACCATCTTTGTCTTGTACCAGGCCTTAAAGAGAGATTAAGACTCATAGGAATATGATGAGAAGCAAGTGAGATCACGTTCACTGCCTTACAATTTATATGTTCTATTTTTGAGACCAAAGCACTGGATAAGTAAGAGGAGAATCTGGATAAGGCTGTGCCCAGAGAAGGGAATTTCAAGCTCAGGTGACTTGAATGTAGATTGGCAGGGTCCTAATGAGGGATAACATTTGGTATCTTGTTCCTGTTGCATAGCCTCGACAGAAGCCAACTATTGTGGTGGTTTGCAAATTTGTTAATGAAAAAATTGTCTTTTTTTCTTTTCCTAAAATATTAATTTGTAGAGCTCCCCTCACTTGGTTTCCTTGGAAATGTTAGAAGTAGAGAAAGCCTTTTCTGAATGAGCACCCCTAGACATACTCTTTTATTTAAAGATTTATCATTTTTTATTTGAAAGGCAGAGTTAGAATGAAGAAGAGAGACAGAGACCTTCCATCCATTGGTTCACCCCCCAATATGGTCACAATGGCCAGGGCTGGGCCAGCCTGAAGCCAGGAGCCAGGAGCCTCTTCCAGGTCTCCCACACGGTTGCAGGGGCCCAAGCACTTGGGACAATCTCCACTGCTTTCCCAGGAGCATTAGCAGGGAGATGGATTGGAAGTGGAGCAGCTGAGTCTCAAACTGGCACCCGTATGGGATGCTGGCATTGCAGGTGGAAGACTAGCCTGCTACACCACAACACCAGCCTGTAGACACACTGTTAGTAATTAGCAGGGCTGCTGAGGGAGGGCTCCCCACCTGGGCCAATGTTCTCTCCCACCTGTCTCACACTCCAGTCCCCTGAATTTTCAGATGACTTTGTTAAGTGCATATATATTTTTTTAAACTTTTATTTAATGAATATAAATTTCCAAAGTACGACTTATGGATTACAATGGCTTCCCCCCCATACCGTCCTTCCCACCCACAACCCTCCCCTTTCCCACTCCCTCTCCCCTTCCATTCACATCAAGATTCATTTTCGATTATCTTAATATACAGAAGATCAGCTTAGTATACATTAAGTATGGATTTCAACAGTTTGCTCCCACACAGAAACATAAAGTGAAAAATAATAGATGATTTTTTTTTAATGATGATGAAATCAGAGCAGACCTATTGTCATGTTTAATCCCAGTGAGAGTCAAGTTGGGAATTGATAATTTCTTTTTTTTTTTTTACAGAGGATCAGTTTAGTATGCATTAAGTAAGGATTTCAACAGTTTAAGTGCATATATATTTTAAAATTGTCGATCTTCTTGTTTTATCAGTCACTACGAAATGTCCTCAGTAATATTCCCTATCTTAAAGTCTATTTTGTCTATTATTAACACAGTACTTTATTTCTATTAAACTTACTGCTTATGTTTTTACTCCCAATCTAATTGTTTCATGGAATTTAAAGTGTATCTGTTAAAGACAGCACATAGTTGGGTGTTGCTTTTTATTTTGACAATCTCTGCATTATGAGGGAAGGGTTTACTACACTCACATTAATATTCTTAATTTTTTGAAGGTTTTCTGAAGATTTATTTATTTATTTATTTGAAAAGCAGAGTTACAGAGGGAGGAAGAGACAGACAGAGAGGGAGAAAGAGAGAGAGATCTTCCATCTGCTAGTCCACTCCCTAAATGGTCACAATGGCCAAGGCTGGACCAATCTGAAGCCAGGAGCCAGGAGCCAGGAGCTTCTCTGGGTCTCCCACATGGGTGCAGGGGCCCAGGAACTTGGACCATCCTCCACTGCTTTTCCAGGCACATTTACAGAGAACTGGATCAGAAGTGGACCAGTTGGGACTTGAACCAGTGCCCATATGGGATGTTGTTGACTCAAGCAGCAGCTTTACCTGCTATACCACAACACTGACCCCAATATTCTTATTGTTAAGATTACATTTAGGTTTGCTTGTTTTCTATTTCTATTTATTTTATATTACTATACTTTTTTGTTTTGCTTATTTATTTGTTCCTTTTGGACCTTAGCTGAATTCTTTTTTGCTAATCAAGTATATTTAGTTATGCAATTGTCATTCCTCTAATGAATTTTTAGTTATGTTTCTTTGCATTTTTAGTGGTTGACTTAGTGACTAAAATATGCATTATTAAGGTTCACTATCCACCCTATGCTAATACCAACATTCTTAAAAAAAAGGGGGGGGGGAATTTTTTAATTTTTTAATTTGAACCTGGCTGGCATGAGTGCCTGTCTGGGAACCCATGTAGGACTGTGAGGCACCCCCACACTCCTCAACATATCACAAGCTCTAAGATCAAGATGTGTAGGCAGCACTAGCTTGGGGAACATATGCCTTTCTGTTAACTGGACAGGCTGGCAAGGCAGATGAAAACCTCTGTACCCAGCAACTGAGGGGGCTTTGTATGCCGAGACCATGGAACTCAGTAGTTACATGAGAAGGTGCTGGGTGTAGCTGGGTCTCTGGGCTATCACTAGGTGTGGCTCAACACCCTCAGAGCTCCTTGGTTGCCTAGAGTGGTTGCTGTGCACATCATTTGTGTGGTTCATATGGCAGCACAGGTGAGTGTTGATTAACACCCAGACAATGCTCAGCTTGAAGGAGAGAGGTGAGGGGGGATCACATCAACAGTGATGACCATTCCCTCCTTTCTGTAGATGAGAGGAGATCTGCCATGCCCAACTTGGATGTTAATCTCAGAGTGGGATACTCATCCCACCTTATCCCACCCTGGAGCACTGACCAGAGTTCCCGGGCCACACCCACAACACACCTCTTGGTATTCACTGAAAATGAGACATTCCACTAAGCCAGAGGCATAACTCAAAGATAAAAGTCATCAGAGGTAAAAAACAATCCCACAAATGTCTAAAAATAAATGTAGAAATTCAAGAAAAAAGAATAAGGAAGACACCAAAACCCCCCAAAAGGAATACAATAATATTTTAATATTAGAACATGAAGATGAAGAGATTGATGAAATGCCAGAAATGGAATTCAAAAAATTAATCATAGGATTACACAAAAGAAAAAAAGAGACAAATCCATGAACTAGAGAAAACCATACATGACATGAATGAAATTTTTCCCACAAAATTGAGGTTTTAAAGAGAAATCAAAATGAAATATTAGAAATGAAGAATTCAACAGATTAAATAAAAAATGCAATGAAAAATCTCACAACAGACTTGGTGAGGCAGAAGAAAGAATATCCAAACTAGTAGACAAATCTTTGGAAATCTTTCAATCAGACCAAAAGAAGAAATTATAAGAAAACAACACTGAGGGGCCAACACTGTGGCACAGCAGGTTAATGCCTTGTCCTGAAGTGCTGGCATCCTATATGGGCGCTGGTTCGAGATCTGGCTGCTCCACTTCCTGTCCAGCTCTCTCCTGTGGTCTGGGAAAGCATTAGAAGATGGCCCAAGTCCTTGGGCCCCTTCACCCACATGGGAGACCCAGAGGAAGCTCCTGGCTTCTGGCTTCGGATCGGTGCAGCTCCAGCCATTGTAGCCAACTGGGGAGGGAACCATCGGATGGAAGACCTCTCTCTCTCCCTCTCTCTCTCTCCCTCTCGCTCTCACTCTCACTCTTGCTCTCTGCCTCTCCTCTCTCCATGTAATGCTGACTTTCAAGTAAAATAAATAAATCTTTTAAAAAAAAGAAAAAGAAAAAAACAGCATTGAAGATTTATGGGATATTATCAAATGACCCAAAAAACAGGTATTAGGAATTCCTCAAGGTAAAGAAAGAGATAATGGACTAGAAGGCCTATTTAGTGAAATAATTACAGAAAACTTTCCCAGTTTGAAGAAAGAAAGGGATGTCCAAGTATAGGAAGCACATAGAACTCCTAGTAGACATGACCAGAAAAGATCTCCACCACCACACATTGTAGTCAAACTTTTCACAGTGAAACATAAAGAAAAGATTCTAAAACATGCACGAAAGAAACACCAGATTACTTTCAGAGGATCTCCGATTATATCACAGCTGACTTCTCATCAGAAACCCTACAGGCTAGAAGAGAATGGTAAACATAGCCCAAGTTTTAAGCGAAAAAAACTGTTGCCAGCGCCAAGGCTCACTTGGCTGATCCTCCACCTGTGGTGCCAGCAACCCAGGTTCTAGTCGCAGTTGGGGCACCAGATTCTATCCCAGTTGCTCCTCTCTCTTCCAGTCCAGCTCTCTGCTGTGGCCCGGGAAGGCAGTGGAGGATGGCCCACGTGCCTGGGCCCTGCACCCGCATGGGAGACCAGAAGGAAGTACCTGGCTCCTGGCTTCGGATCAGCACAGCCTGCTGGCCGTGGCAACCATTTGGGGGGGGGGGGTAAACCAACAGAAGGAAGACCTTTCTCTCTGTCTCTCTCTGTCTAACTCTGCCTGTCAAAAAAAAAAAAAAAAAAAAAAGAGAGAGAGAGAGAAAAAAGAGAGAGAAAAACTAAACTATCAACCCAGAATACTGTACCCTGCAAAGCTCTCATTTATAAGTGAAGGTGAAATAAAGACTTTTCATAACAAACAGAAATTGAAAGAATTTGTCACCACTTGTCCAGCCTTAATCATCCAGATGATTAAGAATGTGCTACACAGAAAACACAGAAAGATAGCCATCCCCCAGTAAAGCACAAAGGAAACCCAAAGGTAACAATAGGAATATTTATGGACAAATGGCAGGGCCAAGTCATTACTTATCATTACCTTGAGTGTAAATGGCCTGAACTCTCCAGTTAAAAGATACAGACTGATCAATGGATTTAAAAATGAGACGTATCTATTTGCTGCCTACAAGAAACACATCTCATCAACCAAGATACATGTAGACTGAAAGTGAAAGGATGGAAAAACATTCCATGCTAATGGAAAGCAATAAAGGGCAGGTGTTGCTATCCTAATATCAGACAAAATAGACTTTAACACAAAAACTGTTAAAAGTGACAAACAAGGGCACAACATAATGATTAACGGTTCAAGTCAACAGAAAGATGTGCATATAATAAATGTATACATGCCCAATTACATGGTGTCTGGATATTTAAAAGAAATGTTAATGGATCCAAAGAGAGAGATAGGCTCCCATACAGTAATAACGGGACTTCAAGGGGCTGGTGCTGTGGTGCAGCAGGTTGATGCCCTGGCCTGAAGCTCCGGCATCCCATATGGGTGCCGGTTCAAGACCCAGCTGCTCCACTTCTGATCCAGCTCTCTGCTGCGGCCTGGGAAAGCAGTAGAGGATGGACCAAATCCTTGGACCCCTGCACTCTCATGGGAGATCTGGAGGAAGCTCCTGGCTCCTCGCTTCAGAATGACGCAGCTCTGGCTGTTGTGGCCAACTGGGGAGTGAACCAGCAGATAGAAGACTTCTCTCTCTCTCTCTCTCTCTCTCTCTGCTTCTCCTCTCTCTCTCTGTGTAACTCTGACTTTCAAATAAATAACTAAATCTTAAAAAAAAATAACAGGACTTCAATGCCTCACTTTCATCAATGGACAGATCAACCAGAAAAAAAAAAAAATCAAAAAAGATACAACGGAATTAATCAACACTATGGACCAAATGGACCTAACTGATAGCTCCAGAACTTTTCAGCCTACAGTTGCAGAATACACATTCTTCTCATTAATGCATGGAGCTCTCTCTCTAGGATAGATCATATGCTAGGTCATAAAGCAAGTCTCAGCAAATTCAAAAAAATCTAAACTAAATGCTATGCTTCTTCTCTGACCATAGTAATATGAAGCTGGAAATCAATGACTCAAGAATCTCTAGATCAGATGCAAACACATGGAGACTGAACAACATGTTCCTGAATGAACAGTGGGTCATAGGAGAAATCAAAACATTCTGAAAATGAAAAAAACAACAACACATCATATCAAAACTTAGGGGATAAAGCAAAAGCAGGGTTAAGAGGGAAGTTTATAGCAGTCAGTGCTCACATGAAGAAATTGGAAAGGCACCAAATAAATCTCAAAGAACTGGAAAAACAGCAGCAAGCCAAACCCCAAATTAGTAGGAAAAAAGAATTAATTAAAATTAGAGAAGAAATAAACAAAATTGATACAAAAAATACAAAAATCAGTGAAATGAAAAGCCGTTTTTTTGAAAAAATAAAATTGACACACCATTGGCACAACAAACAAAAAGAAAAAAAAAAGAGGGAGAAGACCCAAATCAATAAAATCAGAGATGAAAAAGAAATGGAACAACAGATACCACAGAAATAAAAAGAATCATCAGGAATGACTACAAAAATCTGTATGCCAACAAATTGGGAATCCTAGACAAAATGGATAGATTCCTAGATACATCCAATCTACCAAAATTGAATCATGAAGACACAGAAAACCTAAACAGACCAATAACCAAGATGGAACTTGAAAAAG
Source organism: Oryctolagus cuniculus (assembly GCF_964237555.1). NCBI lineage: Eukaryota > Metazoa > Chordata > Mammalia > Lagomorpha > Leporidae > Oryctolagus > Oryctolagus cuniculus. The sequence continues at coordinate 114,986,173 of NC_091432.1, forward strand.
ACCCTCCCAAAAAAGAAAAGTTTATGATCAGATGGCTTCGCTGCTGAATTCTACCAGATATTTAAAGAACTAATTCCAAATCTTCGCAAGCTATTCAAAACAATTGAAAGGGAGGGAATCCTCCTAAGCTCCTTCTATAAAGCCTGCGTCACCTTAATTTCTAAACCAGAAAAAGATACAACAGAGAAAGAGAACTATAAACCAATATCCTTGATGAACATAGATACAAAAATCCTCAACAAAATATTAGCTAATTGAATCCAGCATCACATTAGAAAGACCATTCACCTAGACCAAGTGGGATTTATCTCTGGTACACAAGAATGGTTCAACATTCACAAATCAATATATGTGATACATCACATTAACAAACTCAAGAACCACAGCCATATAGTTATCTCAATAGATGCAGAGAAAGCATTTGATAAAATGTAACATCCCTTCATGATGAAAACCTTAAGCTAATTGACTATAGAGGGAACATACCTCAGCACAATCAGCACAATTTATGACAAACCCGCAACCAGCTATTTCTATTGAATGGGGAAAAAATGGAAGCATTCCCCTTAAGATCTGTAACTAAACAAGGATGCCCACACTCACCATTTCTATTTAGTATAGTCCTGGAAGTTTTAGCCAGAGACATTAGGGAAGAAAAAGAAATCAAAGGGATACAAATTAGAAAGGAGAAAGTCAAACTATACCTATTTGCAGATGACATGATTCTATATATAGGGGATCCAAAAGACTCCAGAGAGACTATTATACTATTGGAACTCATAAAAGAGTTTGGTAAAGTGGCAGGATATAAAACACACAAAAATCAATAGTCTTTGTATACACAGACAATGCCATGGCTGAGAAAAAACTTTTAAGATCAATCTTATTCACAATAGATTAAAAAAAAATTAAATACTTTTAAATAAATTTAACCAAAGATGTCAAGGATCTCTAGGATGAAAATTATACCACATTAAAGAAAGAAATAGAAAAAGATATTAAAAATGGAAAAATCTTCCATGTTCATGAAATGAAAGAATCAACATCATCAAAATGTCCATACTATCAAAGCAATTTACAGATTCAATGTGATCCCAATCAAAATACCCATGACATTCCTCACATATCTAAAAAAATGATGCTAAAATTCAAACAGAAACACAAGAGACCCCAAATAGCTAAAGCAATCTTATACAATAAAAACAAAGCTGAAGGCATCATAATATCTTGAATAATAATATTCAAGACATATTACAAGACAGTTATAATCAAAACAGCCTGGTACTGGCACAAAAATAGACATGTACACCAGTGGAGAGGAATGGAAACCCCAGAAATCAATTCATGCATCTACAACCAACTTATCTTTGACAAAGGAGCTAAAATCAATCCCTGGAGCAAGGACAGTTTCTTCAACAAATGGTGCTGGGAAAACTGGAACTTCACATGCAGAAGTAGGAAACTAGACCCATACCTTACACCTCATACAAAAATACACTCAAAATGGATCAAAGACTTAAATCTATGATCCAATACCATCAAATTACTAGAGAACATTGGGGAAACTCTGCAAGACATTGGCATAGGCAGAGACTTCTAGGAAAAGACCCCAAAGGCACAGGCAATCGAAACCAAAATTGACAAATGGGGTTACATCAAACTGAGAATCTTCTGAACTGCAAAAGAAACACTCAGCAAAGTGAAGAGACAACTGACAGAATGGGAGAAAATATTTGCAAACTGTGCAACTGATAAAGGGTTAGCGTTCAGAATCTATAAAGAGCTCAAGGAACTCAACCACAACAAAACAAACAATCCAGTTAAGAAATGGAGAAAAGACTTGAACAGGCATTTTTCAAGAGGAAATTCAAATGGCCAACAGACACTTGAAAAAATGCTCAGGATCACTAGCCATCAGAGAAATGCAAATCAAAACAACAATGAGGAGGCCAGTGCTGTAGTGTAGAGAGTAAAGCTACCGCCTGCAGTGCTGGCATCCTGTATGGATGCTGGTTCAAGTTCTAGCTGCTCTACTTCCAATTCAGTTCTCTGGGAAAGCAGTAGAAGATGGCCCAAGTCCTTGGGCCCCTGTACCCACATGGGAGACCCTGAAGAATCTCCCGGTTCCTTGCTCCTGGCTTTGGATCAGCCCAGGTCCGGCCATCTTGGGGGTGACCAGTGGATGGAAGACCTTTCTCTCTCTCTCTCTCTGCCTCTGCCTCTCTGTAATTCTTTCAAATAAATGAATAAATTTTCAAAAAAAAAAAAAACTCAATGAGGTTTTACCTTACCCCAGTTAGAATGGCTCTTATACAGGAATCAATTAACAGCAAATGTTGGTGAGGATGTGGGGGAAAAGATACCCTGATCCACTGCTAGTGGGAATGCAAACTGGTACAGCCACTGTGGAAGACAGTATGCAGATATCTTAGAAATCTGAATATATACCTACCATATGATCCAGCCATCCCACTCCTGGGAATTTACCCAAACCAAAAAAAAAAAAAAATCAACATTGGAAGAGTTATCTGTACCCTCCATGTTCATTGCAGCACAATTCACAATAGTTAAGATAAGGAATTAACCCAGATGTCCATCAATTGATGACTGGATAAAGAAAGTATGGTATATATACACTATGGAATACTACTCAGTTTTGAAAAAAATACAAAATCCTGTCTTTTGCAACAAGATGGATGCAACTGGAAACCATTATACTTAGTGGAATAAGCCAGTCACAAAAAGACGGATATCATATGCTTTCTTTCTTTCTTTCGACAGGCAGAGGGACAGTGAGAGAGAGACAAAGATCTTCCTTTTGCCGTTGGTTCACCCTCCAATGGCCGCCGCGGCCAGCACGCTGTGGCCGGCACGCTGTGGCCGGCACACCGCGCTGATCCTATGGCAGGAGCCAGGTGCTTCTCCTGGTCTCCCATGGGGTGCAGGGCCCAAGTACTTGGGCCATCCTCCACTGCACTCCCTGGCCATAGCAGAGAGCTGGCCTGGAAGAGGGGCAACCGGGACAGAATCCGGCGCCCCGACCGGGGCTAGAACCCGGTATGCCGGCACCACAAGGTGGAGGATTAGCCTAGTGAGCTGCGGCGCCGGCTGATATCGTATGCTTTCTCTGAACAGGGATCACTAATAGAGCACCTGAAATACATGTATTAGAGTGAAATGGACATTGTGAGATTCGATGATTGTTCACAGCCCTTGTCTCTTCTGTTGTTCATACTTTTTGTTGAACTCTTTTAGTTAGTATAGGGCTAACCTGATGATCATTAAGCAAACTGAAAGTAGATCTCTGTAAAAATTAAGAGTGGGAGTGGGAGAGGGAGGAAGTAGAAGGATTGGAATGTGAGTGGGAGGGAGTATCACTATGCTCTCAAATTTGTATATATGAAATACATGAAACTTGTGTAATAAATAAAATTTTTAAAAAATTAAAAACGAAGTCTTTTTTTAAAAAAAGGATTGGCTATGTAGCTCTTTCCCTAAAGTGTTTGCCAGCCCCTGATCTACATTATAACCTTGTAAATCATCATTATCATTATCATAGTTCTGATACACATTGTAAATGTTTCCCAGTTTATTATTTCTGATGCAACTGTTTAACATCAATAAGTTGTAATTTCATAAAATCAATTCTAGCAATGTGTAAAGTTTTGTCAACATCAGAAAAATATTTACTTAAATTTTCTCCTGGTTTGCTAATAACTTTTTTACCTTTTAAATTTTTTCACAAATCTATTTCTGTTAATGAGTACTGTCAGTCTTTTTTTTTTTTAGAAAAAAATTTATTTATTTATTTGAAAAGCAGAGTTACAGAGAAGGAGAGGCAGATGCAGAGAGAGAGAGTGAGATCTTCCATCTGCTGGTTCATGCCCCAAATGTCCACAACCACCAGAGCTTGGCCAATTGGAGGCCAGGAGCCAGGAGCTTCTTACAGGTCTCCAACATGAATGCAGGGGTCCAAGGACTCAGGGATTTGAACCTGCACCCATATGGGATGAGTTGTAATGCGCATATTAAACCAAACCTGTTAAGATCAAGGGTTCTCTGAAATAAAAAGATTTTATTGAGCTGTTACAGGTGTTGCTCAGAAAAGGACCAAGTCCCCGGACAGTTTTGTTGTTGTTGTTGTTGTTGTTGTGTGTGTGTGTGTGTTTTACAGGCAGAGTAGACAGTGAGAGAGACAGAGAGAAAGGTCTTCCTTTACCATTGGCTCACCCTCCAATGGCCGCCGCGGCCGGCACACTGGGACCGGCGCACCGCGCTGATCCAATGGCAGGAGCCAGGTGCTTTTCCTGGTCTCCCATGGGGTGCAGGACCCAAGCATTTGGGCCATCCTCCACTGCACTCCCGGGCCACAGCAGAGAGCTGGCCTGGAAGAGGGGCAACCAGGACAGAATCCGGCGCCCCGACCGGGACTAGAACCCAGTGTGCCGGCGCTGCTAGGCAGAGGATTAGCCTATTGAGCTGCGGCGCCGGCCCCCGGACAGTTTTACAACTCCTAGTAGGAAGGCTCAGTCAGTCCCAGCACCTGACCCCTTGCTGGCTGGCATCTGTAAGGATTCATAACCCTTTGATTTCAGACAACACTCGGTCTCAGAGTCTGGTTTAACATGCGTAATGCATCCTAGTACACTACACCTAGTACACTACACGGATCACAAACACACCTAGAACAGCCAGTAGGTGCTCACACTGGGTTTGCACACTCAGCACTTACAGACAGTTTACCTAGAGGAGTATGCAACCACAGAAAACTGCCGTGATAACACTGGGATGAGGCCATTTACTCCTAAACCTGGAAGAGATAGAATAAATGTGAGAAGCCCACGGGAACCCTCAAGACTCAAAAACAAGCAAAACAGTGACAATTCTTCAGAAAGAAACTGGCTGGGGTATGCACTGTGGCAAAGCTGGTTAGACAGCCGTTTGCGAAACCCACATCCCATAGCAAATGGCTTGAGATCGAGTCCCACCTCAGCTTCTGATCCAGCTTTCTGCAAATGCAACTGGGAGGCACGAATGATGACTCAAGTACTCGGATCCCTGCCACCCATGCAGGAGACCCAGAAAGAGTTACGGACTCCTGGATTCAGCCTGGCTATTGTGGAGATTCAGGAAATGAACCAGAAATTTAACTCTCTCTCTCTCTCTCTCTCTCTCTCTCTCCTGCTGTGATCTTCAAATAAATAAACTGCAAAAAAAGAAAATGTTTGGTTACAAATGGACATGAACAGCAATTTTTAATATTAAAGGGTGGGCTGGCGCCATGGCACAGTAGGTTATTCCTCTGCCTGTGGCACCGGCATCCCATATGGGTGCCAGTTCTAGTCCCGGCTGCTCCTCCTCCAATCCAGCTCTCTGCTGTGGCCTGGGAAGGCAGTAGAGAATGGTCCTTGGGCCCCTGTACCCATGTGGGAGAACAGGAAGAAGCACCTGGCTCCTGGCTTCAGATCAGCACAGTTCCAGCCATTGCGGGCATTTGGGGAGTACAACAGTGGAAGGAAGACCTTTCTCTCTGTCTCTCACTCTCACTGTCTGTAACTCTCAAATAAATAAATAAAATCTTTAACAAAATATGAAAGGGTAACTCCAAGTCCATATGCTGAAATGTTTTGGTGTCCAAATTTATTCACAAACTTTGTATGAAGGATTTTAGACCAGTGTTTCTTAAATATTATCCTTAGACCAGTATCATAGACAAATATCTCAACCCTTTGTAAAAAACTAGAAAAATGAGAAGAACATAATGATAATTCCATTAAGCTAAATATTCAATTAAGAGTGCTATTCTTTGCTTTTCTGAGACAATATTTTCTCTATGGGAATTACCCTCTAAAATTAAAATGATGTAAAACATAGAAACTATTTTAAAAATTGCTGCTTCGAGAGCTGGCATTGTGGCTCAGTGGGTTAAGCCACCACTTGCAATGCCAGCATCCCATATTGGAGTGCCGGTTGGAGACCTGGCTGCTCCACTTCTTATGTAATTCCCTATTAATATACCCAGGAAGGCAGCAGAAGATGGTCCAAGAAATTGGGCCCCTGTCATCCATGTAGGAGACTAGGATGAAGTTCTTGGCTCATGGCTTCAGCTTGGCCCAGCCCTGGTTGTTGTGGATATATGAAGAATGGACCAGTGGATAGATTTCCCACTCTCTCTCATTCTCTCTCTGTCTCTCTCTCTCTCGTACTGTACCTTTCAAATAAATACATATTTTTAAAAGAAAATTACTCAAATAAAAATTGGCAGCCATACACCAGTATTGTTTATTTACTCATGATTTTTATGGCTGTTTTCATTCGATTGTTCTGTCTTGCAGTTCACAAAAACTGACGAATCTGGGACCCTTACAACCTGCAGGTGCCCCTTTGTCCACGAGATGGCAGAGCAGCTCCACGTGTAACTTCCTGGTGCACCACCTTCTGCTAGGTCTGCCTTTGCCTTTGGCAAAGAGCTGCAAGTCATCTCTCAAAAACATTTATCTGACTTCTTTTATGGATTTTCCTGCAGATAATACTTTGAGCAGAAGTACGTTACGTCTTAGACTAGAAATGAATTTTCCCAACAGTGTTGTGTTAGATTATTTTTATTGTCCCTTGCCAATCTCTATTAAGAAAACAAAGATCTAACCGAGCTGTACAGAGGTATAGAAAGATGAGGAAAGCAGGGTACAGAAATGAACCGAAGTCACCAACACACACACACACGCACACACACACACCCCCGAATCTCAGAATGTAAGGGCAGAGACATGGGGAGCAAAGAAAGAACAACAGGGTAGCAGCTGGCGGAGTGAACACCCTTCCTTGGGTCCAGAAATCGCTGCCGCACAGGAAAAACAAAAGGTGGCCATGCCGCCCCCCAGCGGTGTGAGCCGCTGCTCTCCGGATCGATGCAGGAGGAGACCGCCCTCTCTAAGTGTTTTATGTTACAGTGAATCCTCGGCTCCCACCGGCACCTGCCACAGGCATCAGGCCCCGACCAAGGGGTCTGTATATTCTTAGTTCTTCAGCGCAGAGCTGTAGTCTCATCCAAACACAGGGCTTGTGAGGTATTTTCTCTGTACTGCCCGTCTTAAGATTCCAGTCGGTATCATAGCAGGCCATTCAGGCTACACGGGAACCAAAGAGTCACCATAGGGCCCTGCTGTTATTTGGGCAACAGCCTCAAAATCACTTCATTTAGTCAACTTTCTCCAACCGCCCCCCCCTTTCAGAAAACCTGCCTAGATCTATGATTCTCCATCAAATGCTTTGTCTTAAGAGGAATTGGTTGACTGCATTTAAAAAGTTACAAGTTGTCCTGCCACCGCTTCCTCAGCCCAGAGCCCAGAAAAAGACCCAGGGCCACCCTTAAGTGCAGGGAGAAAACCCAAGGTAGCGCACTTCCTGGTCCTGCCTCAGTTTCACTGTGGGAATCTGGGTGCCTGAGCATGGCCCCAGCTTCCTCTCTCCTCCTTCTGTGATTTCCTTCTTCCACTCTCTAGAGCACCTCCCTTCTACACTTGGGATCTTGACAGACTTGGGTTCAAATTCAGACAGCCTCCCTTGCTAGCTGGGTGACACTGCACCCACATTTCACCCCATCTCTCATCTGTGAAATGAAGAAGCTAAGACTTCACCAGCACCACATGTGGGCCTCCATCCTTGCAGTCTAACTGCTCCTTTAAAAATACCTCTGTGCTTCCAAATTACATGCTCCATTACTGCATTTCAATCAAAACTCATTTCCCTTCCATACCAGACTATGTCTCTTTTTAAGAAAGCAAGTTCATTGAATTAATTTAAATTGAGTTGAAAATTACTGATAATAATTCCACCTAGAGTCATATATTCCCACAGGAGCTGTAGCGCTGTCTGATGTTCAAAGACGATTGTTTCAGCGTTCACCTAGGTCAAGTTCAATATTCTCCAGATGACACAAGCAAATGCTGAAGCTGACCCCTGGGCCAGATTCTTTCCACACGGACTTGCAGAGTCTATTCTTGCCTGGTGTCCTTGGCTTCTGTCCTTGAACCCACAGGTAACAACTCTCCACCTCTCTCCCTTCTTCCTCATTATCACCATCTCACATGAGTGGCAGAAACATTACATTCACATCTTATATGCCTTGCTGTTTAGAGCTCCTTAGGGAATGGGCCCAGGCTCCACATTTAGGATAAGTTAAGTGCAGGGTTATTTTTAAGCAGAAGTAGAAGAAATTTCTGGAAGAGAGAAAACCACACGAGCAAAGGCATACCTAAGTGTAGTGTTCACAAGCAGTCCTGACCTATGATGGTTTGGCTTATGATGTTTTAGTTTAAGATGGTACAAAAGTTGTATACATTTAGTAGAGATTGTACTTGGAATTTTGAATTTTGATCTTTCCACAGACTATCAACATATAATACACACTTTTACTATCAGCCACGTGAGACAGTCAAAACTTTATTACATTATTATTATTATTATTATTATTGCATTAGATGATGTTGCCTAGCTGTAGGCTAATGGAATTGTTCTCAGCACATTTAAGGTAGGCTAAGCTAGGACGTCTGATAGGTGACATGTATTAAACGCATTTTTGACTTACAACATTTTCAACGTCCAATGGGTTTATCGGGAATTAACCCCATCATAAGTCAAGCAGCATCTGTGCAACTGAAGGGAAAAGAGCAGTAGGCTGTTTCAAGAGTGTGAATGGGAAACAACTGATAGCAGAAGGAAATGAGCAGGAGGAAGTGACGTGGTTAAAGATGTAGCTGCTGGATCCAGCAAGCCTGTGTGAGAGACTAACAGCTGATTGGGGAGCAGGTGGAAAGAGAGTCCTCAGGAGGGAGTGGAGAGAAATAAGAGTGATGGGGCAACATACTCAGTTTTTTAAAAAAGATTTATTCTATTTATTTGAAAGAGTTATAGAGAGTGGGGGAGAGAGAGAGAGAGAGAGAGAGAGAGGGAGAGAGAGAGAGGTCTTCCATCTGTTGGTTCACTCTCCAATTGGCCACAACAGCCGGAGCTGCACTGATCTGAAGCCAGGAGCCAGGAGCTTCTTCCAGGTCTCCCACACGGGAGCAGGGGCCCAAGGACTTGGGCCATCTTCTACTGCTTTCCCAGGCCACAGCAGAGAGTCGGATCAGAAGTGGAGCAGCTGCACACACGGAACGTAGGCGCTGCAGGCTGGGGCATTAACCCACTGCGCCACAGCGCTGGCCCCAATATAATTAGTTTTATAAGGCACTATCTCTCACTCCTGACCCTTTCCTTCCCATCCCCATGACCCTAGGGTGTCTCATACAATTCAGATACTTAGGACTTCTCAGGGAAATTAAATCAGAGTTTCTGGGACTAACACCCAGGCATTGTTATTTTTTTCTAACATATTATTATGGAAAATTACACACCTACTGCATCGTTGAAAGAATTCTGCAGTGACTATATGTACATCCACCATCTAGATTCCACTGCTACTATTTTTAACTTAGTTCTTAGTTGTATAGTGCAAATGACTTCTTTTGAAGTACGGGTTCTGGAATTAGAACACATGGCTGCGTTCATGGAACCAGCACTTGGCCAAGATGCAGAATGGCCCCATCACTCAAAGGCCCTCTCACCCCCTCCAGTTATAGTAACAGCCCCTCTGCACATCTAAACTCTGGCAACCAGTGGTCTGTTCTCCACAACTGCAATTTTATCTTTTGGAGAATGGCTTATAAATAGAACTGCACAGTATGTGACCTTTAGAGATTGATATATTTCATGTGGCATAACACCCTTGAACTTCCCCCAAGCTGTTACATATGGCAACAGTTCTTTCCTTTTTATTCCTGAGTAATATTCCACTGTATGCATAGTAATTAATCCATTAACCTGTTGAAGGATATTGGGGTTGTTTCCAGGCTTGACTATTGCCAACAACATTACTTCAAGTGCTTGTGTACAGGTTTTGTGTACACATACGCTTTTGTTTCTGTAGGGTAAATAGGCAGGAGTGTGAAGATTGAGTCGTATGGTGAGTGTACTCCAACTTACAAGAAATTTCCCAACCTTTTGTAGAGTGACTGCATCATTTTTTATTCCTACCAGCAGTGTGTGTGAGTTCCAGCTTGTCTGCATCCTTCTCACCTCCTGATGGTCTCAGTGTTGTGACTGTACCCTGTCTAGCAGGTGCACAGAGGCATAGCACTCCTGATTCAAATTCTGGTCTTCATACCCAATCGCTGGCCACTGTTTACTTCTCAGAGTCCTCAAACAGCTGCCCCACCCATTCTTTCTGAATGTGTCGAGAGGCATTTGGGGGACACACAAGGTAAAATATGCTTACTCCCTCTTACCCACAACCAGAACCCCTGGCCATTTTTAAATATCAGGTAATATGATATGCACTGAATGAAAATTACCAGCTTCCACTGTTCCTAACTATTGCTATAAAAATTGTTCCAATCCTTGGAGGTCAAGGTCAACATCACTTCTTCTAAGAGGGTGTCTCTAACCTCTGATCTTCCACAGCATTGACTGTTGCCTCAGTCGTAGCAGCTGTCAGTCTTTCCTCTAGATATTTAGTGCCATCTAAAAAAAAAGCAAGAGCAACAAAAATAAAAAAAAAAAAAACTCCTCACTTTGTTTTCATCTTCCTTGAATTTCCTGCAGAAGTCATCAACCAGCTCAATATAACCGCTAAATCCCTTTGCAGGTTGTTTTTAAAGATGAAAGAGGAAATCAGGACTTTGGGTCTTACTACGGTGTTGAGGTCCATGAGAACCACCACCTGGGAAATTTATAAAGGACTCACAGTTCTGGGAGATGGTATAAAGGAGAGACACATCTGTTTCACCCACAGTTCCGGAGGAGGGCAAGTCCAAGTTCGCCAGTGGCAGACCTCTGCACAGGGCCTGCTTGCTGCATTAGACCGTGGCCGAGGGCCGCACGTGGTGAGACAGAGCAGCAGTGCTGACTCAGGGCTCGCTTCCTCTTCTTATAAAGCCACGGATGTCACTCTATGAGACCCCACTCTTGTGACCTCTTCCAACCCTGACGACCTCCCAAGGGTCCCAGCTCCAAATGCCAGCAACATAGGAATCGGGGGATTCCGTTTCCATCACGTGAACTCTGCAGGGCACACAGTCTAGAGTAAAGGCGCATTTCCCCCTTCTCTTGGAAACCACCTGAAGGTCACCAGAGATGTGAAATGGAAATGAAAGTGGCCGTTGTTTTAATTAAAGAGAACACGAAAATGCCTGTGGACAGGGAAGAGACTTAGTAGGCAACCTACTATGGGAATTTAGAGACAAAGATGGCCACTCAGACACAACAGGATGTTCTCAGGAAAACCTCCTTGGATAAACCACTGTTTTTCTTCCAAAGAGCCCACCTAGGAACTTCTCCCACTCAAAGATGAGTAATAATTAGAAAGAATAACATTCCCATGAGAGTAAACTTAGACGCAGATCCTCCCAAACGGAGCCAGGGTGCACACCTTGTAGCAGCGATGAGAGATCATCCTGGGACAGACCACCTGACTAAGCCGCTCGCCACAGAAACTGTGAGAATATAAATGTTGGCTGTTTGTAGTTGTTGACTTTTAGGGTTGTTTATTACAGCAACAGACAGTACAGATCCCATGGTAACATAAATGTTGGTAATGTTCTAAACTCTGTAGCTCTTTTATAGATTCACAAAGAACATTGATATTTAAAAAGACAGAGGTCTTTTATAAAGAATGCCCACCAAATTCCATTTGTCCTATTGTGACTCAAGTTAATTTGACTAAACTTTTTGTGATGAAACACCTGTTCGCCTTTTACCATATGATGCTATTTCAAGACACATTAGTAGGGAGATATATTAAATTCTTTATGATTAGTAAAAAATGTGACAGGGCCAGAAGAGAGGATACTATGTAGAAATAATTCACTAATAAATAACAGAAAACTCAAATTTTAATGATCAAATAAATTTAAACTCATTTTTCTGACCTGAAAAGAAGTCTGGAGATAGGCAGCTGTTGGCACTGGTTGAGGAGCTTGAAGACCTGGTCAGAGTCTCTGTGACCCTTGGTCCTTTTCCGTGCTTGATACCGCTGGGTGGCAAGAAAGACATAATAGTAATTGCCAAGTCACGAAGAAATCAAATACCAGTGGTGTCAGTTATAGATGTCCTTTTTTGAATCACAAAAACCAAACATCTAGGAAGACTTTCACTTACATTGTATTAGCCAATTTTGTATTACCCTAATGAAATACCTGAGCAGGCTTCTAATGAAGAAAATGGGCTTTTGTAGCTCATAGTTTTGGATGCTGAAAGTCCAAAGACCACTGTGCAGACTTTTGTGAGGGCCTCATGGTGTGTGGTAGAAACTCATGTAGGAAGAAGAAATCACACCTTGAAATAGGAAGACAGACAGAGCTGGGAGAGGCTGGCTTTTTTTTTTTTTTTTAAGATCTATTTATTTATTTTGAAAGTCAGAGTTACACAGAGAGAGGAGAGGCAGAGAGAGAAAGAGAGAGGTCTTCCATCTGATGGTTCATTACCCAATTGGCTGCAATGGCCAGAGCTGCGTCGATCCAAAGCCAGGAGAGAGGAGCTTCTTCCAGGACCCCCAAGCAGATATGGGGCCTAAGGACTTGGGCCTTCTTCTATCTGCTTTACCAGGCAACAGCAGAGAGCCTGATTGGAAATGGAGCAGCTGGTTCTTGATCAAGTGCCCATATGGGATGCCAGCACTTCAGGCCAGGGCATTAACCTGCTACACCACAGCACCAGCCCAAGGGCCGGCTTTTATATGATCCACTCATGCAAACTAACCAGGATCCCACAAGAAATACCTTCATCCCTTTCCTGGGCATGTTTCAGTTGATATAAGAGCTCCAACTAGGTCCCATCTCTTAAAAGTTTCATACCAGGGGCTGGTGTTGTGCCATAGCCAGTAAAGCTGCAGCCTGGGACTCTGGCATCTCATATGGGCACTGGTTTGAGTCCCAGCTACTCTACTTCCTATCCAGTTCTCATGTGGGAGACGCAGAAGAGGCTCCTGGCTCCTGCCTTTAGCCTGGCCCAGCCCTGGCCATTGTGGCCATTTAGGGAGTAAACAAAAGGATGAAAGATCTCTCACGTGGTGTGTGTGTGTGTGTGTGTGTGTGTCCCTTTGTCTCTCTCTCTCTCTCTGTCTCTTCCTCTCTCTCTGTGCCTCTGCCTTTCAAATAAATTTAAAAAAAATAAATCTTTTAAAAAAAAGTTCCATACCACCACTCAGTACCACTTCCTGGGGACCAAGCTTCCAACACGTGAGCCTTTGGGGACACAGCCACATCCAAATAATAGCATGTATTTTATTCCCCATAACTACATTGCCTGTCCACTAATATGTGTGGGAGAGGGTGGAAAACTGAGTACTCACCTGGGGCTAGGCACATTTCCGCCTTGAAGAAAAACGACATCTACTAGCAGGAAGAAGGGATAAATGGATATTGAGTAGGCCTATAATAGAATGCATGCAGCGAAGAAATCCATCTTTGCTCCCAGAAGAACAATTCCAAGTTCATGCGTACTCCAGATGCATGTTCTCATGAAAAAAGCTATAAACCAATGCAGAGGCAGAAATCAAAATGTTTTCAAGGCCAGCTGCTGCCGAGGGAAAGATATTGGCAAGGGGAACATAAGAAGCAATTGTAGAGTAAAGGGTTAATCGCGGTTAGGAAGAAAATCTCTCAGGAATCACTCAACTGGGATGGGGATGTCGCTCTTTCCCTGCCCAAACTCAGACATTCCAAAAATCTGCCTCTCTTAACAGTGAACATGAACATGAAGCTGGAACAAACCTATTTGCATCTAAACAGAGAAATAAATCAGAAGAATGGAAACTGATAGGAAAATGCAAACCCAGCTAATGAACTTGAACTTCAAGCAGTTTCAGGATGAATAACCAAGAAGGCTTTGCAATTAGTGTGTCAGAGGTAAAGACAGAAGTGAGATAGGTACTGTTGAGGCACAGAAGAGAATCAGAGGATGACCACAGAAGGGAAGGCAGGATGGGAGCCCCTTAGCTAGAATCAAAACAAGTGTTTTCCAGTCATTTTTGACCAAGAGTTTCATGAATGAAACAGGTGTTTGTATGAATGAATGCTAATCAGTTTGTGATGCTATCAGTGCAATGGCTGTGTCTAATAATAACTCCTGAGCACATTCTAGGGCCAGAATTAGAATTGCCTGCTTTGCTTACATTATCTTTGGTCTCACAATGACTTTTGCATACAATTGCTATTTCCACCAGCACATATGTGAAACTTGCCCAAACCCACAAGAGTAGTAAGTGGCAGATGCCGGATTCTGACGCAAATCTGTAAGTTGACAAAGTCTAAGTATTTTCCCTACTACCACAGGCTGCCCTTGCTCGCTGCAGGCAGTCTCTACCAATAGCATTTTCTTCTTCGTACTTTGTTGAACAGATTTGAAATGCTCAGTAAACTCACTTCAATCCAGCCCTCAACACTTCACACCGTGATCCTTTCACTTTTATAATTTTTAAAAACTAGTGGCATGGGAACCTATTAGAGACCCTAAGTCAGGTCCTAAGGAATCTTACAGGTGGTTTTGATCAGAAGACTGACAGATCTGTGCATTGCTAGGTGCTTGTGGCCCCTCTAGACTAACATAATACAAGCCTAACCCCCAAGGAGATGGTACAAAGAGTTGGGGCTCTGGGGAGGTGATTCCCAGGAGAGGGGCGCTTTCATGGACAAGATTAGTACCCTTAAAGAGACCCCAGGAGCTTCCCTGTACCTCCCACCTCAGGAGAACGTGGCCAGAAGGCGTCAGCTATGAGCAGAGAGTAAGCTCTCCCTAGACAATCTGCAGGGCTTTAGCATTGAACTTCCTGGCCTCCCGGGAGGAGTACTGTGAGAAATACATGTCCATGATTTATGAATCACTCAGGTTATGGTAGCTTGTTACAGCAGCCCAAGCAGACTACAACGCCCCTCTTTGTGGCTACCAGGATGCATGACCAAAGTTCCGGCAGCTGTGACTCTTTGGGGTTTCTAATGTGAGTTAAAAAAAAACAAAATCATTTGGTCTGGGAATTTTTGATACTGTGCTGGTACAACTCATGATAGAAATTGGGTAATTACTTCCTTTTCTGCCTGAATCACATAGAAAGCTTTTGCAAAGCTATTACATGGAGTCCCCAGTGCCTTCCCTAATTGTGCATCCTTCTCTGTGCAAGGAGGAAGTTTGAAGCCCCAGTGATACTATCAGCAATATTTCTCCTTCTCATGAGAGTTGGGCAAGATGAACAGAGTAGGGCAATGGTCAGTTGTTGGTTTGGCACCTTTTTATTTTTTAGTTTTACCTATTTATTTTTATTTGAAAAGCAGAATAACAGACAAATCTTCCAGCCACTGGTTCATGCCACAAATGCTGGTAAACAGCTGGGGTGAATACCAGTAGTCAGGAACTATATTTAGGTCTCCCACATAGGTGGCAGGGACCCTACTCTTGAACCATCACTTGCTGCCTTCCAGGGTGAGCTTTGACAGGAAGCTAGATCAGAAGTACAGCCAGGACTCAAAGCTAGGCACTCTGACATGAGCTGAGGCTGTCCAAACAACAGCACAGCTGCTGCACCACATGCCTGCCTGATGTCTATACCCTTAAGGAAAGTACTGGAAAGATCTCTGTGTGCCTTCCCAGGAGAGAGGCTATGGATTAGCTGCAAAGGAAACACCCAAGTATGTCTGTGAATTTCCTGTGAAAAGTTTGTCTTGCCTAAACATTATACTTATTTGTTTTTTATTAATAAAGAAGAGAAGGAAAGTCTGTTGGTGTCCCTGTGAGATTTTAAAAAAGCAAGCTGGGGAGCAGACACTTGGTGCAATGGTTAAGACACCATATGTGACACCCCTATTCCATGTCAGAGTGCCTGGATTTGAGGCCTGACTTCTCTTTCAATTCCAGCTTCCTGCTAATGTGCGAGCTGGGAGCAGGTGATGGCCCAAGTACTTGCATCTCTGTCAACAACACTGGAGACGTGGGTTGAGTTCTGGGCTCCCAGCTTAGCCCAGCTCTGGCTGTTGTGGGCCTGTGGAAAATGAACCATAAATGGAAGATCTCTCTCTCTCTCTCTCTCTTTCAAATTCTCTCTCTTAATATCTCTCTCTTTCTCCCTGTCTCTACCTTTCAAATAAAATGAAAATAAAAGAGAATTTTACTTTTTAAAAAAAATAAAAACAAAAAGCAAGCTGGAATGAGAGTTTCTTATAAAACCTACTCCAAATTATGTAGAGACTTATGTTTGAATAACACAATTAGCCTGCAGTTTCTGCACTGAGGAAAACAATAAACGGAGTGAGAAACATCCCTCCATCAGGTGGACACCTGGCCATACGGGCAGAGACATGGCTGCAGAGAGCCTTCAAAGAGCAAGAAAACTGAGCCTTTTCTGGGGCCCTGAACCGTTTGGAAGATCAAAGATCCAAAGCGTTCACCTTCAAAAGAGGGTGGGAAAGCCACCACGCATATAACATACGGGCATTTCTGGACATGGCATCTCCCTCTCACTGTGATTCAAACAATCAGATTAGGATTTGGACTAAAAGGCAGACGTCTCCCAAGTTTCGGCAGATCTAACAAACCCACATAAGAGGTGGGAATAGGTTCCTGTCACCCTTTTGTCCAGGCGTCTAGTCTTGCCTTTCGGGCCTCCAAAATTGACATAATCATCAATAAATTCTTATTGTTTTTTCTAAAAAGGAAATTAAAGGAAAGCCAGTCCCTCTCTGCTGTTATAGGCAAAGCTGGTTATTTCCAAGGAAATATTATTGGAGGGAAAATGTAACATACAGGGACAAGAAAAGGCGTGTAGTGTGCACGGTGGTGAGACGATCCTCGTTGTTGGAGGAGCTCAGTAGTGGTGAGGGTGTGAACGTTCTCTGCTTTGATGATTATCAGGATTCTTGATGAGTGGGTAGTTCTCTTCTGGTTATCAACCCAAATATCACAGTGATCTGAACCACACAATGTTACGAGGGCAAAGATGCTCCCAGTCTAGTATTTGTCAAATTTTATTTAGCTCAAAGGTTGTATTAGGAAAGAAGAAAAGACGGAAGGAAGGAAGGAAGGAAGGAAGGAAGGAAGGAAGGAAGGAAGGAAGGAAGGAAGGAAGGAAGGAAGAAAGGGAATGTGAGAGAGAGGGAGAAGGGAGGGAGGGAGGGGGGAGGGAGGGAGGGAGGACTGAAGGGGGGTGAGGGAATAGGAACAGTCATTTGTGCAAAGTCAGAGCTGCCAGGCCAACTTTCTAGCACCAAGGGAAGACTTGAGGAAAGACGTTTTCCTCTTAAAGCAGTTGGGATGGAAAGCTGACCCCCAGTGATGTGTACGAACTAATCAAACTTCCTGAGAGAAAACATGAGATGAATGGGGCTGGCGCTGTGGCGCATCAGGTTAAAGCCCACCCGCATCCCATATGGGTGCCGGGTCGAATCCCGGCTGCTCCACTTCCAATCCAGCTCCCTGCTAATGCACCTGGGAAAAGTGCTCGGGCCCCTGCACCCATGTGGGAGACCTAGAAGCAGCTCCTGGCTTTGGCCTGGCCCAGCCCCAATTGTTGTGGCCATTCCGGGAGTGAACCAGCAGATAGAAGGCCTCTCTCTGTCTGTCTCTACCTCTCTCTGTGACTTTGTCTTTCAAATAAATAAAAATAAATCCTTAAAAAAACTGAATGAAATCCAGCGCTAGAAGCAGTCAGGAAATGGATCTTCACAACAAGAGAATGAGCACGAGGAAGTGTGGTTAGGTTCAGCCGATGGCCTTTATCCTGTTGTCAGAACCAAGCTCCAGAACTGAGGTGGGCGTGGCCCACCAGCGGCCTGAGTGCAAGCAGCAGGTGAGGCTGTCCACAGTCCAGTCCTGCCGTCGGCCCAGAGAAGTTCTGCAGTGTCTCCTATCAGAGGAACAGCGTCAGCACAGGGAAGCATGTGAAGAACACGGCCAGACCCCCAGTCCTCTGAGCCAAGTTTTTGTCTTGGGCAAATTCTCAATTATACACCACGTTTAGCCAGAATGGGCCCACTGGGATTTGTATAAAAGGAAAATGGCAGCGGGATTTTTGGCCTGGTGGTTAAAATGTCCTTGGCTCACGTTGGAGAGCCTGAGATGGAGGCCCAGCTCTACTCCTGACTCCAGCTTCCTGCTCATGCACTCCCTGGGAATCCCTGGTGATGGCCCAAGTGACTGAGTTCTGGCCACCCACAAGGGAGACCTGGATTAAGTTCCTGGCTCCTAGTTTTGAGCCCCTGAGCTGAGGCTATGCAGACATTTGGGGAATGAGCCAAGTACACTGTGTGCTCTCTCTCTCTCTCTCTCTCTCACTTTCAAATAATGTTTTTCAATTTTATTTTAAAGGCAAATGTTTGGAAACTGAGCTGAAGACCACAGGTGAACTTATGGAGGTGATCACAGCAGGTGCACAGAGAATAGGGCTGGGAATGGAGTCCACACTCGGGGGAGGGACAGGAACTACTAACAGTGACCACTCACCATGCACTTACTTACCACAGGCGGGGCTCTCTAAGGCACTTTATAGCAAGTGAATCTAAGCATCACCATGCCCCACCATGACGTATATATTATTATGCTCATTTTCCCAATACAGAAAACAGAAGCTCAGAGAGGGTGAATTTACACAAAGGTAAGCTAGAAAACCAGTGTTATCTCATTCGTTCAGCAGACCTGTAATGGGCCTCTAAGGTCTGGCAGGCCCGTGCTAGGAGCTAAGGGTTGGGTGGGAAAAGAAGAGTCACTTCCACACGCATTGAGCTCATGATCCAGAAAGGACATTGGCAAGGAACAATTACAGTGGCATCTGATAACCTGGCAGAAATACAGGATGTCCTGCACATCACAGATAGCCAGCCAACCCAGGAAGGGGTCACTGGCCTGGCTTCAAGGTCTCCCACTCTCCTGACGCTGAACAAGGCCTCATCAGCTAACATCCACCTCCCAGCACCTAATAACCGTCTTGCTAAGGAGAGCTTCAAGTTCAAGTGGTGTGGGCTTCCAAGTGGAAAGGAGAAGCTTCCTCTCTAGGCTCAGGGCTGGAGAGGGAGGAGGTCAAGCCGACCGAATGTTTAACATTTCATTTGTCTAATAACATAGAGATCAATTACACCCAGCATGTAAATTTCCTTTGGGGAACTTGAGCAGCGCTACAGAAGCAATTGCCTTGTCTCAGGTACAAAGAATGAGTCTCCCAACACGGTAATACACCCAGGAGATCCCTGCGGGGCGGCAGCTGCTAGATTTTCCTCCAGCCATCCCCCTCCCATTAAATTTCCCAGGGAGATTGTTCCCCTCCTAAACCCTCTAACATCTTCTGGGCATCCAGGTCCTTAACTCGGCAAGGAAAATCATCTTCTTGCAATAGACACCTATGAAGCTTTCCCCTTCTTTCTTTTTTTATTTTTTAAAGATTTATTTATTTATTCAAAAGTCAGAGTTACACAGAGAGAGGAGAGGCAGAGAGAGAGAGAGAGAGAGAAAGAGAGAGAGAGAGATCTTCCATCCACTGGTTCACTCCCCAGATAGCCGCGACAGCCAGAGCTGTGCCGATCCAAAGCCAGGATCCAGGAGCTTCCTCCGGGTCTCCCACGTGTGTGCAGGGGCCCAAGGACTTGGGCCATCTTCTACTGCTTTCCCAGGCCATAGCAGAGAGCTGGATTGGAAGTGGAGCAGCCAGGTCTCAAACCGGTGCCCATATGGGATGCCAGCGCTTCAGGCCAGGGCATTAACCACTGCGCCACAGCCCTGGCTCCATCCCCTTCTTTCTATTTCTCCTTCTGTCTCTTCCCCTCCTCTCTGCTCTTTTTTGTCTTTCGCAGTCCTAACCAGCTTCCTCCTTCTACTGTCTCCAGCTTGTATCTTCTGTAACCTTTTTCTCTTCTTCACCCTCCTCAATAACATCAACCAAAAGGGAAGCAAAAGGAGGCCAGACACCTCCCACCTGCCTCACCTTCTCTCCCCGGGGCCCATCCCCCAGCTCAGCGATTCATGCACCTGCTGTACTTGCTCTCCCCTCAGGATACCAGGATTCGCAAAGCTTCCAGGGGGATTCTGACGGGCTGCAAACTCTCTCAGACATGAGACATGGGTGCTCACGGTGAACAGGATTTTCAACCCAGTGCCAGACCCAAGGAATTTGGGGTAAATATACGTCTATTTTTTTAAAGATTTATTTATTTATTTGAAAGTCAGAGCTACACAGAGAGAGAAGGAGAGGCAGAGAGAGAGAGAGAGGTCTTCCTCCATTGGTTCACTCCCCAAATGGTCGCAATGGCCAGAGCTGCGCCTAACAGAAGCCAGGAGCCAGGAGCTTCCTCCAGGTCTCCCACGCAAGTGTAGGGGCCCAAGGACTTGGGCCATCTTCTGTTGCCTTCCCAGGCCGTAGCAGAGAGCTGGATCAGAAGTGGAACAGCCAGGATTAGAACCGGCACCCAAATGGGATGCTGAAACTGCAGGCAGCAGCTTAACTCACTACACCACAGTGCCGGCTCCTATAGGTTCATTTTTAATTTTCAAATCTTAGATCAAATTCCAGGCTAATTTCTTCAAAACAGGGCCCTTGCCCCTGTTGCCAGTCTCAAATGCAGATCATCATACTGGAAGTAATCTAAACATAAGGATTGCGCTAGAAAGTAGCTCGAGCTGCTCAAAAAGAGGAAAGAGAAAAACAAAGAGAACATTTAACTCAGTGACCTAATTCACACATTATGTTAACCTGTCAAGTGCCACCAGATAATTTATTACATCTATTAGAGATAATTACTCCGGTCAAAACTCTACCAGCCCCTTTAACAGGTGCTCTCCGGGAAGGCAGCAGGGGAAGCCACCTCCATGAAATTTCTTTCTTTAAAGATCTATTTATTTGAAAGGCAGAGTGACGGGGGGGAGACAGAGAAATATTTTCCATCCACTGGTTCAATCCCCCCAAAGTGGCCACAGTGGCCAGGGCTAGGCCAGGCCAAAGCCAGGAACAGGGAGCTCTATCCAGGTCTCTCACATGGGTGGCAGCAGCCCAAGTACTTGAGCTGTCTTCCACTGCTTTCTCAGGGGCATCAGCAGGGAGCTGGATCGGAAATGGAGATAGACGCTGGGACTCCAACTGGTGATCCAGTATAGGATGCTGGTGTTGCAAGCACAATGCATGTAACATAAAGCATAATGTTGTACCATAATGCCAGTCCCACCATAGACTTTTTGAAGACCACTCAGATGCATAGATTTCAAAATTTTGGCACCCAAATAAGCATAATTCTAATTCCATGCTCCATGAATATTTTATGGTTCCCTTATTTTTGCAGCAACTGCTTCATGTGACTGCCACGCTGCCCACAAGCAAGGACAAGACGATGCCCTCTGCAGAGCCTGCTCCATGGAGGAACTCCTGGCGTTCGCCTTCTCTATCCCTGCTGTAAGCCCCAGAGCATCTAAGTGACTTTCCTGGCAACAACCCCACAGCTGTTTCCTAGAAAGCAATGCATTGGCCCGAGTGAGTGACCGGGCGCCCCTGAGAAGGTGCACAAGGCAGCCTTGTCCCTTGTTGTCAAGCTCAGTCAACTGCCCGGGAGGAAGCTCCTGCTGAGTTGTCCTAAGCTCCTCACAGTGACTGACAGCCTGAGACAGCAGCAGCTGCCAGGTCAGGGGGCAGAGCCACGGAACCCTCGTCTGGGATCTCCATGTACAAGCAGACAAGGCCCTGCCAGTCATGACAGTCCCTCATCAGGAAAACAAAGCCTTCCAGCCCTCAGGTTCATGGATTCCGAGGCTTGACTCACAGGACCGTCACACAACTACTTGCAGAGCCAGGCCAACTTGGGAAACTGCTGCTTCCTGGAGTTCAGTAACCTTGACCTTGCATGCTCTTGGAGCAGACTTGAGGTTGTAGGAACTATACGTCTCAGTTGACGACAGGAAAACCTACGTGTGAAAAGGGAAGTGGCACAATGACAGAGAAACCGAAAGTTGCAATTCCCCGAGGCATTGCAGTTTGTTACCTGCTGAGTCTCATGGCCTCCATGAAGACTTCCCCAGCTTGCTCATCAGACTGTTCTCCTGATGGTTAGACAAGCAAGTGCATTTCGGCTGACACACCCCTTCTCAGCCTGCACGGGACACCTGGACTCTGAGGTGCATTTTTGACCTCCACAGAGCCACATGCACATGCCTTCCTCTTCATGCTCATTCTGCAGAGATGAAGCTCTCACACGTTTTGCCTCAAAATAACGCAACTTTGCAGAGCACTTCCACGTGTGTTATCTGTATGTGTGGACTTGTGCATTGTTTCGCTATCCATCAACCATCCTGTCAAGAAAAGCGGTACAGTTTGTGACCCTCTTCTACAGATAATAACACAGAAGCCCAGGCATGTTAAATATTTTGATAGTAAATATCAGAGCCTCTGCAGACACCTCCATGATCATCCAACTTGATGTCCTGTTCATTTGAGTTCAGAACAACAGCAAGTTCTACCCTGAGCTACTACTTCACTTGGGGTCCCAGATTTGTTAATATGAGATGGGCTTACTAGGCTGAGATAAGTGTCAAATCCTAGCTCATGGTCAGGGTCAATGTCTACAAACTACATCAAAGGTCCAGAGTTGGACTTGGAATTCTGAGAGCAGGCTAAACCCAGGACCCGCAGATGCTACCCTCAATGAAGCTCTTACTATGCAACTAAACATGACTGCCATTGGTTCACGTGATCTTCAAAAGGTTCATGGAGGGGGCAGGCATCAGGGGGGCAACAGGGTAAGCTCCTGCTTGGGATGCCCTTGTCCCCTTCAGAGTGCTGGTTCGACTCCTAGTACCTCTGGTTTTGATCCAGCTTCCTGCTAATGAATCCTAGGAAGCAGCACGGGATGGCTCAAGTGCTTGGCCCCCGTCACCCACATGGGAGACCTGAATGAAGTTCCAGGCTTCTGGCTTTGGTCTGGCCCAGTCTTGGCTATTGCAAGCATTTGGAATAAACAAGGAGGTGGAAGATCTCTCACTCTCTCATTTATTCTCTCTATAGCTCTGCCTTTCAAGTAATTTTTAAAATTGATGGGAAATGTGTATTATGAAAAAAAATCATAGATTACAAATTTTTGTACCCAAATAAACTTCTCTTTTAATTCCACTTGCCATGAAGTTTCCTCTTGGAAGCTGGGTATCATGTTGGAAGCAAGAATTCTTCAGGCTGCCTCAGAGTGTAATTGGTCCGTATTCTTGCTCCCTGTGTGTGACCCAGGAGCACAGACATCACCTGAGACCTTGTGAAAAAGCAGAATCTTCACTACACCCCAGAGGCAGAGTCAGCAAAAGCCCCTGGCAGGTGGTGTGCACCCTGTAGCTTGAAAACACTGAATTTGAATTTATTTCTTTGAAGGGAGCCTACTCAATTAAACAGGATATGCTTTTAAATTATTCCTTTATTTCCTTTGTGGGAATAACACTAGCTGTTGGTATGAGAAGATCCTGGGAATTGTATGCTAGTGACTGACTATAATATAACTGAAGGACAAATAGTTGACATTAACAAAACAGTGTTAAAATCTATACTACAGTTATTAGTATCTATATAAGAACTATACAAGCAAAAGCAATAGAAATCAAATAAAGTCATAACTATATAGGTGTTTAATTTCTGTACTTCTCTGAATGCTCCTCCATCCTTGTGGGGAGCAACTCGGACTAGACTAAGTTACTGGAATTAAGACTTATTCTATGCATCTGCTCTCCCACAATATGGAGCTGGGAGAGAAGAAAACAGCTTCTACACAGCTGCCTCCAGTTCAGCCAATAAACTGTAGGACTTGCTCCTGATTGGAGGAGAGCAGCGTGCTCGGCGTGTGGGCAGCCGAGTTGGGATTGGCGGAGGAGGACTATATAGGAGGAGAGAGACGGCATGCACGGGGAACATCTAAGGGAACACCTAAGGGAACACCTGTGCAGCCCCCGAGAGAGCCGGCCGGCGGTGTGCCGCTCCCCTGCGGAAGTGGGGAATGTGGCAGGGGGAACCGCCCTTCCACGGAGGTGGAAGGGACAGTAGCCAACCCGGGAAGAACCAGCAGCAAACCCGGGGAGGGCCGAGCAGACGAGAGAACAGCGCAGGGTCCTGTGTCGTTCCTCCACGAAGAGGGGGAGCGACATAATGGTGCCGTGACTCGGATATGAAGCCTAGGCAGGTTTAGTGTCGTTCCTCCACGAAGAGGGGGAGCGACAATCCTTGAGGTTTTGTAGGCATTGGTGACATGGGTGCAACTTCCTGTTCATTATAGCAATGAGTGTCAGCCCCACCCACCACTGTCTACTGAACACCAGGAGCACACATGTAGGGGTCAAGAAAAAGCCGTGAAAGCCAGTGCAGAGCACCTGTGATGTGTGAGGTCCAAGGAGCCCCTTAGTCAGCTTCATGGGAAGAAGAGTGAAGTTAACAGGTCTTCTCATTTTCCTTAACTTGAACTTGAGAAGCTAAAAGATGAGGTTCTTTAGTTTATTTTCATCTACTTGAAAGGCAGCATAACAGAGAGAGACAGAGAGAGAGAGAGAGAGCACGTGGCTCACTCCCCAAATGTCTGAATAGACCCAGCTCAAGGACTCAAAACCAGGAGCCAGAAACTCCATCCAGGTCTCCCCTGTGGGTGACCAGAACCTGGAATATCATCCATGGCCTCCCGGGATGCATGGG
This sequence comes from Oryctolagus cuniculus, assembly GCF_964237555.1. Taxonomy (NCBI): domain Eukaryota; kingdom Metazoa; phylum Chordata; class Mammalia; order Lagomorpha; family Leporidae; genus Oryctolagus; species Oryctolagus cuniculus. The sequence continues at coordinate 115,010,882 of NC_091432.1, forward strand.
TGGAGCAGCCAGGATTGGAATCGGCACTCTATATAGGATGCAGGTGTTCCACGTGGTGGCCTCACTGGCTGGGCCAAAATGCCCGCCCCTAAGAGGTGAGGTTTTTACAAGCCAATGTCATTGATTGTTCACCGCCCGGTTCCGAGCAGGATGTTGGATGTTCGCCCTCGGCCCTCCCATTGTCCTTTCCCTGCTTCTCACCGTCCTGCCTCTGTTTTTTTGCTTCTCTTCCTCATGCAGTTTGCTCCCCACCCCCACACACATACACAAGGTTGCATTTCCAAAGTTGAAGAAAGGTGAAGATGCCTCCTGTGCGGAGGGCCTGGGACAGAAACTTCTGCAAAGACATTTGTGTTAATTACCACATGAATGTCTTATCCCTGGGAAAGCTCAGCAAACCTGACCGCCTTCCTGCAGGCAAACACCTGCTAGAGCTGGCAGCAGACCTGGCCTCTGGCTTAGTTCAGTGGCAATGAGAGTGCTGGACAGGAGCCCACTAATGGCTTCCGTGCAGGTGTTCAGCATAATAGGGTGTTAATTGGGTAACAGGTGGAAGCCCAGAGGGTGCAGTGAGCAGCAGAGTGAGCAGGGCAGAAGCCGACTGTCAGAACCTAATTTTAAACAGAGTGGAATTTTCCTTCTCCTTGCTTCAGCTTGGGCTCAGAAAACTCAATAGAGCTGAACAGAGCATCATCATTTACAACAAATTCATAGCTGCTTCCTAAGTGCCCAGCACTGTGCTCAACACAACACACACTTTACCCATAATCTTCTAAGCATTTCTGCTGGACGAGTATGAGAAGTGCAGTCGCTAAGAATGCAGAAGCCAGGGCTCAGAACAAGAGGAAGGAGTTCAAGGGCATAGGGCTGGTGCATGGCGGAGCTAGTTATCCACCTGAGCTCTACTCCACTGCACTGCACTCTCGAGAGCTCTGTTCTTCTTAAGAGAGCCAAGAAGCTCCCCGTGAAGTAGGCAGGCATACAGGTTAAAATTGATCAGATTTGTGAACTGGAAGACCACGCCTTTGCCACGCCCCTGTGTGACCTCATGCCCCTACCTGATGCCTTCGCCATGCCCACATATGGCCTCATTCCCCTACCTGGCCACACCTGGGTGACCACCAGCCAATCAGGTTAATTAACCACTCCCCTTTGGAAGTGGGTTAAAAGCCGGGACACGGTGTGGTCCAGTGGCCCTTCTTCCCTGGCCTCTTGTCAGGAGGGGGCTTGCTGTAGCCCCGGCCTCCAGGGCTCATGGCCTTCGGGCCATGTGCTCTAGGCTTCCTGGCCCAGATACAGGCCTAGATGCTCTTCCACGTGGCTGGTTCCTGGTGCTTGGTATGAACCCCTAATTACCTCTCTCTCTTAAATAAAGCTCTCACTCTCCTATGCATCTTTCTCACTAAATAAAAGCTTAAAACGTACCATGCTGCCTCATTTATCTGTGCCGGTATTTAGAATTCTTCTCTAAATATTCGGCAAGAACCCTCTTGGGCTTATTAATATCAAGGATTTAGTAATAAGCCCATGGTGAAATTGTAAGGCACCCCAAATTCCGGTAGCACATGTGGCACCCCGGTTAGCATTTCTAGAGAACTTTAAAGGAGCCACATTTAAATGTAAATTTTAGGGGGTCTTTTCTGATTTCACCTGGGCCACTTGTTGGTCACCTACATCTGGAATGTTTTTATCCTACATGTCCATCAAACTACTAAGAAGCTAGAACCCTGTGAGAACTGGCTGACTCGGGGATCTGCAAGCTACCCCTCAAATCCAAGCCTAGCCCTGTTCTTGTAAATAAAGCTTTATTGGAACATAGCTATATGCTAACATATGTTCATGCTATAAATGCAGAACTCAGTGCAACAGTTGCCCACTTTATCCACAGGTGATACCTCCCAAGGCCCCCAGTGCACCCCCGAAACCACAGACAAGTATCAAACTCTATATACTGTGTTTCTCCTGTACAGGAATACCCATGATACAGGCTAATTTATAAATTAGGCACACTAAGAGATTTACAATAATGACTAATAATAAAAAGGAACAATTATAACAATATACTATAATGAAAATTATATCAATGTGATCTCTGTCTTTTGAAAGAGTTGAGAAAATATTTTCAGACTTCAGTTATCCTGGATAATCAAAACCTCAGACAAGGGGGGCCACCAGAGTTGCAGGAGACCACACATCCCACAAAGCCTCCCATGCTTACTATCTAACCCAATGCAGAAAGATGGCCAATCTGTGCTACATAAATCATTGCCCCTGAGCCTCACTGCAGACAGCTCGCTATGAATCATGACTCAGTGTGGCCAAAGAAACTGAGGGAGTTTGGCCTGAAACAGAGAAAACTCAAGGGCACAGGCTTGACATCATGGAGAAGTAAGTTAGTGTGCAGACCGATGGGTGGAAATTTCCAGGACCTGTTTTTGGTCCCATAGAAAGAATTTTTTGTTCCTATGGTTTCTGAGTTCACTTCTAAGGTAATGAGCTCTCTGGCACTGCAAGTACTCAAATAATGTCACAGAGGTGACCGTACATCATCTCTATGTTCCTTTACAACTCCTATGCTCTTATATGACTATGTGAATTTCTTTTTAAGATTTATTTATTTATTTGAAAGACAGAGAGAGAGAGAGAGAGAGATAGTGACAGAGACAGAGACAGAGAGATCTTCCATCCACTAGTCTACTCCCTGAATGGTTGGGGAGCTGGGCCCATCTGAAGCCAGAAGGCAGGAGGTTTTTCCAGGTTTTCCACATGGGTGCAGGGGTCCAAGCACTTGGGTTCTCTTCTGCTGCTTTCCCAGGAGCATTAGCAGGGAGCTGGATTGGAAGTGGAGCAGCCAGGATTCGAACCTGTGACTCATCATTATATGCATCAGAAATTCAAGTAAAACACATATTTTAATTTACTTTTTAAAAGTTTTTTTTTATTTGAAAGACAAAGTTACAGAGAGGGAGAGACAGAAAGAGAGATCATTTATCTGTTGGTTTACTCCCCAAATGAACACAATGGCCAGGGCTGGGCCAGGCTGAAACCAGAAGCCTAGAACTCCATCTGTGTCTTCCCATATGCATAGCAGGGGCCAAAGCATTTGGGACATCTTCCACTGCTTTTCCAGGTACGTTATCAGAGAGCTGGATCAGAAGCAGAGCAGAGCTGGTGCTGTGGCGTGGTAGGTTGAGCCTCCACCTGCAGCACTGGCATCTCATATGGGTGCCGGTTCGAGTACCTGATGCTCCACTTCTGATCCAGCTCCCTGCTAATGGCCTGGGAGGGCAGTGGAAGATGGCCCAAGTGCTTGGAACCTGCACCCATGTGGGAGACCTGAAAGAACCCCCTGGCTTCTGGCTTCGGATTGGCCTAGCTGCAGCCATTGTGACCACTTGGGGAGTGAACCAGAGGATGGAAGACCTCTCTTTCTCTCCTTCTCTCTGTGTAACTCTGCCTCTCAAATAAATAAATAAAACTTTTAGAAGAAGAGGAGGAGGGCAAAGAGGAAGAAGAAGAACAGTAGCTGGAACGTGAACCTGGGCTGATGTATGGGATGCCAGCATCACAGGCAGAGTCTAACCCACTATGCCACAGTGCCAGCTCCAACATTTTTGTTTTGAAACCATCTTATGGCCCAGTGTTGTGGCACAGCTGGTTTAGCTACCACTTGGCAAACCAGCATCACATGTTGGAGAACTGTTGAGTCCACTCCATTTCAGATCCAGCTTCCTGCTAATAAATCTGGGATGGCAGTGGGTAATGTCCCAAGTGCTTGGGACCTGCCACCCAAGAGGGAGACCAGGATGGAGTTCCTGGCTTCAGCCTGGCCCAACCGTGGCTGTTGTGGTCATTTGGAAAGTGAATCAGTTGGGTGGAAGATATCATCTTTCTCTCTCTCTCCCTCTTTCTCTCTCCCTCTGTGTATGTGTGTGTATGCATGTATGTGTATCCCACTGTCACTTTGCCTTTCAAATAAGTAAATCTTTAAAACAAAAAACTTTGTTCCTGTGCTGTATCTTTAATCGTAGAACTTTCCTGAGCCTGAATCCCAACAATTATGGCATTTTTTTGCATAGAACTTTTTAGATGTTATTTTTATTTGTACATGTCTATGAGGTACAGTTTAATAATTTGATGCATGGATACAATGTGTAATGGTGAAACCAGAGAAATTAGCTTCCCCATCTTCTTAAACCTTCTTTATGATGGGTGCATTTAGCTTATTTATTATTAAATTCATTTGGCAAAATATTTTTTAAACTTTTATTTATTTTTTTAAAGATTTATTTATTTATTTGAAAGAGTTAGACAGAGAGAGGAGAGGCAGAGAGAGAGGTATTCCATCCGATGGTTCATTCCACACTTAGCTGCAACAGCTGGAGCCAGGAGCCAGGAGCCTTCTCTGGGGTCTCCCGTGTGGCTTCAGGGGCCCAAGGACTTGGGCCATCTTCTACCGCCTTCCCAGCCCATAGCAGAGAGCTGGATCAGAAGTGGAACAGCCAGGACTCGAACCGGCGCCCGTATGGGATGCCGGCGCTTCAGGCCAGGGCATTAACCCACTGTGCCACAGCACCAGCCCCTTGGCAAAATATTTCTAAACTGCATTAGATACGTTCCCACTTTCTTAAACTAAATAAGCAATAGCTCAACTTCTACTCACAGCTAGAGGTATATTGAAAATGTTACCTCCTAAATAAAAAAATCCATCTAACTGTTGGGGATTTCACCCTATTTTTTTCTATCAATTTGATTTCTGAGGATTCCACTGTAAGCAACACTTCACTTCCATCTATGCTGTCACTCTCCCATTGCAGGACCCCAGATAGCAAGAGTGACACATAAGTCACAAAAAAAAGTCAGAATCAACAGCCCTGAGGGTGGTTCCTTTTGTTACTGAAGCAGGAAGTAAAACATGCAAACTTTGTGAAATCTATGTTCTGCCTATTTTGCTTGATTCCTTCTGAGCTCACAGCTACCTTGCAAATACTGGAGAATGTTAAAAGTCAAAGTTGGATGGGTATAGCTTTAGTGTAGTGTAAGAGAGTAAGTGTGAATTGCTGATCAAAGCTGAAAAAGCTGCATCTGTTCCGAATGTTGACAGAAGAGACATTTTCAGCACTACAGGGAGTGGAAGTTTCCATGAACAGTCTCCCTTCAATCCACTTTAGATCACAGCCAAAGCTCAGGGTGGACTTGGCTGATTCCACTGCACAGGGGTGCAGACTGTGTTGAAGGGTAGAGCAAGGAGCCACCAGGCTGACCCCAGTGAGTTCCTAAGCATGCACATATGGTATGCAGACATTTGTTAAACAGTCAGGCAAAGCCATTTCTTTTTTCTTTAAAAAAAAAAAAGATTTTATTTCTTTATTATTTGAAAGGCAGAGATACACAATCGGAATTGCCCCAAATGGTGGAGTTAGAAACGTGCCAGGGGATTCCAATATAATCCCATCAAGGTGGCATGTACCAATGCCATCTCACTAGTCCAAGTGATCAATTTCAGTTCACAATTGATCATACTGATAGGTCTAAGAGTCAAAGGGATAGCACAAACAAGACTAGTGTCTGCTAATACTAACTGATAGAATCAAAAAGGGAGAGAACGATCCATCATGGGAAGCAGGATACACAGTAGACTCATAGAATGGCAGATGTCCTAAATAGCACTCTGGCCTCAGAATCAGCCCTTAAGGCATTCGGATATGGCTGAAGAGCCCATGAGAGTATTTTAGGCATGAAAGCCAAGACACTCTGGAAAAAAAAAAAAAAAGAACAAGACCTAAATGAAAGATCTCTGCAAGTGAGATCCCAGTGGAAAGAACGGGGCCATCAAAGAAGGAGGTACCTTTCTCTGAAGGGAGGAGAGAGCTTCCACTTTGACTATGACCCTGTCAGAATAAGATCGAAGTTGGCAAACTCAAAAGGCTTCCATAGCCTTGGCAATTCATGACTAGAGCCTAGGGAGATTACTGACGCCATAAACAAGAGTGTCAAATTGTTAAGCCAACAACAGGAGTCACTGTGTACTTACTTCTCATGTGGTATCTGTCCTTAATGTGTTGTCCAATGTGAAGTAATGCTACTGAAACAGTATTTTACACTTTGTATTTCTGTGTGAGTGCAAACTGATGAAATCTTTACTTAATATATACTAAAGCGATCTTCTGTATATAAAGATAATTGAAAATGAATCTTGATGTGAATGGAATGGGAGAGGGAGTGGGAGATGGGAGGGGTGCAAGTGGGAGGGAAATTATGGGGGGAGGGGAAGCCATTGTAATCCATAAACTGTACTTTGGAAATTTATATTTACTAAATAAAAAAAAAAAGAAAGGCAGAGTAACAGAGAGAAAGAAACAGCTAGAGACAGAGAAATCTTCCATCTGCTGGTTCACTCCCCGAAATGGCTGTAATAGCCAGGGCAGGCCAAGTGGAAGCCAGGAGCCTGGAGCTCCATCCGAGACTCCCATGTAGATGGCAGGGGCCCAGCTCCTTGGCAGGCCTCGCCATTTCATTCATTCACTGAGTCAGGCAGAGCTGGCAGCTGAAACCCACCTCACCTCCACCTGCTCCCTCTTCTTGTCTTCCCCATGAAAATCAATTCACTGACACTCCCTATGTGCCAGTCACTGTACCAAACCTTGGAAGGAAATGAAGTTGAAAGATAAAACAGACCCTTTTCCCAAGACATACTCAGTTGAATAGAATACAGAAAAGGAGAGAGATAACTTAAGAATAAAGTCAAGCGAAAGCAGTGGTGCAGATGAATCAAGTTGCTTTGGAAGCACCAAAGGAGCGGCAGGTTTTTAAGAGGGGACCTGAGAGGTTTCACGAAGGAGGTAACATTGGAGATGGACCTTAAAGGGACCAGTAGGATTTTTATTTACAATGAAAAGAAGAACAGGTGTGATGAACAGAGGCAAAGGCACGAACAGAAGCCTAGGGATGTGACACTGACGGATGCACGCATGACAGTAAGCCGGGGGCTGCATCCTCTGGTGTGTGGAAGGGCATTGAGACACAGCGCCGAGTCCAGGGCTGCAGGTTAAGCTCATGGGGGGTCCTGACCTTGGTCTTGAGGAGTTTAAGATTATTCTCCATGGCTGACTGGAGTGGCATGGGAGGGGGGCAGAAACTTCATCTGTGCTGGGAACCCAGCGCGTGTAGACATTACATCACTCAGTGGACCTCAGAAGAGGACATACTGTCAAATACTGCAACTTCCCTATGCCTTTTCTGGTAGATAAAAGCTCTTGAAGGAGCCATTTGCCTTAATATGAAGAAACAAGCAAGTGCAGAAGCTAGAACCATGATCTTGGCAAACATGGCCCTAGGCCTCTTCACCTAGGTTGGGCATTGTTCCACTCATTCCAGGCTCGTCCCTGCCTGGAAGAGAGCTTGTCCTAGTCCATCCTGAAGGATTCTGTTGGCCTCTGCTGTCTCTGTGCAGCATTCACAATGGCACCTGGGTCGCCCAACCAGGGCTGTACTATGACTGTTGCAGTCTAGCTGTGCTCTGGGCCCCTATTGCCACCTGTGGAAACTATGCATGAGAGCCTTAATCCTTAATCCTGGCCTGAAAGCTGCCCTGTGCCTGCAAGTGCCCAGCCTGAGCCAAACAGACCCCCATCTAAGCCCACCTTCCAAACTGACAAGCTGATTTGACAGCCCCAGTGACTGACATTCTTTGGATTAGAATAAGTTTTGCAGTTGTCCCACAGACAGAGTCACCCAGTAGGCAACTTCGCAGTACATGAAGGACTCTAAGTCAGAGTGAGCCAACACATTGCCTAGGTAGTTTCTAGAGTCTTTTGGATGGGGAGCTCAGAATTCCTTTCCCACATGGCTAATGCCTTCTCTGTCTTTATTCTTTACCCCACATGCAGAGGGATTTTTCTAAGTTGCAAATGCTGCCATGATATATGCATTAGTTATCTATCCTGGTGTAATAAACAACTCAAAGCCAACAGCTTAAAACCATAACAATGATTTTTTTTTTCATGGAGCTAAAGGTTGGCTCAGCTCAGGGAGTTCTCATTCAGACCTCACCATTGGTGTGGTTAGATGGTGACCAGGGCTGGGGTCACCTGAAGCCTCACTCACTCCCATGACTGGCACCCGACTTGGAAGACTCACATAGGTGGTGGCTTCCCAGACAATGCTTCTTTCTTTTCGTGGCCTCTACTCACGGTCCCTCCAACGAGCTCCAAGTGGAAGAGCCCAAGAAAGAGCCAGTGGGAAGCCACATTGCCTGTTCTAATCTGGCCTCAGAAATCAGCGTGTTGTTTTTTCAACTTTCAAACCAATAGAATTGAGGATAAGTAGGTCTGCATTCACCTCTTGAAAGGAAGAGTGTCACAGCCTTCGTCAGGTGCATTCTGAAACTATGACATCATCCCTCTGCTTAGCATTCTTCCATTGTTCCCAGTCACGTTCAGGATGAAGTTCAAGCCCCTTCTTAGGCTTTCAGAGTCTGTCCTGATCTGGGTCCTGTGTGGCCATTTGGACTTTAGACCCCTCTCCTCAACACTTCCTACCCAAGCTCCAGTCATATCAAACAACACTCGGGTCCCTGCTGATTGTACCAAGATCTGGCCGACCTCCATCCTTGTGTACATGGCTGCTCCTTTGCCTGAAATGTCCCCGTTCTCCCTCACACCTTTGCCCACAGCTCACCTGCTCAAGATGTAGCTCTGGATGAGCTGCCTCTGATCATCATCCCACTCAGCAGGTTGTGCCGGTTTCAGATGTCCCACACACACCTGGGCACTTCCCACACTTACCTCTCTGCAACATGTCTGCCTTGTGCTTGCCCGTGCCCTCTTCTGCACCGTAGCCCCTTGAGTACACACATTAGGTTGTTTTCACCAAATTCTCTCCCAGCCCTTATCAAATCCAGTATACAGTAGGCACTCAAAAGAATGAATGAGAGTCACGGGTCTTCAAACATTGTGCCAGGACACCTAGATTTAGACTTATCTTTATGTCATCCTTATATATGGTGAAATCTTTCTGAACAATGCTTAGACATTCTACTATAGCAATAGCAGCATTTGGTCTGAGCTCCCTGGAAAACAGAGCTGGTTGCTTTATTGATGAGGTGCAGTTCTAGGGCAGGAAAAATGAGGACTAGGAAAGTGCCTCGAGGCGAGATGTAAGGCACAGCCTGACTGCTCAGGCTGCTGCTCACAACAAGACACGAGGAGCCGCCGCGGGTCCTGGCAGGTGTGCCCACTCAGCGTGTGGGATCTTCAGAACAGTTCAGAGAAGAAGCAGAAGGTTCCATCTGCCCTGCTCCCTTCTGCTTCCAGTTTCCCGTTGGTCGCAGTCCCCTCCATAGGAGCTAATTCTCCCTCACTTCTGCGTTCTACCGTATGATCCTAAGGGTGGCTACTCACATCCACGCGCTGTGCTGTGAAGAACCCGATGTCCTGAGTGGATTTCTGCATCCCAGGCAGGTGTCTGGGTGGCCTGCTGCTGTCCTACCCTGTGAGGCAGGATAGGAAGCAGGTGGCACTGACGGAAGCTGTAAAGGTGCCAAACCCACCTTTCCAATAACGGTATCACCAAGCATGCCATGGAGCAGGGTTCTTCACATGGTTTGGTGAAAGGATCCATTTAAACATGTTTTCCAGTGTAGTACAGACTGATAATTTTGTAGCATACAATAAAAATAAATTATTTAGAAAATTAAAAAATTTTTAAAACAAAATATGCTCTGAGTAGTATTGCTACAAAACATATGAGTTGCTCTTGGTGGGGGTGGGGGATGTTTTAGGCTCAAATGAACCTGAAAAACGCTATGCATTCAATGCCTCCTGTCTAGAGGTTCTGTCTGCCTCTGTTCTGAGATATCCCACAGTGAAGAAACATGTTCCTCTGTTTAAGCCAGAGTTTGATCATAGAACATGGTTCTTGCAAAACAAAAGGTCCATTCAATTTTATGGATTCCAAGCTCACCGTGCTGATAAACCAGAGAGGCTGGTTGTTAGGTGTATTCAAGGCTTCAGTTCCATCATCCCACTAGACAATGATGTCAAGCCAAGCACAATGTGTCCAACACTTGGGGCACTGTGGTCATGATGATGTAACTAGAGAAACAGGAGTGCTGTGTGTGAAGCCCATTAACTGCTACAGCGTAACACATAGCTGAGCACTAATGCAAATGGAATAAGGTATAGGTGCCTTAAAATAATTTAAAGGACAAATTTAAAAAATGAAAATCATATCCAAGACCTTCCCATTTCAGAAACACTACATTGGTGGGAATGTAAATTAGCACAGCCATCATGGAAAACTGTTTGGAAGTTCCTCGAGAAGCTAAAAATAAAACTACCATCTGATCTAGCAATCCCACTTATGTGTATTTACCAAAAAGATTTGAAGTCAGTTTGTTGAAGAGATACCTGCACTCCCATGTGCGCACTGCAGCACTTTTCACAATAACTACGTTCACATTAATCAAAAGATGAATGGATAAGGAAAACACAGCCTTAAAAAGGGAGGAAATTCTGTCCTTTGTAACGTGCATAGAATTGAGAATATTTTGCAAAATGAAATAAGTAAGGCACAGAAAGACAAATACTATTTGCTTTCACTTATCTGTGAAATCTAAAACAAACCCATAGGGCAGAGATGGAAAGTCATTTCAGAGGCTGGAGGTGAGGGAAACGGGGTATGTTGGTCACAGGGCATAAAATATCAGACGTGAAAGATAAAGGCTTCCTGAAAGTCTATAGCAAAGAATACACGCACTGCGGTGAATACAGTCAGCAACAGCATATTACACACTTCAAAATCGCTAGGAGAACACATATCAAATGTTCTCACTACAAAAAGGATAAATATTTAAAGCAATTAATATGTCAAATAGCTTAATTTACTTATTCCACATTGCATTTATAAATCATAGCATCACTCTGTACCCTACAAATATATGCAAGTATAAACTTCCAGTTTATAATAAAATAAATAATAAAACAGCACGAAAGCCAAACAATTGAATTCTATACATATGTAAAGAACAGAAATATTCCAATATATCAAATTATTCCAGAACATAAAAAAAGAAAGTTTCCAAATTCATTTAATGGAGTCATTGTATGTTTACGCCACAACTCATCATATTTAGACCAATATTTGAATATGAATGCAACAGACTTAAATAAAAAGTATCAATAAATAATAAGGCAGGAGCTTGTTAAAATGAAATATACTAGAATCAAGTAAAATTTAAACCTGAGGGGCCAGCGCTGTGGCATAGAAAGCGGGTGAAGCCGTTGCCTGCAGTGCTGGCATCCTATGTGAGTGCCAATTCAAGTCCAGCTGCTCCACTTCTGATCCAGCTCCCTGCTAATGGGCCTGGGAAAGCAGTGGAAGATGGCCAAGTCCTTGGGCCCCTGCTCCCATGTGAGAGACCTGGAAGAAGCTCCTGGTTCCTGGCTCCTGGCTTTGAATTGGCCCAGCCCCAGCCATGGCGGCCATTTGGATAGATGATCCAGCAGATGGAAGATTCTCTCTCTCTCTCTCTCTCTCTCTCTCTCTCCCCACCTCTGTCTCTGCCTCTCTGTAACTCTGCCTTTCAAATAAATAAATCTTTAATTATATATATATATTTAAACATGAAATGAATGGTTAAATATTAAGAAATCTACTACATGATTTACTATTAATTGATAAAAATAAAAGGTAAATGTCCCATAATTTCTTTATCCAGTCTACTGTTGATGGGCATTTGGGTTGGTTCCAGGTCTTAGCTTTTGTGATAAAGAAATTATGGGACATGTACTCTATAGAATACTATACAGCAGTCAAAAACAATGAAATCCGGTCATTTGCAACAAGATGGAGGAATCTGGAAAACATTATTCTGAGTGAATTAAGCCAGTCCCAAAGGGACAAGTATCATATGTTCTCCCTGATTGGTGACAACTAACTGAGCACCAAAGGGGAAACCTGTTGAAGTGAAATGGACACTATGAGAAACAGTGACTTGATCAGCCCTTGTCCTGACTGTTGATGTACAATGTAATACTTTATCCATTTTAGTATTTTTTTGTTCTAGTACTATTGGTTGAACTCTATAATTAACACATAATTATTCTTAGGTGTTTAAATTTTAACTGAAAAGTGATCCCTGTTAAATATAAGAGTGGGAATAAGAGAGGGAGGAGATGTACAATTTGGGACATGCTCAATTGGACTTGCCCCAAATGGTGGAGTTAGAAACGTGCCAGGGGATTCCAATATAATCCCATCAAGGTGGCATGTACCAATGCCATCTCACTAGTCCAGGTGATCAATTTCAGTTCATAATTGATCACACTGATAGGTCTAAGAGTCAAAGGGATCACATAAACAAGAATAGTGTCTGCTAATACTAACCGATAGAACCAAAAAGGGAGAGAACGATCCAACATGGGAAATGGGATACACAGCAGACTCATAGAATGGCAGATGTCCTAAACAGCACTCTGGCCTCAGAATCAGCCCTTAATGCATTTGGATCCGGCTGAAAAGCCCATGAGAGTATTTCAGGCATGGAAAGCCAAGACACTCTGGGAAAAAAAAAAAAAAACTGTGGAAAGAACAGGTCGTCAAAGAAGGAGGTACCTTTCTCTGAAGGGAGGAGAGAACTTCCACTTTGACTACGACCTTGTCTAAATAAGATAAGAGTCGGTGAACTCAAAAGGCTTCCATAGCTATGGCAACTCATGACAAGAGCCTAGGGTGATTACTGATGCCATAAACAAGAGTGTGAATTTGTTAAGTCAACAACAGGAGTCACTGTGCACTTACTCCTCATGTAGGATCTCTGTCCTTAATGTGTTGTACATTGTGAATTAATATTATAACTAGTACTCAAACAGTATTTTTCACTTTGTGTTGCTATGTGAGTGCAAACTGTTGAAATCTTTACTTAATATATACTAAAGCGATCTTCTGTATATAAAGAGAATTGAAAATGAATCTTGATGTGAATGGAATGGGAGAGGGAGCGGGAGATGGGAGGGGTGCTAGTGGGAGGGAAATTTGGGGGGGGGGAGCCATTGTAATCCATAAGCTGTACTTTGGAAATTTATATTTACTAAATAAAAAAATACAAAGCCAAAAAAAGCTATAAAGCACTTCAAAAAAAAAATAAAAGACAAAAATTGCATATCCAGGGATACTATAAAATCATTTGATAAAATTAGATAGCCATTGTTGATTTTTAAATAATTCTTCCTTCATACAAGAAGATCTGGCCATGCCTATCTTTACCTAACTTTATAGATGTATGACCTTTTTTTTTTACTTTTAAGCACTTTTATTTCCATTTATTTTGTTTAATTCTTCTCTATTCTGTTTATTTCATTTAAAGGAAATATTTTATTATGAAAAATTTTAAATATACAGAAAAATTGAAAGAATTTTACAGTGAGCATTCAAATACCCATTACATGGATATACTGTTAATATTTTGTTGCTTGTCCTACCACACACCTATCTATCCTTCTATCCACCCTATTTTTGGTGCGATTCAATATATATATGATCTCTTGAATTGAAGCTTAGTGTCAACTTTAATGATGTGGTGTTCCATTCAATTTAAGCTAGAAACCAAACAGTGCTGTTTGGTATCATTACTTCTATAAGCAAAAGCTGTTAGATAAAAGAATAAAGCATATATATTAGAAAGAAGAGTCAAAATTATTTTTTTCAAGTGACATGATTATATGTAGACAATTAACTATAAAACTATTGAAAGCAATGCGAATTCAGTAAGGTAACCCTGTAACAAAAAGCAGGCTTTTTAAAATTGTCAGAATGTTTTGTTTTACATAAATAATAACATATCTTTCCCTACCAAACATGTTTTTCTTTACTAAACAACAATACATTTCACCCAACTCGCAAGCTAAAACTTTAGTATTTCACGGTTTGATGAAAACTGGGAGAAGGCATGAGACTCCCAGGTCAGAGACAAAGGATTTTATTATTCACAGTTACCACAGTCATCGGTGCCAGCACTTCCTAATGACAATTCCCCAGGCTCTAGTTCTCATAGAGTAGGACAAAAGAAGACCAAATGACACCTGCACAAGTGTGGGTGGCTTTGGTTAAAAAGATCCTCAAACCTAGGGAATCTGACTATTTTACATGAGACATTAAGCATACTGGCCCTTTGTGTCTGAGAGAGGCAATAATCTATATTTTAAGGCTATTTGCTTTACACACCTCCTGGAAAATACAGTCTGGAAACAAAGAAGGAGATACAGGGCATGCAGAAACATGAGAGTTTCACAGAGAATTGTTTCCTAACACCACTTAGAGAAAAATTAAAATGCTATTTAGAGATATAATTGAAGATTATATACATTGAAAGTTCTACCCTATTCTTGGATAACATCCTTAAATATAATTAAAGGCCAATTACTCCTAAACTAATCTATAAACCTAATGCTATCCTGAGAAGAATACTAACAGATGGAACACTGGAAACTCTTATTCATTGCTTACAGCAACAGAAAACATTATGGCTACTTTGGAAAATAGTTGAGTAGTTCTTTAGGGAGGTAAACAGAGTATTACTATATGATCCAATAATCATGCTCCTAGAGTAGAAAGCTTATTCTAATGCAAAAATCTGAGCACTAATGCTTATAGCAGTTTTATTCATAATGAACAAAAATTGGAAGCAGCCAAGGTTTTCTTCAATAGGCATGTTATGTCCGGTTCAGTCATCCCCAAAGACCACCAAGGAGCCGATACCGCTGTAAAGCACATGAGAGTTTTATTGCAGGTCCGGGCCTGGTCTCTCAATCAACACCGATGCAGCGGGTCTGAATTCAGAGCCCCGACCCTTCAGTTAACAGGGTTTTTATAGGGTTTTCAGAGACATTCTATACATTATGGTACCATTTAGCAAATCATCTCATCCCACGGGAAATTCAAAGGACATCTCCTAGAATTGATTTAGTGCATCCAGTGGCGGGAACAGACCTACTAAAGGTGGTTGGATGGCTTTGGGGTTGATGCCTTTTGAATTTTTTTTTTATTTTATTTTTTTATTTTTTGACAGGCAGAGTGGATGGACAGTGAGAGAGAGAGACAGAGAGAAAGGTTTTCCTTTGCCGTTGGTTCACACCTCCAATGGCCGCCGCAGCCGGTGCGCTGCGGCCAGCGCACCGCGCTGATCCGATGGCAGGAGCCAGGTACTTATCCTGGTCTCCCATGGGGTGCAGGGCCCAAGCACTTGGGCTATCCTCCACTGCACTCCCGGGCCACAGCAGAAAGCTGGCCTGGAAGAGGGGCAACCGGGACAGAATCCGGTGCCCCGACCGGGACTAGAACCTGGAGTGCCGGCGCCGCAAGGCGGAGGATTAGCCTAGTGAGCCACAGCGCTGGCGCCTTTTGAATTGATTGGCTGAAGCATAGGGTCCGAGTTGATGGGGTGTACGTGCCGAATTGCAGGGTCTCAGGTAGCTATCAATCACTTTATCTGGCCTGCGAAGACACCAGAAACTCTAGGTATTTCTCTGTTATCTGTTAATGGGCTGTTGCTAGGAGAGTTTATCACAAGGGGAGTTCATTTATTTACTTTTAGGAGCCTCTGGCTCAGGGTTCAGGGCCTGGTCAGGCCCAAGTTACGAGATGGAGGCCTAATTTAAAATAGTTGCACCTTGATCCAGGCTCAGGTCTCACAGGCGAATGGATAACAAAATACGGTACTCCTAGATAGTGGAGCATTATACAACCTTAAAAATAAATGAGTGAGCAAGTCACAAAAGACAGGGAAGAAACTAAAATGCAAATTTCTAAGTGAAAGAAGTGAGTAGGAAAAGGCTACCTAATGTGTAAGTCTGACAATATTGACATTCTAGAAAAGATAAAGGCATAGAGATAAAAGATCAGCTGTCACCAAGGGTTCAGTGGAGGACTGGGGATAAATACTGGGGAAGAGAACATATATGGGAACCCCATCCCACTCTAAGGTCTTACAGTTCCATAAACCTCCAGGTTAAGCAAGTTCCCAAGGGACCGGCATTGAGGCTTAGCAGATAAAGCTGACACCTGCCGCACCGGCATCCCATATGGGCACCCGTTCATGTCCCGGCTGCTCCACTTCTGATCCAGCTCCCTATTAATGGCCTGGGAAAAGAAGAGGAAGATGGCCAAGTGTCCGGGCCCTGCCACCCACATGGGAGACCCAGATGAAGCCCCTGGCTCCTGGTTTCAGCCTGGCCCAACCCTGACCATTGCAGCCATCTGAAGAGTAAACCAACAAATTGGAAATCAATCTTTCTCTTTCTTCCACCTCCCACCCCCGTGTGTGTGTGTGCACGCGTACCTGTTTGTCTGTAACTCTGTCTTTCAAATAATTAAGTAAATCCTAAAAACAAACAAAAAAAAGAAAAAGAAAAAGAAAGATCTCAAGGCCCCATTCTCTCAGAACCCATGAGCCAGTTTTCCCTTCCTGGGCTTGAGAAATCTTCTGGGTCCTACCCTCCTCTCTCCAAAACGTCGCTTCCCTCTCCCAGAGCCACTTTGCATGACTGAGGATTTTCCCAAAGCACGGGGTGAGAGGATGTTGGTTCACTCCCCTAATGGCCGCTAAGGCCAGCGCTGCACTGATCCAAAGCCAGGAGCCAGGTGCTTCTTCCTGGTCTCCCATGCGGGTGCGGGAGCCCAAACACTTGGGCCATCCTCCACTGACCTCCCGGGCCACAGCAGAGAGCTGGACTGGAAGAGGAGCAACCAAGACTAGAACCCGGTGTCCAGATGGAATGCTGGTGCCACAGGCGGAGGATTAGCCAAGTGAGCCACGGCGCCGGCTCCCACGCCCCTGTGTTTTCTGTCTTCTGCACACACCCTCTTGCCGTTCCGCATTTCTGTTGACACAGCACAAGGACCTCAGCAACTGTGGCTGCCCAGCCTTGGACTTCTACCTCCCAGAACCGTGAGTTCGGTAAACAACTCTCTTGAGTGACTTGCTCTGTCTCAGGTGTTCTGTTACAGCAACAGAAAACAGCAGGCTGAGGCTGTCATCTTCAGGGGGTTTGGCTCAAAGTCTACAGCTGGCTGGTTCCTTGCACCCGGGCCAACTAGGGAGGCTCCCCCTCCCACCCACGCCAGCAGCCTCAGCAGACTCCAGCACTAGCCAGGACCCCAGCTCCCAGGGACAAAGCCGTCTGCTGCCTCCTAGTAGACCCCCATCTTCCAGCACTGAGTGTTCCAGAAACTCCCCCGCAGGTTACAGGTGTGATGTGCCAGGCATTGCATAAGCTGCAGATGGCTTAGACATCTCTCTCCCTCCCACTTGCAAAAAGGGAACTGCCTCTCTTTTCCCATATTGCACTCGTTCTTTTGCTGCAGGGAGCTGAAGGCTGCTGCTGCTCTTGCTCTTTCCGAAGTCCTAGCCTCTCTGAAAATACTTCCCTGCAGGAAACCCTATAAGAATTTGTGTGAGGGGAGCCAGCTCCACTAACCCATTTCTATCATTTTCTGAAACAGAGAGAAGCAAGATGTATTGGCAACAACCCCTGCCAGTCCCATACCTTCATCCCAGTGAGATTCTGAAACCACTGGATTTATCAAGGGTCATTTCAAAACGATCAAGGGGCTGGCGCTGTGGCACAGCTGGTAAAGCCGCCACCTGCAGTGCTGACATCCCATATGGGCGCTGGTTTGAGACCCGGCTGCTCCACTTCCAATCCAGCTCTCTGCTATGGCCTGGGAAAGCAATGGAAGATGGCCCAAGTGCTGGGGGCCCTGCACCCACATGGGAGACCTGGAAGAAGCTCCTGGCTCCTGGCTTCAGATTGGCATAGCTCCAGCCATTGTGGCCAACTGGAGAGTGAACCACCGGCTGGAAGACTCTCTCTCTCTCTCTCTATCTCTCTCTCTCTCTCTCTCCCCCTTTCCTTTCTCTATGTAACTCTGACTTTCAAATAAATCTTTAAAAAGAACACCATCGAAACTAGTATTGGAGCAGGCATTTGATCCAGCAATGAAGACATGCTGGAGTTCCTGGCTCCTGCTCCTGCCTCCAGCTTCCTACCCACACAGGCCCTGGAAATAGCAGAAATGGCTCAAGTAATTGAGTCCCTGCCACCCACGTGGGAGACCTGGATTGAATTCCAGGCTCCTGGCTCCGACTCCAGCCTACCAGCATTTGGAGAGTGGACCAGGGATGGTAGCACACTCTCTCTCTCTCTGTCTGCCTCTCTCTCTCTTGCTCCCTGTCTCCTCTCTCTCTGCCGTGTGTGTTTGTGTATGTATGCCTCTCCAATAAAAAAATTTTAAAGAACACTTTTAATATTATAAACTATATATTTTAATGTTAGTGTTATTCTTTTGCAATGTTGCCAAGCCTCTCAGTTGAAGCCTAAATATATATATATATATATATGTGTGTGTGTGTGTGTGTGTGTGTGTGTGTATATATATATATATATAAAATCCAAGTGATTCCTAGCCTCATAACAAAAATAATTATTTAAGGACAGATGTGCAGAGCCTTGCCAATGGGTAAACATTTTTCTCTGGTATAGATTGTATGGTACTATCTCCAGGAACTACCTAATGTTTTTCTTGGCAAAATATTCCTATTTAACAGGCCAATCAGTAGAGAACTGACCATAACTAATCTTGGTGGGAAAGCTGAAAAGCAACCAGGAGCAAAGATTCACTGCCAATCATAGCACCAAGCTCATCCTGTCTCTAGAACAGGCAGCACTGGGCAGACCCAAGCTTGCAGTGCATCTGGTCAGAGTCAAGTAGATGCTGCAGGACTAAGGGAGAAGCCGGGGAGTGAACTTCCCCTAGTGAATCTCAGGACAGTGCAATTGAAAGAAACTTACGCACCAACTAATTCTAATCTTGGCCACAGTAACTGATCGCAGCAGCAGGAGTCATAAGGGACCCAAATTAAACCCCACTATTTGTTTCATAAACTCATTAAGGGCCAAAATGAAAAGTTAGGTCTCAATAAAATACCTCTAACCGATCTACATCACCTAGCACAGACCTTTGAATATAATAGATACACAATAAATATCTGCTATAAATGTTGGTGAAATGGCTTGCACAACCACAGAAACTTAATCTGGCTTTCTACTTAGAGCAGATTGTGGGGTGTGGGGGGGGGACACATTGGGAGAATGTAAACATCATTACAATGTCATTCCACGGCTTTCAACTCTCTGAGGTCCACAGGGTTGATAGTTTCATTGTCTGCTCAAGTACAAATTAGCTCTGAGATAAGATTGGCTGTGCAGGCCTGTGCTCTTCCTTTCTAGTCGCTGGTTTACCTGTGAGCAGAGTAAGCAGAGCGCAGAGCCGCTGCTGTGGGAGGAGGAGGCGACACAGGGAAAAGCCCCAGCAGGCTGTGCAGGCTGGCATAGGCTCTGCTTTCCCTCTCAGTGCGGCAGTTGTGTTGAGCTATATGTTTTTGCAAAGACACATTCTTTTGGCAAACAGACTGTTCTTTTTGATTTATGCTTCCAGCAGACTCGTGGTATCACGCGCAGGAAGGGAGAGACTTGGGAAATGGGGATCCAAGGCGGACTACCCTGGTCGGAGCCAATCCATCGGAGGCAGGGCCCTCGGAAAGCCACAAGAGGTCGCTGGTGTGCACAGAGGTGAAATCCTCTGAACAGACAGTCGACAAAGCAGAAGGCTGCTGGAATTTGCAGTGGGAGGCGTGAAAAGGATAGACTACTCCTGTAAACTGACATTTCAGCTCCGCACAGCTCCTAGGTCCTTTTCAAATACATAACTGCCACCGAGGATGTCTGAAGAAGGGGAAACTTAGCAACTATGCTACCCGGTGAAGATAAAAGTGAGTCTTCAGTCAAATATACACCAAAACACAAGCAGTTATAGCAAATGGACAGAGAATGATTCATATAACTCGTTCTGTAAACACAGCAGAATCTGAGCTCTCCAGGTTCATCTTGTCTTTAGGCTGCGGACATTCTGCAAGGGAGGCAGGGACGGTATTGCAAGGAAAAGTCTGTTATCCAGAGACCTGGTGTTGGGTGGACGCATACCTGGATACGGTTCCCCCAAATGGATTAAGTCTTATATGCCACTCCCTGGGGAACAGGTTCTAGAGCTTAAGGATTTATTATATGTGTTTAGCCAATCCAGGAGTGAGTGGACCAAGCATTCCTTTAGGAAAGAAGCCAGTTCTTATCCTCATTCCCTTCCCTGGTTATCGAGTGTCTAGAGGTAGCCTTCAGCATTTCTCAGCAGCCCATCAAGAGGTAGTCTATAGGGGTTAGTACTGTATCTCAGCAGGTTAAGCCTCTGCATCCCAAATCTGAGTGCTGGTTTAAGTCCTGGTTGTTCCACTTCTGATCCAGTTCCCTGCTAATGCACCTGGGAAGACAGCTGAAGATGGCCCAAGTGCTTGGGCCCTTGTCACCCAAATAGAAGACCCAGGTGGAGCTCCTGGCTCCTGGCTTCAGCTGAGCGCAGCCCCTGCCATTGCAGGCATTTGGGGGAGTGAGCCAGAAAATGTAAGATCTCTCTCTCTCTCTCTGCCTTTCAAATAAATAAATCTTTAAAAAAAAAAAAAGAGGTAGTCCTAATTCTCATTCCCTTGAATCTGGGCTGGTTTGTGTGAGTTTTTGTGCCTACTTGAATGGGCTAGAAGTGTCACTATACCAGTCCTAGTCCCAGATAGTCTGATAACTAGCAGCTTCCTCTTTCATGCTCTTTGAAACAAGCCATTATGTAAGGAAGTCCAGAGGAACAGCCCACCTGAGAATAAGGGAGCCCTGGTGGATGAGAAAGAGAGAGGCCCAGCCAGCACCCAGTCATTTCAGCCATACCCACCATGGCACAACCAACATGTGAGTGACACTATCTTGCATCTTCCAGCCTTAGCCAAGCTGTCCTAGCAAACACTACAAGAAGACAGGAGTCATCTGCACCAAGTTCTGCCCAAACTGCAGAATCAGGATCAAATAAATAGTTGCTATTATTTCTGTCCACTGACTGCTGGGGTGGTTTACAACATAGCTATAGACAACTCAACACAGCCCCTCCCACCTGCGCTGTACAATGCCAGCCACACACATGGTAACAGCACAGGGGTAGGCTAAGCTCAGATACTACCTCCTCCAGGAAGCCCCTCTTAATCCCCCCTGCTTGGATGCCCCTTATTTATAACACGCTAATAACATGTATTGCTCTATCATGACATTGTATTATAATGATTATAATGCATATACCGTGTGCCTGCGTCTCCCCTATCCACTTAACTCCAGGACAGGAACCATGCTAATTCACAGTGGCATCCTTAATGTTTCTAATATTTATGGAAGAAAGAATTCATTGGATAAACAAACTGAAAGCAATACATCCGAGTGTAGGCATCCCTCTGATAGAACAATCTTACAAAACTTTAACTTTGTAAAGCAACAGCACAATCAGAAGCAATCCCAAATCCATGGGGCTAGCATTGTGGCACAGAGGTTAAAGCTGCCACCTGAGACACCAGCATCATACGAGTGCTGGTTCAAGCCACGACTGCACCACTTTGGATCCAGCTCACTGCTAACGTTCCTGGGAAGGCAGCAGAGGATGGACCAAATGGCTGGGCCTGCAGTTCCAGGCCAGCGGATTCAGTCTGGCTCAGCTCCAGCCCTGGACCACTGAGGCCGTTTGGGGAATGGACCAGCAGATGAGAGGCCTCTCTCCTCTCCCTCACCAACTCTCACCCCCCCCCTTTCCGTAACTCTGTCTTTCAAATCAATAAATCAATCTTTAAAGAAGCCGTCTCAATCCATGGTCAATCTAGGTCGATGATGTCATTTTCCATTACCCAGGAATGTGACCAGTGCCCCTAATCCAGAGACACCAGTCTCTGTCTCTTCTCTCAGCTTCTGTCTGGGGAGGAACCTCAAAAGATGGGAAAGACCAAGAAGCACTTATTATTCTTATTTAATTTTTTATTTTTTTTTCTTTTTGACAGGCAGAGTTAGACAGTGAGAGAGAGAGACAGAGAGAAAGGTCTTCCGTTGGTTCACCCCCCAAATGGCTTCTACAGCCAGCGCTGCGCCGATCCAAAGCCAGGAGCCAGGTGCTTCCTCCTGGTCTCCCATGCGAGTGCAGGGCCCAAGCACTTGGGCCATCCTCCACTGCCTTCCTGGGCCACAGCAGAGAGCTGGACTGGAAGAGGAGCAACCGGGACAGAATCCGGCGCCCCAACCGGGACTAGAACCCGGGGTGCTGGCACCGCAGGCGAAAGATTAGCCCAAGAAGCACCTATTATGAAACAAGTGGCCAGAGAGCACGAGCCAGGGACGTAGGGAAGCCAGCTCCCGAAGATTGTCACCAGGCTGTGCCCAGAGCAGCAGAGGGGGTAACAGTCACAGCCAAGGCTGTGCGAATGATGACTGTTTGGTGACCCAGCTGGTGTCACTAGAGCACACCTCCCAAGGGGACTGACAGTGGGAGCGTTTCCAGGTCACTTCGTGGTGTAAGCCAGCCCCCAGGGAAGGATGTTTACTCTGAATGTTTCCTTACACATCCCTACACACACACACACACACACACACACACACACCACCTCTGTATACTGGACACCTCCACTCCTACTGTGAACAGTGAAGAGCAATGACCTCAACCCGGGGCCTCCCCAGAGATGACACATCAGGACCTAGGAGCAGAGAGAAAGGTGGAATGACAATGCCAGGAACCCAGGTGTTTGGAACTTGTTGCACAATACTGAATCTTTAAACTTTCATCCTTCCGTGGGGTACAAACTTGCACTGAAGTTTGGTTTGCTTGCTTGCTAGCTATTTCATGATCTACACAGACAATTGAGAATCCAATGCTATCATTTTGAATTCTCCATACCAAACACACGCTCCCCCCACCACCAGTAACCTCAACAGCATCTACTCCAGGCTTCTTGAAATAATTAATCATTGAGAGCATCAGAAACATCTTGAACGTGAATTGTTTAAAGAATCACCTCTAAGTAGGTCTTAGTACATTGTGGTGATTTTGTGCTGTGTCAGTTTAGCTGAGCTACGCCTATACTTCCCAGAGGCCCTTTCCCTATATGGTCCTGGGTCGGCACTGGCCTTGAGGGGAATGTGCACGGAATTTGGAAGGTGGAAGGGAAGCTGCGGTGACTGATGAATATGCTGGGGAGGTTGGGGGTAACACTCCAGGTGAGGCACCCATTAGCAAGCATTGCATTCATCTGCTGGCCCAGTTCAATGTGGGGGCAGAGAGAGGACCACCACAGGGCTGTAATTTCTCCAAATCCTCCCCAGTCAGTTGCTCGGATTCCTCTGCCAGACTGTCTGCAGTTCCCTGGCAAGGGCATTAGCCTCTTCCAAGTTTTTGGGATTGGACACAATGGGAGACAGATGTGGGATTTTATTTGCCCTGTGAGTAAGCGCCAATGTGTTCTCACAGGTTCTAGTGTCTTCCTGTGGGATCCTGCTAGTCCTCACCTTCCCCTGCTTCCTATCCACCTGCACTTTCTTTTTTTAAAGATTTATTTATTTTATTTGAAAATCAGAGTTACACAGATAGGGAAGGAGAGGCAGAGAGAGAGAGGTGTCTTCCATCCGCTGGTTCACTCCCCAGTTGGCCGCAACAGCCAGAGCTGAGCCAATCCGAAGCCAGGAGCCAGGAGCTTCCTCTAGGTCTCCCAGGTGGGTGCAGGGCCCCAAGGACTTGGGCCATCTTCCACTGCTTTCCCAGGCCACAGCAGAGAGCTGGATCAGAAGTGGAGCAGCCGGGTCTCAAACCGGCGCCCACATAGGATGCCAGCACTGCAGGCGGCAGCTTTGCCCGCTACACCACAGCACCGGCCCCTTCACCTTCACTTTCCAACTGCCTACTCTACTGAACTTCAGGGATGAAAAGGCCACAACATCCCCCATGGACATTCTCACCTACTGTATCAGGTCCAATTCCTAGGACTCGCCACTTCTTCCAAGTCACTCCTACTGGTTCTGATGGGCCCTCAGCTGGCCATATGCCCATCAGTATTCTTCCGCCTAGAAAATATGGTAAATGGGTGAGCAGATGATCAAAATGTGGTCCAGCCATGCAATAGAATAGTTTTCAGTCTTTAAAAAGGACAGATAATCTGACACATACTACATCATACAGGAACCACGAAGACATCGCTGTAAGGGCAGTGAACCAAACGCAAAAGGGCAAATGCTGTAGAATTCCATTTACAGGAGCTACCGGAAGTAGTCCCACCCATGGAGGCAGAAAGTGGGGTGGTGTTGACCAGAGTGGGGGGAACAGGGAGTTACGCTTTATTGTCAGTGTGTGCAGAGCTCTGATTTGGGGACACAGAAACTTCTGGAGGTGGATAGTAGGGGTGGTTGCACCTGAATGCCACAGGACTGCACGCTTACAAATAGTTAAAATGAAAAAATTCATGCTGTGTACATGTTGCCACAATTTTAAAATGCAGTTCTTACTTGGTAATTTGTGATGGCCTCTCTCTCTTATACACACACACACACAAACACACACACCCCTTCCCACATATCATCTCAAATTCTCCATTAAATTTGAGTGTTTGGTATATATGTGTCACCTAGAATACTAAATGTAGTTCAAAGATGCCATTATAACAAAAAATAAAGCAAGGGGGAAAAAAAACCTTACAACTTCCCAGTGTTTACAAGATGGCAACTTACTGACAAAGGCTACACACCAGTAGGGGGAGAATCACTAGGTCAACCTGGCACGTGAGCCCACTGTTCCTGCCAATGAAACAGTTGGGTTGAATATGTTAGTTATTTGAGTAGGTATTTCAGAATAGCTTTGAAGCGGAAAAAAACCTAAGACTAAAAACAGATTTTTTAAAAAAGGCACTGCTTCCCCTATTTCTCACTGGATTTGCACAGTGCCTTTGGGTGATCAGATCTAACCCTGAGCCTCGACTTTTGCCTGAAAATATGATGCCGATCACCCTTTCTCTGTTCATAGTCATTCCCGTCCTTTGACCCTGACTTGCTGTGTAATCTACTCCTGATTTTTCTGAATCTTGCCCTTAAATTTTGTTCTCTCACCTCCCCAGTGGCTATTCTCACTTGACTGCACATACACAGCAGCGGTGGCACTGCTTTGGTTTGGTTTCACTTTTGCCTCTTTAACCACAAGGTGGTTATGCCCCGGCATCTGGCCGCCACGGCCGGACTTTGCATCTCTGCAAAAGATCTCATAACTCACGCCCCAGTGGCTTCCCCTGACCTTGCGTGCACCGTCTCACTTTCTAAATCTCTTGGGCCACAGCTTCTGTGCCATGTTCTCCTTTCCCTGCACACTCCTCATGAAGCAGAAGATGTTACATTTATGGAAGAAACAGGATGTGCACAAACCTGACATGTTAGAGGGAAGGGGACAACTCACATAATTTAATACAGAGATCCTGGGGAGCAGATACCTGGTGGAAACTGTTTGTAGATCAAGAAGACCCATGTAAGGAAGTGATAGCTGACCTGAGATTGAGAGAGAACTCGCCCTGGAAACTTAAGAAAAGTGTATTCTAGACACAGAAAAACAGCAGATATAAAGTCTTGAAGCAAGAAATACCTGGGATGGGGCTGACGCTGCGGTGTGGCGGGCTAAGCCACTGCTTGCCACGTTGGCATCCCGTTTCAGAGTGTCGGTTCAGGCTCAGCCTGCTGTGCCTCTGATAAAACGTTTGTGGAGCACAGTAGATCAGTGTCAAAAGGAGGTTACACAGGAGCCAGTGCTGTGGCGCAGTAGGTTAAAGCCCTGGCCTGAAGCGCCAGCATCCCCTATGGGTGCCGGTTCTAGTCCCGGCTGCTCCTCTTCTGATCCAGCTATCTGCTATTCTCTGGGAAAGCAGTACAAGATGGCCCAAGTGTTGGGCCCCTGCACCCATGTGGGAGACCCAGAGGAAGCTCCTGGCTCCTGGCTTCAGACCGGCTCAGCTCCAAATGTTGCTGCCATCTGGGGAGTGAACTAGTGGATAGAAGACCTCTCTCTCTCTCTGTCTCTACCTCTCTCTGTAACTCTGTCTTTCAAATAAATAAAATAAGTCTTAAGATATCTAGATAGATAGATGATAGATAGATAGATAGATAGAGAAAAGAAAGGAGGTTACACAAAGGGATAGAAGATCTGGAAATCAAGAGAGAAGCCAAATTGTTGACATAAATATTGGAGTCACCAATAAAGAGATCACATTTTTTTTTTTTTTTTGACAGGCAGAGTGGACAGTGAGAGAGAGAGACAGAGAGAAAGGTCTTCCTTTGCCGTTGGTTCACCCTCCAATGGCCGCCGCGGCCGGCGCGCTGCGGCCGGCGCACCGCGCTGATCCGATGGCAGGAGCCAGGAGCCAGGTGCTTTTCCTGGTCTCCCATGGGGTGCAGGGCCCAAGCACCTGGGCCATCCTCCACTGCACTCCCTGGCCACAGCAGAGGGCTGGCCTGGAAGAGGGGCAACCGGGACAGAATCCGGCGCCCCGACCGGGACTAGAACCCGGTGTGCCGGCGCCGCTAGGCGGAGGATTAGCCTAGTGAGCCGCGGCGCCGGCCAAGAGATCACATTTAAAGCCGTGAGACTGACCAAGATCAACAAGGGAGAACATAGGTAAAGAACAGAAGGAAGCCAGGAAAAACCCAGGTGACCCTCAGGGCACCATAGTTAGAGCTCAACCCTGGGAGGTGCAGTGGGAGGGACATCAATGCGGTGTGCAGGAGGCCAAGCGAAGAAAACTTCAGAGCCTGGCATTGTGGTGCAGCTGGTTAAGCCACCACCTGAAACAGTGGCAACCCATATAAGTGCCAGTTCAAGTCCCAGCTGCTCCACTTCTGATCCAGCTCCCTGCTCATGCTCCTGGGAAGGCAGTAGAAAATGGCCAAAGTACTTGGGCCCCCACCACCCACATGGGAGACCCAGATGAAGTTTCTGGTTCCTGGCTCAGCCTGACCCAACCTTAGTCATTGCAGCCATTTGGGGAGTGATCCAATGGATGGAAGATATCTCTTTGTCATTCTGCCTTTTAAATAAATAAATAAATCTTTTTTAAAAAAGAAGAAAACCTTCAAATTAGAAGCCCGAATGGAGAAAATTATAAATCTTCCTTTGCAGGCCTCTTGTACAAAACAGATTAAAAGTTTTGCCACCTTTTTCAGTTTCCAAACCACCTGTGGACTTACCAGAACACCTGGGATATAATGAGCGTCCTGCCTCAGAGAATGAATCCAACACCCCACACAAACTACTGCTAGCCAGGTTATCTCAGAAACAGAAATCCAACCGCAATTCAGGTTCAATTCATAAGGGCAAAACCATTGCCACATCACTTTTGGGCGAGTCTCATTTGTGGGTGAGTCTTGGTAAAGATTTGAGACTAGCTGCTTATTGGTAGAGAACCAATATTGTCCTTAGACAGCATATACCTCACTACCAAAACGGTGATGTTCTGGAAGCAGCATTAAGCCACCTGCAACTTACAGTCATTGGTCCAACTGCTCCACTTCTGATCCAGCTCCCTGCTAATGTGCCTGGGAAAGTAGTAGAAGGTGGCCCAAGTACTTGGGCCCCTGCGCCCTCTGTGGGAGACCCAGATGGAGTTCCAAGCTCCTGGCTTCAGCCTGGTCCAGCTCCGCCTATTGAGGTCATTTGGGAAATGAACCGGAAGATGAAAGATCTTTCTCTGTGTCTCTCCTATTTTCTCTGTAACTCCGCCTTTCAAATAAATAAAAAAAAAAAAGCCAAAGTTCTCTTTCCTTTTCCATTTACTTATTTTATTTGAAAAACAGAGATCTCCCATTTACTTCACACCCCAAATGCCCGATTGAATTGTGAACCTAATCCAGGTCCCCTAGACAGGTGACAGAAATGCAAATACTTGAGCCATCGCCTGCTGCCTCCCAGAGTGTACATTAGCAGGAAGCTGGACTTGGGATCAGAGGCATGACTCAAATCCAGGCACTCCCACAGGGAATAGGAGCATCCTAAGTGGTGTCTTACTTGCTGCACCAAATATCCACCCCAGCTTTCACCTTTTTTGAGCAAATAAAAAAAAAGCTTGCTTAGATATATAGGAGAATATTACTGTTTTAAAAAACAATCTCTGGGGCCAGTGCTGTGGCATAGCGGGTAAAGTTGCCGCCTGCAGTGCTGGCATCCCATATGGGCGCCAGTTCGAACCCCAGCTGCTCTACTTCCGATCCAGCTCTCTGCTATGGCCTGGGAAAGCAGCAGAAGGTGGCCCAAGTCCTAGGACCCCTGCACCTGTGGAAGAAGCTCCTGGCTCCTGGCTTTGGATCGGCGCAGCTCTGGCTGTTGTGGTTATCTGGGGAGTGAACCAGAGGACGGAAGACCTCTCTCTCTCTCTCTCTCTCTCTTTCTCTTTCTCTCTCTCTCTCTCTCTCTCTCTCTCTCTCTCTCTCTGCCTCTGCCTCTCTGTAACTCTGCCTTTCAAATAAATAAATAAATCTTAAAAAAAAAAAAACCTCCAAGCTACAACAGTGAAGTCTTTCCTTTTTTACATGTAATGTTTTTCTAAAGTCAACATAGGCTCCTTGAAGACATTTTTGCCGAAGGCTTCAAGCTGGATCCTGTGAGCCATCAGTCTTAGGAAGAGGCCATGGAACAGTGGGACAGCCAAGGAGCCAGGGGCCTCCGACTCACCTTCCTCCTGCTCTCATCTCAGTGTCCGTGGATGCCCCACTGCGGGGAATGGGAGGGCAGAGTGTCAGGAACTGGGTTTATTTCTGAAACTTCAAGTTGTGCGGCTGCCATCAGTGTAAAAGACCTGGCTGAAATGCACTTTTCATCAAGTTCTCACCCGAAGGTTTGACTTGGGGGAGGAAAGGAAATGCTATAGCAGCAAATGGAATTTTCAGTGAAGTCAAGTCTACGGAGAACATTTCTGAGAACACAGTTTATTTTCCGTGTTGCCAAGGTAACTGGAACATCTGCCCAAGCAGTCTTAGACACATCCTGCATGGACATGAAGGCGTGATCATTTGTATGCAGACCTGTTTCTACCTGCTCTTCCACTGGCGATGACTAGAACAGGTAATGTGTCTGGAAGCGAGGTTGATACATTAGATGTGTCACCATGCAGTTGTAAAAACTTTCTGTTTTCTAAGAAAGTGGAAGAAATATTCTTATGCAGGAAGGAGAAAGAACGCCGAGAGAAGAAAAGCATTCATTGACAGTATGAGCAAGTACATTTCTTTAAAGGCAAAAAATGAGAGGAAATGGAATTTTGGGCAGATAGGCAGGAAGAGCCCAGCCTGTAAGAGATCAGAGCTAAGTAGACTGATCCACTTTACCATGAGGAAGCGTGCAGTAGGTATGGTAGATTTGGGCATGAGCCTGGAAAGCGGGTGTTTCTGGGTTCCAATCTCTGCTCTGCCATTGCTAGTGAAGCAAGTTACGTCTCCAGCGGGCCTCGGACTGCTCCTCTCTGCCTCTTGTCACTCACCTTACAAGTTTAGGTGCATTGGGAGACAATCCATGTAAGCAATTACTCAGAGTAATTGGCACAGGGTAAATTCTCAATTAATGAAAATAACAGCAATTACAAATGAAAACTCATTAAGAGAGATCTGGATGACAAAGAGATTAAAATTATGTCATATGGTAAGCCAAAATTTTTATCATGGAGACAACAGATTCAAGCGCTCCCTTTGATTATGTGACGGGCTGTCCAGTGGAAAGTGGATTTTAACGTGTTACAATAGGGGTGGGCATTTGGTCTAGTGGTGAAGACACCCAAGTCCCTTATTGGAGTATGTGAGTTCAAACCCTGTCTCCGGCTCCTGACTCCAGTTCCCTGCTTTTTATTTATTTTTTATGCAAACTCTGGGAAACAGCAGTGATGATTCAAGTAGTTGAGTCCCTGTCACCCACATGGGAGACCTGGATTGCGTTCCTGGCTCCTGGCTTGTGGCTCTGGTCCCAGCCATTGCAAGCATTTAGGGTGTGAACTAGCAGATGGGAGCATTCTCTCTCTCTCTCTCTCTCTCTCTCTCTCTCTCTCCCATAACTACAAAACAAACAAAAAAAAAAAACAGAAAGAAAAATTATTTTTATTAATATAAAGAAAATAGATTACATGTATTTCATAATACAATTCTAAGATAACCATACTTCCCTCCCACTCTCCCTCCCTCAATGCCCCCCAGAAAGAAAACTTTTTAAACATTTCAAGTGTTCTTTAGATCAGGATGACAGCTAAAGAGAGACATGCCACAGCACTGTGTGTGGAAGACTTTCCGTCTGAAGCAGCCTTGGCAAGCACTGCATTTACTCCCCAGGACGAGTTGCTCTGGCAAAGGGAATGACCTCTGGCAAAGCTGTTGTCAGGGCGCTAGGCCCTGGACTGGGTTCTTGTAAAGACTCCTTGAAGCACTGGAATTTCAGTCGCTTTGTCCAGTTGCTCTCTGGGAATATTAGCAAATATTTATTGATCATCTGTTGAGCACCACGATGGGGTCGGGGTAGAAAAGAAGGGGTACAAAGAAACAGAGCACAAAGTTCCTTTCTTTGAACTTTCATTTCCAATATCCTTGGGCAAACAAGATACAAAATTCAGCTTAATTCAATAAATATTTATTAAAGCTCACGCTTTATTAAAGCCTTTGATTATTGGTAGAAATTCAAAGAGAAATTTAGACAGCCCCACGGATCCTGGGGATGCATATAACAAACAGAACAAGTCATTTAAACAGCAAGAGGGTGCACACCAAGGGCTAGATGCAATTTCGTATTATTCATTCTATGGGAGTTCAAAGGAAAGAAAAATCCTTTATTTTTAGCTTAATTATATATAATTACATTCAATCAGTAAAATCCAAGTGAAGGCTTTGTATGCACAACTCTCCTGACTAATCTCAATATAGTGTTTTGTATTTTGACCTGAGGACTTGCAACAGGCAGGGCTACGAAACAGACGTGGGAACTCACCAGACTTCCACCAGGAGAGGAAAGAAAGGCAAGGCCTCCAGCCTCCCTGAGTAGGAACAGTGAAGGCAGGAGACAGGAAAACAGCAAGTCGGCAAAATGTCCTCTGCTGGGCATGGTGACCAGCTACAACAATCTCACTAACTTGTCCTGGTTTTGTTTGGTTGCTTTGTCATTACATAGGTAACTTAAAGATTACCCCATCCTGTGATTAGTCCTTAGCATGTCCAATTCATAATCGTCCATCTTTATCCTTTTCTTTGCAAGGATTTCTGTCTTCCTTCCTTAGAAAAAGAAGAAAGAAAGTAATAGCTGAGCCTCTTCATCAGACATTCTATATATGGTGTCCATTTCCATTAGAAAAAGGATTATGTATTATTACCTCCAGTTTATCAGTGCACAAAGGGGCACACACTGGTGGAAAGAACTTGTCCAAGGTAACACAATGCAGAAGAAAGAACTCAAATTTAGACCCATGTAGCCCCGAGGCCCAAAGTTTTGCACTACCTTCCACTGTTTTTCCTTTGCGCCTTACTGTACACACGCTAGGTGTTGATGGCGATGAAGATGATGATGGCGAAGGTGATGAAGATGATGGTGATGAGGATGTTGATCCCAATATACTGACGACCTCAACCACAGAGCAAGTTCTCACGGTTCCAGGAGCAGCTGCAGGACAATGTCAACATTCAACACAAGAGGGACCTGTAGCACCAGCCTACAGGAAAACAGAGAATTCTAAAGAATGTCTAGCACTGGGGAATCCCAGGAGAGAAGCAGTGTTGGCTGGCAACAGAGTTGCTGCCTCCCATATGACCAGCTCAATATTTCATGTTTACCCTTCCCTGACTTAAATGTCAACTATTATGCTCTGGCTGAATTGAAATGAGTCTGCTAACAAGACATTAAGAGGCAGTTTTCCATGGCCTTCAACAAAGCCACACTTGGCTTAGTCGGGCATGATTTTATTAGTAGTTTATATAGATTACATACAGAAACTTGATTTTCATGAAAAATGTTTTTAAAGTAAATCAATCCCTGGAGATACTTCTTTCTGAATTGGAGACAAGGAATTTCCTAGTTTAACCCCAGGAACAAGCTCAGCATTCTCATACGGCAAAGGTAGTCGAATAAGGCCACAGTGTCCCCAGCTGGGCTGTGTGTTCTTAGGAGTGGGAGAGAGGGAAGGAAGAATATAAGAAATCCAAAGAGAGGGGAAAATAGAATGGGAAACAGATGGTCTTGGACTTCCAAACCGGAAACTTTCTTTTTCTTTTTGGGGGTTGGTTGTTTACTGTTTATCATCTGAACTGAAAACAGGATACAGATAAAACTGACTTTAATTAACCATCCACAGAGCTGGTGGATGCAAGTCCAGCCAGCTGCTCCCTCTGTGGTGGGCTAGCAGGAGGGGAGCTCTGGGATCCTTTGCCCCATCCCATATGGCCCTGGGTCCTGCTGGCCAGTGGTGCCTTCCAGTTTAGAGCTGGTTCAGGCTAACTGGGAGACTCTGGTCCTTGGTTTGGGCCCTGTGTGTGGTCTTCACACTCAGCCCTACCTATGGAGTGATGAGTGCAGAGGCCTGTGGGTCCCAAACACAAAGGACGAATGTTCAGTTTCCGAAGGTAAGACTTGCTATCTGCCAAGTTGCAGTTCCGTATTTCCATCTTGCTGCTATACCATATTTTTTTTTTCAAATGCAGCATATCCCCTGGCCCTAAATTGGATTCTCTCCATGAATGACCAGTCTCTGAGACTGGCATCACCGTTTTCTTAGCCATCTAGGTTCATTCACCTCCCATGTTGCTCTAAGTTTCTCCCAATCCTCTAGAAGGGGCAGATCTACTTCCAAATATCTTAAAATCTAATTTTTCATTTTCGACTGTGCTGCCAACATCCTATGCAAAACGTTTCTCACCTGGATTTTTGCAACATCAAAATCAGTCTTCCTATATTCCTGAAGCTAATGTATATTTTATGCCAGAATTTTCCTTGAGAAATGAATGGGCACCATTTAAAGATAAAAATATCTGTAGCCTTGCAGCTGTTTTTATTATGATATTGTATTATGATATTGTTTACATAAAAGTAGGTATGAATATCTTTTAGCTATAGTGCTTATATTACTTTAAAGCCAAAAAGGTTTACATTAGATGAAGTCTAATTATAAAACTAATGCAATTAACATTTGTAATTTAAAGTAATGATGTGTTTTACTGAGACTAGTAATACCAAAAGGTGAATTTATGTTTCACTGCTTGCCACTTAATTCTTTCCATTTTGAGTATGATGAGCTACTGTCACACTGTAGACTTAGCAATGACTGCTTTTAAAACTATCCCTGAGTTTACTGTTTTTAATACTATCTCCTATAATTCTAAAAAAAAATCAATTGTTTATGACATATTTACTTGCTAATGAACACTTGCAAGTTACACGTAAGAAGAAGATAGCCCACCCTCCAGGTGTTGCATGTCTCAGTTTGTTTGGAATCAAGATGCCAGTGCGTCCATGTGCCAGCTAGGAATGCAGTGTCCTCACTCCTGTGTATTTTAGCTGCTCCACCACCTCTGCTTCTCTCTGGCACAGGGACAGCACATGGCCTCAGCTAGGTGCCCAGGCTATCGTAAGCACCAATTCAAACACAAAAATAAAGTCCACAAGGGCAAGGCTTGTTTTTCCTCACTTCTTATCATTGAAGACATTAAGCATGCAGGAACACAAGGACAATAGCACAATAGGTGTCCTTGTCCCCTTCACCCAGCAATTGTCACCTTCTGGACAGTCCTGTGTAATCTATGTCTTCACCCATGTCCCTCCATTCATTGTCTCCCTCGGCTATTTTAAAGCAAATCCCAGATACCGTGTCAGTTCATAGAAGGGGTTTTCAAATAGTTCATAGAAACTGCATATTGTGAAAAAAAAAAAAAACTAAGCATGCATTTCACAAAGCATTTGCACTAAAATAAACCCATCTTTTAATTCTATTTTTCTGCAAGTGTTTTGAAGTACCATCATATAAAAATTTTTCAGTATACATCTCTTAACTAAAAAAAACTCCTTTCAGGACACAGTCATAACACCTAAAGGAATCACAGTAACTTCTTAATAAATATCCAGTTAGTGGCCAAATTTTTGGAGGAATATTTCTGTTTTGTCTACTGCAATATATTCAATAGTTAGAACAATGCCTAGCACGTAATACCTGCTCAGTATTTCTTGAGTGAAGAAATAGACATTTTACTTGAATGACAGAATTCTGTTACATAATGAAATATTCAAAGGCTCAAAAATAGCATATTTTAAGATTATCATTAAGAGAGAAATGCGTAATTTGATGGAATTACCATATGACCCAATAATTGCACTTCTGGGTATGTACCCAAAAAACTTGAAAGCAGGGTCTCAAAGAGATTCTCAGATACCTGTGTTCAAATCACAATAGCTAAAATAGAAGTAACAAACCCAGGTACCCTATAAATGGATGGCTGAACAAAATGGGGTATATACACACAATGGAGTGTTACTCAACCTTAAACAAGAAAGAGGGACTCGTGTTGTGGCACAGCTGGTTAAGCCACTGACTGGGATGCCGGCATCCCACACAAGTTCTGATTTGCATCCTGGCTGCTCCACTTCCAACCCAGCTTCCAACTAGTGCACCTGGGAAGATAATGTAAGATGCCCCAAGTGCTTGGACTCTGGCTGACGTAGGTGGGCATATAAGATAAAATTGATTAGATTCGTGAGCTAGAAGACTTCACCTTCACTAAGGCCCCGGTGTGATCTCATGCCCCTACCTGACCACACCTGTATGCCCATCTGCCAATCAGGCTGCATAACCACTCCCTTTTGGAAATGGATTAAAGGCCTGAAACACTGTGGGCCACCCAGCCCCTTTTGCCCTTTTTTCACTATATGGAGCTTTGTTGCCCTGTGTCTTCAGGGTGCATGGCCTTCGGGGCACCCTCCCCCTTCACTGCCTGTGATAAGCTGCTTGTAGCTGCTCAAAACCAAACACCTGCCGCACATGGCGTTTGGCCTGCTTTCTCCTTGGTATGGATTCCAACTGAATTTCTGGACTTTCCTTTCTCCCTTAGATTAACACCTTCAGTCTCCTGTGCATTTCTCTCACTAAATAAAAAGCTTTAAAACTCACCCTGCTGCCTGGTTTATTTGAGCCAGTGTTCAGAATTCTTCTCTGAATTTATGGGAAGAGCCCACACAGCCTATTAATATGGAAATATTAATAGACAAATTGGTATCATGGCCACCCAGGTGCAGATCTGGATGGTGTTCTGGCTGTTGCAACTCTGGCTGTTGCAACCATCTGGGAAGTGAACCAGTGAATGGCAGATCTCTTCCTGCCCCTCTCCCCATAACCCTGCCTTTGAAATAAATAAATAAATCTTTTTTTTTTTTAAGGAAGGAAATTCTGATACCTGCTACTTGCTAAAACATGGATGAATTTTGATATCCACTTTGCATGGTTGCTATTGCTAAATGAACTAAGCTAGACACAAAGGGACAAATACTCTAAGTTTCCGCTTATATGAGGTATCAAGAGTGGTCAAATTCATAGAGACAGGAAGTATAATGGTGCCTGCTGGGGATGGTAAAGGGATTGGGGAATTATTGGATATAGAGTTTCCGTTTTACAAGGATCAGCATTCTGGAGATAGGTGGTGATGATGGTGTACATTATGAATGTATTTAGTATCACTGAACTGTTGAGGTGGTAAACTTTATGTTCCATATTTTTCACTTTTTATTTATTTTTTAAAGATTTATTTTGGGACCGGCACCGCAGCTTAATAGGCTAATCCTCCACCTGCGGCACCGGCACACCAGGTTCTAGTCCCGGTCGGGGCACCGGATTCTGTCCCGGTCGCTCCTTTTCCAGTCCAGCTCTCTGCTGTGGCCCAGGAGTGCAGTGGAGGATGGCCCAGGTCCTTGGGCTCTGCACCCGCATGGGAGACCAGGAGAAGAACCTGACTCCTGGCTTCGGATCAGCGTAGTGCACCAGCCGCAGTGTGCCAGCTGCAGCGGCCATTGAGGGGTGAACCAACGGAAAAGGAAGACCTTTCTCTCTGTCTCTCTCTCTCACTGTCCACTCTGCCTGTCAAAAAAAAAAAAAAAGGAAAAAGAAAAAAACATTTATTTTGGAAGAGTTACAGAGACAAAGAGACAGAGAGATCTTCTATCTGCTGTTTTGCTCCCCAGATGGTCCCAATGGCCAGGACTGAGCACGGGCCAAAGTCAGGAACCAGAAGCTTCATTTGGGTATCCCACATGGGTGGCAGGGGCTCAAGCACTTGGGCCATCTTCTGCTGCTTTTCTCAGGCCATTAACAGGGTGCTGGATCAGAAGTAGAGCATCCTGGACACAAACCAGCACTCATATGGGATGCCAGCATCACAGGCAGCAGCTTTATTTGATATGCTGCAACACTGGCCCTGCTACATGTTGTTTTAGTAGAATAAAAAATTGGAGGAAAAAGCATTTTGAAACTACTGTAGGATTCTCAGAGCACTGAGAATACATTCAGAAACCCCAGTGTGAGTAACAGCACAGTGCAGAGATCACGCCAAGTAATTCCTCAAGTTCCTGTTAGGACTCTACTGATCTTAAAAACCTTTAGTGCTCCCCATTACTTGAACTTGGCCTTTGGGCACTGTCTTTGTCTGTTCTGCTGCAGCAGAATACCAGATGCTAGGTCAAGTATGAAGAATAGTAATGTAAGTAATGCAATTCTCATAGTTCTCAAGCTTAGGAAGTTCAAGATTGAGACCTGGTGTCTGATGAGGACACGCTAGCTATGTGCTCACATGGCAGAAGGCAGAAGGGCAAGCTGGATGAACACTGTGTTGTCCCATGGCAGAAGAGGGGAGAGAGGGAAGGGAGAACTCCCTTCCCTAAGCCCCTTGTCTGGAGGCATCGATCCATTAATGAGGGCAGGGGCTCCAACATAAACACCTCCCAACACTGTTGCATGGGGGGTTAAGTTTCCAACACAGGAAGTTTGCAAGACACATTCAGGGCCTTTGGTTTCCTGGCTTCAATCTACATAGCTTGACTCCCACTAGCCCCCTCCTCCGTAGTGTACAGAACTCACCCAAGGGGCTGTTCCCTACTCTTCTACTTACTCCTTCCCCTTCCTGCCTGACTTCAGTCCTCTCCTTGCTTCCTGATCACTGCTGATGAAAATCCCTCCTACTTATCAGCACAACTTCAAATAGCACCTCCCTCACAAGATCTTCAACAATATTCTAGCTGAATGAGATTAGCTTTTCTCTGGAATTAAGCTAACATCTTATTGTACTACCATTATCAAATGCTTAATATTCCACCCGATTTTCCATTTTTACCTTATGAATTTAGCCCTCTTTTTAGATTGTGAGTTCTTAAGGGAAAATTGTGGGTGTTCTTCTCTATGTATTTCCTGCCAGGTTTGGCACAGAGTTTAGGACAACTGCTTTCAACAAATGTCAATTGACGATGCAAAGCTAGCAGGGACTCGCTCTCACTCTCTCTCTTTCTCTTTTTCTCTTTCTCCCCCTCTCCTCTCTTACCCTGTTCACCTCAATTGAAGTTGAAAACTCTCACCGGTTTCCCACAGCTTTCAAGGCACAATCTATGCAGCTTGCTGGGGCCGAGGAGGTCTTAGCATGCTGTGGCTCCTGCCCATCTACATCTTACGACGCGTCATCCCAGCTGCCACTCTCTTCCCTTGGGTCCTGAACTTCATAGATGCATTTGCCTCCTGCATGTACACATCCCGTTTCTTTCGCCAGAAACACTCTCTCCCCCTCCTCCCTTAATGGTTTATGCTCCTCCAGCTTTTTTAGCTTACTCTTCTCTTGGAGAAGTCTTCCCTGTTCTTTCCATGAGTGTCCTTAGAAACAATGGCATTTACCCCTGTGCTATAATTGTGTTTCCTGTCTGTCTTCAAGAGCACCAGAGGGCAGAAGCATTGCATCACCCCTCACCTTTTCTGTTGGAGCCTGTGAGGTGCCTGTGGCTGGGAGGACCCATGAGGTAGGCGTGGCATGATGTGAGATTGTAGAGGAAAACAGAGGCTGCAGGGAGGAGGGTCTTGAGTGCCATGCACCGTGCGTTAGACTTCATCCTATATAATATCCTCCTATAAAGGACTATTCATTTTGGGAAACCCTCAACTACATTGTCCAATCAGATTGTAGAAAGCCTACATCCTTACCTACAGTGTGGAAGGTGGCGGGAGAAGCCCGAGGCTGACCTGCTCCCTGACCCCACGTTTGCCAGTCTTGTTCTATTCTGCTAACGTGCTGATAGGGGCCATAGATGGCCAGATAAGGGGGTGTCAAGCAGAGGGCATGGTCTGGAGTCTGACCCCTGATGCTAATTTCTGGTTCAGTTATAGCCAGATGTCACCGTAGGGGTGACACCTCCAGTGTCCCCCTCCACCCTCCACATCAGATTGATGTGAGGATCAAAACCAAAGATTTTCAGAAAAGAGACAGATTTTCCTCCAGCAAGGTGATATGGGGACTTAGAGAAGGCTTCACGGCATACATCACAGCTCAGCCATGCAAGGCTCAAAGAGGAGAAACGGGTATTTCCAAGGTTTAGTCCCAGGGAACAGAAAATGACTTAAGTATTATGTCAAGGATAAGATTCAGCAAAGGGAGATTTTATCTCAAAGTTTTTGTCCTGCCAGTCAGGTGTCTCGTCCTCCAGATAAGGCTCAGGTAATGCTCCTTTTTGCTCTTTCCTTCTCTTTTTCACATGCAGCAGACCATGCTCCTACAAATCCATGATTTCCTGTAAGTCCTTTCCTATTTCATTGATTGCACACCAGTCCTTTTAACAATAATAATACTCTAGGCTCATGACAAGCTCAGGGGCTGGTGCTGTGGCGCAGCGGGTTAACATCCTGGTCTGAAGTGCCGGCATCCCATATGGGCGTCGGTTTGAGATCCGGCTGATCCACTTCCTGCCCAGTTCTCTGCTATGGCCTAGGAAAGCAGAAGGTGGCCCAAGTCCTTGGGCCCTTGCACCTGCTTGGGAGACCTGGAGGAAGCTCCTGGCTTTGGATTGGCGCATCTCCGGCTGTTGCAGCCAATTGGGGAGTGAACCATTGGATGGAAGACCTCTCTCTATCTTTGCCTCTCCTCTCTCTGTGTAACTCTGACTTTCAAGTAAAATAAATAAACCTTTAAAAAAATTAAAGAAAAGAAAAGCCCAGGGGGGCCGGCGCTGTGGCATAGCGGGTGAAGCCATTGCCTGCAGTGCCAGCATCCCATATGGACACTGGTTTGAGTCCCAGCTGCTCCACTTCCGATCCAGCTCTCTGCTGTGGCCTGGGAAAGCAGTGGAAGATGGCCCAAGTGCTTGGGCCCCTGCACCCACGTGGGAGACCTGGAAGAAGCTCCGGCTCCCGGCTTCGGATCGATGCAGCTCCAGGCATTGTAGCCAATTGGGAACTGAACCAGAGGATAGAAGACTCTCTCTCTCTCTCTCTCTCTCTCTCTCTCTCTCTCTTTCTCTGCCTCTCCTCTCTCTGTGTAACTCTGACTTTCAAATAAATAAATAAATCTTTAAGGAAAAAAAAAAGAAAAGCTCAGATATAGTGACTGCTTTCTGGAGAGTCAAGGTCACATTTGTTCTATTGGATTCCAAGTCACAAGACAGCCTTTGCCAATTCTGTCCTTACCACAGACAGGAGCCCCTTAATACTGGGCCGAATATGAAAGTCAGACCCCTTCACTTACTTCAGCCTTTCAAGGATTTCTTCAATGCCCACCCAACCACTGAGAATTTTTTTCTGATTTTTATGAATTCTCTTGAGAAACTAAGGGCAATGCTTGTGTTGCATAAGGCTACTGGAGGCATGGTTTGTATAAGAAACTCAATATTCCATAAATAATTCGGTGGACATTTCCTCAAATAATTGTTCCCCTGGCCCCCTAACCAGCATTCACCACTTTCTTTTAAGATTTATTTATTTATTTATTTGAAAGTCAGAGTTACACAAAGAGAAAAGGAGAGGCAGAGAGAGGGTGAGGGGGGGCTTCCAACCACTGGTTCACTCCCCAATTGGCTGCAACACCCGGAGCTGCGTCTATCCAAAGCCAGAAGCCAGGAGCCAGGAGCTTCTTCCAGGTCTCCCACGCGAGTGCAAGGACCCAAGGACCTGGGCCATCCTCCACTGCTTTCCCAGGCCATACTAGAAAGCTGGATCAGAAGCGGAACAGTAGGGACGTGAACTGTGCCCATATTGGATGCCGGCACTGCAGGCGGCAGCTTTACCCGCTACGCCACAGCGATGGCCCCTTACCACTTCTTTAAAAAAAAGTCACTAGGGGACAAGTGCTGTGGCTTAGCAGGTAAAGCCTCTGCCTGCAGAGCTAGCATCCTATGTGGGTACCAGTTCGAGTCCCAGTTGTTTCTTTTCCAATCCAGCTCTCTGCTATGGTCTGGGAAATCAGCAGAAGATGGCCCAGTCCTTGGGCCCCTTTACCCTCATGGGAAACCCGAA
This sequence comes from Oryctolagus cuniculus, assembly GCF_964237555.1. NCBI lineage: Eukaryota > Metazoa > Chordata > Mammalia > Lagomorpha > Leporidae > Oryctolagus > Oryctolagus cuniculus. Next base: position 115,051,335 of record NC_091432.1, read on the forward strand.
GGAAGCACCTGGCTCCTGGCTTCAGATCGGCACAGCTCTGGCTGTTGCATCCATTTGGGGAGCGAACCAATGGGTAAAAGACTTTTCTCTCTGTCTCTGTCTCTCTCTCTCTCTCTCTGTAACTTTACCACTCAAATAAATAAATCTTTAAAAATCACTGGAATTTTTTTTTTTTTTGACAGGCAGAGTGGACAGTGAGAGAGAGAGAGAGAGAAACAGAGAGAAAGGTCTTCCTTTTACCGTTGGTTCACCCTCCAATGGCCGCTGCGGCTGGCGCACTGTGGCCGGCACACCGCACTGATCCGAAGCCAGGAGCCAGGTGCTTCTCCTGGTCTCCCATGCAGGTGCAGGGCCCAAGCACTTGGGCCATCCTCCATTTCACTCCCAGGCCACAGCAGAGAGCTGGACTGGAAGAGAGGCAATGGGGACAGAATCTAGTGCCCTGACCGGGACTAGAACCCCATGTGCCAGCGCCGCAAGGCGGAGGATTATCCTATTGAGCCGCGGCGACGGCCTAAAAATCACTGGAATTTTTAAAAAGATGTATTTAATTATTTGATAAGGCAGAGTTACAGAGAGAGAGGTAAAGAGAGAGAGAGAGAGAGAGAGAGAGAGAGAGAGAGAGAGATCCTCTATCCCCTAGTTCACTCCCCAGATGGCTGCCAACAGCCTATCCCAAGCTGAAGTCAGGAGCCAGGAGCTTCATCCAGGCCTCCCACATGGGTTCAGGGGCCCAAGGACTGAGGCCAACTTCTGCTGCTTTCCCAGGCCATTAGCAGGGAGTTGGATCTTCCTGGACATGAACCAGCCTACATATGTGATGCAGGCATTACAGGTGGTAGCTTAACCCACCAACCACAATACCGTCCTTGGAATTTTTTAATTAGCTAATTCAGAAGCAGAGAGACAGAGACAGAGAAGGCCCGTCTGTTGGTTCACTCCCCAAATGCCTACAACAGGTGGGGATCAAAAGTCAGGAGCCAGGAACTCAATCCAGGCCTTCCACATGGGTGGCAGGAAGCCAATCACCCAAGCCGTCCCTGCTGTCTCCCAGACAGCGTGAGTAGGAAGCTGGAGTCAGGAGCTGGCGCTGGGATCAAACCGAGGCACTCTGATAAGGAACAGAGGGGTCCTATCTGATAGGCTTAATGTCTAAGGCGGACAGAAGAGACAGTAAAAGTCCAAGATCTGGAGTCAGCCTGGCTAAGGTTGAGCCCCTGACCTAGCACTTCCAAGCCACTGGCTATGGCTCCATCAGGGCACCTCAGTGTGTGGTGGTAAGGGCAGCAACGCTAACTGGAACTTCTCTGGAGGAGTCACATAGGATCATGAACACAAAACAACTAAAGGCTCAAGAGGAGGTCATTGTTCTTCCCTTTCCTCTTTTGTCCATTTGCATAGCTCAAGTGCAACTGAGTTGAGAGGAAAGAAGTTGAAGAAATTGAAGGACAAGGAACTGAGAAGCAAGCATGGTCTGAGAACCTGTCAGCCAAAGGGACAGTCTCTGTTCTGTGTCCATGGAGGCCGCATCCTCATTAAAAATTTTTTAATTCTAGAAAGTTTCCAAAAGCATAACTAGAATTTGCTGCACAGTGGGCACTTGGCTGAGCCCTGGTAAGCGAAGAGATGTGCAGGCACACCCTGCTGCAGCCTTCTGCCATCTCACAGACCCGCATCTCTGTCCAACACTGCTTTTCAATATATGTATGTATGTATGTATGTATTTGAGAGCTACAGTGAGAGCTCCTATCCAGTGATTCACTCTCTGGGTGCTCACAATGGCCGGGAGGGAGCTGGCTGAACTTGGGGGTTTGGAAGACAATCCATGTCTTCCACAAGGGTGACAGGGACCTGGCTATTGAGCTATCATCACTGCCCAGTGGAAAGAAGCAGGAATCAGAAGCCGGAGCTGGGTATTGAACCCAGGCACTCTGCTGTGAGATGTGGGTAGCTTAAAGGCTGGCTAAATGCCAACTCCTGTCCAGAACTCTTGTTCAAGCTTTGTTTTCCTCACATCTCTTTCATGTATTATATAGTTAGATGTACAACTGTGTGTCTGTCTTGAACATGAACAGACTTTTTTTCTTGTCATCATTCCCTAAAGAGCACATTTCAACAACTCTTTACTTAGCTCTTGCATTGTACTAGGCATAATAAGTCACCCAGAGGTGACTTAAAGTATATATGAGGACATGGGTAGGTTCCATTCAAATACTACATCATTTTCTTTTTTTTAAGATTTATTTTATTTGTGTGAAAGACAGTTACAGAGAGAGGTAGAGACAGAGAGAGAGAGGTCTTCCAGCTGCTGGTTCACTCCCTTATGGCCACAATGGCCGAAGCTGTGCTGATCTGAAGCCAGGAGCCAGGAGATTCTTCCAGGTCTCCCACACAGGTGCAGGGGCCCAAGGACTTGGGCCATCTTCAAATGCTATCCCAGGCCATAGCAGAGAGCTGGAACAGAAGAGGAGCAGCTGGGACTTGAACCGGCACCCATAGGGGATGCTGGCGCTTCAGGCCAGGACTTTAAGCTGTTGTGCCACAGCACTGGCCCCAATACTATACCATTTTCTATAAGAAACTTGAGCATCCATGGATTTTGGTATCTGTGGGAGTCCTGAAACCAATCCCCCTTGGATACCAAGGGACAATGTATTAGGCTGAGCAAAGTAGAGCTGCAGCCAGTAGAGCTGCCTCCCTCTTCTCCCATTTCACCTCACATACGAAGCTACCAAAGGCTGTGTAGATGCTGTCTATGCCTCCTAGTGCCTTTCCAATGGCAGAGGCCGGGAGAAGCCGACTTGCAAGGATAAGCAGGCAGTGGGTGGTGCTGCAAGTTGGCTGGCACTGTTGGTCACTGGGGTGGAGAACATGATGTCCATAAAGGTGACTGGGAAATGCAGATGAGATGATGAGGACTTAGTGGGAGTGCTGTACTGGAAAGCTGCCCTTCTGTGGCCTCTCCCATCACCATGCCTTCTAGGCATTTCTAGAAGACCACCACCTTCCCCCAACATTGCTTTCCTGTGAATACATTGCAAGGTCTTTCGTTCATTTTTACCACCTTTTGCTCTAAGCAACATCACTGCTGTTGTACAGGTGAAGAATTTGAGGCCCAGTGGTTAAGTGACTTGCCCAATGTCACTCTCACAATGGAATCCAAACCAAATACCAACCCCAGTGATCACTGGATGCCAAACAGTGAGCACCACTGATCTGAAACCCTTGGAATTGCAAATACGGAAGCTGGCCTGATGGGAGGGGAAGACAGTCTTGTTTATCCCACCACTAGCTCAGCTCTTCTCTCCACCACCCCTCCTCCACCCTCTTCTAGCTCCCTCCAGAGTATCCACCCACCCACACCATCCCCTACCAGCTGCAGTTCCTATGACCACAAAACACTTCCCACTTCACATCCTGCCACAGCCCTGCAAGTTCAAAAGTCACCACAACAAAAGGAAGCAGTCCAAGGAGCCCGTCCCTCCTCTCTCCCTCCTTGCCTCTTCCGTGCCCTCCCCCAGTCCCCACCCCTGCCTTGTGAACAGGCGAGCCTGCTACAGCCCTGCAGAGTCTATTAGGGAACCTCCTGGCCTGGCTTCTGCTGCCTCTGATGGGCCCAGGAGGTTTGGAGTTGCCAGGCATTTTAAGATCTTTACTTATTTTCATTCCTTACAGAGCCTTCCTGCAAAACTCTCATTCTGGATGGTTAGCCCAGAGAGATTAGTGATATACAATGAGTCTGTCCTCCCCGGATTTGACGAGTGAGAGCCAGCAAGTGCAGGAATTCGGATGTGGATGAGCCTGGACTCTGTTCTAACCTGTCGCTGTTGTGTGTTCCTTTTCTAATTCCAGGATTAGCGGGAGTCAGCCAGTTGGCTAGACCCAAGCCCACTGTGGACCACATGCCCACTAGGGACAGTTTGACTTTATCCTGTCTTCATGCCTGGTCATGTGAGCTGACGCAGGGTTCAGAAAAGAAGCTCACCTCACGTAGAGGCGGCCACACGCCTTCCCCAGGGGCCTGGCAAGGGCTGACTCACACCAGATGTTTCCTGGAGAAGAAAGCTAGCTTGACTGTGTCTGTCCTGTCTTCACTGGCGCAGGGTGGGCTTAGCACCCACTGGGAGCTTGCAATACCCACATGGGAGCCCTTGCCAATGACATCCCTGGCCTGGAGGTGCACTCACCTGGCAGTGGAGACAGCAGAGCCCTCCCACAGAAATGTCATTTTAGGTGCATTATTAGAGGGTGATTCCCAATTTCTTCATTTTGCAAACTTCCCGGGACGCTTGGGATTCAATGCGGCTTTTCCATCGCCTGTGAACTTCCAGGTTTTTGGTGGGACATCGCCGATTCTGCAGAGTGGGTGAATGAATAAACAGAGCAATCACTGACTTCATCACAGACACAGTGATGGGCTATGTCCCCTTTTCTAGGACTTTACAGCGAGCAAGGCACTTTCATACACCATTTCAGTGTAATCTTCCATTTTTAAAAACATCTTTTTGCTGCCCAGCAAAATGAGATTTAGACTTGCCTAAAGTGAACTAGATCAGAAGTAGCATACGAGCTCACACCTTCCCCCAGGTAAGCCTGGTACCACTGCCATTTCCATCCTGTACGTCTATGGCCTGCTGAGCAGTCAGGTCTCAGCTTCAACATCATCTCCTTGCTGCAGGCCTTCCCCTGTCCCACCCAGATTCTCAGCCCTTGTCCCTGTCACTCTGTTTCTCATTCACCTGGTCTATTTTCTTCACCTCATTTATCACTACCAAGCCCTGACATCATCTTACTTGTTGTCGTTATATTTAAGCCTGTGTACCAGGCTCTGGGCTGAATTTAACCTCTAATATTTAATATATAATAACCACAACAGCTCTATGAAGAGGGACATCACTTTTATCTCTTTTCACCTCTGCAGAAGCTGAAGTGCATGGAGTTTAAACTATGACAGTAGCAGAGTTCTTCCAAGTAGAAGAGTTCAGATATTTGACTGCAATAGTTACCCTTTAAAATCCAGTTGGCCCTCTGTCTCTCTGGGTTCCCAATCCATGTCCTGTGCTACCCTCCTAAAAGTGCTGCCTGTTCTCTCTTCAGGCTAGGGGTACTACTTTCTTTTTAATTATCATTGTTTTCAGAATTAATGTATAACGTTTACAACATCCATTAAGAAAATTGATGACATCCTAGTGTTTACCAATTTCAGGGCAGCTGAGAGTTACAGAGATCAATGGTGCAATTGATGGCAGTAAAGGACTGATTCAAGTCTGTCTTTCCGACTAATGGAGACAAGCAGTCGTATGGGCCTTTCCAACAACTGGCTTGCAAACGCATCTTGTGTCCCTCCCAACAGTCACTTCTGAAGATCATTTCCCCGCGAGCACCTGCTGACTGGTCTAGGGGGCAGAGGTGTGTGAAAATGAATGAAAATGAACACTTGAAAGCTGACTGGCCATCACTTATGCAGCAAATAACAGAGTTGACTGTGAATTCCTGCAGACAGTGACAAGAGCATGCATTTCAGTTTCTAGTTCTTGCCAACAGTGTGTCTGGGGCGAGCCTCAGCTCTCTCAGTCTTGCCTTTCTCATCTGTAAATGCAGGGAAATGAAACCTATTTACAGATGTGTGATAAGGAGTAAATGACACAATTCACATAAACAACCCGATGTGCACTTGGCACGAGGTGGACTTTGGTCTCCTCCCACCACTTTTGTTCACCATGATTTCCTAGTCCCTGGAGCACCTGCTATTACAAAATAAAGAACAAGATGGGTAATGCAGGTGCCATTACACTGGAACGCAAACATTCAAATGGATGCTGCCCCCAGGAAGTTGCCTACTTTGTCTGACTCCACTGAGTTTATTCAAAACATTTTTACAGGGGCCGGCATTGTGGTGTAGCAGGTAAAGCTGCCACCTGTGGTGCTGGCATCCCATATGGGCACCAGTTTGAGTCCCAGCTGCTCGACTTTGGATCCAGCTCCCTGCTAATGTGCCTGGGAAAGCAGCAGAAGATGGCCCAAGTGCTTGGGCACCTGCACGCCATGTAGGAGACCCAGAAGAAGCTCCTGGCTTCTGACTTTGGCCTGGCCCAGCCCTGGCTGTTGCTGCCATTTGGGGAATGAATCAGCAGATCAAAGTTTTCTGTCTCTCTGTCTCTCTCCAGCCCCAACCCCGTTCCTCTGCCTTTCAAATAAAATAAATAAATCTTTTTAAAAAATTGTTGGAATGTTTCTCCTAGCAGTCAGACTCCTCAGCAGATGACATTGACAGAAAGCAAATCAACGATTTGTCCCTCGTCCATCCCAGACTCTCACTCATCCTGAACAAGTGAATGAACAAGTGATTATTTTCAAAATGCACAAACAGATAAGAGCCAGCCACGACCCTAGCACCGCCTTACAGGGTGCCCCGCAGCTCGGGATCAAGTGTCGCTGGGCTTTGCGGAGTGTTCCAGACGTGCTCAGAGACACTCTCGTGGGCACCTCCACAGGAGTCGCTCTCTGAATGGCTCCAAGGAACAGCGTGCATCAGTCGCAGGAGGCAACGGATGGCAACATTCCTGAACACAGAGGGGACAGAAATAGAAATACAAATATCTGGGGCACTCTTTTCTCTAGAGAAAGGTTTGGAAACATTAGTTTTAATGAGGAAGGGGGTGGTGTGTAGCCGGGCTCATGTGGGAGGGAGGCAAACCCATTTCAGGGAAAAGCACTTCCCCAGAGACAGTCTCAAGAGGCCCTATTTACAGAAAAACTGGCTTTGGCTGTCAGCATCCCGCAGAAGAACCACTTCACTTCGATTCCACAGGCCGACCTTGCTGACGCTTCTGAGCAGGGGTCACCAGCGGAGCCTGAGCACTTACGGGATGCCCATGTGGTGATGTAAGGAGCCCGGTCCAAGAACCAGAAGCTGAGCGCTGTGAGCACATTGAGGTTTGTAGGCTGCTGCCGCCTAGGCGGGACTCTCTCACAGGGACCTCAGCTGTGCTGCTGGGTTCAGCTGGGGTGGGGCTGGCCCTGGCCTGTGGCTGTAGACCTGTACGCCATCCCTGCTTAAGCCTGGCATCTCTTCCTGCAAATGCATCACCATTTTTGGAGAGATATCTGGAGTCTTTTGTCACGTAAAAGCCTTAACTGCAGTTTATTAATTAAAAAAAAAAACTAAGTCTATTCAAACCCACAAAGTCAAAGGAATAATACAATGAATACCCATACATCCCCCAACTTTAACCCACCAACGGGCAGGTGTTTGCCATACTTACTTCGTCTTTCTATATTTACACACTCATCCCTTTAGCTAACCCATCTCGGAATCACTTTCCCATATCTTGACATTTCAGCTTTATAAATATCAACAGCCTTCATCTCCCATGGGCAAGAATTTTCTCTTACAGAATCATGATACCATTATTAAGTCTAAGACAATCAACAAGAACACAATCACAGTATCTGAATCTGTGTTCAAATTTGCCAACTGTCCCCAAAATGCCTTTTAGAAGGGCAAGCATGTGGTGTAGCAGTTACATTGGGTCTTGGGACACCCGCATCTCATAGCAGAGTACCAATTCCAGTTTCCTGCTACTGTGCACCTTGGGAGGTAGCAGGTGATGGCTCAAGTACTTGACTCTGAATTAAGTCCCAGGCGCCTAGCTTCAGCCTGGCCCAGACTTGGTTATTGGAAGTCTTTAGAAGTGAACAAGTGGATGAAAAAATCTGTGTGTGTGTATGTGTGTCTGTTTGTGTGTCTTTCCCTGTCTTTCAAATAAAATGAAAAGAAACAATAGATACAATTTTTGAAAGAGAATTGTTTACTTATTTGAATGTCAGAGTTACAGAAAAAGAGCCAGGAGCCAGGAGCTTCTTCCAGTTCTCCCACGTTAGGGGGCCAAGCACTTGGGCCATCCTCTGCTGCTTTCCCAGGCCATTAGCAGGGAGCTGGATCAGAAGTGGAGCAGCTGACTCACGAACCAGCACCCATATGGGATGTCAGCGTCACAAGCTGCAGCTTCACCTGCTACACCGGAACGCCAGTCCATGAATAAACCATAAAAAATCCTTTACAGCTGATTTTTTAAAATTCAAGATCCAGTCAAAGCTTAAGGCCTGAATTTGGCTGTTCTTTCTAGTTTTCCCCACTGTCCAGTGCTTGACCTTCTCCTTCTGACTTTCAAGATACTGAGCTTTTTGCAGAGCCTGGGTTAATCGCCCTGTGGAATGCCCCATGAGCTGGGTGAAGGGCTCCTTCCTCGGGCTTAGCTCCAGGCCACACTTCCTTTCCGATGAGAGCACCACAAGGCTGGCACGGGAACCTCCTCCGCGTCATGCCTCGGGAGTCACGTGCCAGGCGGCCCGTGACTGCCAAAACCAAGCTCGAGCTCCTGGTGCAGGTGACGGCCAGTGGCTCTCTGCATCATAAAGGCATACTCTTCCTTCCATCGTCCCTGTGGGGTGATCCTTTAGAACAACGTGAATATCCTATTATCCCCCATCCACCCTTTCACCCAGTGGCTCTGACATCTATTAGGGATTCTTAGTGGATCTGCCATTACTTTGAAGGCTACAAAGTGGGGATTTTTCCAATCCTATGGTTACCATTTTTTCCAATTCCAATGTTACCATTGTTGCTATGCTTGCTTGGTGGCACTCCTTTGTAAAGAAGTCCTTTCTGTGCCCTCCTCCTTTTCCCTCTCTCTAACTTTTATATGTAGATTTATGGATTTTTTAAATTTAACCTCTTACAATCCAATAATATCATTTGGCAGTGGGGGATAGTGGGGTGCTTTTCACATTGGATTTGGCTGTGGGAACTCCAGTTGGCTCCAGTGTCTTGATAGAAGCCTATTAATCAGGGGAACAATGCCCTACTTTCTATCACAATCAGACATTTCAGACCAAGCTTGTGCTCGCCCTGCTGCTCACCTGCAATCAGCCTCTCTCCACAGAGTCCTTGTTCCTTTGGGTAGAAATAAAAATCCGAGAGTTCGGTATTGTGGCATAGCAGGCTAAGCTGTCACCTGTGCCACCAGCATCCCATATGGGCACCAGTCCAGGTCCTGGCTGCTCCATTTCTGATCCAGCTCCCTGCTAATGGCCTGGGAAAGACATCGGAGAATGACCCAAGTGCTTGGCCCCCTACACCCACGTGGGAGACCTGGAAGAAGCTCCTGGCTCCTGGCTATGCCTGGCCCAACCCTGGCCATTGTTGTAACCATCTGGAGGAGTAACCCAGCAGATGGAAGATATTTCTGTCTCTCCCTTTCTGTCTGTAATTCTGACTTTCAAGTAAATAAAGAAATATATTTTTAAAAGAAGAACAAAAAATCTAGGTGCTAGGGACTGGCTTTTGACATAATGATAAAATACCACTTGGGAGGCCTTCATGCCGTATCGAAGAACTTGGCTCCACTCCCAATCCCAGCTTCCTGCTAATGCACACCCTAGGGGACAAGAGCTGATAGCTCAAGTAGTTGGAACTCTGCCTGGCTTCAGTCAGGACCAGCCCTGGCTGTTAGGGCATTTGGGCATTTAGGGAGTGAAGCAGTAGACAGAAGAATCTGTCTTCGTCTTTCAAATAAAAATAAATTAATTAATAAATAGTTAAATCTAAATGGTAGCTATGCTGTCAATTGCAATTTATAAAAGCAACTTTAAACCAATAAACATCTCAGCCTCTGCTTCCCAAGCCTAGGGTTACCGAGTCCTGAGGGTCACTGGCAATATAGCATGACTGTAGGTTTACGCTCCTTTTTAAAATAATAGGTATTTTTCATGAACTTTTGGAAGACTCCTTGCATGCAAAGATTTCAAAAATTTTCTACCAAAATAAACTTATTATTGAATCCACGTTCCACAAGCTTTGTGAAGTGCCATCATATTTCAGATGCCTTTCGGGGGCTGAGGGAATGAACCTAGCTGCACTTGGCCTCACCCAAGAAATCTGTCCACATTGCTTTAAGGAATTTGCCCTACCCTCCTAAGAGCAGCAAGTCATAAGACATTTTTGGATCCAGCCCAAGAAAGAGAAGAACATTATTAGTATGGCTTTGTTTTCTGTAAGCCTAAGTTTAAGCACTTGATTTACTCCCTGCTGTCAGTAAGAGAGACAATTTTCCTGAGCCTCTGTCTTTGCTTTTCTTTGTATTGTTATTGTTGTTCCAAAGGGGGAAAAATGCATAGAAAGTAACTCCCTCATATTGTTTTATTTTCTTAAGAGGATAACAACTAAACAAGGTGTTATGCCTGGAAGAGCTTAAGACTTGTGAAGAGCTGTGTCAACACTGCCACTGAACAGGAACAAGAGGGTGACATTTTAGGTGGGCAGAAATGGCAAAGGTCACTGAAGTCCACAAGCAGGCTCGGTCCCCGCCTCTTTAATTAAAGTCTCCAGCTAAGGGGCTGATGGGGACTTGCATTTCCTCTCCTCCTTGCTTCCCCTTTGAGAAGCTGCTAATTAGTGAGCAGAGAACAGGCCATGAGGAACCTTCTAGGAGTGGTGTGGAGGCTTTGCCCATGCACTCCGTGGACACCCAGCCCAAGAGCACCCACACGTAGCCTGGTGGTGGTGGGGCAATGACTAATGCAGAAGTCAGAGCTGAGAAGCTGAAAGAACAAAGTCATTGTCATACTTCCCACCGCACACTGGAGATTTGCTAAAATATCAGCTCTCTTCCTGGTTCAATCCAGCCTGTGCCAGAAGGGTCCTTTTCTCTTTGTACACCCACCACCACAAGCTTCTGGTCAGCAACGCCCCATTTCCGGTGCCTGCCCCTTCAGTCTGCCATGGACTGTGTTTCAGGAGAGGCACTCCGGGGTTACAGCCTTCTGTACATCAGCGATGTGAGCTGGGGATGAAGTCTGTCTAACCACCAAGGAAATGAGGGCGGTAGAGGAAACGCTCTGACCCGGACTCTGAGTCAATCCGGCCAGGGTGGGGTCGTGGGGTGGGAGACCAAGTTCCTTGGCCTCAGTCTGAAGACAAAGGAAGAGACGAGTGCAATTGCTCTCATGTGATGGAGGTGACACTCAACCGAAATGCCATTCAAGCACCCACTACGCACAAGGCACGTAGAGACTCATGGAACACATGCCGTCCTGGAGATGAGAATTTAAATAAATGAAATGTCTGTCTGTCTCTCTCTCTCTCTCTTTCTGCCCCCCTCATGCTCTACCCTTCAAATAAATTAAAAAAAAAAAAAGATTAACAGCAAAGATCCGTATTTGTCAATTTCCCCCTTTTAAAAAATATATATAAGGAAGAAACAAAAGTAGACATTCACAGAGAAGATGATGGGAAGACAAGGCAGAAAGACACAGAAGATACTACCTTGAAGACTAATGATGCACCCACAAGCCAAGGACTGCCAGCAGTCAGAGGCTGGCAGAGGTGAGGAGGGGATTTGCCCTTAGAGCCTCACGAACATCTTGACTTCAGCCCGGTGGTACAGCTCTCTGGCTCTGGCCTCCAGAGCACGCCCATTTGTTATGGCAGCTGCAGGAACGAATGCAATCACACTCTTCCAGCAACCAAGCATCTCTTGCCCAGGAATCTTTTGGACAAAGGAAGAGGAGAGGAGAAGAGTTTTATTTTTCTGCTCTTACTTCTCAGGGTGAGTTGTTGGCAAACACTAGTGGTCTCCACTCCAGAGAGCCATGCCTGTAGAAGAATGAGTCCTGGACTCCACAGCTGCCCACTCAGAGCACAAATTTTCAAGAAAACCTACATCATCACACTCTGCAGGCGCAGGCACATGCCCAGACCCCCACAAGCTGAGAATTTATAGTCCACTTAGCGCTATCTCCTTGAATGAAAGTATTTAGGGGAATTCACAAGATAGGTTAAAAAAAAAAAAGCTATGACAAGGGGCAGGCATTTGGCACAGCAGAGAAGATGCTACTTGGGACGCCTGCATTCCACATTCAGAGTGCCTTGTGAATCCCAGCTACTCGGCTTCCTATCCAGTTTCCTGCTCAAGTGTCCCGCTAGGAGGCAGCAGGTGATGGCTCAAGTACTCAGGTCCCTCCCATCCACATGTGAGACCTGCAGTGAGTTCCAGAATCCAGGCTATTGTCTTCAGCTGCATTGTGGGCACTTGGTGAGTGAACCAGCGGATGGAAGATTTCTCTCTCTCTTTCTCTATCTGCCAGTCAAATAAAATGAAGATAAATAAAAAAAAATTTACAAAGATATAACAATATTGTATAATCCTTGCTTTCAAGGAATTAAGAATTAACCTGGCTGGGACAGATATTAACCATTAATTTTACTAAGTGGAAGAAAATTGATTAAGATATTGGCATTGATCTCTTCTATTTGAGGTGATTGTTTGTTCTTCCTTTTTGAGCATTAATTTTCTCACAAAACAGCTTAGTGCATTGCTTCTATAATTAAAAAAAAAAACACATTGAAAGAGAGCATGAACAAAGGAATGCAGAATAATAGGCAGCATATTGCAAGTTATCCATGCGGGGTTAGGGTTTTGAAAGTGCCTGAGAGTTCTCACTGATGGGTTCAGGGAAGACTTCCCAGAAGCCTGCATTTGGACCTGGAAGAATGAGCGTGGTGGATTTGCCTTTGGATCTAAGTGGTTTTGAACCCCTGGCCTGATCATCGAGTGGTGACACATTCCTCAGTGCAACAGGAAAGTTGGGTGGACCTCGGCCAGAGAAATGTGACGTGAAGAAATCTGGTTCTACAACAACTCAGCATGGCTTCTACATCGGCGTCTCCTTCACCATACCCCAAACCTCCACGTTTCGGCCATTTAGGTCTTCAGAGACCATTTGGTCTCCCAAATGTCTGGCCTCTGCACATGCTGTTTCCTCTGCCTGGGACAGCTTTCCTTTCTTTCCCTCTCTACCCAATCTTGCCTCCTCCCTATGACTCCATTTGTCATCTAATCAGTTTCTCTCATCTGCCAGTGTCCAGCTGAGACATCATCTTCCCTGGGGAAGCTTTCCCAGTCATCTTCCCACCATTCTTCCCCAGAAGCAATGTGGGCCAACCACGATGTCTCTCAGACATCCTGTACCATCACAGTCTGGTCATTCCTGTCTCACACCAGACTCAGTACTCCTCGAAGCAAACTCGTATCTTGCAGCCCAATACCCAGATAGAGTCAGTACCCAATTTTTGTGGAAGAGAAGTAGGTGAGAAGGAAGAAGAATTGTATTTGTCTTTTACTCATTAGTCACCGGGAGGGCTTGATGAGATTCGTAGATGATTTCAATACTGCAACCCCTAATACTCAACATTTCTTCACAGGTTGCTTGAGGCAACCCAGTGGTTTGTATATCTAAACACATTATCTTGTTGAGATGAGTTGCCTATTAAATTATTTTCATTGATATTAATGTATTTAAGTTAATTATAATGTGCCCTAAACTTACATGTGGCTACCTTACCTTTCCAGGCCAGTTCTACCACTTCACAGCTATGTGGCCATGGGCAGTTGACATAACCTCTCTGAACTTCGGTAGGTTTATCTATCAAGCTCATATAGGTACTATTCTGACAGTGATGCTGATGACATGAAATCATACCTGGAAGTCCTAGCATATAACAGCTATGCCTCACCTTTGTTCTTCTTCCTCCAAGGATCATCACGCACAGACTGTTGGAGGGAAGGGAACCAGAGAAGGAATATTAAAATTGGCAGAAGTGGGCGAGGACTCTTTAATCACGGAGCACTCACCGGCACACTATGCTTTATTTTGTACTTACTCATTTAATTCTCAAAAGAAACTCTTCCAGATTAGAGCCCAAGACATTGTATCTGTAACTCCTAAATTTTTTATTTATTTGAGAAAGGACAAGACAGAGAGAGACAGAGAAACAGAGAATGCTCCCATCCTCTGGTTCATGTCCCGAATGTGTGCCTTGCCCAGGCCTAAAGCTGTGAGCTGGGAGCTCAACGCAGGCCTCTCACATAAGTGGCAGGATCCATCACCACTTGATCCATCACCACTGCTTCCCAGCATCTGCATTGGCAGGAAGCTGGAGTCAGAAGCCAGGAATGGAACCCAGGTACTCAAATGTGGGAGGCAGGCGCCTTAACCACCAGCCAACACCCTCTCCTGTCTCACTTCCTAACTGCATCTGTTCAGCAGTGTTCTCCCTGCTTTGCCCCTCCTTTGACTCTCGGGTCCAGAGAGGAGAGAAGCCCTAAGCACTTGCAGATTTTCCATGATGTGTACCTTCCCACCACGACCGACTTCAAACCACTAGTGGTTCAACAACCAGCTCTGGATAGTCCTGAAGATTTCACCACAGGCTTCTCCCGCCACTTGAGCTGGCTCTGCCACATCAATTGCCTGTCTTAATTCTCCTATCCCTCACTGTCTCTCAATGTTACTGGCCTTTTGTTCTTTTGGACATTACCATCTTAGATCTTTCGCAGTGTCAGTGCCCTCCACCTAAAATTCCTTTCTAAGAGTTGTCAGTTGGCTGCATGTTGGGGTCTTAAGCCTGAGGCTGACCCCTGACCAGCCAGGGGACAGTACAAGCACTCCCCGACAAGGCGAACGGGAGAGGTAAGGTCGATGGGTCAAGTACACCACAGCAAGCACGCGTGAGCTCTGTGGAAGGAGGAACCACTTCACTGAGGAAGTGTGCAGGCTTATAAAGCTTATGAAGCACATGCGCAGTAGGGGAGCCAATCAGTGAAAAGGTCACGCAGGCACGGGTGGACCACGCACAGGGGCACCTTGAGCAAGTATAGGGATCATGCACTGTCCACGTGTCCGGAACTAAAGCAGACCTATCCCTGCAGGTGGTCCGATCTCACATGGCTTAACCACAGCGGCTGCCGCAAAGACACTCCCCCAAACATCCACCAGGCGCCATGTTGTTAGGGACTATTTTAGGCAATGCCCAATAGCTGCATTCTTCTTAGCTCCTTCAGACCCTGGCCCTGATGAAACCTCCACACAGGTGATGTTTCTCTCCACTTTAGTTAAAGTAACTCCCCGCCCTGCACAGTCCCTCCCTAGCGCATCACAATGTTTACATTCTTCATATCCCTTACCATACAGAATATATATTTATTAAAAAATTACTCTTGGGAATGTTTCTCTCCACCATAATGTAGGCTCCTTGAGAACAGGGATTTTTCTTGTTTCTTTCCTTGTTCTCTGCACATAATAGATCCCCACTAAATAGTTGTTGAGTGAATTTGCTCAAGGTTATGTAGCTAATAATGCCGCAGGCAGAAATCAAACATAGGAGCCTATACTCTTGAACTCTCTATGGTAACTGAATCCCCAAGTGGCTTTCGGAATCATCCAGAATACAGAATAATGATGCATCACACACTACAATGCAGAGATCTCTTGCATGCTGCTGGTGGGAATAGAAGTTGACGTGACTGCTCTGGGAAATGTTTATGCATTGCTTTCTCAATTGAAGGTGATCCAGCCATTCTACTGTGAGGGACAAGCCCAAGAGTAATTCTTGCACATGTACAGCTGGAAATATGAGTGTTTACCACAGCATTGTCAAAAATGCAAAAACCTTGGAAATATTCCAGCCATGCATAAACAGTTGAATATTGTATAGCAAACAAACCAATGAACTATCAATATTCAACATTATGGATATTTCTTAGCCATAAACTGTTAAGCAAAATTAATTAATTAATTCCAGGAATACAAACAGCATTGTACACATTTATTATATTAAAAAATCTAAAACTGCTAGGCACTTTTTAGAACTCCTTATAGGCTCAATAAATCCATGGAAAGAAAAACCAATGAAATGATGAGCACATGGTACAGAATGAAGGCATTTGTGGGGCCAGTGCTGTGGTTCAGCAGGTTAAAGCCCTGGGCTGAAGTGCCAGCATCCCACCTGGGCACTGGTTCTAGTCCTGGCTGCTCCTCTTCCAATCCAGCTCTCTGCTACAGCCTGGGAAAGCAGTAGAAGATGGCCCAAATCCTTGAGCCCATGAACCCGTGTGGGAGACCTGGAGGAAGCTCCTGTCTCCTGGCTTCAGCCTGGCCCAGCCCCAACTATTATGGTTATTTTGAGGGGTGAACCAGCAGATGGAAGATTATTTCTCTCTCCTCTCTCTCTCTCTCTCTCTCTCTCTGTGTGTGTGTAACTCTGCCTTTCAAATAAATCTTAAAAGTAATAAGTGAATGAAAATGAATAAATTAAATAATTAAATAATTGAAAATAAAGCATATAGTTAATTTAATTTTGTGGTCCCAAAGTCTAATTAAGTAAAAACACTGCAAAATATCATAAGAATAAGAAGGTCAGAGGTGTGGAGAGTAAAACAACAACAACAATGTTATTTTAAGTTCTCAGCAAACTTGTGGCACCTTGCTTGATACTTCCATATTCAAGATTCATTTAATTATTACAAAACCCCCCTGAGGCAAGTATTTATGTTACCACTATAAAGGCGAGGAAATGAACATGATTTTTTTTGCTTACTTTTCCAAACCAGTATTCCATACCTTAGAGACTTGTCACAAAGGATGGCAAATCATTTTCTTTTTTTTTTTTTTTAAGATTCATTTATTTAGTTGATAGAGTGACACAGAGAGACAGGGGTAGACACAGAGAGAGGTCTTCCATCTGCTGGTTCATGCCCCAGATGGCCACAAGGCTGGAGCTGGGCCAGGCTTAAGCCAGAAGCCTGGAACTCCTTTCTGGTCTCTCACTGGGTGGCAGGGGCCCAGGAACTTGGACCATCAACTACTGCTTTCCAGGTATGTTAGCAGGGAGCTGGACTGGAAGTGGAGCAGCCAGGACTCAAATTAGGGCTCGGATATGGGATGCTGGCATCACAGATGCTATGCCACAAACTTGTCCCCAGGCAAGCACTTTCTAGGATGGATAGGTGCAGGCTGTGGGTGGGGGGAAGAAGTAACTAGCATTCAATTTTTCCATTTCCTGGCAGATGGTGGAAGAAATGTCACCAACCAGAGAATATCTTACCTACAGCTTGGCATAAAGGACATAAAGGCATAAAGGACCTCAGCTTGCATTTTCATAGGCCATAGGTTACTTATGTTTGCATCATTATATATATATATATATATATATATATATATGCATGAATTGGAAAAGGTATCTAGCAATACTATGCAGAGTCCTGCAGAGGTTCATTAAAATGCACTAAAAATTTAAAATACTTACATTTAAATATATAATATATATTATATATTCAGAAATGGATCATGCAACCCCTAGGATCACTCAAAATTTTCAAACAGCGAAGATTCTTTTTGACAGTGTTTTGGTCGGTGACTATTGCTTCCAGTCATAAATCACAGAGTTTGTTTGCTTTTGCCTCATACCTAGCTTTTTATAGCTACTCAAGTTTATTCCATTTCTTAGAAGTAAAATTTACCCTTATGGTGCCTGGATGCTTCCTTTTACATGCAAAAAGGAAGTTGTATGAGAAGAGGAAAGAATTATTTTTGGCATACACTGCTAATTTTACTGGCTTGCGCCATTGTTATGTGTCAGAACAGGGCAAGAGACCCCGAGACAGTGCTATTCAGATGAGGCTCTTGCAAGGAGAAAACACAGACAATGCAAGATATCCTAAGACGATTCCAAAACAGATGTTTCCAGATTTTTATCCAGAGATGAGCAAAAAAGGAATAAAAAATTGTCCTACAGCCTCCTACCTCACTCCTTCCCTTTGCAAGCGAAGGAAAGAACTTAATTTTTCAGTATGAGGGGAAACTATAAGCTTCCTATTAGCTTAAAGTGATGCTCCAAACATTTCCCAGCCTCAGCCCTCCCTTCTGCATAACTCAGCTTCACAATTAAACAAGTATGCACCGGCGACTACACACTGTCTATGAGCCCAGCATTGGCCCAAGCCCTAGGGACAAATTTAAGACTGAAATGATCACCTGTCATCAGGTCCTCAGAGCCAGTCTAACAGGACTCTGGGATGGGGTAGAGCTGACACCCCCTTTAAAGGCCACTTCACACCGATGCTCTGTCTATGTGGACCCTTCTCTCCGCCCCCAAGCCTACCTCTCAGCTACCTCTCCCTCTGTCAACCTCTTCCTCCACTAGACAACCCCATTCCATGTCCCTTTACTTTCTGTTTATTAAATTACAGTCTATCAAATTAAACTGGGCTCTCATGATCATCTCGTTCTGTGGTTTTCAATTTTTTCCCCCACAAAACTAGATTTGCTGTTGTTTGCTTTATTTGAAAGGCAG
Organism: Oryctolagus cuniculus; assembly: GCF_964237555.1. NCBI lineage: Eukaryota > Metazoa > Chordata > Mammalia > Lagomorpha > Leporidae > Oryctolagus > Oryctolagus cuniculus. The sequence continues at coordinate 115,069,528 of NC_091432.1, forward strand.
GGAGTCAGAGAAAGAGGTAGATAGAAAAAGAGAACTCTCACACACTGGTTCTTGCCTCAGATGGCTGAGGCTGAGCCATGCCAAAGCCAGGAGCCAGGAACTCAGTCCAGGTCTCCTACGTGGGGGGCAGGAGCTCAGTTTCATGGGCCATCACCTACTGTCTCCCAGGGTCTGCATTAGCAGGGAGCTGGAGCCAGATCTCGAACCCAGGCACTCTGATATGGGAAAGGAATGCCTTAACCCCTAAGCTAACTGCCCACGCCCTAATACACATTTTGAACATTCTCCAAATCCTTGCCCACAGAAAGCCTTACCCAGAACACCCAAGCTGTAAGGTGGGGAAGCTGCACTTGCTCTGAAAGAAAAGAGGTGTCAAGCTGTACCTCACAACCCTCTGGCAGGGAACCCCAACTCTCACCCCCAAAGAGCTCCTGAGAGTCCTCCAACAAAGTCCTAGGGGTCCCCAGCCCAGGAGAAGCCCTCCCTTGGAAGGTGAAGAAGCTGAGACCCACCAAGGGGCAGTACACGGTTTCCAAATATGGCAAAGAAAGAATGCGGCTAGAAGTGCGGGGCTGAAAGTGACTTCATTCACCAAGGCAACCCCCAGCCCTGGGAGCAGAGGCGTCCTGCAGGCTTGACATCCCGATCACGCCATCACTTCACCTTTCCTCCAGGACAGAGAGAAGGGAAGGGAAAAGACACAGGGCACGCATCGACTGGGCCCACGCTGGCATCCCTGTGGCCATTTCAGACGGGCTGCCATACCATGCAAGTGGCCAGAGCCTGCAGGCTGGAGCCACGCAGGGCTCACACAAACACAAAGAGCTTTGTGTTCCAGGGTGGATTCTGACATGACTGGGCATGGGGACGTGACAGCTTGTCTTTCCTTCTGAAGGTGCAGCTTAATGTTAATGTGGTCAGCTCTGTTACTAGGCAAGGCCCTTCTCCCGCCTGCCCCAGCCCCAATGTGCTATAAGATACACTGTCCTATGCAGCCATTCCTCTTCTCTCTTTGCAAGGCAACATTACGCACCTTTACAAAACATCCCCTAGCCTTTCAAAGCCCATACGACTAAAGCCCAATGCATCTTAATTGCCAGCCCCTCGACCTGGCGCAGAGCAAATGGCAGCCATCCCAAAGACAACAAAGGCTGGCACGGAGCTAAAAGAGGGCGAGGAAGCCAAGCTGGGATTTCTGTAAAAGAGCCCCAGACAAAACTGTGCATGGAAGATGCCTGCTTTTCCAAGCGCTACTTCCAGGCTGCCTACAACTATTTTTATATTCATCATTTCCTGTACCTCCCAGTTTGCCCGCGGCAAGAAGAAAGACAATTAATTCAATCTCCTGGAGAAATAGAGATCCAGCAATTTGGCATTATGGGGCATAGGAGAAGTCAAAATAGTGTCTGCAATGAGTTGTCTTAAAGGTTGACAACCTCTTTTTCGCTATAAAAATGGTGTTTGGCCAGATGTTTAAAGTTCAGATCCTGGCTTGGACACTTACTACCCGTGAGCTCTTGGGTAAGATACTTGGCCTCTGCCTGCTTCAACATCTTCCTTTGTGAAGTGGCTGATGATAGGGTAGCACCTGCTTCATAGCTTTCCCAAAGAATTCAATGAGTTATGTGTGTATGAAGCTGAGAACAGCACCAGCATACAATAAGTGCTCAATAAATTTGAGTTATTAGTTGTGTAGTGCTTCCACAGGCATTATTTTCTGTTGACCGGGATCCAGGTCACTTGACTCTCAGCCTTGTATTCGGAAAAAGAGTCGGAATACTGGGTGAGGTCCAACATGCTTTGCTAATCACATCCCGAACAGTGTGTCTAGGAGTGACGGTTTTCCCAGTCCGGTCCTGCCTCTTTGCTCTAAACTCTGGAAAAGCATTCTGCAAGGTCTCCAGGACAGTCCCCTGCCCCCCCCCCCCAGCCGGCCCCCAGGCGGCAAGACACTCCCAGCCAGGAAGTATGAACTTTCCCTCGTGCTTTACATAGTAGGAGGCAGACTCATGCACACCATTGCTTAAGCTTCAGCTGGATTATCTCCCCCTTCTAAAGCTCCTGGAAATTTTGTAGAAAGCCAAATCCGGAAGCTTGGGAAAGTAAGCAGTATCATTTCCCCTGGGAAAACCTTGAGATACCTTGTAAAGTGATACCAAAAAAGGACTCCAGGAGTGCTGGTCACCTCACCGGCTCTCCCCCACATCCAGGCAGGGAATGGGCAGGGCTGACATTTCTGGAGAACCCCGTGTGTGCAAGCCCAGGTCACCACAATCCCTACAGATGAGGAAATTCTGTTGTCGAGGGGACAGGTGGATTGGCCAAGGCAACCACAGTGGTCAACAGCTGTAGCCCCGCACAGTGGTCAAAACTCCCCATCTCCGTCATCTTCCTCCTCTCTGAGCTGCATTTTCTCATGTACAGAACAGGGATAATGAAAGTACACAACCCACAGGGTCACTAAAAATTCAATCGGTTCTTGCATTTAGTATGTTTTGTACAATGATTGGCATATACAAGGGCACGGGAAATATTAGGTTTTATTATTACGCTATTGTTACAAAAAAAAAAAAAAAAACACAAAAAATAACAAGAGGATGACCTAGAGTGGACTCTGTCTCTTTCACTGTGTCAGATGGAGCCCTGGCCCTGACAGAGGACAATGACTGTCAAAATGACAGGGCTTTAACGTCCTCCAGCCACGCCGGGCATCAGTACGGAGAGGACTGGCCACCTTCTTCCAGGTGGAACTAGTTTTGCCCACCCTAGATGCAATTCACCTGTGGTTTCTTTGACTCCTTTTCTTGACGGGGCCCTCATTCCCTAGCGAAGACCAGCGCATTCCAAAGAACATCTCTTAGGATTAGAGTGCCCTCCCACTCCTTCCTCCTCCTTCTCCTTCTTCCTCGGGGTCCTGCATTTCCCCTTAAGTCACTAGGCAGTCACGGGCCACAGCCGTGGACAGCCAAGTGCGTCTGCAGTGCAACCCCTTGGCCGGCTGAGGGGAACTCGCCCTCCCACGACCCCAACAACCCAGCAGGTTTTTCAGGATCTTTCGGAAGCAAAACCTTGTATTGGGGCTTTTTGGACCAAGAATGCCATCACCAGTTCTCCCGATTTCCAGGGTTAATCCCATCTGGAACTACATACCCTTGAAATGGGTTGATGTGGAGTCTTGGGGCCCGGCTGAGAGCCGGGGAGCCAGGGGTGGCTCTCGGGAGCCTCCACGCACCGGGGCCGGCGCCGGTCGGGATCCCCCGCCCAGAAGCTGCGCGACGCAGCCGGCGGCGGGAGGGAGCCACCTCCGGCCGCGCTGCCGCTTTAAGAGAGGGGCGGGGCCCGGCACAGCAAGCCAGGGCCAGCCCACAAGGCTCCTATTCCTTTTTGATCCATTCAAAAATTACTCATTGCAAATTCCCGGACTGCTAGGAGCGGAGAAGGAAGGGGGCGGAGGAGAGAGGGCCGCTGCAGGCATTGCGTCGGGGGCGCCCGGGGGGCCCGGGGCGCTGACGGCCGGTCCCACAGAGGCTGCTCACTGGCGCCGGGCTCCGGTGGCCTCACCAGGAAGCGTCAGTCTCGACCCCGGGGAGGCTCGGAGCGCCGCCCCCGCCGCCGCCGCCGCCGCCGCCGCCGGGCTCCGGGTACCTGAGTCCCCTCCCGGGCCCCCGGCTCCAGCCCGCGCCCTCCGCTTTCCCGGACCGTCCGGCCCGGCGCCTTCCAGCGATGGCCGGCCGCTGAGTCCTGGCTCGGCACGGCCACCTCAGCGCGCTCGGCATGGCTGCGAGAGAGGAGCTGTACAGCAAAGTCACCCCGCGGAGGAACCGCCAGCAGCGCCCCGGCACCATCAAGCACGGGTCGGCGCTGGACGTGCTACTCTCCATGGGGTTCCCCCGAGCGCGCGCGTAAGTGACCGCCCCGCGCCCCTCCCGCCCGCGGCTTCGCTCCGGCTCGCCTGGCCGCCGGGTGCCCGGTGCCGGCTGCCCGCGACCTGCTGGGCGCAGGATGGACGCGCTGCACCCCTCCCCCCGCCTGGGACCCCGCTACTTCCCGGCCGCAGGGTGGGCGCGGCGCCGCGCGGGCTTGCTGGGTTGGGGACTTGAACTGGGAGCCTAAAGCTGGGAAGCTGAGGGCCGCGGGTTCGAGTCCCCGGGCGCCGGATCCCCGCGGAGGGCGCTAGGAGGCTCCCTGTGGCGCACCTCGAGGTCTCCTGCGCCGAGCCCCGGGAGGCGGGGCCCCACGGGCGACTTGGGCTGACTTGGGATGCGCCGGTGGCCAGGAAAGGGCGAGGCACTGCGGGGCCGGGAGGCCGGCGCCCCCACCGCCGCCCGCTTCCAGCTGCGAGGTCGCTAGGCGGCTCGGTGTAGCTCCCGAAGAGGCGGAGCGGGAGCGTGGGTGTTGCCGCGTGCTCAGTGCTGGGGAGGACCCGGCGTGTCCTCAGTAGTGACTGCAGTGCCGAAATCTGTGGGTGCCTGCGAGTGAGCAGAGACAGCGGCCCTCCTCCGCCCTTCTCGCTCCGGGAGGGTGGGATGGGGAAGGGCGGCGAGAGCGCGCAGGTGGCCGCCTCCGCAGCCTGCCGAGAGAGGCCTGCTTGCCAGCTCTGGCAGCAGCAGCAGCAGCAGCGGCAGGGGTCTTCCTAGGCCGGTCAGCGGAAGCCTGGGGCGCGGGCACCCTGCCTAAGAGAGGCAGGGTGCTCAGGCCCCTGTCCTGTGGCCTAACCCTGTGCAGGTCTCTGAAGTGGCCCCCCGCAGAGCGCTGCTTCTTTGAATGACGTCACCGGACAGAAGAGTTGGACAAACTTTATCAGGAAGGGCCGGTGAAAACCCAGATTCCTTCTTCTTTGCCTCCTGGTCCTTTTCAGGTGGCAGCTCTGCCCCTGGGTGAATCTCTTGGCTCTACTCAGTGCCCCTGGCCTGCTGGGACAGGGTGCCGTGGCTTTGCAGGGTCACACCGTGCTGTGTCCCTGGCTTCCAAGCACCAGGGCTGCAGTTCCCGATGCCAGGATTACAGAGGGAAGAGGCGGTGGGCTGTGTGGGGCGTGTCAGGTGCGGATGCTGGGAGTTCAGAGTCGTCCTGAGGATGTCAATGTGCCTGGCTCTCTTTAAGAACTGGAGATAGGATCTGAAGAGGCTGGAATTAGCGTAGTCCCAGGCATCTGCCTTTTCTGAGCCAAGGCCAGCATTAAGGACCAAGATTATTTAATTGTGGGAAGAAATACTTAGGGGACCCGCCTCTGACTGCCATGCTGGCTCTTGGGATGGGTTTTCGGGGACATCTCCCTCATCCCCCCAAATCCAAGAGGACTGACAGCTGAGCATAATGGCCTAATTTTGGCTTGCTTCACGCCAGAGGTCCCATAATAGCTAGCATTGGTTGAGTAATTACTGTATACAATTCTGAGTACTTTATCACCCACTCAATCCTCCTAGCAATCCAATGAGAAAGAGGATAACTATATGCTCATATTATGAACTGGAAAACCGGGGCTTAGGTTTCGTAACTCGTCCAAGGTCACAACAGCAAGCAGTCACACTGGGATTCAAACCCAGGCTTTGTGTCTGTACAGCCCAGGCCCTACATCTCAGGCCACGGTGTAAATTTCCCAATACAGGTGAAAAGCATAGAGCCATTCCTGGCACATAGTGGGCAGACACTGAGTGTTGCCTCACAGTTCTTCTGCTGTGGCTGCTGTAGCACAAACTGGGCAGCTTCGAATAATTGATTTATTACCCCTCAAGTCTAGAGGCCACAAGTCCAAAATCAGGGTCTCTGCGCTGAAATCGAGGTCTTAGCAGGGCCATGCACCCTCCGGAGGCCCTAGGGGATGGTCCTTTGGTGCCTCTTCCAGCTTCTGGTGGCTGCCAGCACTCCCTGGCTTGTGGTCACCTCCTTCCTATCTCTGCCTTGGTGACCATGGTGTCTTCTCTTTGTCCATTCTCCCTCTGCATCTCACATAGAAGTGCTCATGTGATGGCACTTGGGGCTCGCTTAGGTAACCCAGGGTCATCTCCCATCTCAAGATCCCTAACTTAATCATGTCTACAAAAAATCTTCCCCCTCTCCCTTTTTAACCATCTGCCTGGGCATCCACAGATTCTAGGGATGAGGGCATTGACATTTGGGGGGCGTCATTATTTAGTCTATCACACGGCTACTGTTGAGGGTATTACAGAGCAGGCTGGGTAAGGGGGTGGTAGGGTTTGCTGCTCAGTCTGCCATAGATTCTGTGGCTCCAAGGGGTCAAGCCCTTGGAGCTCACACATGGTCTCTGGTCTGCTCAAGGCCTGCACAGTCTTACCTGTCCCGTGCCGTAACCCAGACAGGCGGATGCGGGCAGCCTTCCCCTTGATAACTCTGGTCACTAACAAGAGAGGTCAGCAGACGTCTCAGGGGGCAGGCTTTTAACTTCATTTGGGAGAGAGACAGAAGAAAAAGAGCAGGAGCATCAGGCTTAGCTTCTGTGGCGCCCAGAGGATCGAGGAGCATAATTAAAAATCCAAAGCAGGAAGGAGCGTGGATGGTCTCCGGACTTTAGGCAGCCTTGGATGTGATGTCTCAAACACTGCCCTTTGAAGACAATAGCAGTAACCAGGGCTGACGGCTCTGGTTCACCCTGTGTTGTCGCTGGGTCTGGTGTCGTGTGGCAGCGCCGAGGGAGCACGTGCCTGGGCTCTGGGTGGGTCAGCACAGGGGGCCGAGACCAGCAAGGCCAGCCTGTGCTGTGCTGTGCTGTGCTGTGCTGTGTATGATCCCGGCCGAGTCACTTACCCACCCCGGGGGCCTTGCTGCCACCCTCTGCAGGGAACATGATGAATGAGTGCGTGCTTGCTAAGTGCCTGACAGAGCTAAACGCACAGGCGTGCAAGGCTGAGCTCAGGCAGGGTGACCTCAGGGTGTGTGCTCTGGAGCTCATTACGCCCCCGAGCTGGGCTGGGCTTTCTTTTCATCTCACCAGAGGAACTTGGGCCAACTTAGACATTGCTGTAGAGGAAACTGGCGCATGGAGAACTGAGAAGTGGCGATTTTATGATGTGTGTCTGTGACAGTGTGCAAACCCAAGGTAAGGAGGTGTTAAGGGCGTAACGGGAAGGAAGCTTAAAAGTTTCCCAGATGGCCTATCCCTTCCCTTTTCTCTTCAGTGCCTGTTAGTACTTCCCTGTTCCAGAAGGTCTCAAACTGAAGGCTCGTGAGGTTGGTCAGAAAGAAGGAAGTATGCGTGTGTGTTGGGCGAAGGCCTGAGGAGCCAGGGGAGAGGCTGTATGCCGCCCCTTGGAAGGCATCACTGGATCCCTGTTAAGGAGCTGTTACTTGCGATTTCACATGGGCACCCTAACCTCCCTCTCGGACCTCTGTGGTTTCTGGGGGAGAGAGGACCTCTCTTGGGGCCGACTATGACTTGGAGCAAGGCACTGAGCAATTGAATTTGAAAGGCCTCGCTGATAGAACGTGACCTTTAACAATAGTTTTTATTACTCATGATCACCTTTGGCTGGAGAATTCTTTGTCCACAGCCAGTGGCTTTCGAATATTTCCTGGAGATTGAGAGATAATCATCTTGGCAAAGGACCTGTTAGGCATCAGATAGAAAAGTTCCGGTCCAGCTTCTGACTGATGCTTGCCACTGGTGAGTCTTCCCTTGAGCCCTGTTTCCTCCGTGTCCTGATCACCTTTCATGCATGCAGTGTGTGTGCCATTAGCTCGCAAGGCTCTGCAAAGACAAAATAAGATAATGGACTGGAACGGACTTGGCAAAGTTAAAAATAGAATCCGGACACAAGCTATTATTATGGTGTTATTGTGTTAGATTGGGAGAAAAGGAAGAGGATAGGATGGCGGTTGAGGTATCTGCTGAGAATTTATGTAACGATTGGATTATCCTTTGTTTCTACGGAGACTACTTAAACAATGTCTAGTTAAACAGCAAGGCAGTGGCAGACAGAAAAAGCTGGACTAAGCACCTTCACCTTGGCTTTGGGCAGTAAGTAAGCTGTATTAGCTATGCCTCACTGCCAAAGATAAAAGCAGCTCCGAGCTGGCCGCACAAGGAGCCGAGAAGCATCACGCAGTGCTGGTGAATTAAAGTATCTAGTTTCTCTGACTTTCTCCGGCCTGCCTGTTGGTTGACATCGGATCCTCCAAGAGTACCTGGTCCATCCAGCATCCCTGAAATGTCGCTGACTCTATTCTGGGGCATTTAGCTGCTTTCCCAGGGGTATTGAATAGAAGGAGATGGCGACTTCAGGTCTGCTTGGAGTTCAGGGGCTCCGTCAAGGTGGACAGGGCAAGGATGTCTCCAGGCTGCCCGGTGTGACAATATGCCCACCCAGCATCCCCTTACTACGTGTGTTATCACACACACATGCTCTTGCCTGCACTGGAGATTTATTTTGAGCAACCCAGCAGCCTCATGAGGTAAATCACACAGATACACACCCCATTTTAAAGATGAGGAGCCCTACGTCTTACAGGATCTCAGGGAGCTGCCCGTGGTCACAGTGGGGGCCGTGTTGACCTAATAGCCTCAGGAAAGGCCATTGAATGTTCTAGGCTACATGGAGATCCTGGAGTAAAAGGAAAAACCTTGGCATAATTTCTTTTTAATTTGATCAGGGTATAACTTAGGTATAATAAACCAAACCAAAAGGCTGATGCATTTGGCCAAATGAGTGCACCCACATCAACACCCCCACAAGACACAGCACACCCATTGCCCCCAGAAGTCTCCTGTGTCCTGGGGCAGCCAGTCTTCTCACTACCCTCAGCCTTTAGAATTGTTCGCATCTTCTAGGCTTCATGCAAGTGGAATCACACTGTGCATACTCTTATCCCTGGAATCTTCCCTTCAGTATAATATTTTCAAGACTCATCTTTCACGCACCAGCAGTTGGTCTGTTTCTTGTTGAGTAGACCTGGAGGTATCCGAATGTGCTCATAGTGTAATTATAACCCTTTACACACAAGTTCCATGAAGATTCCATGACGCCCTCGATTCTAACACCTTGGGACTCTATACCACTGTAACAATGATGAAGCAGATCCACACACATCATCACTATCAAGGCTCAGACACTGATAATTTCACAAGGAAATTGAGGTTCTGAAGATTAAGTTTCACAGAGAGTGAAGAGAATAAGGCACCCTGCCTATGGCTGTGTCCTGTGGTTTTTCTCACCACCCTGCCTCTGCCCTCAGCCACCCCCAACTCCAGCTGCCTTTCTGAGAGTGCACAGTGATTCTCAGAGCTACAGGTTTTGTTTTTGGAGTGGCCACAAACCTCGGGCATCCTGTGCCTCCTGCCAACTTCTCTCCAGCTGGTGACAGCATGGGAGTGCTATCTGCCCCTCTCCCACCCCAGCAGGCACCCGTGTGTGTGTGTAGCAGGCGGTCCCTGCACTCGGGCAGCCAGAAACTGACAAGATTCCTTCATTAACTGCTCTCGTTCCCCATGTGAGCCTCTGCCAGGGTTCTGCGCACAGGTTACCTGATCCTCTTACTCCGTCACAGTAACACCTCCGTTTTCCAGGTGACGTCACCGTCCTGCCCTTTGCTACCCACCATTTATGACGATGCTACCTGTGGCAAAGTGTCCTAGATGAACCTTCAGAAATTGAACTTGACTGTGTGTACTGCATGTTGCCGAATTCTGTGCAGTCCTTAGGAGGGACACACAAAGGTCAGCTTGCACCACCTGGCACTCTGAAGTCTGCTCCTTACTCAAGCTGGCTGCACAGCCTTTGCAGTGGCCCTCGGAGTAGCAGGCCTGCCTCTGCCGGAGCTTTCCAGAGTGTCTGCCGGCTCTGGGTCCTGTCATACCCCACAGGTAGCCCAGCAGTAGTGCGCACATTAGGAAAACAAATTAGGTTGACCTGTTGGCCCCTGGCTTTGTGCTCTCACTCTTGTCTCACCTGTTGGCTGTTTGGACTCACACACATCCTTTGCCTTGCCAGGCCTCAGTGACTCCACCTGTAAAGGGGGTGAAATCACCCACATCTGAGATCTCTTGCGATTCCGGTGCCCCCAGGCTGACATGGACAAGTGTTTCTAAGCAACACAAGGCTGTGTTTTCTCTGCCTCGTGTGTGCTTTTCTGTTCCAGAGCACGGGGATTTTTTGTTTTGATTTTCCACCGTGCTTTATTGCCAAAGTCTTCTCTCTTGAAAGGAAACTCTTTAAGATTGTTGATATTCTAAGGAGTAAATAAATGGAAAGAAAGACACAAGGCAATTGCAATGGTGGGGAGTCCTTTAACTAGTATGCGTTAGTGTAATTGTCGAATTGTTATATAATGTGCTTTCTTGCAAAACACAGCCAAAATGCTGGCTCAATAAGAGAGGAGGGTCATGCCTTGAGCCCAGCAGCTGGAGTAAATAAATCGCTCGCGGGCACCTTTTTAATTAAAGGGACATCTTCCCTTCTGTGGAGTCGCCAGCTGTTTGTGTAACACTTCCCGTTGTGTTCCCTGCCCCTGTGGAAGCATAAACATTAAGTGACTGTGACCGTGAACTCCACCAGGAACGGGGCTGTTCCCACACAGAGTGGGAAGCTGAAAGAATCAGCAGCAGAGCCGCTCACAGCAGTCCAGTCGGGAACATGCCAAGGGGAAGCTGACGGCACAGATGGCCAGAGGCGGCCCCACGTCTCCGACGTCTCTCCAGTGTTGTTGGATGAGCCTTGTCCGTGAATCAGGTGGCAGGAGTGTTTAGAATCCTACTTCCGTGTTGACTGTGCCCTGTATTAAAATGTTTACTGAGAGCATTCGCTCTCTAAATGTTTATTCTTTTATCTTGGGTAGGAAGCACTTAGAGTAGGAGAGAAGGCTGCTTCAATGACTCCTTTCATGTATGGTTTGTGAAAACACACACCAGCATACGCAGAGCCGCGCCGAGCTGCTGGCGCTCACAGCCGGGGCAGCCCATTTCCTCATCAGCCTCTCCCGGGGTTGCCTGCCTGCCTGCCTGCCTGCCCAGCCTTTCTCCTCTTTGTTCCTCATGCAGTTTTACCCAAATTTGACACCGGATTTGAACCAGATCGAGTTGGCTACTCCTCCTCTCCCCTCTGCACCCTGCCCCTCTCTTACTCTCCTCTCTCCTTCTGTCTTTTGTTTTCTTGTCTTTTCTCCCTTGTCCTTTATGAGGCTCACCTGTCAAGCAAGCAAGGCAAAGGGGGCTGTCCCCAGGTCACCTAAGAATACACAAAGTGATCTGCCCAGAGTCCTTGGTCACCTTCTGCAGGGCAATTTCCTTCTTTTTTATTTATTTTAAAGATTTATTTATTTATTTGAAAGGCAGAGTTACAGAGAGGCGGGGGGTGGGGAGACAAGTCTTCCATCCACTGCTTCAATCCCCAGGTGGCTGCAATGGCTAGAGTTGTTCTGATCCAAAGCCAGGAGCCAGGAGCTTCCAACAGGTCTCCCACATGTGTGCATGGACCCAAGCACTTGGGCCATCTTCCACTGCTTTCCCAGGTTGTATCAGAGAGCTGGATTCGAAGTGGAGCAGCCAGGACTCGAACCGGTGCCCATATGGGATGCTGGCACTGCAGGCAGCAGCTTTTCCTGCTACACCACAGCACCAGCCCCAGAACAACTTCATTCTGCAATGCCTTTTTTTTTTTTTTGCACATAGATACTTCACCATGGACTTCCAAAAGTTCTAGGAAAACATGGAATTAAAAGATAATGTGCATTTTCATGGACTTTTGGAAGACTCCTTGTATTTATAGCCTTTTATATGTGTATTATAGCTTATTACATAAAGGAATTGGGAGCACAAAAATAATGAGGTAGAATCTCTGCCCCTGGGAATCTAGCAGTCTAGTGTGGAAGACAGAAAATTATTACAAATTATGGTAAATTCCATAGACGAGATACAAGATGCATCTGTATGAGAGGATGAGGAAGGTACCATGACAAGATGGGGCTCTGAATTCTACTTGAAGTGCAAGGAAGATGACAGCAATACTCTTCAATGTGAGAGGGAGGAGGTGGGGGAAGCCAGCATACTGTTCAAACAATTTAATAGTACAGGTTGAGCATCCCTAATCCAAAATCTGAAGTCCAGATTGTTCCAAAATCTGCAAGTTTTTGAGTGTTGATTCAATGCCACAAGTAGAAAATTCCATACCTGGCTTCATGTGATGAGTCACAGTCAACAAGCAGGTGCAGTGAAAGTGTGGACAGTTGCCTCCAGGCTATGCATGTAAGGTGTTCATGACACATAAATGCATTTTGTTTAGATGTGGTTCTCATCTCCATTGTATCTCAGTATGTATATGTAAATGTTCCAAAATCCAAAAATATACCAAATATGAAATACTTCTCGGCCACCCATGTGGCAACCTGGATGGAGTCTCAGGGTTCTGGCTTTGGACTGGCCCAGCCCTTGCTTGGGGAGTTAATCAGCAGAGAGAAGATTCTCTCTCTCTCTCTTTAGCCCTCTCCCTCCTTCTTTCTCTCTATCACTCTGCCTTTCAAATAGCTAAAATAAATCTTTAAAAAAAGATTTACCAGCCAAGCTGAGAAAGAACCAGTACTTGGGTCTACTGACCCCCAGTGTAGACCACAAGTTCTTTCTTCCACATCAGTCTACTATCTCCCTTGTCCAGAAAACAGATTTCTAACAAGGTTCTGGCTCAGCTTTCTGGAAGAATGGGCTTATCCTTGTCTGGAAAAGCCCCTTTCTATGTCTTCTCTTTCCCTGTTGCTCTCCTACTCCCGATCATTTGTTTGCATCTCAGCCTATGGAAGACAAAGCTCACCTGTTGATAGGCTAGTTGGAATGGCTACCTGTGGGAAGAAGTCAGGGAGGTGAGGGGAGAGCCACTCCTCCCTGTGATGGAGGAGATATTGGAGGGGTCCTCAGTTATCCCACTCACGTACCAATGAAGGCAAGAGTAAGTTATATTCTGCTATGGGAAAGAAAACTGGATCCAAAAACAAAAAGCTGAGTTCACATCTGAAGATTTGAACCAGTTATTTCTATAGGTTGGATGAATCAAAGTGAGGCGATGCATATAAAAGAAATGAAGTCACAAAAATCCATGCACACACAAAGTTATCTTTGTTATCTGTAGTGGAGTCCTGGTACTTTGAGGCTGCTCCAGAGAGTCTGTGGACTGTGGGTTTTGAGTTGGGCGGGGGGGGGCTGCTGTTCCAGTCTTTGTTCCTCTCCAAGTTCATTGTCTCTGAGAGGCCAATCCCACCATGGCGAGGAGCGTGAGGAACCACCTAAGAAGACTTCCTTCTGGAAGTTCAGATTTTCACTTCGTCTCTTTTTGGGAAGTAGGAATGTGAGTCAGAATGAGTTAGCAAGTGGCTTTTGACAAAGACAAGAGGTTTTGTGAAAGAACAGCAAATATAGCCAAAGGCATATGGAGTAGTTTCCTACAGTTGCTGCAGCCAATTACTACGAATCCAGGGCTCAACTCAACACAAATCCATTCCCTTAACATTTTGACGGCCGGAGATCCAAAGTGGGTATAATGGGCTCTATCAGAGTGTCAGTAGAGCTGAGTTCTTACTGCAGGCTCAGGAGACAGCTGTCTCCTTGACATTCCCTGTTTCTGGAGTTGCCTGCATTCCTTGGCTAGTGGCCTCTTCTGCCATCTTCAAAGCACATTGCTGCTACCTCTGCTTCCATCCTCACAGCTCCTTTCTGTCTCTGACCCACCTGCCTCACACTTTCTAAGGAAAGTGACTGCATCTCCCCAGCTTAAGATGGTCAGCTTCATCATATCTACAAAGTCCCTTTCATGGAAGGTGGCACACTCACAGGTTCCAGGGGTTAACACAAGCACAGCTTTGGGCACTGTTATTCTGTCCCCACGTGTGTGTGTGTGTGTGTGTGTGTGCGTGCACTTGGTCTTCAGCTCTCCTTAGTCTGTGACATTTCTCAGAGAACAGATCGACTAGACCTGCCTCATTTGCCCTTTTGTTGAACCAATTCCTCTTTTCCTGTCCCATCATCCTGAGTACCCATAGTCGTGGCTGACCTTCATGGAAGGAATGCCAGATAATATTTAAAAACTGTACCTGTATATTATTTTGTTTATTCCTCGTAACAACCTGATGAGGTAAGAACTATTATTATATCCCTTTTACAAGTGAGAATACTGAAACAAAGTTTTTAACTTGCCCAAGAGCACACAGTAAGCGGTAGATCCAAGATAAAAGCCCCGGGCAGTGCATCAGCAGCCACAATACCAATACCCAACTGGAGTTTAGTAAAGTTTGATGAACAACAAGAAAAGGAAGCCTGAGGCCTAAACATGTGCCGTGATGTCCCTAGATTGTGCAGAATGGGGGTCAGAAGGTCAACCTCATTTTCCCCTTGGTTTGGTCTGTTACCAGGCCAAGCTAACTGCAAATGTGGTTGACTTTTTCTAGCGAGGCAGTCTGGAATCTCAACGATGTTATCTCCCCTCTGGAAGTCTCTCTGTATGTGGATGCTTATATGTGTGAGTACTCACTTACCCATGTTGGCTCCCAACTGTGAGAAGATGAACACAGAACTGCCAAGTCCCTGCCTCTCACCTGCTGCAAATGAACTTCCATGGAAGAAGTAGGAAGCATGTTCCTATTCCTGTGGATTCAATGAGTCCTTGGGCAGAATGTGTCCTGATTTGTCACGTACTCCAGTCTGTCCTACTCCACCTTGGGCAAGGAAGTCCTAACTTACGTTGCATTCAGTTGATCTGATAGGCCTTCTGGGGAATGGCCAGCCGGGGTTGGGGGTGGCTGGCTTAGGAATACGGAAAGGCTCTTCCTCTATGCAAAACTGGAACAGCCTTCTGCCTGGCCTCCCAAGTACACAGAGCTATGGCTCTCCTGATCCAGGACCTAAGACACTTCAGCCTGGTGGCAGGGGCACTGTGGGAGCCTGCTTTTAGGTAAGGTCTTGAGAATCAACCGACCAATCAAGATGGGCCTCTTGGAGCTCTGTGCAACAGAATCAAGGAGAATGTCTGAAGTGTGTATCTTCCTCCTCTTGGAAGATCACAGCTCGCCCATGGAAGGCTGAGAGAAAACCAGGCCCGCCCAGCCTCTCCCCTTATCACTTCATCCATCCAGCCTCTGCGGGGAGGCTGCCGGTGTGGCTGTCTGTTGTAGCCTGCGGCCGCCAGCCCTACCAGACTGGTGGAGCAGGGATTCAGGCGTGCAGGGGAAGACGCGCTGGTCACCAGTATCCGCCTCAGCAGGCTGGCCTGCGTTGTGCGTGACTGGTGAAGGCGGCCGAATGAGATGACTCTCCAGGGACCCTGAGTCAACACTGAAGGTTGCTCTCAGCTGAGCAGCTGTCTCTGAAGGCTGCAAGGGTAAAAATCTCAGCCTTGGAAGCTGTTTTGTTTGGGTTTTGATTTTTTTTTAAATGTCCCCTTTCCATCTTCAGCACTTCGGGGCACGAGCCTCTAAGATCAGGCAGTGTGGGGCTGCGTATGTTTAGTCTGGACATCAGGAGGTGTTGGGGGCGGGGCAGAAAGAGGGTCCTGTGCAAGCAACAAGAACTTTCCAAGCAATGACCTTGCGCCACATTGTGCGCCAGCATAGTGCTAGGTTGCGGAGCTACAAAGACGAGTAAGACCCAGTCCTGAGTCCTGGGAGCTCCCAACCTCTTGGAGAAGACGGAGGCAAGCAGATGACTTGAACATGCTGTGCTGGATGGAGAGGGAGGCTGGATAGCTCTCCTCTAATGTCTGAAAGGCTGTCATGTGAAAACGGGTGTTTGTTTTGTGAACTCTTATCCAATGGTTCAATCACTGGGAGGGGGGTTCAGTTTCTGGTTCCCATGGGAAAGCAACTTTTGGAAACCGGTGGCCTAACAACATGTGCCCTGCCTCCTAGGGTCGTGTTTTCTTTCCCTGGTCGTGATGGAGTGCAGCTGAGCTTTCTGATCTGCCTCCTTGGAAGGGGGTACAAATTCCAGACAAGAGTTGGGAACACAAGGGGAGTGCCTGGGGAGCCAGGCTGGCATTGGAAGGTGCCCTTTGTGGATCAGCCTCCGGTTAGCTACTTCCACGTGCAAGACTCCCCGGGTGGGTTGGAACCCGATCATCCACACACAAGGGCCAAAGGGATACATGGTGATGGACTGTGGGTTCAGGAGAGAAACACCTTGAGCATGTTTGTTGAGCAGGTCCCCACTGGTGTGTCAGCCTCTGGCTGGGCTCTGAGCATGTGACGGTGAGTCAAGACCAGGATTTTGGGCCTGGGAATGGTGGCTCAGAGAGGCCAGAGCAAAGGAGATGGCCATCAAGTCCAGTGTAACCAAGCCAAGGTACAACAGTACCCTAAGGAGAAAGAAAAGGAACTAAGTCAAGCAGGAGAGTGGGAACGCAGGCACTGGGGGCTCATGAGAACGGCTTTAAATCTGCGATAGAGTTAGGAGGCTGGAGTGTGCAGCAGTAAGAGGAATCGCCTTAGTCAGCCTTTAACTCCTGCGATAGAACATTCCAGAAGGGCCAATGCTTTCTGTTGTCGCTGCAGCTTTGATGATGGAGAGAATGTAAATTGCAACACTGCTTTTTTGAGAGTTCAAGGCTGTTTCCTTGTTTGATCTTGGTTTCCCTGGAATTGCTTCTTTGACGGAGGGAGTTTTCCTTTTTTAAAAGAAAAGGAAGAAGATCATGATGAAGAAGGAAGTCTTGTGTGTCTTCAGCCTTTCTCAGCGTTCTGCTTGGGCGCCCGCCAAGACGGTGGAGTCTCTGTAGAGCGATGCGCTTTCTCCTCCTCCCACTAATTGTCTGTTACTAGGGGTTTGTTTTGCTTTTCTCAACACACGTGTATTGGGTCTGTACTGTGCTATGATCAAAAGAGACAAATACGAATAAGGAACTGCCTCTACCACGTTGGCACACCCAGTCTGATAGGAAAGAAAAGATTTTAAAAATATGTAAATAAAATTTTACATTAAAAAATACAGAGAAATGAACAAGTACGTTGTCACACTTTATGTGCTCAGTAAGAGATGCCAGTGGAACTGGTGCATAGCTCCACTTAGGAATCCTGAGTTTCTCCAGGGAGCTGAGCTGGGTTCGTCTTAGGTCCTCAAAAGCATTGGAGCTAATACCATGTAGACATCTTCTATGTGCCAGTCACCAGTCTGAGCCCCTCACAAAACATCTCTTTTTATTTAATTTTAGTTAATTGATTTGAAAGAGAGAATTGCAGACAGTGAGCTCCCATCCGCTGGTTCACTCCCCAGTTAGCCACAGAACTCTTGGATTCACTCCAGATCTCCCATGTGGGTGGCAGGTGTCCAGATACTTGAGCCATCACCAAGGCATCCACAAGAAGGAATGTGAAGAATTGGAAGCACAGCCAAGATTGAAACCCAGCCACTCTGATGTGGGCTGTGGGCATCCCAAGTAGCAGATTAACTGCTACACCCAACACCTGCCCCCAGTGTCATTCCTCACTCTACACTGCAAACCTATGCACTTAGCCCGAATAAACCCATTTTGCAAATGCAGAAATGGAGGCTCAAAAAGATCATTCTAAATGCACCATGCGTGAGAGGCAGAGCTGCACTGCTAGCCTGAGTTTTCCTGCCTCCAGAGTCCTTTGCATTAGCCCTGCAGTGAGGCTGCCTCCGTTTCTGCTTTGCTGCTCTATTTTTGTTCCTGGATCACAGTTTTAAGCACACACACACGGGGCTCTAGCACCCTGACTGGCAAACAGACGTTCCTGGCAGTGGTGCCAGCTACTGCTTTCTGTGTTTAGAGACCACACTGCAGCAAAGTGTTTCAAGAGTTGTTTTGAGTGTTGTGTCTGCTCCCTGGTGTGAAAGAGTGGATGCCACTTTGGAAAAGGAGGAAGGTGACATGGGAGACTCGGTGTTTGGTGGCAGAGGAATGTGGATGTCACGGGATGAGATCAGAGACTCTATTGTTTGGTCTGAGACCATGTGGCCTCATGAGATCAATGGACTGTGAGGTCGGAGTTTTAGAACTAACTCAGCCTCTGGTGTGTCCTGTGACTTTGACTAAGTTTATGTCTGCCTTGTCTGTGTCTGTGCTAGTTGGTTTTCCAAAGTTGCAAGGACCACATCTGATGAGCCGAGCACTGCTTCAGCCCTTGGGCCCCAGAGATAAACAGATGCCCACCTGGCTCCCCACCTGGCCCCAGTGAATCTCAGATTAGGGGGGAGATAGGCACGTAAATGGTAGATGATGGCGAAACAAGGGGAGGGGCAGTTTTTTCTCCAGTTTTCCAAGGACCACCTTGGAGTTGTGGTGCACTTGAACTTCCTAATTGAGTAGAAACAGAACGTGAGAACTTGCAATCTACTACATGTTATTTTATTTTTGTCTTTATTCTGGGGCAAGCAGTAGGTAGTATTTCCATTTTACAAATGAGAAGAGCAAGACAGATACATTAAAGGGTTTAACCACGTTGGAAGTGACTGTACCAGTGTACTCCAATTCATCTGCCTTTGGAGTCTTTTGCCTTTCAAGTTCACCCTAACAGCTCTTTGAAGATTTCATTTAAAATTTTAAAATAGAGACATTCTAACAGCTCTCCACTATTGAATCATCTTCCACTTCGGCTCCCCCCGTGTTTCCAGAGATCCCTGTCCATCAAAAGTTCATCTCATTCTGGCCTGCACCTGCTTTTCTGGCCCCCTCCCCCTCTACCTTGCCTCCTACCTCCAAGCCCTTCTGTGTGACTCAGCCAACTTTGACTACCCAACTCCCTGTACTTTCAGTACCCATGAGTCTTGCTCAAATTGATTCATGAATCATCATCGAATGCCCTCATTTGAAGGTGCATTTTTCTCTTTGGTGAAATTATGTGTATCTTTTCCAAATCTTCTCTCCTTTGAGGATATTTCTCAGTTTGCTTTACCCATTTCTCATTCCTCTGCACACCTCTCTCCACTCCTGTCGGGAGGTGGGTGTGTAGGTGTGTGTGTGTGTACGTGCTTGTGTCCATTGTGTGTGTGTGTTGCCCCAGCACTTTGCTACACGTTTGGGGGAGCACTTGTTGTATGGCACCATCAGAGTCCTCCTCTGGGAGTTTCCCACTCTAGACTGTGATCCCACAGAGTGATACTTCTTAGTGTTCTCTAATTCTATAGCACTTTGTGTGGTACCTAGTGCACAGGTAGCTCAGTCCAATCACTCATCCCTCTATGAACACATTATTATCGCTCACTATGCGTGTGTTCTGTGCTAGGAGACCATGGTAAGCAAAACCAGTCTTGTTCCCGTCTTTGTGAGTTTAATAAAGGTTTATTGGAAGAAATTGAAACAGGTCAATGTACAAAATGCCAGACACCAGGCAACTTAAACAACAGACAATTGTCTTCCAGTAGCCTGGAGACTGAGAACTCCAAGATCAAGGTGTAGCAGGGAACCGGTCCTGGTGAGGTCTCCCTTCCTGACTTGCAGATAGCTGCCTCCTCAGTGACCTTGCACGAAGGGGAGAGAGAGAAGGAGAGAGAATGCTTGAACTCTAGTCTCTTACAGGGGCACTGATGTCATCAGGAGAACCCCACCTTCAGGTGGCTACCTCCCAAAACCCTGCCTCTACATACCCATGTTTTGGGGGCCAGGGCTACAGTCTGTGAGCTTTTAGGAGGCAAAATTCAGTTCTGCCCATAGCAGCCGTCAGTGACCTTCTGGAGAGAACACTGGTGTGAGTTTAGGGGTGGGAATCTGAGGTCCAGTGTGGACGATGCCATGTTGAGGGCACACTGCTGCTTCCTTCCCCTCTCGATTGGCTGGGTGGACAGCAGGGATCATGCCCTCTGCCCTGCCCATTGTGGCTGTGCCCAGCCTAGATCTGATGGCCTGACCCACGCCCCTCGGGGCCCAGGTGGCCAGTAAGGAAACAGAAACCACAAGAAGTGAGCAGGGAAATGCCTGCAGCTGCTCCGTGTGAAGGTGGTAAGGACTGAGTCTTTCCCAGGCCTGCTCACTAACCAGTTTCAACACTCTCCACTGCCCAGTCCCGTGTGACTCGCTGGTGCGGCTGACCATCCTGCTGACATCGCCGCCGGCAGCTCCTAGGAGCTGCTGTCCGGACACTGGAAGGTGTGCTTTCAGGAGCCAGTGGACCCTTGGGCTCAGGACTTCCCTGTGCTCCACCAAGTGGCTGGCTCTGGGAAGCAGCTGCTGCATCCAAACCCTCCCTGAGTTTCAGGGCATAGGCTGAATCTGACCTTTCATGAAATGCTACTGAAGGAATCCCTCCATTAGTTAGGGATCAGATTCTGGGCTGAACTTTTTGTTGGATTAGTCCCATTACAAAAAGCAAGTGTTATACTCCTATGATGTACCAAGACTTGTGCTTGGCTAGTGGGTAGGTAGAATAAACAAGGCAACTGTTGCCTTTAAGGCCCTTGGTGTCATTATTACTGAATTTAAGCTGAAAGTAGGGTAGAAGGTATTAAGTGACCTCACCAGAGCCACTTAGCCCAGTCTTAAGGAATCCAAGGAAGCCCCTTCCAAAGATGCCCCTTGAGCTGGGTTTGGAGGGACAAGAAGTTAGACAATGGGACCTGTTGAATGTGGAGGTACGTGGAGGGGATAGTCCAGGCAAAGAAGTCCTGGTGTGCATAGGGCCCAGTGAATGAGAAACCACGGTGCACCAGAGAGGTGTTTTGGGTAAGTGGCATGGTGGTCAAGGAACCTGAGAAGCCTGGCAAGAACCATGGCATCCTAAGGAGTCTGTATTTTGAAGGCCCTGGAAGGACATCGGGGGATGTGAAGCAAGTTCATGGCTTAATGAGATTCGCCTAAGAGAGCTTATCCTTGCCACACTGAGTGTGGTCCTCAGCCCAGCAGCTCAGCTAGCACCCAGGAAGTTGTCAGAGGTGCAGATTCTCAGCCCCACCTCACCCACCCAGATCCCTGGGTGATGGGTGTGTACATTCAAGTACATTATAAGTGCACATTATAGGGCAGGTGCACACAGGATGATATGAAAACAAACAGGCATGGCTGTGTTGCAGTCAGATGTGTTCATGGGCACCAAGACTTCAATTTTATATAATTTTCACATGTCTTCTTTGATTCTTTTCTTAATGTCTAACGAGTGCAAAAAGCATTCTGAGCCCCAGGTTGTGCAAAAGCAGGTGAGGGGCAGGATCTGGCCCTGGGCTGTGGTTTGCTGATCCCCGATGCACAGGATTCCAGGTGCTCAGCTTCCCAAGAGAACCTCCTGGCCTGTGCATTGCTGAGAGTTATTTTGTAAGTCACATGAGCCAGGAAGGACGTCCAGTCCAGTCCCTTATTGTTCAAATGAAGAAATGGAGACCCAGAGTAGGAGAGTGATTTGCTCTCAAAGTCGCACAGTTCCTCCCCAGTGAGGGCTCAGGTGGGCCTGCGGGATTCTGGACAAAAGTTCTCCTCCTACTGTGGATGGGGAACATCTGGCCCGTGGGCCACAGAGGGCCCACACAGTCATTTGATCTGGTCCCGCCAAGGCAACCGCAGGTGGAACTCGAAATTCAATACATCTACACAGGCTAATTTTTCAATGATAATTTGGTATGGCCTGCAAATGATGTTAGAAATAACCAAAGGGCCCTAGGCAGAAAAAGTTTCCCTACCCCTGAAAAGGAAAGCAAACCTGGAGCCCTGTCTCTTCTTTACACAACTGTAGCAGAATAAAGATTAACTTTATTAACAGGCAGATTAACTTTCTGATACATTACAAATGGTTAGCTGGGGACTTTCTAAGGTCAAGTTGCTTCACCAAAGCCAAAATGCTGTGTGTATCCTGTTCTGGAAAGTGTATGTGGCGGAGCAAGCCAGAAGCAGCTCAACACCTGAAATAGGATATTAGAGTTCTTTTTCCTTAGCAAAATAAAAAGTAGATTAGGTGTTATTCCATAACAAATGAAGGTAGACTGGAAATTATTTCATTCACATTTTTAAAAAAGATTTATTTATTTGAAAGACAGAGTTACAGAGGGGTGGGGCAGAGGGAGAGAGGGAGAGAGAGAAACTTCCATCCACTGGTTCACTCCCAAATTGCAACCGCCACAGCTGGGCCATGCCAAAGCCAGGAGTCAGGAGCTCCATCCAGGTCTCCTACACGGGTGCAGGAGTCCAAGCACTTGGGCCATCTGCCACTGCTTTCCCAGGTGCATTAGCAGGAAGCTGAATCAAAAGTAGAGCAGCAGGGACATGAGCCGGCACCCATATGGAGTGCTGATGTAGCAGGTGGCGGCTTTATCCACTATGCCACAACACCCACCCCATATCTATTTATTTTTATTATACCTTGCTCATTCACAGTAAACAATCATTCACTGTAATAGTTACTCGATAACATAATTAAAACAAATCAAGTTTTCTACTTATTTTCTTTGCAAAACCGTATGATGCCTAAATGATTCTTCTTATGGAAAACCTCAAGATGTTATAGATTAAAAAAAAAAATCCACCAAGCAATTCCACATCCTTCCTAGATATCTATCTGTAGCCCTGGCCTTCTTCTTTTGTTCCAGCTGACTCCTCAGCCAAACAGAAACAGTTGCTCACTGAGTAAGCAGGTTTCACTCTTTGTGGCTGCTGCTTTGATTTTGGACACCGAAAGACAGTGATGGGATTCAGACTATGGGTCTTGCAGAAGCCAAAAGGAGTAATCCACTGTGAAATCACACGTGCAGGGAGGGATTTAGGGACATGGAGAAGTCCCCTCTAAAGAAAGCCTCATTCTGGGAAGTGGGGGCCTGGCCATCCGTTGTTTGGGTGTCCTGTTCCTTGTCTTCCACTATGACCCTGAGCTGCCTGCTGAGGTATAGGAGTAGTTTCATACACATCCTTCTACACACACACACGCACACACATGTATACATGCATGCAAACACACATGCACACTCCTCTCACTTGCTCCCTGCAGGGTTTGAAAAATAAGTAAGCACTTCCACTTGGAGACTAGGAGAAGCCTGTGAAGTCCCTGAATGCCCTTGGGGAGGGGACACAGAAAGACGAGTTGTCTGGTGCCATCACAGGACAGCGCCTGGTCCGGGCATCCGCTGTCTGTGATGCTCTGCCTGGCTTAGGAAGCCGGTGTGCCGAGAGTGGCAGCCGCGAGCCCGGCCAGCTGTCACAGGAGATGGACTCCAGTACTCCCTGCTTGGACAAGAAAGCCACCAGCTGTGGATCATCTGCCCAAGCACAGCCGGCCACAGAGGATTAGTGGGGAGGATGGCGCAGGGCAACTTCTCCTCCTGAGTAGTGCCCCGCTGACTCACTTTGAGGCTAGGAACAAATTGCTTTTTCTTAAATAATTAATCATGATAGTTTTCATTTATTTAGTAGTTGACTGTGCACGTGGTAGAGTGGAACCATCACTCAGATCCAAGTCTCTGACCTCAGCCCCGTGCTGCCTCTCTCCTTCCCTTATGAGATCTCATCTGATCGTCACAGCAGCTCTTGGCTGTGGATAGTAATAGTGCTCCCATATTGTAGATGAGAACACTAAGGCACGGAGACTATCATTTGTCCGTATTCTTTGCAGTCTGCCTTTCCTAAGCTTTTATCTTTCCATATGAAAAGTTGAAAAGTACATCTTTCCCCTTCCTTTGGTTTCTGGAGCCTGAGATAGAGCCTGAGAGCTTCTTTGAGATAGACATTAATGAGGACCCCAGGCTCTGGCTCTCCGCTCACTCTGCTGGCAGCACTGGAGGGCCCAGCCAGCTCTGAGCCGTCTGTGGTCTCCCCTGCCCCTCCCTCCCAGAGGGCCCTGCTCGAAGCCCCACACTGCCATGCTTCAGCATGCGTGGTCACCTCACCAGAGCCGCCTTGTACCGCTTAGAAGTTTCTAGACTGCTGATTTTTTAAAAAGCAATAGAAATTTTCACACTTATACAAAGGTAGTAAGAATAGAATGAAACGTATCGAGAAATTCTGATCTTATTTCATCTATACCACCACCCACTTCAGCATCTACTTTCCCACCCCTCTCAAGACTATTTTGAGTTAAATCCTAGAAATCTCATTACCTCTGTCTGTATTTCAGTTTGTATCTCTAGACTACATCTCTTAAAAGTACTACCCTAGGAGCCTTGTCACATGTGAAAAAATAAATAACATTAATTATCATCAGTGATTGCATATCCTCAACTGCCTTATACTTTTTTAAAAAAGATTTATTTAGTTATTTGAAAGTCAGAGTTACACAGAGAGAGAAGAAGAGGCAGAGAGATAGAGAGAGGTCTTCCATCCACTGGTTCACCCCCTCATTGGCCGCAACAACCAGAGCGGAGCCAATCCAAAGCCAGGAGCCAGGAGCTTCCTCCAGGTCTCCCACGTGGGTGCAGGGGCCCAAGGACTTGGGCCATCTTCTACTGCTTTCCCAGGCCATAGCAGAGAGCTGGAAGTGGAGCAGCCAGGACTTGAACAGGTGCCCATATGGGATGCCGGCACTGTAGGTGGCGGCTTAACCCATTACACCACAGTGCCAGCCCCATCAATTGCCTTATAATTTAAAGAACATTGTGTTTTTGTGAGTCAGGTTTCAATTAAGGTCCATACTTGACGTTGATGGTTGGATCTCTCTGTGTAGCTCCCCTTCCTCTCCTGATTCTATACTTTTCTGATTTTGTTGTTGTTGTTATTGTTTTACATAAGAGGCAGAGAGAGAGAAAGAGAGAAGAGCGAGAGTTCCCATCTGTTGGCTCCCTACCCAAATGCCTGCTATGGCCAGGACTGGGCCAAGGCAGAAGCCAGAAGCTAGAATGCAATCCAAGTCTCTCCTATGGGTAGCAGAAATCCATCTAGCCTAGCCATCCATCATTCGCTGCCTCCCAAAGATGGAATTAAGCAGGAAACTGAAATCAGGAGAGCTGGAGCCAGGATTTGAATCCAGGTGCTCTGATACGGGATGTGGGTTACTAACCCACTTTCTTAATTGATAGGCTAAATGTCTACTCCTCTGATTTCTTATTTGTAACTTTCTTGGTATTTTTTAAGATTTATTTATTTTATTTGAAAGTCTGAGAAAGAGAGAGTAAGAGAGCTGAAGAGAACAAGAAAAAGAGAGAGAGAGAGAGAGAGAGAGAGGCAGATCTTTTCTCTGCTGGCTCACTCCCCAAGTGTCCACAAAGCCAGAGCTGAGCCAGACTGCAGCCAGGAACCAGGAACTCCATCCAGGCTTCCCACAGGAACCCCGGTACCTGTTGTTTGCTGCTACCTCCCAGGTGCATTAGCCGGAAGCTGGCTGGATCAGCAGTGCATAGTAGCTGGGATTTGAACCAGTATTCTGATATGGAATGTGGGCATTCGAGGACATGGCTTGACCTGCTGCACCACAACACCAAGCCTTGTAACTCTGTTGTTGATAATTAAGTCATGTGTCACTAATTTCCCATAACCTGGCTTTTGCTTATTATAGCACCAGAAGGCATAGAACTTCTATTCCTTGTGGTTCTTTTCAGTTGGTAGTTAGATCAAGAAGACACTATTGATTTTTAGTGTAATTTCATTCGGACCAAATCTCACCTAAGATCTCTCTATAAGACTTCAGATCCGTCCTTGCAGAGGAATTGGGAAAGTCACTGGAGAACAGGCCGAGAAGGCGCATTTGTCTGAAATGCAGCTTTTAAGGTGTGTCTGAGAGTCTGTGTTCACAGTCAGCTCATCTCCTAAATTGTTCATAGGATTGACGGATGAGAAGTGATCTGGTGAGTAAGCATTTATTGAGTGCCTACTGTGTGTCTGCCCTGATCCTGGACATTGGGGATTCAAAATCAAATGTAAGGCCTGGATCTGGCCTCTAGGACATCAGGTGCCCTGTGCCTGGCTCGCAGACGCCAGAACAGCAGAGAGGGCGCCCGAGCTTCCCAGAGGAGAGTAATGTATGGACAGTTTTAGAACTGGAAGTATTCAGTCCAGTTTTTTGCCTTTGGAAAAGCAAAGAGGAACTCAAAGCAATACAGGTTTGTGTTCATTTTTCAAGAAAGCAGAGGTTGGAAGCCCCCATGGGCCTGGAAAATTGCTTATCCAGACGTCTTACTCCTAAACTCTTCAGTCTCATCCACAGATCCTCTTCGTGTGTCCCAGGTCTGACTCTCTGTCTCTTGTCTTTGCCAGGGGAAGCTAGCATCTTCCTCTCAGCACTTCTGGGGCTTCTCCTTGGATTAACACTTGAGTTTGCAGCCTTAGAGTAGGAAAGTTGAGAGGGTGAAAGTCCCTGGTGCCTGCACGGACAACTTACCTTATTCCTATTTATTTGAGAGTCAAGAGCTTGCTGGGCTCCATCATCACTCTGATTCTGCTGCCTACAAGAGTGTTAGCCAGGGGGCTGGCGCTGTGGCGTAGCTGGTAAAGCTGCCGCCTGCAGTGCCGGAATCCCATATGGGCACTGGTCGAGTCCTGGCTGCTCCATTCTGATCCAGCTCTCTGCTGTGGCCTGGGGAAAGTAGAAGAAGATGGCCAAAGTCCTTGGGTCTCTGCATCCATGTGGGAGACCTAGAAGAAGCTTCTGGCTCCTGGCTTTGGATTGGCCCAGCTCCGACCGTCATGGCCATCTGGGTAGTGAACCAGTGGATGGAAGACACCCCCCCCCCCGCCTCTCCCTCTCTGTAACTCTGCCTTTTAAATAAATAAATTTTTTTTTTAAAAAAAGAGGGTGTTAGCCACAGAGCAGGAGATACTGTAGAGTTAATTAACTGATTCATCTTTGTCCACTCCCTGTTCTCGTTACCTAGAGCAGGTTTCCTCCGGTGCTGTGGTTTGGATGTGGTTTATCTCCCCAGGGCTCATGTGATGCGAGTTGGGTCCTGGGTGCAGTAGTATTAAGAGGTGGGGCCCAGTGAAGGTCTGTAAATCATCGAAGGTGTGCCCTTGGAAGGGACTAAGGCAGTTCTCATGAGACTCGGAGTTTGTTCCGGTGAGAGCGAGTTGTGCCTCTGGCTTCCTTTCTGGTGGCATGATCTCTCCTGCACACCCTTCCCACATTGTGGTGCAATCACTATGAGGTGATGTGGCTAAAGAGGCCTTTGCCATAGCCATCACGGTGCTGCTTAGGCTCTCAGCCTCCAAAACTCAGCTAATAATCCTCTTTTCTTTATAAAGCACCAGCCTCAGGTAGTTCATTACAGTAGCAGAAAATGGAATAATACCTCAAAAGTATAGGCAGAGATGGGCCTATAAAGGGTTATAGTCAGACATACCCCCATGATGGTGACAGCACATCCTGTTTTTGTATCACCGTGCAATCTACAAAGCATTTCTACCTCTACAGTCTTATTTGAGCTTCACAGTCACTGTGCAAAGGGGAAGACAGAACAGATAGCATTATTACCATTTATTTACCAGTGAGGAAGCTGGGGCCCTGAGACGCTGAGTGAATTGCACAGCGTCATAGGATAATGGAGGAGCAACTCATGGCCTAAAGCGAGCCCTTACTAAGCCATGCCCTCTCGGGCACAACACCCTGCCAGTCCACCAGGGCCTTCCTCCTTTCTCGGCTCCCTAAAAACAAGGACTGAAGAGGAGCAGATCTCACGCTCCAGTTACTTGGAGAGGTCTCTGTGAAGTCCAGTGCCAAGTGCAGCCTAAAGTGGTTTGGGATCCTTGCGGGGCACAATATTGGGAGCTACTTAAGTGCCCAGTAGAAAGTCTGCCAGACGAAATCTAAGTGGATCTGTTGGAAACAGACTTCTTCTCCAATGAGCTGAGTCATGTCAAGGAAGACCCAAATGGCCAAGAAAGAACAGTGTAGAAGTGGACTTGTCAATGCACGACCAAATGTAGAAACAGCAGACTCATGTCCATGTCTTCGGTGAGAAAAGACAGGCCTTGCTTGGAGTCAGTAGCAACCATTTCTCCAGCTGGGACACAAGGAGGCTGTTGACTGTGAAGCGGTAGATTTATAGGAAAGGCTGGAATGGTGCTGAGATGGGCTTAAATGTTAAGCAAACAACCATAAAACTTGTCTGGAGACTGGCTCTGTGCAGCGTGAGTCAGGCTGTTGGCCGTGATGTGCAGGGAAAGAATCTGGCCCTGGAGGCAGGGCCCTTTGGGCTATGAACAGAGCTTGGAGTGGTGGGGACCGACGAAGAGTGGCAACTGGCAGGTGCTCTCTGGTCTCTCTGTCCTGCCTGTGTTAGTCTGCTCTGCGTGGCTGGCACACAATGCCTGAGGTGCGGTGATGTCTACAGAAAAGAAGCTGATTCAGCCCACAGTTCTGGAGACCTGAGAACATGGCGCCAGCCTCTGCGTGGTCCCAGTGAGGTTCTCATAGTGGCTGGAGTCATAATGGTGGGAGCACGGGAAGAAGAGATCACAGAGCCAGACAGGAGGCTGGAGAGATTCTGAGGTCAAGCTGTCTTTTAGAACAACTTCGTCTCGCGGGATCTCACTCCCTGCCAGACACCGTCAAGGATCCCTTCTGAGGGCAGCACCTCCAGTGATCCAGGATCCAGGGCTTGCCGCTAAGGTTCCACCAACTTTTTTTTTTTTTTTTGGCAGGCAGAGTTGACAGTGAGAGAGAGAGACAGAGAGAAAGGTCTTCCTTCCGTTGGTTCACCCCGAAATGGCCGCCACAGCCGGCGCGCTGCACTGATCTGAAGCCAGGAGCCAGGCGCTTCCTCCTGGTCTCCCATGCGAGTGCAGGGCCCAAGCACTTGGGCCATCCTCCACTGCCTTCCCGGGCCAGAGCAGAGCTGGACTGGAAGAGGGGCAACCGGGACAGAACCAGCGCTCCAACCAGGACTAGAACCTGGGGTACCGGCGCCGCAAGTGGAGGATTAGCCTAGTGAGCCGCGGTGCCAGCCTCCACCAACTTTTTTATTTATATTTTTTAAAGATTTTACTTATTTATTTAAGAGGTAGAGTTACACAGAGAGAGGAGGAGATGAAAAGAGACAGAGACAGAGACAGAGACAGAGGTCTTCCATCCACTAGTTCACCCCCAAATATCCACAATGGCCTTAGCTGCAGCAATCTGAAACCAGGAGCCAGGAGCTTCTTTCAGGTCTCCCACGAGAGTGCAGGGGCCCAAGCACTTGAGCCATCTTCCTCTCCTTTCGCAGGCCGTAGCAGAGAGCTGGATGAGAAGAGGACCAGCCAGCACTTGAACCAATGCCCATATGGGATGAGTGTGCCGCAGGTGGAGCCTTAGCCTACTGCGCCACAGCACCAGCCCCTTCACCAGCTCTTTGCCACTTTGGGGACCAGGCTTCAAACACCTGAACCCTGGGGAACCAACCACACCCAAACCCTAGCATTGCTGCATTTAAATAATTAGTTTGACCTTGACTTTCTCAGTTCTCTTCCCTCCTTTTCATCCCCACACACCAGCTGACCTCAGAGAAACCAATCCATCTCTCTGAGCCCTGCTTTTCCCAAGTAAAATGAATCTATTTATTCCTGCATGAATCTATTTAAGTACCTGCAGTGAGGAGTGGTGCAGCAAATATGGAGGGAAGTTTATCGCAAGCCACACAAATGGTAGCTGGTGTGACGCTGTCATTGTAGACGCTTTAGGGCTGCCTGATAAATATGATAAGGCCCACGAGATGAAAAGTGGGCGATTTGCTGTCTGTCTGGGATGCTGATTCTTACGTAGCAATGATGACTGGTCTTGGATCCAAATCTACTTGCCATGATCCATCACAGGGCTGGGCTTCAAACTGGGAGGGTTTGTGCCAGTCTATGGCAAAGGGAAAGGTGTCTAGAACTTAAGGAGAATAGCATGTTGAGGGAGTGGATGAGTGAGGAGGAGCTGGAAGAAAGATATTAGCACCTTCTCCATGTCCCCTACCGTGCTGTGTTTTACATGCCATCCTTATTCCTACTTTGCAGATAAGAAAGTTAAGAATTAACACAGCATCCCTCAAGGCATGTGTGCCTGAAGCCCCCATCCCACCTTTCTCCTGCAACATCTCAGCCTCTTTCCACTGCTCCATCAACCTCTCCTTCGTGTCTCTAGACTGAGAACATTTGGCAAGCCATGAAGCTGACTCGACTCGGTGCTTTCTATCCAGACATAAAGGCCCCACTTAACTAATAATCACAGTCACAATAGTAGCCATAATAGTTGAACAGAGACAGAATATTCATGAATTTTGTTGCATTAGGGCATTTCCTTTTAGGTTTTCTGCTTGACCTCTTGATGACATAGGTGCCGGGGCCAGCTGGCATGGCTGGTGCCCCAACCTTAGGGAGACTGTTCATCTGCATTGAAATCCATCCACCCCTTCATTCATCTCCCACATGTCTCAGGAATGGAGGGGCAGCTGCAGGACCTCTTGGTTCTGACTGAGGAGAGGCCAGCTGTATAGAATCTGAATCTGTTGGAGCATCCCCAACAGGACCCAGATGGCGAGAGGGTAGGGATGGCTAGTGGTTCATCTGTCTGTCCCCCCACCCCCCGAATTTTTCTTTATTTGAGAGGTCAAAAAGCAAAGACAGCCAGTGCCGTGGCTCAATAGGCTAATCCTCCGCCTTGCGGTGCCGGCACACCGGGTTCTAGTCCCAATTGGGGCACCAGATTCTGTCCTGGTTTCCCCTCTTCCAGGCCAGCTCTGTGCTGTGGCCCGGGAAGGCAGTGGAGGATGGCCCAGGTGCTTGGGCCCTGCACCCCATGGGAGACCAGGAGAAGCACTTGGCTCCTGGCTTCAGATCAGTGCGGTGCGCTGGCTGCAGTGTGCTGGCCGCAGTGGCCATTGGAGGGTGAACCAACGGTAAAGGAAGACCTTTCTCTCTGTCTGTCTCTCTCTCACTGTCCACTCTGCCTGTCAAAAAAAAAAAAAAAAAAAGGCAAAGACAGAGAGAGACGAGAGGACAGAGAGAGAATGCTCCCATTCCCTTGGGGGGAGTCAGTTCAGGTCTCTCACATGGGTGGCAGGAACCCAACCCCTGAGCCATCACCCCTGCCTCCCAGGGTCTGCATTAGCAGGAGGCTGGAACCCGGAGCCCGAGGTGGCTGTCAAGTCCAGGTACTCTAATATGGGGCATGGGAGTCTTACTCAGTAGGCTTAACACTGCCACCACCACCCCACCTTGGTTATTTCTGATGCACCTTTAAATAGCAACAGAATTCAGAATTTAGAAACTAACATCTGCTTATTGTGGCAATGTTGGAAAATACAGAAAAACACAGAGAAGAGCAAGCAAACATCATATCATGTATATTATATACGAATTAAATGAAGTTGGGATAATTACTTAGTGAAGGCTTTTCTATGTCCTAAATCCTGATTGCTTATGTACTCCTAGGGTGCCGTAAGAGGAATATAGCATTTAATCGATATTTTTGGAAATCTGGATCATTTTGCTGAGATCACTACACTTGCACATACACTTCTGTGTCCCACGTAGCGGCGTGAGATGAGATGTTCTAGTGTTCTCTTTTGTAAAATGGAGATGCAAAAGAAGTGTATAACAGTTCAAAACACTCTTGGGGGCTTTCGGACAACAGTTCATACCAGGTTCTCAGCACAGCACTTTGCACATAGTCAGCTCTCCTTCACCAGTAGTATTGTTCTTAGCTTACCTTACAGCTGACTGTTTTCTTCAGTTAATTCTAAAAAGTAGACTCACATCCTCATGGTTTTTGAAGTGCGTGTGGTTTAACTGTGTTAGCCTCCGTGAAGGTCACGGAACACAGGAAGCCACTGACAAAGCCGCTCAGCCATTGCTTAAGCCGGGCAGCTCATGACACTCAGACTGTGGCTACTCCGAGCAGTCCCGGCCAAGACCTTCCAGACTCTAAGTTCGTTGCCCATCCCCGGCCCAGCACTGTTAACATTTAGATGCAATGCCCATGAGGCCAGGGAAACTAAGCCTGGGACATAGATGTGTTCTGTCTCCTTATTTCTCGTCTTTGTGCCATGCTGGTAGGAATGATGCCTGAGGGGGGCAGGTTGGGCTTAGTCTAATCATGGCTGCTGTGGGAAGAAGGTTTGCCTTTGGCAGTGATGCCTCAGGGAGAAGGCCAGCCGGGCCACGGTGCTGTCTGTAATATACTTCTACTACTGTGGGATTTCAGAGTCCAAAGGAAGCTTAGTGATCATCGGGCCTGATCCCCTCTGTGAAAAGCTGGAACCCAAGCATTGACATGATTTACTCAAAACCATCAACTAAATAAATGGCAAAGCCAGAACCAACCCACGGGTCTTCCGGAGAGCCCCCTCACCCAGGATCATCCCTGCTGGACCGTGCTCATGGCCAGCGAGTGAAAGGTTGCAGTTAACTGATTGTCCAGACAGCTCTCCTCTCTCCCCAAATGGAGTGTTTCTCCAGAGAGCTTCAGCACTGGAAAAATGAAACCACATGGCTGTGTGTTCTGCACTGGGCCTCTGCCGGGCCCTTCCTGCAGAGGATTCTGGAAATATCATCAAGAGGCCGGAAGGAATTATTAGAAGGTGGCTCTTATTTCTTTTCTTCCCTCCTAAATTTCATACGAATATTTGAAGCTGGTTTTTGTAGGATAAAGCCACTCTGTACCGGACAAACACTTCTGCAGCCAAGCGGGCAGCGTTTCTCTCAATGCTTTGGGTGCAAACCAGAGGAAGCTGGCCTTTGTTACCTTGGATGCTTTCAACACGGGGCTGAGAGTGAAGAAAGAGCAGCCATGAGTCCTTTGCTCGTGCAGAAAATGCAGCTAATCAAAAAAAAAAAAAAAAAGCACTGATATTCTTTCTCCCTCTTGGGTGCCACTGGGCTCTCAGAGTGCCCCAGTCAATGAAAGACTTGAAGTCTTTATTTAAAGTGTTTTTATTCAGCTTACAAAGATACCGGTTCATCTGTTATTGCAGTAGCCACCCACTACTTGCAGGAAAATCCTAAAACCCTAAAAATGTCAAATTGTGAGTATTTTACAAATGAAAAAGAGAAACTTCTGGCATCGATGAAAGGGCTGCCTTGGTTTGCCTCTTCCTGGGGGAGTGTGGAGCTGGAGACTTTGCCAAGTCCCATGGCTTATGCAAGAGGCCACCACAGCCATTTGTGGCAGGGTCCTGTTTTCTGGGCACGGTTTGCTTGGTTATGCACTTAATTGTGCTCTCAAAGGGCACAGTCAGTGCTAGCCACAGGCTGGCCGAGGCCCCGGCTCTGCCTTCTGGTCATGACGGCAGACAGTAGGTCAAAGAGAATCAGGTCAGAGACCAGGCCAGTGTTGAGGTTTAGGACCCTGGAGTTTCGCAGGTCTAGGTCCATATCTTGTCTCTGCCACTGATCCATGACAGGAGAAGGGTCTGCCCCACCAGGTGGAGATAATTAAGTGAGATAATGTTCATGAAGGGCCTGGCAGGTAGGAAGCACTCCCTTAATGCTAGCAATTTAATGCTGTTATGTTTTTACGACTCCATGCACTTTGGGGATTGATAAGAGAATGGAGAATAGAAAAATGTTTTCTTCCTGAACACGCCTTCCTTCCTGCAGATAATGTTTATTGATCGCTCACTACATGCAAGGCACTCTCCAGGCCTCTGGGGCCCAGAAACGAGAAGCTCACAGACGCCTGCATCACAGCTGCGTAGAAACACACAATTGCACTGACGTGAGCTGAGCCCCACAGCAGAAGTGATCCACAGCAGGTGCGATGGGAGCAGGGAGGACAGGCTGTCCGTGCACGTGGCCTGGGGAACAGGCTCTGAGATTCTTCTCCGCAGCAACGTCACGGAAGAGAGGGTGCCTATGGCTGAGGATACCCCAGGCACAGACACGGTGGGTGCAAGAACACAGAGGAGATGCGCGAGAGCCACATAGGGAAGTCGCCCAAAGTGCTTTATTCCGCACACATTTCTAGAATGTCAGCCAGCGCCAAATATGGCCAGAGACAGGAGACACATTTCCTCCCCGTAAGGCGCTTGGAGACCGCGAGGGAGAGAGTGCACAAGCAGGCAGAAAAGGGCCGCTGTTCTCAGCCTCAAGTGGTGAGGAAAGCCGTCCGGGGAAGGTAACACCACCGGCTGGAAGACAGTGCACAGGAAGGAAAAGCACTCTGTAGGGGACGTAGGAGGAGTAGGGCAGGGAGGGATGAGTGGGCACAGATCATTGGAGGACAGGAAGCCGGCAAGTGTGGCTGGAATAACGGATGAAGCTAAGCTATACATTCACTCAACATGTTTGTTGAGTGAATATGACTTTCCCATGTGATGTGCCAGGATCTGGGGATGCAATGTCAAAGGCCCCAGCATGAGGAGGACTGGGGAGTGCTGGGGTGATAGGTGGACCTCGGGGCCTGATGTGAGTGACATGCAGACGTGATATCAAGGAAACAGTGAATCTGGGGCAGGTTTTGGTGCAGTGGGTAAGATGCCGCCTCGGGATGACCACATCCCCTACTGGAATGCATAGGTTGGGGTCCTAGCTCAGCTCCCAGCTCCAGCTTCCTGCTAATGTGCACTCAGAGGGGCAGTGGTGATGCCTCTAGCACTTAGGTCCCTGTCACCCCTGTCGGGAGAAGCTCGTTGAGCTCTAGACTCCTGACTTCCACCCAGCCCAGCCCAGCCCAGCCCCAGCTGTTAGGGACATTTGGGGAGTGAACCAGCAGATGGAAGATCTCTCTTTGCCTCTCTGTCTCTCTGCCTTTCAAATAAATAAAAAGTAAGGAAATAAATTTTTTTATATTTATATTTTATTTTATTTAATGAACATAAATTTCCAAAGTGCAGCTTATGGATTACAATAGCTTCTCCCCCCCCATAACTTCCCTCCCA
Source organism: Oryctolagus cuniculus (assembly GCF_964237555.1). Classification (NCBI taxonomy): domain Eukaryota; kingdom Metazoa; phylum Chordata; class Mammalia; order Lagomorpha; family Leporidae; genus Oryctolagus; species Oryctolagus cuniculus. The sequence continues at coordinate 115,104,146 of NC_091432.1, forward strand.
CAGGAAATAAAATTTTTAAAAATGATTCTTTTTTTTTTTGACAGGCAGAGTTAGACAGTGAGAGAGAGAGACAGAGAGAAAGGTCTTCCTTCCATTGGTTCTCCCCCCAAATGGCCGTTATGACTGTCATGCTGCGCCGATCCAAAGCCAGGAGCCAGGTGCTTCTCCTGGTCTCCCATGGGGTGAAGGGCCCAAGCACTTGGGCCATCCTCCACTGCCTTCCCGGGCCACAGCAGAGAGCTGGCCTGGAAGAGGGACAACCGGGACAGAATCCGGCGCCCCAACCAGGACTAGAACCCGGGGTACCGGCGCTGCAAGCAGAGGATTAGCCTAGTGAGCTGTGGCGCCGGCCTAAAAATAAATTCTTTAAAAATAAAAGAGGGAGGGAGGATAGAGTGGGACCTAAATTAGTATATATGAAATACATGAAATTTGTTCACCTTATATAAAAAATTGCTAAGAAAGAACGAAAACAAACAGTGACTCACATGGAGAACCATTATTCTTTTCCATTTCTGATTACAGGGTGGGGAGGGGACTCTAATACTTGGTAATTTCTCTTATTAAGGAGCTCAGAACTCTGGCGTGCAAGCAGACGTAACAGAATTTAGTGAAATTGCTTTGTTTCCTATTTTTGATTTTTTTTTATAGAAAGTAGTACTAATTTCCCATTTAAAGTAGTCATGTAAATTTTTGTCAAAATGTATTTGAATGAAAGTAAATGAGTCATTTTATTTGTGCTATTTTAATTTTTAATTTATTTTTATTTTGTTTGAAAAAGAGAGATCTTTCACCTGTTTGTTCACTTCCCAAACACCTCCAACAACAGGGACTGGGCCAGGCCAACGCCAGGAGCCCAGAGCTCCATCCAGGTCTCCCAGGTGGGTGGGTGGGGCTCATACGTGACCTGCTGCCTCCAAGGGCACACGTGTCTAGGAAGCCAGAGCCAGAACTCGAGCCGTGTACTCTGATATGGGATGTGGACTTCCAAAGTGGTGATTCACCTACTGTACCAAATGCTCACCTCTCAAGGAGTTGTATATTTTTTCCCCAAAACCTTTTATTTAAGGAATACAAACTTCATACATTTCATAATTACAACTTTGGGAAGATGGTGATTCTTCCCACCCCTCCTCTTCCTCTCTCTCCTATTTCCATTCTTATTTTTTACTATGATCTATTTTCAATTAACTTTAAATGCCTATTATTAACTCTACGTTAAGTAAAGAGTTCAACAAATAGCATGGGGAAAAAAAACTGTTCCTCAACAGTTGAGACAAGGGCTGTTCAAAGTCATTGCTTTGCAAAGTGTCGATTTTACTTCTATAGATTGCCTTTTAGGTGCTCTATTAGTTATCACAGATCAGAGACATATGGTATTAGTCCTTTTGGGACTGGCTTATTTCAGTATTACATTTCCAGTTTCATCCATTTTGTTGCAAATGACCAAATTTCATTTTTTTTTACCACTGTGTAGTATTTCATGGTATATATGTCCCATGATTTCTTTACCCAGTCTTCAGATGAAGGGCATTTGGGTTAATTCCATATCTTAGCTATTGTGAATTGAGCTCCAATAAACACGGAGGTACAGATAACTCTTTCACATGCTGGTTTCATGTCCCTTGGGTGAATTCCCAGGAGTGGGATGGCTGGGTCATATGGTAGGTCTCTATTCAGATTTCTGAGGACTCTTCATCCTGTCTTCATAGTGGCTTTACCAATTTATATTCCCAAAAGAGTTCTTTTTTAAAAAAATATTTAAATATAGTAAAGTACAGATGCAGACACAGCAAAATGACTGAGTTGATATGGAAACGACTAAAGTCCAGGAAACACTGTCATGGATGGTGGGAAAACAGTGGAGAGGGTTTTCAGCACAAGCAAAGAAGAGCAGGTGTGCAGGTGACTATAGGTCCCTTGTGTGCCAAAGTTCACTTTAATCACAAAGTCCATGGAAAATGCATCTTATGAAAAAACTATGCATGAATTTTAAAATTTTTTACACCAAAATGCATTTTTTTAAAAAGATTTATTCATTTATTTATTTGAAAGCCAGAATTACAGAGAGAAAGGGAGACACAGAGAATGAGAGAGAGAAAAAGATCTTCCATCTGCTGGTTCACTCCCCAGATGGACACAATGGCCAGAGCTGGGCCAGGCCAAAGCCATCAGCTGGGAGCTTCTTCTGTCCAGTGTGGGTGCAGGGGCCCAAGGACTTGGGCCATCCTCCACTGCTTTCCCAGGCACGTTAGCTGGGATCTGGATTGGAAGTGGAGCAACCAGGACATGAACTGGCGCCCGTATGGGATGCTGGCACAGCATATGGTGGCTTAACCCCTGTGCCACAGCACCAGCCCCTGAATTCATTTTTTGATTCTATTTTTCCATGAACTTTTTGAAATCTGTATGTATTGAATATGAGATCCCTTACTCCTAGCATAGAGCTTAGCTCTTAAGTGATGTGCTTTAAAATCCAAAATCTTGCATTTATTCTGCCTGTCATCATGTGGTCACATGGGCACCGGAAGCTCTGGCGTTATCTGTTAAGAGGCTGAAGATGGATGCAAGTTTCCAGCACTGGGGCCACTCAGCTGTTGAGCATACATGCCTAGGGCCTCCTGTGCAAACATGATAAGTCCTCTCTGACTTCATGTTTTGATAAGACTTCCACACGTACTGGGAATGTCTCCCTGGATCCTATGTAGTCATTACACTATTCTCAGAGAGATGACAGCCAGAAACGGTGACTGCAGCTCAATGGCAGATGCCATCACTGTTTCGGTAGCTTTTAGGAGACTTTGTGGCTTCTTCTTAACTTCTTTTCAGTATTCATAAGCATTTGTGCCTGTCATGTTTGCTGCGTTATGATCCTCCTAATGCCTTGGATAAGTTGATTGGATCCTCATTCACACAGTGCATCACTGTATGGAGGTCTGAAGATGCTCAAGGAAGACAGAGAAGAGCTGCCTTGCAACATTTTCACATCAGCTCACCTGTGCCTGAAGGGGTTTGACATGCAGTTTTGGGGAACAGGTGTGTAGCCTAGCAATTAAGATGCCAGCAATCCACAGCAGAGTGTTTGGGTTTGAGTTACCAGCCCCACTCACGGCTGCAGCTTCCTGCAAATGTGCACCCGTAGGAGGCAGCAGGGATCGGGTCCCTGCCACCCATATGGGAGACCTTGAGTGACTTCCTGACTCCCAGCTTCAGCTTTGGCCAATTCTGGCTGTTGCAGGCATTTGCAGAGTGAACCAACAGGTGGGAGCTCTCTCTCTCTCTGACTCCCTCTGTCTCTGTCTCTCTGCCTTTCAAATAAGTAAATAATGTTTTTAAAACTTTAAAAAAATGAGAGCAGTGAAGCTTTCACTTAAAACTCCCTGTGGTGGAGAGCCGTTGGGAAGTTAATAAATTGGACATATTGTGTTTGTGAGTTCTACCTGCCAATGATCAAATGGCTTTTAATTCCTCACACCTAAGCTGGCAGAATTTTAAGCTTCACGATCATTTCTATGGGATACTCAGTCACTAAATACATATATTGTAGATGACTTCAGTTAGGCTAGAGTGAGAAAGCTGCACGTGTTGCTGAGCTGCTGCCCAATCTTTTTTGGACCATGTCAGAGCAGAAGGTGACTGCCTGGCCTCTGGCTTCCATGTGTGCAGAATTCGTAGAAGCCACCCAGTTCTGGGGGAGGCCCAGGGTGTTGACAGACGTCTCTCCTTATCTTGTTTTCACATCAGTGGCGGCGAAATTTCTGTTCAGAGCAAGCCTGGGTGGGGGTTCCTCTTGCCCCTCCCTGGGCTAGCTGTTAAAACAAGAGGTTGGCGTATTGTACTGTTTTTCAAGTCCAGATCAGACCACCAGGAATCAGTGAGTCCACGGGTCACAGGAGAGATTTGTTCATAACAAAGGAAAGCCATCTCAGCTCTTCTGGGGACACATCAACAATCCACATAATAGCTGTTTGATTTTGAAGATTAGGGTTTAGGGGGAAGTTTAAAGTTTTGTTTGACTACTAAGGAGAAGTAGCTATCAAAATATTTAAACTCAAATAATTAGACTTTTCAAATCAAATGCCAGGAATGGAATTGTGTAATTGACCACTAATATTCCAGTTGCACCTTCCAGTCTACAAAGTGTGTGTGTGTGTGTGTGTGTGTGTGTGTATAAATGATTCCCATATTAGAAATGAAAAAAAATTGAAGCTTGGAAATATTAAGAAACTGTGGCCAGAAGTCATGCATTTTATGGCTGAGTGATGGAGGGAATCAGAATTCAAACTCCGGTCCACTGCATCTCAGCTCTGGACCCTGTTTTCTCCACCATCCTGCCTTACACCTGTTCCCTTCTTCTTGTCCAAGCCGAACTGTCCATTTGCTGCTTCAGCACATGACACCTCAGTGTCTTGACAGTCAAGGCTGAGGGAACTCAGTGCAGCCAGTCATTACATTGTACTACAGGTTTATAGCAACTTAGAGACAGAAGTAAGGAAGGAGACAAGTATTTATTGAGCAAATAACTCCTAGCTGCCCTAGGAGTTTCGTGGACCTGACACTGTGCTAGGGGTATATATTTTGCACACCTCCTTGTTTAACCCTCTAACAGCCTCTGGAGTTTCTCTTGTTGGACAGACAAGAGCACTAGAGCTTAGAGACCTAGGACACTTGCCCCAAGGTGCAGACTGGCTGACTTTGAACCTAGGTTTGCCTTATTCCAATCCAGCCTCCACAGTCTATGGATGAGAAAACCAGAACAGGATGGGTGCTGTGCTCCACAGCAGGCCAAAGGCAGGGCTGGGTCTCAGCAGTGCACCTGCCAGTGTGCCTGGCAGACCTCCTCTCTTCAAGGTAGGATTTGCCTCTGTCCCATCTGATGAAATGTTCTCGGTACCAGACCAGCATCAAGAACACCAGACACAAGGCCTCCCAGCACCTGGTGTGCCCTTTGTAAAGCTTTACTGTGTCTGCAAGGGCCAGAGCCTAGAGCTGGTGCCCGGCCACCGACATTCCCACCGACCTCTCCATTCCACCTGCCTTACCCTTTGGAAATCGTTTGCCTCAGTGCTTTCACTGATGTTATGTTGACCTGAAGTTGCATAGATAAATGTGGGATTAGTTTTAAATCTCTCAATCCTTGAGCAGCCCTCAGGAGCAGGGGAGTTGGAAGGATGGTATGGGAGGGAACTGGGTATCAGCCAGGTACCTGCTATGCATAGTCCATTTCGTTTAATCCTCAAAACACTGCTAGGAGGGGGTGTTGCTCCCATTGTACAGAGGAAAAAACTGAGGAGCTCACGGTGGACAGATATTTTTCTGCAGGTTCCCCAGCTAGCAAGCGACAGACACAGGACCACAGTGTGGCTTTCTCCCCAGAGCCCATCCTCTTTCCAACTCCTTATGCATTAGATGTTCTGTCTTAGAGAGAGCAGAGCAATCATCAGTCTGATCTCAAAGAACACGGAGTCACAGAACTGTGGCTGAATCCTGGCCCAGCGGCTTCCTAACTGTGTGGTTCTGGCATTTTCTTCCACCTGTCTGTGCTCTCTCTTCTCCTGTGAAATGTTTGTCAATAATAGAATCTGCCTTGGACAATTTCTGTAAGAAACACATCAGATAACAGATTTTGAAATATTTTTGTGATCTGTCAAGTTCCATACCAACATTGTTACACAGTTTTGGAGATCAATCAAGGAGTCGATAGTGTTGCCCACAGGCCAGCAGTGCCACCAGAGGCAATGTTGTCGCACAGTTCCCCTGGTCTTGCACAGCGGGCAGGTATGCAGTGTGAGAGGTCAAGCATAGCTCTCCCGGAGGCCCGGCATGCAGCACATCTGAGAGGCCAGGAGAAAGGCGGGCAGCCTCCATCCCCGAGGAGTAATTCTGCTACTTGAGTGAGGAAGAGGTCAGTCTCTGATGATTGGGTGGCACCGTCGAAGTTCCTGTTTTCAGACTGGTTCCAGATCCAGTTAGTTCCTCTCTCCAGAGCAGAGTCCCCAGTACGGAGCTGAGTGGCTCAACATCAAGAGCTTTGTCTCAACCTTTGCTTGGTTTGGGTCCCACCTAGAGTTACTGACAGTGACTGCAAATTTTTAATCATTCCTAAGTTTAAGATTTGTTAGTTTCAGTGGATACACGTAACACTTCTTTTCTAAACATCATTACATCTTAAATTGGTCATCTGGTTTTTTCAGTTTCAAGTGTAATGTGTTCATCGCATTCACTCTCATCATTTATCTCTGACCTTGACCATCACAGTTGGGAGGGAACTTGGAGAGGAAGTGCAGCGCTGACAGATATGGAACGCTTCACCTGGGTGAGCAGTAATCTGCGCCAGGTGATGCTGTGCCATGTGGGCAAGTTTGGAAGTCGGCATGGCTCCAAACAGAATTCTGCTCCACACTTAACCAGAGTCATTGCCTTTCATCACAAAAGGGACATTGGTACCACGGGTTGTATTTCCTGTTTTATACTCAAAATTCCCATCCCCTAGCATTCTAATCCTGTCAAGCCCATGGGCTGGTACTGATTTACACGGCTGTGTGGTTCTGCTCCATCTGCTTTGAATTTCTTGGTTTCTTTGTCCAAGGGCATTAACAGATCCAGTTATTTCTTGGGAAGGTCTTAAGGACATTATTGATTGATTTTGAATTACAAAGAAAGAAAAAGACAGTGGGAAATATTCTAATTGGGTCTTTCTGTTATACACTGTAACACATGAAGTGCAAAAAACTTAAATGTTCCAGTCTAAAAACCAGTGGGAGAAATTGCATAGCATGGAAATAATAAAACGGATTCTTCTTAATGAGAACAAGGCGCTTGAAGTGGCAAGCTCTGCTGGTCACCCGATGGGACAGGAGCCTTTTCAAGCTCTTTTTGGGTAACACTCACAGTTTCCGACATCTGTGGACTTGTTCTTCCTTCTCACACTCAGCTCGAGGTCCTGAGCTCCACGGTGATGCAGAGGTCTGCTCAAGGTCACAAGGTTCTCATTTGCATCTGCAGACCCTGCCAGAGCTTCCACCCACCAACCCACTACTCAGGAGGAACCGAGGGCATTCCGGCAGACTGGATGGAAAGCTGAGACTAGGATGCATTCTTTCCTTTTGACTCTCACCTGTAGATGTCCCTGCCATGGTCTGGAATGCTCCTGACCAACCATCTGTTGATCCCCTCTCTTTGAGCCCTCGCCTCATTCTCATCTTGACTTCCAGTGGCAACTATAGTTTCCTGGAGGGCAGACACTGTGTCCTTTTCTTCTTTATGTCTCCCTCAGTCCTGTGACTGCAAGTCCTATGCTGTATACACAACAATAGCGGGAGGGAGGATCAGCCAGCACCCCTTAAGGAAAAGAAGTGCTCCTTCCTTGGAAAACAGAATTGTTTGTAGGATCCTATTACCAAAAGGCACAAAGACCCTTGGCTTTATCATTCAAGGTCAAATTGAAGACTTCACGGAACCCCAGATTGCAGGAGATCCTACAAACCAAAAACGTGTTTGGGGTTTACAGAACAGATGAAACACTCCACAGGAAAAATCATTAGATTTTAAGTCATGAAAAATATATGTTTCCACTTTCCTTTGGACCGTGATAATGCAGTTAAATGAGGAGGCAGAATGGCTGAAGAACAACTTATCCTGATTTTGCATTCATATATCTCTCATTAGCTCAAGTATTCACCCAATTTTTAAACGAAGCACATGCTCCCTGAAGAAATGTGTTGTCTGTTTCACTTTTGGAATGTCCTCTTCTTCCACTTCCCCCAAGCTTTGTCCACAATAGGTGTTCAGTAGAAGTTTACTGAATTGGGTTGCTTGCAAGCCTACCACATACTTAGTTGAAATTTCATTTTCTTTTTACTTTTCAAAGCAAACTACAGTCCAGTGGTTTTTAACCCCTTAAAAAATATGGAAAATCTTCCTGAGAGTCCTAAATTAGATTTAGAAACTTGGACAGTTTATTGATTTCACAAAAAGAAGTTTAGACTATGTCCGGCTATAACTATTTAGACATTGAGAATAAGTGGGGTTGTTGAGACTCAAGGCTTTAACGCAAAGTTCTTGGCATAAATATAAAATATTATTTTCTTTTGAGCCCCTTGTTTTGTGAGCATACTGTGCTTCTCATGACAAAGGAAGTGACTGGCTGAGTTCTGAAACACAGAGAACAGGGTGACCTGGTTGAATGAGGAGCACAATTTTCCAGAGTAAAAGAAAGATTAGCCCCAGGCAGGGCTGCTGGTCCCATACTTTCCCAGGTCCTGCCCTGAGAGCTGATCCTCCAGCAAGGTCATGTCAGTGGTGTCAGGCTCCTACGTGTGAGGATGTGCGCCTTAGGGTGTGGGCTGCTCTAGGAGTGGACACAGGCTGGTAGAGAGGGTGCAGAAATCAAGGGCAGCATGCTCTAAGTCAAGACCAGTCACATGGCTGGGGACACGCTTGCTAGCTATGGAGTTCCTCAGAATGGGAAGAAAATGGTAGGAGAGTAGAAGGTTCCGTCTTTGCCCATGGGAAGTCCCTCCTAAGACCTCTGCATTATTTGCCCTTCTGAGCCCTTAAGTGGGTCACCCTGGACCCTGAACTTCCTGAGCCTCTAAGAGAGAGGAGGAGCAATGAGGTTGTCACAATGAGACCTAGGAGAGCAGAGTATAAGCCCAGCCCTCAGTGTCCCAGCCTAGCTGCATCCTTACCCTGGGCCACACAGGGAGAGCTGTTATCCCCTTGCTCATCCTAGATGCCAGCCCCCTCCGTCCCAGGGGGCCTACTGCATGGCAGTACCTTGGGGGTTTGCTATTCACAGGGGCAGATTTTTTTGTTTTGTTTTGTTTCCAGTTCATCAACAAAATGGAGAGGAACCTCCTCTATTTCTATGGCTTCTATTGGAGGCCCAGGTGGGTGCCCCTGAGCCACGTTGAGTTGCTTTTGCTGGGGATGAGGAAGTAGAATGAGACTCCCAGGTTCCCTGAGGGAGGTTCCCGACAGGTGCCCTTTGTCAGATCCCAGCACGGCCTGGACAGGCACACATCCCTGCACCCCTGGGTCTGCTCTGGTATGTGAAGGTTGGTGGGATGTGTGCCTGCTGAACCTGGCAAATAAACATCACCCTGGGGGAAAATACTAACAGAAGGATTGGCGATGGCATGGGAAATGCACTCTAGAGTTCTGGCATCCTTAATATGTGCCCTACAGGCTGTAGGGTAGTGGTCCCTCTTTATCTCGATGGGTAAGAGTATCTCCTGACTCAATGGCTGCTGTTCTCTCTATGCCAACAATCCTGGACTCAAGGCTCAATTGGACTCAGAAACCAACCAGACTTACTCAAGGTACCTGTGGCTACAAATCTCATATGGACCAGTGCAAAAGTTTTGCCAACAACAGCAAGTATTTTGTAGGTTGTATGGGAATCTACAGGAACCAAAGATGATTGACCTCTTATTTATGGGCTGAGCCCTTGGCTTGAGGCCTGCCGGCAAACAGTCTACTTTGGTATCATTTGGAGCATCTGAATCACACATCACAGGGTCTTCCTCTGAGAAGGCAGCTGGAGGAAGGTCATGTTTCTCACTCAGCTTTGAAAACACCTTCAGCCCTTGACCTTGAAGATAGCATTGTGAAAGGTCGTGTGGTTTTAAGAATAGTTAAAGGCAGGGGGGCCTGAAGGGCTTCAGTTGCAGCAGATATGAGAGAATTCTCTTGGTCTCAGGCTGGTGTGATATTAGAAAGGCCATGTTCTCCAAAGAGGTAATAGATGGATGTCTCTGGAAACAGTTATTTCAGTTTTTAATAGAGACATTTATTCTGTTGTTTTTTTAAGGGCTTCAATTTCTAGACACGGCAATGGATGAAAATAGGCAACTGTTATGTTTTCTCTTTTTGAACAGTTAAAAGAAGAGAAAAGAAGGTCACCCAGATGTAAGACCTATGTATAGTTAAAGCAGGATTTGTTTTAGGGTCCCAAGCTTAGCTACTTCAACTGTGGGACAGAACAGGTTCTGACCTGGCCATAACTATACATTCAGGATAAACCCTAGCCCCTAGCACAGCCCAGAGAGAAACTATGTTCATGGACATAGACTGCCCCCCTAATTGCCAGCCAGACTCATGTGTCCTAGACAGAAGTGGCTTTGAGGTTGCAGCTCCTTAACCTGAAATCCCTCTGCATTATTGGCAATCAGTCCAAGGGTCCACAGTCCACTGCCTGGGGACCAGTGGCCTCCCTTTTCTTTGTACGCCTTGGCCACAGCTCACAGAAATTGTCAAAGCCTTCAATTGCCCCCAATGAAGGGTGTTCTTTCCCAAGGCACTACCATCACAAATGTGCTTGTGGCACCTTGACAGCTGCTTCTTCAAGGGGGCGTTGAATCCCGCCAACCCAATGGGGCCTCCCTGCGATCAGCTGCCTCATGTAGTTAACAGGGTGGCTGTAAGGCCTTGTGAGCTGCTGAGTGGGGAAAGAAAATGGCTCCAAATGAATTCTTGCTGATCTTTCCATCTTCACCATCCAACTCTATCACCAACTTTGTTCCCTTTTTGCTTTACCAAAATTCCCAGAGACTGATTTCCTGCTTTTGAGAGTTGACCATCCTTGAATCCTGTGGTCCCCAGAGTGGAACTGCTCTCCACAAGTTACCATGAGACCTGGAGACACACATGTAGTGGCTGACAGACTCTAGATCTTGGCCCTCTAATTCCTAGTGGTTATTCACAAAGGATCAAAATGTTTATCATAAAGAGAGAAGGTAAAACCATAGCTTCCCTGTTTTCCCAAGCTCTAGCTATGAATGCACCCCTGGACTCAGATCTAGGGCCTGGAACTGTAGAGTATGGGTTGGGGCAGGCGTTTGGTACAATGGTTAAGACGCCACTTGGGGTGCCCTTGTCCCATATCAGAGTGCCTTGTTTGAGTCTCAACTTCCCATCCAGCTTCCTGCTAAATGTGCACCTTGGGAAACAGTGGATGATGACTCAAGTACTTGGGTTCCTGCCACCCATGGGGTAGACCCAGATTGAATTTAGGCTCTGGGCTTCAGCCTGGCCCAGCCCTCACTGTTGCAGGAATTTGAGAAGTAAACCAGCTGATGGAAAAGCTCTCTCTCTCTGTCTCTCCTCTCTCTCTCTTTCTTTGGAATAGAATGAAAATAATTTTTTTAGAAATAATAGGCTGTGGCCGGCGCCACGGCTCACTAGGCTAATCCTCCGCCTAGTGGCGCCGGCACACCGGGTTCTAGTCCCGGTTGGGGCGCCGGATTCTGTCCCGGTTGCCCCTCTTCCAGGCCAGCTCTCTGCTGTGGCCCGGGAGTGCAGTGGAGGATGGCCCAGGTGCTTGGGCCCTGCACCCCATGGGAGACCAGGAAAAGCACCCGGCTCCTGGCTCCTGCCATCGGATCAGCGCGGTGCGCCGGCCGCAGCGCGCCGGCCGCGGCGGCCATTGGAGGGTGAACCAACGGCAAAAGGAAGACCTTTCTCTCTGTCTCTCTCTCTCACTGTCCACTCTGCCTGTCAAAAAAAATAAAAAATAAAAAAATAAAAAAATAGAAATAATAGGCTGTGGCTTATTCAGAAGAATACATTTCCTTCTAAACAACTTTTAAAAACAGATCTGAGAGCCCTGTCCTCACCCTACACTTTCGGTGGCTTCTATTATCTGAGCACTCAGAGGTCTTGTTTATACATCTGGCCAGCTGTGGGTGATTTCCTCCCAGAAAGGCCTGCAGAGGTGGTTTCTTTGCTAACGACCTGTGTTGTTAGCAGTGCAGGGTGCACATTCTGCATTTTACGCCAGTACCCTGGATACAAGGCACCCTCAGGGAGGGCTCAAGGACAGCCTGTAGAATAGTGAATTTGAGGCTTGTCACTCTCCTGATACTGGAATCTTCAAAGGAGTGAGGGGTTTGCAGAGAAACTGTGTGGATAGATGCTTAGAGAAGCCCGTGCTGAGGAGTGCCAAGAAGTTACATATACATACACAAAAATAATAACTTGCAGCCTTGTTCATATACTGGGAAGGAATATTAAATGGAGCATTCACATTCCTGTAGCCTATCTTATATATGTGTATACCAAGCAGAAGATTGCACCATGCCAGGTAAAAGAACATAGCTTGTCTCTGTCTAAATCTGCCTGGGCTGGTGGGCTGTATTCTTCAGTGGTGGCTCCGGCCCTAAATCCTTGAACATTGTGGTGAGTCCACCGTGAAATCAGTAGACTGAGGGAGAGCTCTGGGCAGCAAGTGCCAGAAGATCCCCACTGGGAGGAGGGGCCCTTTAATCTGAGGTCAGATCTTCCCTACCTTGTTGGTGTTCAGTCATCCTTAGTGACCTGGTGGTGATGCTTACCAGTAGGGGTTCGAAATTTAGGTTCTTAATGGAGAAAACTAAACGTTAACACAGGAGTAGAATCCACCCCAACCACCCTGGCTCCTGTTTTCCAAGTGCATTAGTCCATGAAACCCAAGTATCAGGGACCAATTTGTTTCCCCACCTCCCTGTAAGCCATCAAAACAATGATACTGTGCTGCTCCCTACCCCACAAGAAGAGCCCACAACCCTAGGCAGCAGGCTCTTCCAGTGTTTTCCTCCTGCCTCTGATGACGAGTTGTAAACATTTTTGAAAAGATTGATGTATATACATATTTGGAAGGCAGAATGTCAGAGAGGCAGGGAACAACAGAGCAAACGAGATCTTCTTTCCACTCACTTACTCCCCAAACGCCTGCAACAACTTAGGCTGGACCAGGCCGAAGCCAGGACCCAGCATCTCCACTTGGGTTTCCCACATGGGTGGCAGAGGCCCAAGCACCTGGGCCGTTTCCGTTGCTTTCCCAGGCACATTAGCAGGAAGCTGGGTGGGAAGTAGACTAGTCGGGACTTGAACTGGCACTGCGGTGTGGGTTAACCTCTGCTTGCCGGCTTGATGTTCTCCTTCCTTATCTCTTCTCGGAACTTGCCAGACACCGTGAGCAAGGAAACAGATTTGCCTCTTTCTTCTGGGCTGCCTCAGCCCCTTGTCTTTACTTCGTTTCAGCTCTTACCGTGATGAAAGAGAATTCTTTGAATGAGTCTCTTATTTTCTAAGCTGTGAAGTCCCTGACAGCTTATCTTTATCTTTTTTTCATCATTACTAAGCACAATGTCGGATAAATACATATTTGTTGAATGAGTAAGTCTCCGACAAGTCAGACTGCAATAAAAGCTCTTTGTCTCCTTTGTCTCCCTCAGAAGCAATAAACAGCTAGTCTCATGTATAACAGCGTATGATACATGGGTAAAACGACAGAGTTCCGCTTTGCCCATCTCTTGCCCTGCAATAACACGAGCAGAGAAGCACCCGGCCGGAAATCTGAAAACTGGGCTCTGATTCTGACTCTGCCCCAAGCCACTTACTTTTTGGAGATGGTTTTCTATCTCCAAAAGTAAGAGAGACAGGGTATCTCGAAGATTCTCACCATCTTCAACATCCTGTGGGAGAGGGGATGAGAGGGAAGGGGACCTTAGTCGCGAGATGGGGGCTGTTCTCCAGGGAGTTTTATAAAATTGTTTTGAGCTTGACTTCTCTTTGGTTTTGGGTAACCTATTGATTCATTCACTCTTGCCATAGATAATACCATGCACATCAGGCATCTCTAAGTTTGATGTTGGATTGAGTCTTGGCTCTGTCTTTCAGAAACCTTGTAATATGGGACAGTTTTTCTCACCAGCTGAATGAGTATAATAATCCTTCTGTTGGGGCTGGCTGTTGTAGTGCAATGGGTTAAGCCGCTGCCTATAACACTGACATCCCATATTGGAGTGCTGGTTCAAGTCCTGGCTGTTCCCCTTCCAATCCAGCTTCCTGCTAATGCTCCTGGGAAAACAGCAGAAGTTGGCCCATGTTGGCTTGGGCCCCTGCCACCCATATGGGACACCTGGATGGAGTTCCTGGATCCTGGCTTTGGCTTGGCCCAGCTTTGCCTGTTGCACCCATTTGGGGAGTGAACCAGCAGATGGAACATCCCACCACTCTCCTCTCTCTGTCACTCTGCCTGTCAAATAAATGAAATTACTCTTTTTTTTAATCCTATGTCATAGTTATTGAGAGAATGAAATGAGAAAATGTGTGCAATGCATGTAGCCCGGTGGCAGGCATGCAAGTAGCATTTAACACGTGGGCATTTCCCATCACCTCCCCATAATGCACGGAGCATCCTCATGACTGTTCAAGACCCAGCCAACTCACACGTGATAAACTCATTCATACTGTGCCATTAGAGACTTAAAATCCCTTCCTCCCCCCTCCCTCAGCCCCACCTCCGTGCTTACTTTGTAAAAGAGGCAGCCGAGAGGGCTGCCCCAGCATCGGTCCCACAGGACGGTGATGATGGGGTTTCAGGAGGGAAGGTTTGGGGGAGGAAGGGGAATTTCATCACTTTCAGGCCAGCTCCTATGGGAGCCGTCTGAGCGTATGGCGTGATAAGTGAGCGTTAATTTGACTAAATCGGAAGGGTTAGGAGAACATGTGTGGGTGTTGAGCTGATTAGAGATGCAGTGTGTGTGTGTCCTGCTGCTTTGATTCACTTATTAAAGAGAATGAAAATAAACCGGCAGCTGCTGGTTAACTCTGTCTGGGTAGAGGCCCAGATCACTGGACACGTCTCCTCACGGACTGCTGACATCTTCGGTGGAAGGATCTCATTCAGGGCCTCTGCCAGCGGGGAACAGGAGTCCCCACCGAGCTCTTCCCCTAGAGATCCAGAAGAGATTATCGCAACGTCTCAGAAACCAGAGCTCTAAGGGGGCTTTGGTTTACCTGTTTGTTCAGTAGTTTGTCCATTCATTCACTCATCAGTTGTCTAGGATTAAAAGCCAATTTTCAGATATGAGTTTATGTTTAATACATTTTAAAAACTTACTTATTTATTTGTAAGGGAGAGAAACAGAGATGTTCCATCTGTTGGTTCACTTCCCAAAAAGCTGCAACAGTTAGAACTGGGCTAGGCTGAAGCCAGGAGCCTGAAACTCAGTGTACATCTTCCCCTATGGAGAGTTCCAAGTACTTGAATTCAAGAGCTGAGCTGCGACTGGATCCCATGCACTCCAATATGGGATGCGGGTGCCCCAAGCAGCACCTTAACTGCTACACCAAACGGCCACCCCTCAGTCCATTTAAAATAATGGATAATCCTCCACTTGCGGAGGACCGGTGCCGTGGCTCACTTGGTTAATCCCCCGCCTGTGGTGCTGGGATCCCATATGGGTGCCGGGTTCTAGTCCTGGTTGCTTCTCTTCTAGTCCAGCTCTCTGCTGTGGCCCGGGAAGGCAGTGGAGGATGGCCCAAGTGCTTGGGCCCCTGCACCCGCATGGGAGACCAAGAGGAAGCACCTGGCTCCTGGCTTAGGATCAGCTCAGCACCAGCCATGGCGGCCATTTGAGGGGTGACCCAAAGGAAGGAAGACCTTTCTCTCTCTCTCTCTCTCTCTCTCTCTCACTGTCTAACTCTATCTGTCAAATAATAAAAAAAATAAGTGACATGGCCTGGCTTGCAGGTCCCCATGCCAGGAGGAAGATGAGACCAACAGAAATAAAGTTAGAGGACACAGGTAAATGCAATCTGGGCAGGGCATCCAGGAGGAGGAGGAAGAACAAGTCGCTGGGGGTGCTGGTAGCTGGGGAGATGGTGGGACACCACGATAGCTCGCTCACGTCACACCAGGCTCTGTGCTGTCTGTTCTTTATATTTACTATCTCACCCTTGCAAGGGAGGCCCAACCCGCTCTCATTTTTTGAGAAGAAGTCTTAGAGACATTGAAGACCACATCTGATGTTCCCCGTGTGAAAAGTGGTGGAGCCAGAGGTCAGACCTCTACCCTTCTGGTCACAGTGTCCCAACTGCTGCCTCCTTAAGCCTGAGATGTGGAGTTGCAGGTGAAGGGTCGCCAATCGTGACACAACCAAAAATGGGAAAACAACGGGGCCAGGCGGAAGGAGCAGTGGGGTTGGAAGCTGCCCTGAAGGCCTGCTAGGGAGAATTGAGGGGCAGCCTTGGTGGGCTGTGGACATGCCACTTCCCTAGGGCAGAAGTAGAGCTAGTGGAGAGGTCATGGGAACAGCCAGACGCATATCCTAGATTTTCCAGGACAATCTTAATTTTCAAATCATGGATAGGTTATAGATGAAACATTGACCTTGATGCGTTTCAGAAAATAAGGTCACCAGGAAAGTGCTGGGCTTGGGACGTGCGGGTGCCCAGCCGCCTGAGGACAGCAAGAGTCATGGAGGAGAGGCCCTGTGTTCCCCTGACTTTGTGCCTCTGCATCCATGATCCCCTGCACCATGGCCTCAAAGGGGCCCCAACGCTCCCTCTTTAAACAGGAAGCGTCTCAGCCTCCCCAGGCTTCCGAAATCTCTACATCTGATATTTTGTGGGGAGGGCAGGGAGGAGGAGGGGTCGTGCATCCTCTGTCCAAATCCTGGGATTCTTAATCATTTTAGTCCTTAGAGGAAAAAGAGGAGAGGCGAGTAGATTCTATTCAAAAATCCATCTCCTTGCTTCCCTTTTTCTTTCCTCCCTGTCCGGCCAGGCGAGTCCTAGCACAGGTCACCAAGGGCAGAATGGTCACCCCTGAGTCCCAGGCAGGCCACAAGGCAGGGTGCAGCTGAGCACGGACCAAGGTGTGGGATCGGCAAGCAGGTCTGAGTGGGAGGCTAGGAAGGCCGTGCATTGTCAGCCCGCGTGCTCTGTGAGGACCTATGCCGGGATCCTTACCGCTATAGACATCTGAGCGTGCTTCCAGGCGTGGCAGCCTGGCCTTGGTCTCATTGCTCCCTCGTCAGGGCTCAGATGCGTGTGGGGTTCCTGACACAACTGGTTTCCTGTGCTCAAGTTTAAGCAAATCACCTACTCGCCTTGGGCCTTTGTTGTTCCGTCTCTAAAATGGGAATACTAACCCTGCCTTTGCTGTCCCCTTGACGCCACACTGAGAACAAGTTAGTAAAAGCAAAGACTCTTAAGACTAAAAAGAGCCCCAGGGTTCCTCTCGTCCACCCCTCCACCCCCAGCCAAGTTATTTACACAACAGTTCCCAAACCAGACAAAAGAATGTGCCAGGGCATAAAGACCACCTAGAAAGGGGAACCCACAGCTTCCCCTTGGTTGGGAGCCAAGCTGAAGTTGTCATGCCAGCTTTTTTTGCTGCATTGCTGTTCATCATCAAGTAATTCAGGGCATTTGGGAAAAAAAAAAAAAAGGCTCTGAAAATGAGGGAATGATTTGCAGCATCTGTTACTTCCTTTTTAATTGAATCTGTTCTTCTCAGATACTGGGAGCAAGTGCCAAAGTCAGCAGTAGAATTCAGCTGTGTACATTTTGAAGGAGCTGGAAGATAAATTTATGTGCACTATACGGATGCAGATTTTACAGAAACCAGATGGCCGGGCCGTCCTCCACGTCCTTTGCAGGATGGTGGCCAATGTGCACTTCCAGGGTGAGGAGGTGGACTCTCAGTTCACTTTCCTAGGCGCTGCCTGGACAGAGGCACACCCGGGGCGGCCGTGGGCATGCCGAGGGGGTGCGTCACACCACAGGGGCTTTCTCAGCAGCTCAAATGGACACGGAGGCGCTCTTGCTTCCTTCCGCCCTGCCACTGAGTGATTGATTGGCACAGCCAAGCTCTAGTTGGCCCCAGCTCCTTTCCCCCCTCGCATTCTGCAGCCTCGTTGAGCACCAGCAAGGCTGCCAAGGGAGACTGGAATTTCTTACTCCAGACATCGCCCAGACAGCCCTGAAGACAAAAATCTGAGTGCTGGGAGGCAAGGGGAAAGACTAGACGGGCTTCGCAGGTACCTTCTTACTCATGGCGTTGAAAGCAAAGCAAGCCCCGAAGCCTGTGAACTCCAAAAGCTTCAAGTGCAGCTTCTTACAAGCAGTGAGCTTCCCAGGAGAAGTGGAAGTGTTGCTCCCGGAGGAATGAGCAGTGGTGGCACAGGGATGTGCACTTCTCAGCTGAGCCCCAGAGCGCTGACTCCATATGCATCTCGCTTCTCCCAAATGCTTCTTTTATAACCCGAACTTCAAGATGGTGCCTCTGTCTTGTCTTTTTTTTTAAGATTTATTTATTTATTCGAAGGTCAGAGTTAGAGAGGAGACGCAGAGAGGCGGGGGGGGGGGGTCTTCCATCTGCTGGTTCACTCCCCGATTGGCCGCAACAGCCAGAGCTGTGCTGATCCTAAGCTAGGAGCCAGGAGCTTCTTCTGGGTTTCCCACGTAGATGCAGGGGCCCAAGGGCTTGGCCATCTTCTACTGCTTTCCCAGGCCACAGCAGAGAGCTGGATCAGAAGTGGAGCAGCCGGGTCTCGAACCAGCGCCCATATGGGATACTGGCACTGCAGGTGGCAGCTTTACCCACCACGCCACAGCACCAGCCCCATCTCTGTCTTTTCTTCTGCCTTGACACTGGGCAAAGTAAGCTGGCAATTGTGCTCCTCATTTTCCAGCAGGGAAGTTGAGGGCCAGAATGGGACTGAGGTTTTCCTGACGGCACACAGCAGGTGCAAGGGGAGTCCTCCAAGAAGCCGCATGTGATGAAGAGAGGCCTTGGTGTGGCAAGCATGGGAAGTAAGAAGCCAGCTGATGGACTGGCTCTGTGACACCGGATGGCTGTACATGAAAGCCTGGCTTTCATCCACGTGAGGAAGGAACGCATGGATGGCGTTTTACCCATAGTGGCGATAGATCTCTAAGACCAACAGCCCTTGTAAAGGAATATCCTAGGGAGGTGGTAGAGACATCATAGCTTTAGCCTCTGATTTGTCCCAGGAGATAAGCTCTTTATTAGAGAATGCAAAGGCAGGAAGGCATCTGTATTTTTCTGAGAGCTTTGCCGAAATTCTTGGTGAGTCTTTCAGAGTTTTATTTTGGAGACTTCACAGCTTACTTACTCCAGTTGTTCTTAGAATCCTTGGGAGCTGGAGTTGGGGGTTAAAAAATACATACACTGCAAGGTTACCTCTGCAGGTTCTCATCAAGAAAGTCCTTGTTTTTACTGTGTTTTTACTGAGGGTCTGTGTTTTTACTGAGCACTGCAAGTAGCTCAGAGGCGTGGCCGACTTGGTAGCCTGGTCCAGCCATCCATCAGACGCTTCTCTCCCAGGTCAGAAGCCACTTTCAGCTAGCTTAGGCAGAGAAAGATTTTCAGAAGCTTGCATAACTGATGAAGAGCCTGGATAACCAGGCTCTGGGAACAGGCAGGATGCCAAGGACATTGACGCCGGAAACTTGTCACTGCAGTCCTGGTCACTTCCTTAAAGTTCTACGTGCTTAGTGGGGGTGGCTGATGGACTATAGATTCATCTGTATGAGCTTCATCTGCCAGGGACATCTGCCCCATCAGCTTCCTTAGTGCCCCCGCACACCCATATTAAATTCCCCTAAATAACCAAATCTGAGGTGGTCAAAGCAATGAGTTCCTAGTGTTTCAATGCCTAGGGGGTATTCACAATAACCTGACTATATATTATGAGTGAATAGAAGAAAGGAGCTACAATGTTGCAATAATAAAGTAATGTCAAAGAGAGGAAGATGCCGATCACCTTGATCCAACAGGTGCACCTTGTATACATGTATTGTACGTCACTCAGTGGCTCATAAATATCTACAATTATTGTTAGTTAAAAAAAATGTAAAGGCTGTCTACATACCAGACAGCCAAATCCACAGTTGCTCCCTCAGTGTTGCCTTTAAGTGTTATCAAGACCAAACTTGAGCCTGCGCCGCGGCTCAACAGGCTAATCCTCTGCCTAGCGGCGCCAGCACACCAGGTTCTAGTCCCGGTCGGGGCGCTGGATTCTGTCCCGGTTGCCCCTCTTCCAGGCCAGCTCTCTGCTATGGCCCGGGAGCACAGTGGAGGATGGCCCAAGTGCTTGGGCCCTACACCCCACGGGAGACCAGGAGAAGCACCTGGCTCCTGCCTTCGGATCAGCGCGGTGCGCCGGCCGCAGCGCACCAGCCATGACAGCCATTGGAGGGTGAACCAACGGCAAAGGAAGACCTTTCTCTCTCTCTCTCACTGTCCACTCTGCCTGTCAAAAAAAAAAACAAAAAACAAAAAACCCAAACTTGAATACCTCACCCCCTTACAAGGCGGCTATCCAGACTTTTTGGACATATTTGACAATTAGGAAGGTCTCCCCATGAAACCTAAGTCTGCCTTCCTGCCCTTACTTGTAAGCCTTTTCCAAAATCCTAGCCAAACATATTATAGGACATTTAAGAAGAGAATTTCCTGAGCATCATCTTGTGCCTTTATTTCAAATCTGAAGCAGCTGAGAGGCAGGCCACCTCCTCCAGGGACAGTGTAGTAAAACGGGGGAGCACAGGATCGAACTCAGCCCTGGCTGTGAATCCTGGCTGTTGCATTTCTTAGGAGAACTTGGTTAATCACTGGGAGCCTCAGTTTCCCCAACAGCAAAGCTGGAGGTGCTGCTGGTGCTGAGGGTTAGGCCTAAACACTTTACAAATGTGCTTCCTGCGTCAGCCTTGCTCACAGGTGAACCCGTGTCAGCGGTGACGGGAAGGCAGGGAGCAGGCAGTTAAGAACCGAGGCATTGGCCAAGCCCCACTCAGCCTGTATAACTTTGTACAAATTCTCTTCCTTCCCCAGTGCTCACGTGTGAAATGGACACAATAGTGCCTGCATCACAGAGGGGCTCTGAAGGCTGAATGAGATATATGTAAAAGGATTATAAAGTGCTTGGCACATAAGTAGCCCTCAAATGTTATTTCTTGTTCTTGTTGATGGGCGGTTGGGGGTCAGACTCCATGGCGTCGGTGGGGCTTGCATTGCATTGG
This sequence comes from Oryctolagus cuniculus, assembly GCF_964237555.1. Classification (NCBI taxonomy): domain Eukaryota; kingdom Metazoa; phylum Chordata; class Mammalia; order Lagomorpha; family Leporidae; genus Oryctolagus; species Oryctolagus cuniculus. The sequence continues at coordinate 115,124,966 of NC_091432.1, forward strand.
GTGGGAGCAGTACCTCTTTAGAACAATTGTGCCGTTTCTATCAATGTCCATCAAGAATTGTGCTTGAGAGTGGGGTGCATTTGGCACAATGTTTAAAACCCAGCTTGGGACACCCACATCCCACATCAGAATGTCTGGGTTCCAGTCCCAGCTCCACTCCTGATTCCAGCCTCCTGCTAGTGTGCACCCTAGGAGGCAGTAGGGGATGGCTCAGCTACCTGGGTCTCTGACACCCATGTGGGACACCTGGATTGAGTTCCAGGCTTTGGGCTTTAGTCTGATCCAGGCCCAGCTGTTGCAGGCATTTGGGAGTAAATGAGAGATGAAAATCTCTCCTGTGTGCTCTCTTTCTCCGTGTGTGTGGGGAGGGGGTTGCGGGGAGGGGGGGCCAGTGTCTGACTCTCCCTTTTAAATAAAAATAAACAAACCAACATTTTTTTTAAAGAGGGAGCTTCTGCAGAGACTATCCAGAAAGCTTCTGGGTCACTGGAACCATGGTGACTGGCACAGCTTTATCAGAGCTGTCACCTCTTAGGGCCATTGACCTAATCTATAGCCCAAAATATACAGCGCTGGGCATGAGTCAGAAAGTCCATAGTAATGAGTGCACTCCCCATCAGCTTTTTACTCTCCCTAGCCCCCACCCCCTTCAAAGCACACACTTAGACACACACCCATTTTTCTCTCTCAAAAGAGGGGATAATTAAAAAACCAAAATCCAAACATCCAGCAGAAGTTTATGCTTGAGTCTCAGCACACAACATATGGCACCCCAGGCATTGCCAGGCTCTGCAAACCACAGCGAGAGAGGTCTTGAGCCTCCAATAGGTCCCCCGGCCTTGGGGCCATTTGCTGAGAGAGGCAGTGCCCCCCCCCAAGGCTGGGGATGGGGTCATGATTTCAACCTTTTGAATTTCAGGCAAAATTAACATTTTTCTCTCTTTTGGAAGCACTCCAGAAAGAGGGATTCGAATGCTTTCCTTCCGTGCTTCTGTCATTCCTGCACTCCCCTCTCAGCCTTGCCTTTAGAGGCCTAGGGGACTGGGAAGGGAGGACTTGGAGCAGGAGCTCTCTCTGCATGCTGCACTGTCCCTCTGCAGGCAGGGAAGCTCTGGGGTGTGGCAGCAGGCAGGCACTGGCGAGAACCCCGAAGGGAAAAAGGAATCTTGGGACAAGTGTAGGGGCTGGGACTCCCCACATAGGAAAGTGCTGTCCACTGTGCTACGGGGAACCCACAGTGCCCCCTGGAACTCTGGCTCAGAACATTTGGTCTGAACTGTCTCCAAAGGAAGTTTTTTTGGTTTGTTTTTGTTTGTTTGTTTGTTTGAAAGGCAGAGAGAAGAGATCTTGTATCCATTGGTTCATTCCCTGAATTCCTGCAACAGCCAGGGCTGGGCCAGGTCGAAGCCAGGAGCCAGGAACTCAACCCAAGTCTCCCATGTGGGTGGCAGAGACCCAAGGACTTGAGCCATCACTGGATGCCTCCCAGGTGCACAGTAGCAGCTAACTGGAATTGGAGGCAGAGCCAGGACTTGAACTCAGGCACTCTGGTATAGATGCAGACATCTCAAGTGGTGTCTAGACCTCTGCATCAAATACACAGTTGCATAATAAGCAGGTTTTCATTGGAGACATGGACTGTCTCCACTGGCGGGCAGATAACTCAACCACAATGTTGCCCACTTGGGTGAAATTCCTGCCTGCTAGATCCGGTTCAGTTTCCAAATCTTGGTTACCAGCCCAGGCTGAAGAGGGGAACACCAGGAAGGTTTGCTGGAGGGAGAGAGAGGGAAAATCCCCCCCACCCACCCCAGTGGAAGACTTTGGATGTAATGTGTACATCACAGAGAGAATCATGTCCTCTGTACTCTCATCTCCCTCCTCCTCTTCTGCCCAGGCCTTGCCCGAGATCAGCACCAAGATTTCCCACACACAGTGTAACAAGCTGAACAGGACTTAACACAAAGCTCTGGATCAGGGCTCCCCTTAAGACCAGCCTGTTTTCACGGTGACTTCCTTAGGTCCACCTCTCAGCCAGGGCCTGGTTGCCTCTGTGTGGCCAAAACGCCCATCCTCTAAGTGCCAGAAAAATCCTCAAGGATCGCCAGACTCCCTGGAGCCCTAGCATCCGCGAGCAAGGCCCAAAGCCATGGGGAGTCTCTCTTGCTCTCCCACCACCCTTGCAAACACTGCTACCCCTGGACTGACTCCAGGGAATCGATCCTGCCCTGTAGTCCCACAGGATAATCTCATCAGCAGTAGCATAAGCACTTTCCTGGTAGTAGCTGAGGCAGGGTGGGGAGGGGGTGTCCTTGTCACACCCCCGTGTCTGGAACATGTTGTCTACCACATGCATTAGGCGTGGCTGTGCCTGCAGGTCCATAGTGGGAGACTATGGACACTCCTGGCGTCAGAGGCAGTGTCAGTTGTCCTCAGTGCGGGCTGGGGAGATGGTGGCTATATTTAGATTCCCTAGTACCTGAGCGCAGCAAAGGGGGAAAGAGCCCCTAGGAAAGTGTGTATTTTCCATGGCTGCACCCCTGTGATGACGCCACCCGTGCCTTCTGGCTGACCCCAGACTTCTCGATGTTCTCCAGGAACTGTTGGTGGCAGTTCTGCAACTGTGAAAAGTCACAGCGGGGCTGGCCAACCATCAGCAAACGACTTCCTGTCATCTTCCCCTGCTGTCTTCCAACAGCCCAGCCCCCGTGACACTGGGTCGGCACCTGCCTGGTGAGAATGAACTCGACTGCAAGTAGACTTCTCACCCAAGATTTTAAACACACCCAAGAAAAGTAGATGCGTCTGTAACTGGTCTAATGTTTACATTCGTTCAGTGCTTTTCTTGTTCCAAAACCACCTGACAGAAAACCCTAGGCCTTCAGGTTCACGAATATGGCTGAGGCAGCACATGGCCCCAGTGTTTAGTGCTGAGTGGATCTGTGGAGGCTATGGAGTCTGACGGACTCGGGTTTGAACCCCACTGCTCCCTCCAGCCCTCTGGCTTCGGGTGCGCTTTTTAACCTCTGAATGCCTGCATTCTGATCTGGAAAGTGTCATAGTTAACTTGCCTGATGGGATTGTGTGAAGAGTAAGTATGATGACATCTGTAAAAGCAAATTAACAGAGCACAAAGCAGACCTTTGATCTCAGGCCTTTTCATATTAATAATAACGATAGCATGGAATACAGAAAACCTTTTGGATTGGAGCCATTAAAGGGACAGAGATGAAAAGCCAGCTCACAGGTCATGTGTGTTCTGTGGAGAGAGGGAACTGTCCCGTTCCTACTTCAGTCTAATATAAATCCTTTGAGTGACTCTGGCAATAAGAATTTAAAAATAACATTTATCAGGGCCAGCGCTGTGGCGCAATGGGTTAAGCTGCTGTCTGCAGTGCCAGCATCCCGTATGGGCTGCTGCATCCCCCAGCTGCTCCACTTCCAATCCAGCTCCCTGCTAATGCACCTGGGAAAGCAGCGGAGGATGGGCCACGTGCTTGGGCCCCTGCACCTGCATGGGAGACCCAGAAGAAGCTCCTGGCTTCTGGCTTCACCCTGTCTCAGCCTAGGTCATTGCAACCATTTAGGGAGTGAAGCAGCAGATGGAAGATCTCTCTCTCTCTCTCTCTCTCTGTAACTCTGACTTTCAAATAAATAAATCTTATTCTTAAAAATAACATTTATTGAGCATTTTCCATGTGCCAACACTAGTCTAAGAATCTAAGATGGTTATCTTAATCCTCATTACAACCCATTGCGGTAGATATTATTACCTGCCTATTTTGCAGGTGATTAACTAAGACACTGAGATTCAATACGTTGCCCAAGTCCATACAGCTAATAATCAATAGAACCAGGAATTCAATTCCCATGTCTGAGCCTCCATTTTCAGGTAAACTGGCTTAGATACCCACAAATACCCCAAATTCTATGCCTGCGCTAAATGTACCTGGAGAACTTTCTGGAGTATATAGGAATTTGGAATGTTTATGATGTTTGTGATGGAATAAAAATGGCTTAGGAAACTTGAAATATCCTAAAAAGGTTGTACATGTTCCCTGCACCTTTCTCTCCCTGCTCTCTCCTTGTTTTTCCTCTTCTTCCTCCCTAAAATAAGTCTCCACGAGGTGAAAAACCTGTAGCATGCACCATGGGGGCATCAGAAGTAGGCATCTGTTCCCCCACACACGTCAAGGAGCCTCCTGACGTCGTCGGGAGTAGCAGTGTGAAAGATCATACCAGCTGTGGCCTTTCTTGCATAACCTAAAATGTTAATACATATCCTTTACCAATAAAACTTCTCAACGAGTTGTCTACACTGGCTGTTTCCATTTCCTGTCCTCCTCGTCTCTCTTGAACTTGTTCCAGCCAGGCTTTTGTCACACCTCCCATGTAAACTGGTCACGTGAAGGTCATGGTCATAGCCAGTGGTCAGTGCCACTGTGCATCAGCAGCATTCAGTGCTGAGCAGCCAGCTCTGTTCTCTAAACGCACCCTTGAAGTCGCTCCAGGTGGTCATCTGTCTTCTGTTGCTGTGACAAAATACTCCACACGGATGAGAGGTTCACTTCCCTGACCGTGTTGGAGGCCAAGTCTAAGATCTGTTCCACCTCCAGTAAGGACCTGATGGCAAACAGTGGCACCACAGAAGGAGCCCCTGCAGAAATGTCGTGGCGGGACTGGATGCCAGAGAGTCAAGACCTGATGTTTTATAACTACTCACGCTCACGGGAAGTAGATGGGAGCCCACAAGATCTACCTTACCTTTCTGAGGGCAGCACCCATAGCCTAGCCACCTTCCACTAGGTCCCGTATCTCAAAGATTCCCCCACTCTTAACATTGCCACACTGGGAACCAAAGCACAAGTCACATAACTCCCAGGAGGTTCTTCCCCCTGGGTCTTCCTACCTCCATAGCTGCTTCTGCTCTGACTTCCTTTACAGCCCCTCATCTCCCCTCCTTTAAAGACAGGAGGGCCCCAGGCTGAAACCAAGGACCCCTTCTCTTATGGTGTCTGAAGCCAGTCCTGAGAGGTTCCCGTCCAGACTTCTGGCCTTCAGTATCAGCCATCGACTGACAACACCTGCATTTCTATCCCAGCTCACTCTTCGCGGCTGTTTTCTGGACTATCCATACTCAGCATCTCTTTATAGACATCGAATGTTGGTCTTAAACACGGCTCCTCCTGTGGAATTTTGTCATCCCCCGGTAGGGTAATTCCTTCCTTCCAGACAGGCAGGTCTGATACCATGGAGTCGTCCTAAGGGTCTTGCCTCTTTCTGCATCCCATCCACCAGCAAACCTGCCTGCTTCGCCGCCCCGCCCCCGACGCTGGTCCAGGTCCCCAGTACTCTCACTCATCTGTGGTTGCACTCGCCTCCAACTCCGTCTCCCTGCTTTTACTTTCCTACAGTCTACCCTCGTCAAAATAGCCCCAGAGCCTTCCAAATTGTAGGGCAGACTGTCACTCACTGCTCCAAGCGCCCCAGTGTTTTTCCCATCACAAAGTAAAAATCTAAAGCTTCCAAATTGGGCTCCCTTTCCAGCTCTTTGGCTCTTCCTTCCTATCACCCACCTCCATGCTCATCCTGCTGAAGCCACGTGCCCTACTCATTGTTCCTTGAATACACCAAACGTGCTACTGCTTCGGGTCGTCTGCACCTGCCGGTCCCTGTACCAACAAAGCTCTTCACGTGGATACCACGTGGTTGCGCCTTCTCTGATTCATTTATTGCCTCATCGGATCTCTCTGTGTAAAACAGGAAGATCCTCTTTTCCTGCTTTATTCTTCCTTCTCTGATTTATTCTTTCCCCAAAACACTTACTGTGAAGTGCACGTATTTGTCTATTGTCTGTCCTTTCCTCTAGCCTGCATTCCCGAGGCTAGAACTGTATCTGGCACAAGGTAGATGTTCAATTAGTATCTTTTAAATGAACAGATGACTCTAGGTCAGTTTCAACAACAAATATATAATGACCAGCCAAGTTCTTTATGGAATTCTGTTCAGTGGAAATGAACCTTCCACAGGGTTCCTCGGGGTAGGAGGGGAGTATGGTGGCTGGAGGATCCCCAGACTTTTTTTTTTTTTTTTTTTTTTTGCTATAAATTACTTTTCCATATGATGGTATTTACTGGACCAGGATTTCAGCTCTAGCTGCAAGCTGGCCTAAGGATATTTGTCATGGGGAACTTGGCTGAGAGTTCAACAATTCTGAAGATGATTTCCCCGAAAGGATCCTTGCTGGAACACCATCCCTTTAAAAGTCCTTAATCCAGACTGCCTGTTCTGCAGACACTCTCAGATGCATTATTTAAAGTTATTTCCAGTGGTGCGTGGGTGGGAGGTGGGAGCTACATTTGTTACTTAGTGGTTTCCAAGAGCCTTCCAGGATCTCTTTCCTTTTTACCCCTGTGGGTTTGCTGGCTTTTAACCCTTTGCTTGTCACCTGATAGAACCTCTTAGACTTGGGAGCTCAGCAGAAAATCTCATAACGGCCTTCAACTGCTGTTGGGTGAACGTCACACACGTGCTACTCCCTTCTTTGGGGCTGTCTTCTTTACCTTGAGGAGTCAAAGAATGGCATTGACTGGCAGTGAACAGCTGCACAGGCTCAGTCATTCTTGAAGAAGTTCATATCTTCAGTGTAAGGCGTTGGTCATCAGACTTCCGGGGACTGGAGATCTTTCACTGTATTTGCATGGTCTTTCCCAGCACCCTGCCAACCCTTCACATCTGTCTGATGCTTGGGAAGCCTCCTGTAGTGGATGGATGGGGACACAGGGGTGGTGAAGGCAGTGGCCGACGGAGGGCGGCTCTCTGTGGATGGCCCTCTCAGGTCTAGCGCACAGGCACCTACTCTCTCACTTCCTGGCCTTGCAGGACTGTCACTTCAGCATTTTGTCCCCCTCCCCAACGATTGACAAGTGTCCCTCTGCTTCTCCCTGCCCTCTGGGATCCCAAGGATGGGTCTCAAGCACTTGATGACTGCCTTTTGCTACAGGAGACTGCTTCTTCTTCTCCTTTATTAAACTACTTATTTTCACGTTATTTGAAAGGCAGAGACACAGATAGAGATCTTGCATCTACTGGTTCACTCCCTAACTACCTGTGACAGCTAGGGCTGGGCCAGGAACATGGAACTCAATCTGGATCTCCTTTGTAGGTGGCAGGGTCCCAAGTATCTGTATCTATAATCTGCTACCTTCCAGGGTACTTATTAGCAGGAAGATTGATTGGAAATGGAGGAGCTGGGACTCAAACCAACATGGCACATGGACAGCCCACATGTGCAGGAGCCCATTTCTAAACTTGCAATATCTTGTGTCTGGTTTCTCCTGCTTCTGCCAGGTTCTGGGAGAGGGCAAATGTTATTTGGGACTGTTCTTTCTCTACGAGAATGGTGATGGAAGAACCATCTGTACATCCATGGAGGGTTGTAATCTTCAAGTGCATGGGCACCTAAGTTCCAACTTGGTAGAGAACTGGGCTTCTTTTCTGGACATCCATAATGAATTCAAGAGCCCTTAGAAATTCTCCACTTGTAAGCCAGGCAGCCCTAGGAGGCTCGCTTTAATCATAATCCTCAGGCTTGGTATTTCTCTCACCATAGAGTTATAGTAGCGCTGGCCTTTGTCCCATGCTTTAGAATTGTGACTGTGCTTCACAAACACCCAAAAGTCTCTGAAAACACGGATTCCTGGACCCTCCTCTGGAGATTTTAATTCAGCGGGCCTAAGAAGGATGAGAAATCTATAATTTAAAAAAAAAATCCTTGGCAATTTTGACAACTAATCAGGCTTAGGAACCACTGTTGAGATGAAAAGGTCATTTTATATATAATTTTTCATTTTTCCTCACAACACATGGGGAAGCTGTTAAGCTCATTTGTGGACGTGACTCCAATATGGTAAATAACATAGCCCAAGTCCCCAGGTAAGTGAACAGCACAGCCAAGTCCCCAGCCCAAGCTTTGTCTCCAAATCTGATTCTCTTCCCACTGCAGTCTCCGTGGAGATTCATGCTCCCATCTCTCCATCATCCTGACAGCTCACCAGCAAAAGCCCAGGTTGCACTCTTCTTTCCTGAGAGCAACCCTGAGCAGGTTAGAAGAGAGAGGGAAGACAGACCCCTGGGAAGCATCTGAAGCCATCCTGTGCTTCATTTGCCTCGACCTGGCGGGCAACAATGGCCGACAGGCTGAGCGTGCCCCCGGCGGAGGCCTAGCCATCAGCAGTTGGGCAAGGCAGGGACTGCAGACCAGCTGTGGTGCTCAAACAGATGTCTGAGCTTACTTCCAAGAAAGAGTTTTGAAGAGCGTAGAGCAGAAACCACTGGCCGCTGGCATGGAGCATTAGTGGTAACTCTTCGCTCTTTCCATATGCATTGTGTTTTGGAACTAGGTCATTGGGAAGAAACCTCAAAATCTCAAGTTTCGTTGTAATAGGAAGGATGCAGGGTGGCCCTGGAGGGGGCCTGGGAAACTTGGAGTGGATTTTCTGGTGCTTCTGGTTGCAGCAATGTCAATGTGTAAAAGAAAACAAGGTTCTTTGGTGCTGGCCTGTGCTGTGCCATGGGAGCTCCTGGGGTTGGAGTGCTCACATTGGGCTGCTATGCTTGGGATCTGAGAAGCTGGGGGTTTGATTTCTCATTGTTACTTGTGTTCATTTACAGACACTGTTCCCTAGTGGTTACAAGGCTGGGTTCAGGAGGCAGACTTCCTGGATTCAAAATGTGACTCTGGCATCCACTAGCTTTGCAGTTTATGTTATTGTGTCTCATTGCACTCCTCTGTGAGATCATGATAACCCTGGAACCCATGTCCTGGGGCTTTGTTGAAGATTCTTAGAATAGGGGCATTAAACAGAAAGGGCTTAAACAGGAGGTGCTGCGTAAGTGGCAGCTGTCACTGCTACTGTTTAGCAGACATCAAGTCTTGGGTCCACCACTGGAGTAGAGAGGCAACAGGCAGGGGTCCTACCTTGCAGGAGTTCCCAGTTCACTGAGAGACAGATGCGAGGCAGGTCGCTGCAGGTACAGCTGTAGTGCCATGGGAGGTGCTGTAATACAGGAGCACTCAGGGCTGGTGCCGCGGCTCACTAGGCTAATCCTCCGCCTTGCGGTGCCGGCACACCAGGTTCTAGTCCCGGTCAGGACACCGGATTCTGTCCCAGTTGCCCCTCTTCCAGTACAGCTCTCTGCTGTGGCCCGGGAGTTCAGTGGAGGATGGCCCAAAGTGCTTGGGCCCTGCACCCCATGGGAGACCAGGATAAGTACCTGGCTCCTGCCTTCGGATAGGCGCGGTGCGCCGGCCACGGCAGCCATTGGAGGGTGAACCAACGGCAAAGGAAGACCTTTGTCTCTGTCTCTCTCTCTCACTGTCCACTCTGCCTGGTAAAAAAAAAAAAAAAAAAAAAAAAAAAAAGGAGCACTCAGGGTGCTGTGGAGAGAAGACAGAAGGCCACAGGGGCTGGGCTGGTCCTCAGCTGGCTCCAGGAGTGGCATTTGACCCTAGAAATCCACCAGAGGAAAAAAAGGGAAAGACATTCCAGGGAGAGGCAACAGAACACATGAGGCCTGGGCAGGAAATGGTGTAGCGTGGAGAATGTGGTGCATGAAAAGGAGGGGCGGGGTGAGGTGGCGAGGTCAGTGAGCATGTCAATGCCCAGGGGCTGGGGCTTCGGGTAAGTCAAAAAGGGCACTCAGGTCTCATGGGGGCATTTGAGCAACACGGTCAAGTCTGGTTGGTTGGTTGGGCTTTCTTTGAAAAGCAAAGCAACAGGGAGAGGCAGATACAGACAACCAGGGGAATCTCCTACCACGTTTCACTCCCCAGATGCCTGCAACAGCCGGGCCGTGGGTGTGACCAGCACCCAGACACTCGGGCTATCACCTGTTGCCTCCACAATGCACTTTAGCAGGAAACAGAACCAGGAGCAGAGCCAGGCCCTGAGCTCAGGCATTCTGACAGGTGGTGCAGGTGCCCCAAGCAGCGTCTTCACTGCTGCTCCAAACACCTGGCCCTGTATTTTAATAAAATCACTCTGGTTGTTGTGAGGAGCATGGCAGATTTAAAAAATAAATAAATAAATAAGGAAACAAATGAACCTGAGGACTTGAGTCTCTCACGCTTAGTTAACCACCATTAAGAGAAGGTCTACATCTATGGAAGCCAGCAGGCAAGGATTTGGAGATTTGGGTGCTGGTTTTGTCCATGACATTCGTGTTGACCTTGAGAAGGGCCCTCCAAGTGTGCTTTTGGTACAGTGAGGATTGCACACTCCCTCTCCAGAGCTCATCTGTAGGAGATGCAGGAGCTGGGTGCTGTACTTGGCTCTCCTGAGATGTAGCCTGCTCAGAGGGAAATGCAGACGCCTTTTCATGTAATTTTACTGTTTAATAGTTAACATTCTCATGGTTCAAAAAGCAAAATGAGGGGTGGGCATTTAGCCTGCTAGTTAAGATCCTGGTTAAGATACCCACATCCCACATCAGAATACCTGGATTTGATACCCCAGCTGCCACTTTTGACTCCAGCTTCCTGCAAATGCAGGTCCTGGGGGGTAGCAGCGATGGCCCAAGTCACTAGGTCTCTGCCACTCACCTGGGAGATCTGTGAGTCTGTGGTTCTCAGTTTCTTCCGCTGAGGCCAGTTCTGGCCATTTGAATAAGCAGGTGGGAGCTCGCTCTCTCTTTCTCTCTCTGTTCCTCTACCTCTTAACTAAATGAATTTGAATTTTAGAAAAAGAAAACTGATAGAAAAACTTACACATTGACCAAAGTTTGTTTCTACCCTCCGTGCTCATCCACCTTACTCTCCCCATAGCTGCCCCAGCAACCCACTCTCACCAGCTTCCTGGGAACACTCCCAGCTTTCTTTATGCAAATAGGAGCAAATGTGGATATCTGTTCTTACTATGCCCCCTTTCTTATGTACATATGGGCACTTTTGGAGTAGGTACCAAGTACAGCCACATACTCTCTGAGGAATAAAAAATCATACTCTTAAGGGGTTCCTCACTGGCCCCGTTATTCCTTCTGGAATGAAATCAAGGGAAAAGAATCATGGCCATGACTTTGCCTGCCTGCTCTGTAAAACTGGGACAGTATCCTGTCTACTTTGACTTCCCTGTGGGACAGTTGCAATAATTTCACACTTGTGCACTGCTCTTGGCTTTCTGACAGGACAGGTTCTGAGAGTGGTGCTGTTTTGATAATTTCTCAGCTAAATGCAAAGGTACTCCAAAAAGTCCACGTAAGAACAAAATTCCAAGATGTGTATTCCAGGGAAAAGATTTTTAAAATCCATACATGATTTTTTCAGAATATGGATTTTCCATGAACATTTGCAAGACTTTTGTATGCAAGCACTTCAAACTTTGTTTTTTTGCACCAAAGCAAAATTGTCTTATTTTCCATGAATGTTTTGAAATAACCCTGTCCTTCATCTTGTTCACTGGCCTCCAGACTTAAAGAGAATTTAACCTGCTAATTGTTAACAAGTTTTTTCCTCCCCTCCAGCTTTTCCTTTGAAAACTTCCGAGCCTTAATTAGCAACCCCCATCTCCACCAGGGCCATGTGCATCTGATTTTAAGCCGCATCCTGCCGGAGCCTCCTGCTGTACACATGTGGCTGCCAGCGCTCCCCCTGGTATCTGTAGCAAAGCTCTTTATTTTTTTTTTTTTTTCCACCACGTGTGCTGAGCCACACAGAAGCTTAAAGACTCCAAGTCACGGCACAGCAGTGAGCCAGTGCTGGCTGTAATTACCTGTAATTGCAAAGTCCCCCCCACCCCAGCCCAGCCCCCCACTCATCCAGACAGGGTGTCTTCGCTCACTGTGGAACGTTTCCTGCATCCTCTAAGGGTTGCTGGCCAGGCCCAGAGGAAGGAAGTTGTCTGTGGGTGGGGGTGGGGCGGGGCTCCATGCTTTCCAAGATGCTTTCAGTTCTGAAATTACCCTCCAGTGACATCTTCCTCCAGGACGGCCTGTCCCAAGGTAGGCAGCTAACCATTCCACCCTGGAGGAAAAGGATTGGTGGTGCTGTTGTCTGCAAACCACAGAGCCTGGGTGGTGTTTTGAAAGGGATTTGGGGTGTGTTGTCCTGGGAAGCTACCTGAGGCCATGTTTTTAGAGCCTGGTTCCTAGGAGGAGCACAGAGCCATCTTCTTTCAGATGTGGGCTTGGCCAAGATTCAAAACATTGCCAGCTTTGTGAGTGGGAGAAATCCACGTCCCACTCAAGGACCCAGGGAGACTCTGGACATTTCACCCTCCCCACACAACCAGACGGGACAGCACCGGCCCACATTCCCCATCCTGAAGTCTCACAGCCCCCATCTAAGGACATCCACCTTGATGGGGACCATCTCCCACCATGTGGAGGCAGAACTGTGTAGCTGTCATCCTAGGTGGATGCGCACAGTGTCCCCAGGAAGATGCAGAATCATTGAGTCCATGTAAGGAACAAGCTCACCCTATGGGCTTCTCTCAGGGAAGACTGACTCTGGGGGAAACTCTGGATGTCCACTGGGAGATGCTTGGTCCATTGGCACACTCATCTTTTTGCCCTTTTTTCTTTTATGGAAAGACCACTGCTTGTGATGTTGCTCTTCAGGTAGATGGGGCATTGGGAATCAAGCATAGCTGATGGACAGAGTTCGGTTTGAGAAGTGGGAAACTCAGAAGGGCTGGCATTTCATGCAGAGATTCAGATGCTGCTAGGAATGCCTGCATCCCATGTCAGAGTGTCTGAGTTCAAGCCCCAGTTCCGCTCTCCATTCTAACTTCTTGGTCGTGCACACTTCGGAAGCATCAGGCGATGGTTCAAATACCTGGGTCCCTGCCACCCATGTGGGAGACCAGATTGAGTTCCTGGCTCCTGGGTTTGGCCTGGCTCAGTCCAAATATGAGCATCTGGGGAATGAACCAGCAGAGGGGCCCTCTCTGTCTCTCTCGCTCTTGCTCTCTCCTTCTTTCTCTAACTCTGTCTTTCTCTCTCGTCTCTCTGCCTTACTGCATAAATAAAATTAACTTAAAACAACAACAACAACAGAAGCTCATAGATTGGGGCCACCATCCCGATGTCTAAATCTTAGGTCTGAGCTGTTAAACTCAACCACATCTTTTATCATTAGAGCACTCGCCTCTCCAGCGAGACACTTGTAATCCCTCGCCTAGCACAGGGTCTGCCTCCTTGTGGGCATTCAAGAGTTGGTTGTTGGATGGCTGGCGCTGCGGCTCACTTGGCTAATCCTCTGCCTGTGGCGCTGGCACCCTGGGTTCTAGTCCCGGTCGGGGCTCTGGATTCTGTCCCGGCTGCTCCTCTTCTAGTCCAGCTCTCTGCTGTGGCCCGGAAAGGCAGTGGAAGATGGCCCAAGTGCTTGGGTCCTGCACCTGCATGGGAGACCAGGAGGAAACACCTGGCTCCTGGCTTCAGATTGGCGCAGCACCAGCCATAGCGGCCATTTGAGGGGTGAACCAATGGAAGGAAGACCTTTCACTCCGTCTCTCTCTCCCTCTCACTGTCTAACTCTGCCTGTCAAATAAATAAATAAATAAATAAATAAATAAATAAAAGAGTTGGCTGTTGGATTGGATCCTTCACCCAACAATGTTGACCGCCTACGGTGTGCCCCCACACGGTGATAGAATCTGCTGATGCCAGCTTAAGAGATGGCTGTTCCCCATAGTTTAGAATCTAGGACGAGGGGCATCTATCTGTGCACTCCCAGTGTCTACCACAGTGGCAGAAACGTCACTGTCACTTGGTGACTCATAAGCTTTGCATCAATGCGTGTCAGAGCTGGAGGGTCTTAGGGACTACTGGGTCCCTCCCTCTCACATCAGGAATGAAGAAAGCTGCCTGAGGCCACCCAGTCAAGCAGGGAAATCAGAGCGATCAGTCCGTAGTCCCTGCTGTCAACTCTGTCACTGCACACAGCTTGGGCTTGGCCTCTAACTAGAAAGATCAAATAGTGAAAGGTGGAGGCAGTACCAGAAAGGGCAGGAGCCACTTTCATTGCAAGTCTGCTGTGGCTCAGTGACCTAAATCCTGTAAGTCCTGGGAAGCTCTGGACACCGCTTCTCAGACTTGGACTGCAGAGTGAGCTACTCACAAGCAGCAGGAGCCGCATGGCCTGCAGCGCCCACTGCGACCTCCTTCTCAAGGGCCAGACCTCTAGGAAGCTGGAAGATTTTGACCTTGTGACTCTGTTCTTGCTTAGAATAAGGTTCTGGTACTTGGACCACATGCAAGGGCTTTCTGTCCTGCCAAAGACAGGCCAGGACCTTGTTTGATTCAAGCAAGCTAACTCAAAAGACATTTTTGAGATAATCAGGGAAAAATGAATTTGGAGCTGATATCCGATGACATTGAAGAATGGTTGAAAATGTTAGATGTGATAATGGCAGGTGATTAGGTAAAAGAGAAAACGTTCTTTATTAGAGATGCATGCTGATGTCTAGGTTGTTTTAGAATACTCTAGGAAAGAAAAAAATATTTAAAAGTGCTTTCGGGTGACATGGTATGACATGTGGGATTTGCTTTAAAAGATCTCAGAATAAAGGCCAGTGTCCCATATGGGCACCAGTTTGAGTCCCAGCTGCTTCACTTCCAGTCCATCTCCCTGCTAATGCAGCTGAGAAAGCAGCAAGTCCATGGGGCCCTCAAGTCCATGGGGCCCTCGTGGGAGACCCGGAAGAAGCTCCTGGCTCCTGACTTTGGCCTGGCCCAGCTGGCCATTTGAGGAGTGAACCAGTGGATGGAAAACCTTTCTGTCTCTCCTTCTCTCTCTCAGAACTCTGCTTTTCAAATAAATAAAATAAATCTTTTTTTTTTTAAAAAAAAGTCAGAATAAAAGTTATGGAATAGGTAAACAATTTGGCAAAATATTGATAACTAATTATTGAAGCTGGGTGATGGATACATTTGTTATAGCATACTCTCTACTTTTGTATACATTTGGAAATTTTCAGATTAGAAGGTCTAAAAAGACAGGGTCCAGACCTCTCCTCTTGCCCCCCGCCAGGGTGCCACCCCTTCCAGGCAGGGTGGAGACTTGTACTGCAATGGCAGACACGATGAAATTGGTGCTCCTGGGGCCCCACAGTCATTGGCTGGAGTCTCTGGTTATCTTAGATGACACCTGAAAGGGCTGGAACACTTCACATAAACTTATTTATTCAAGGGCCCTTATGGCGTCAGCCAGCACCCTGTATCTCATCCCTGTCCTGTCTGTGGAAGCTTCTTCCTCCCCAGCCAGGTGAAGTCCAGTGCAATTTACCATTCGTACCTCTAGTTCATCTGTGCTTGAGGCCGGCTCCCTAGAGAGGCCCAGGCTAAGCCAAGCCCCCCAGTAGAGCTGTTGCACAACATGTTGCCAACACCACATATCACATGGTTGTGCACCAGAGCTCATCCCTCCAGCCCACCCATGGTGCTAGGAATTCCTGAGTTCTCACTCACCTCTATCCCTGCCTGTCCTCTTCCTCCCTGACAAAGAAAGTATCGCTACGTCTGCCCTGTTATGGTTACAGAAGGATCGCAAGTCAGCCATAGCCAATATACGGATTTGACTGTTACTTGTTCGTTTCGCTTTGTCCTCTCCTGGCATGTTTGTTCATGAAGTCGTTGACCCCGCTCTGCCCATGGATAAGAGCACTCTATATTGATTTTCCCTACAGCCGTGCCCTTTAGTACAGAGGGAAGAGCCCTTAGGTTCCATGAGATATGCTCATCTGGAGCCTGTGTATGTGCACACACACACACACACACACACACCACCGTGCTCTGGAAATTCAGAACCCAAATGACTAGGAACTTGCAACCTGTGTCTCCTCATTTCCAGTGCCTCAGAGCTAGACACCCCTAACCCCCGGGATGACCAAGGAGCAGCTGTTTGTGGGGATGTGGACAGAAATTTGATCTCTCCTGGGGTCTTCACACACATGTAGGTGAGGCTTCTCATAGTCCCCAAAGAAGCCAGGGTAGGGTATAAAGTAGATGGGGGCAGACCTCAGGTGGAGGAATCAGCTGCTGGCTCTTCCCAAACTGCCGTGTTCTCAGACAGAATGCCAAGGAATGCTGTTATAAAGGGGTATTGGTCAAGGTAGGGAGTGAGGACATATTTTATCCACAAGTTGTTTGGGTGGCTTTATGAATGTCAAACATTTAGGCATTAGGTATGTTGGCTCTCTTTTATACCCTTGTCCAGACCCTGTATATCTTATATCTTAGGGATCTATTTCCCAATGGAGACTCAGGAATTTCACTCCCAGCTGCACTTCATCTTTTTCCTTAAGGACAGTTTGTGTTCTCCTGTGGTATTTCCTGCAACTTATAAAATACAATTTGTAAAGCCCTGTTGTCCACCCCTGAATTCCTGTGTTTATAATGGAGGTAAAATCATGGCTTGTCTTCCCATATTCCCATCCCCAGAAAGTCTTGGTTACATAAGCTAATAAGCTCTTTTCAAAAAGCCTTAAAGTATGGGGTGCTTGTGTGTGCCAACAACGTTATCTTAAAAAGCTTCCTCTGAAATTTTCTATGTTCATTCAAAGAGACTGGCCATGTTCTGGACTCTACTGAGTAGATATCAGCTGAAAGACCTAAAATGTTGAGCTATTTTTTAATCATATTTGCTCAAAATGGCTCCTTCTGTTCAGGTAATGGCAGAATCCCACCTTTCCTCACTCCAGTGAAATGTCGTCATTTCTCTTAATGACTATATTGAGATTCCTGATTACTTTTGGTACACCCATCGAACAGAAAGGTTTTGTAGACCTTGAGCGAAGGTCTTCCACCCACATTGCTTCCATAATTGGCCTTCCTCTCTTGAAAGACCCAAAGCCCTTGTGCTAAATGGAAATGCAGGAGGACTGTGGATATGGGGAAGGGGAAGAGGGTAGGGTGGACAAATGGATGACTTCATACACAACAGAAATTGTGCTCTTCCTTTGCACTACAACACAAACCTTAACTGCTTCCAGCTCACTCCATCTCGAGCCCCAAGTAAACTTTAATCTCAGTGATCACAAATGCAAGTGCTTTCTTCAAGCTCCATTATTTCTGGTGGTTCCTGGTGCCCAGTTTAATAAACGCGTTCAGGATGAGATGTCTGGCAGTGACTGGAGACTGGAGGAGGTTATTGACTTTGGAAAGGGGAGTCTTTTTTTTTTTTTTTTTTTTTTTTTTTGACAGGCAGAGTTAGACAGTGAGAGAAAGACAGAAAGGTCTTCCTTCCGTTGGTTCATCCCCCAAATAGCCGCTATGGCCAGCGCGCTGCGCCGATCCAAAGCCAGGAGCCAGGTGCTTCCTCCTTGTCTCCCATGCGGGTGTAGGGCCCAAGCACTTGGACCATCCTCCACTGCACTACCCAGGCCACAGCAGAGATCTGGACTGGAAGAGGAGCAACTGGGACAGAACCAGTGCCCCAACCAGGAATAGAACCCAGAGTGCCAGCGCCGCAGGCGGAGGATTAGCCTAGCGGCGCCGGCAAAGGGGAGTCTTAACATCAACAAAAGTGTCTGTGATAAGTCACAAGAAACAAACCCCAGCCATCCAGTTGGCCTGCTTATAGGGTTCCGATTGGCTGATCCGAAGGTCCAGACCCTGGCTGGACAGCTGGGGAGAAAGGAGAAGCCTCAGGATGATTCCACTGTGTTCTGACCCGATCTTTTGGCCTGAGCAGTGTTCACAGATTTCCTAGTCAATGATGGCCTCCAACGTGCCACTGGGCTGGGCACCAGCTGTCCAGATCGGCCAGTGGTGCAGTTGTCAGTGTGCGTCATCCTGCACAGCTCCATAGCCTGCAGCTGTAGTGCGCTTCACACGCAAACCCCACTGCAGCCACTGCCTGGATTCACATCTTGAAATAACTCCTCATCACTGGATGAGTATTTTAAGATACAGCTTTCATCAAGAAGGTGCCATTAGAGCAGTTCCAGTAGAGTGAATAATCATTCTCCCCTCTCATCAGCCTTGTTTGTCGTACAGAATGCTGATGAATTCACGTCTCACTTTTTTAGCACTATCTGGACAAAAAACAAAAACCCTCAGAGAAAGGATCCTGCATCAATGTCAAAAAGTTTCCCTCTGCATTTTTATTATCTGTCTTTTCTGGGTCAGCATTTCTCTTTATGGCTTTCCTTATCACAGTTTTTTCTGACTTCCTGTTTCCTACCAAGCTTGATATAAACTCATTTTGTCTTTCCTTAAGCCATCCAGTACTGAACTTTTGCCCTTTTTGGAAGCCAATATTTTTCTGCACCTTCTTTTTCACTATGCACTTGAAGGTCACAGTTACTCAGAATATTTTGACAACCTTCAATTATTTGCACTTAGGGGGTTAAGTAAGACATTGGAGGAATCTGGGATAATACTCAGTAGCATGCATTCCCTTTTTGTGTATTTGTCCTTGAAATGTACTTAAAATCTTATTTTTAGTCACTAGTCTGCTTCATTTGCAATTCCTATACATACAGTAGAAAGGCAACAAAATCTACAGGGGATAACTCACCGACACGTGGATAAGGGAAAGTTGGTGTACTATAACCCTTCTCTAACTTTCTCCAACTTGTCAGAAAGACAGGCTAAATAAGCAATCTCCTAGTTGAGGAAAGAAAGGAAGTGCTAGACAGAAAGGAGGGCCTGTTCTGCCAGCTTGACTCACACGGACCCAGTCTTCACTCCTGTAGTTATTCAGCACTTATTGAGCACCTAATGTATGATAGGTGCTGCAGATTCAAAAAGGCAGAAGGCATTGTCCTATCTTCTTTGAGTTCATAACTGAAAGCACAGTATGACCAATGCCCAGACATATAAGAGAGTTCCCAGTAGGAGTAACCCTAACTGCACTACAACTCACCAAGAAGTGTTTGATTTGGATAGAGGAACATATGTAGAAGACGTCTATGTGTGGAAACGGAGAAGCAGTGTTCTAGGAAGAGAGCCCAGCATATGTAAAGCCAGGGAAGGAAACAATGTATTGAGGGAGGGAGAGTCCAGTAGCGTGGACTGTAGGGCACACAGGAGGAACATGGTAGGCTTGAGCCTACCAAAGGGGATTTGGACACCTCCATAGAGCACCTTGGATGCCATGTGAAAAGCATTTTATACTGTAGGTAACAGGACATCCCTGAATGTTTAAGTTGCATTTAAGTTTTAGAATAATAACTTTGACAGTGATGTGCATGGTGTATAAGAGGAGAGAACGGACAGAAACCAGAGTTGATTTGCCAGGTAAGAGATGAAGATCTTGTTTTCCTCCAAGGCAGTGGAGGTGCAGTTGTGGGGAAGGAGATGTAGTCCAGTCCAGGTAGGATATTTTAGCACCCGATAGGGGAATGGACATAAGGCAGATGGCAAGGATGAGAATGCCTCCTAATTTCTGGTTGTTTTAATACTGCAGCCAATTTTCAAAGTGCACGGATGAAAAGGTCTACTGCTCGGGCCCTACACATACTGCTTCTCAGTGTTCCTCCACCCCCTTTCAGAAATGGATAACTCGTCCCTAGAGCTTTGGGAGGACACAACCTCATTCCACATTCCAATACTTTGAGGTCTGAAGACCTGTCAGGCGTAACACTCGGGCTTCTTTCTTTTTAATTCAGTAAACATATGGTGATGTTAGAAGAATGAAGATCTAGTCCTTTCCCCCTAAGAAGCTCATACAGTAAGCTCATACGTGAAGTTCATGGAGGAGCAAGACAGATAAAACACTAAATTCTAACCCGGGCAGAATGAGAAATCAGTGACTAGGGGACCATGGAGAGAAGGCCAGGATAATTCAGGAAGATTTCACATAGAGGGTGATATTTTGGGGAGGTTGTTGATTTTTACTGAGGCTCTGCCAATGTAGAGGCACGGAGAATAAGTAATTACAAGCAGAGTGAATGTTGGGAAAGAGACGCGCAGAGTACCATGAAAATGTGGAACTGGGAGATTAATCAAAAGGATCAAGGAGAGCTGAGACAGGAAAGGTGGGCAGATACTGGCACAAGATAGGGGAGGAGAGTCCCAAAGAGAGAACTGCATGCTCACTCGCTCTGTGAGAAAATGTGTCATACTTAAGGAACTGGAAGAAATTGAATGTGGCCTGAGCAAATGGATGAGGAAGGAGAGTGACCCAAAGCAAGGCAGAGAGGGGCCAGAAAGTAGATCATGCACAGCCCATTAGCCATGGAAGGTTCTAGAACTTTGTCCTGAGGGGAAGGGGGAGCTACTATGATGTTTTAAGCCAAAGAGTGTATGATTATTGCATAGTTAGAGACTAAATTGGAAAAGACAAAACTGAAACAGCAGATCCCCTAGGAAACTGTCAGACTAGTGAAGTGAAAGGTGACAGAGAATCAAAGAGAACTAAAGTGGAAGACTCAGACTGGACTAAGCGGGTAACTAAATGAGAGGTGTGACAGAAAGGGAGACGTCAAGGATGGATCTTAGGTTTCTAACTTGGGAAATTAAATAGATTTTGTGTCAATAACCAGGAGAATATGGAGAGAGGCAAGGCTTGGGGGGCGGGGCAGAGAAGAGAGCTCAATTCTTGAACACACGATGTTTAGCGCAAACAAGTTATTCAAATAGAGATTCCCAGTAAGAAACAGGTTGTGGGAGCCCAAAGGATGAGGGAGAGACACCAGTGGGATCTAGAGATTTGAGCATTCTAGGCTGTAGGAGTTAGAGTTCTAGCTTGAGAGAGGCTAGGATCTCCTAGAGAGCATGAGTAGAATGCAAAGAGAAGGACTCGAGGCTCCCTTGAAGAGCAGCAATCCAGAGAGCTCAGCACAGGAAGCTGTGAAGGAGCAGCTAGGAAACCAGCAGAAGGAAAAGCAGAGACTACTGTCAGGGGAGTACAGGCAGAGAGCAAAGGAGCGTCGGGAATGGGGAATGCTGCTGAGAGTTCCAGAGAGAATGGCATTCATGAAGCCCATTGGATAGAATGGGTGATTCAAATCCTCGCTGCTACTGACTGAGTGGCCTTAGACAGGTTATGAATTTTACGTTGAGCCTCATCTGTAAGCTAGAACGATTGTATAGTATTTAGAGCAGCATTTAAAGGGTCAATGAACACCAACCATTATTGTTTAGTAACATGAATAACTACTGGGGACTTAATTAGAAGCAGGGTTAGTGGTGAAATTCCAAATAACAGTGACTTTTTCCAGAGGGAAAAGTGAGATTGGATGCAAAGGAGGAACTGGCAGGGACAAGACAGGATTTAGGAGAAGGGTAGATTGTCTTTCAAGGACAGACTTGAGTCGAAGGCCCTGCTGTGTGGCTCATACAACATGAGAGAGGACATGGTCAGTGTGACAGATGGGAAGATGCAGCAAGAGCTATGGTGGGAAGTGAGCCTGTAGAGAATATTACTTTAGTGAGTCTGAATATTTGAATTTTCACTCTGTAAATGTAAAGAAACCACTGTCGGTTTTAAAGGAGTGGAAAGTTTAACTCAACTTGTTTGGGGAAAATCAACAGTAGAGAGAAAAATGGGTCATAGCAGCGAGAGATTTATATACCAGCCATCTGCACTGTGGTTACTACTGGGAGACATGAAAAAACACCCAGGCATCTACTTTGGTGACCTTGCCTCATGGTGACACAGTTTACCCATCAATAAGACAGAGATCCTTCTCTCTGGAGTTATTATGAGTGCTACCATTTATGTCAAGTAGGATGGTACTTGATATTCAGTAAGAGGTTCTTTATTTTTAATTTTTTTAAAGATTTATTTATTTATTTGAAAGTCAGAGATACAGAGAGAGGAGAGGCAGATATATATATATGTATATATATATATATATATAGAGAGAGAGAGAGAGAGAGAGAGAGAGGTGTCTTCCATCCGATGGTTCACTCCCCAATTGGCCACAACAGCCGGAGCTGTGCCAATCCAAAGCCAGGAGCCAGGAGCTTCTTCCGGATCTCCCACGTGGGTGCAGGGGCCCAAGGACTTGAGCCATCTTCTACTGCTTTCCCAGGCCATAGCAGAGAGCTGGATCAAAAGTGGAGCAGCCGGGCCTCAAACCGGCGCCCATATGGGATACCAGTGCTTCAGGCCAAGGCATTAACCCACTGTGCCACAGCACAAGCCCCAGTAAGAGCTTCTATCAATACCCTTTTCCCAGCGCCATGCTCCTCCCACTCCCTCACTCTCGGTAGTAATTCAAATTTCTTGTTCTCTTCTGATGTTTGGGAAACATCAGTTTGCTTCCTAACTTTGTTATACTGAAGGAAAACAATCTTCCAGAAAATTTCCTTTCAAGAGTAGGGCTAAAATTACATATCTGCTCAATCTCTGATTTGGCAAATGGACATTTGCTCTATACCAAACTGTCTCAATGCAAGGGTTGTGTGTGTGTGTGTGTGTGTGTGTGTGTGTTTGGGGCTGGGCAATGACCTAAAGTATCACTTTGCTATTGAGTTTTTAAGGCATTGACCTACAAATGGGTAATATACCCTTCCTGGGCAGAGAGAAAAACCCTGATACCGTTCCCCTAACTTCTTGCCCAAAGTTCTCCTTTCATCCTGTCTCCCATGAGAGCTGATCTGGTTACAATCATTTCTACCCAGAAATAATGGGCTCATGGAAAATCTGTGCTATGGATTTTATTTCCACAAAGCCATATGCTCCATACATCCCGCCATCTTCACAGATGCCATTTGATTCCATTTTGTTTTATTCACTCGATAAATATTTATTGAGTGTGTGCCTGTGCCTGGCAGTGGCAGTGCAAGGAGGATTTGCAGTAGTCGGCTCTGCACTCTGAATGCATCCATACTGTGTGGCAAAGCAAGCCCTCGAGACTCTTTTCAGTAGGAGGTGAGTAGGTTAAATAGGAGCCGCTGATGGGCTGAGTTAGTTCGTGGGGATTGGGAGGCTGCGAGGAAACATTTCCGCAAATCTGATGTTTGCACTGAGTCCTGAAATGTGAGCTGCTTTTCCCAAGTGAAGAGAAGGGGAAAGGCTTCCTGATGAAATGTTTGCTGGACTAAGAACAGCTGGCGCTGAAGGGGGTAAATCGTTAGTTGTCCCAGGACTAGGACGCCAGAGGCTGTTACTGAGAGCTCAGTACTGTAGTTTCTCCCCACTCCCATCCCGCCCTGTATCCATGGGCCATCGGTCTCAGGACAGCTCCACCCCACCCAAGATTCCAAAATTCACAGGGGCTCAAGCCCCTCCTATAAATGGGGTAGCATTGTCATGGACCCTCCACACATCCCCCTACTTCACATCATCTCTGGACTCCTCGGGATACCTAATGTACTGTAAACACTCTGTGAGTCATCACTGCACACTGTGGTTTAGGGAATGATGACAAAAGAAGTCTGTACCTGTTGAGCACAGACAATTTTGTTTCCAAATGTTTTCCACCTGCTGCTGGCTGAATCCAAGGATGCAGAGCCTGTAGACAGGAAGGGCCTATGTGTGGTGCCAAATGCTTCACTCTCTTGACTCACTGGACAGCCATACAAGGTCAGTCCTACTATTATTCCCATTTTACATGGGATATAGCTGATGCTTAGGGTAAGGTTGGGGGGCTGGTGCTGTGGCTCACTTGGTTAATCCTCTGCCTGTGGCACCGGCATCCCATATGGGCGCTGGTACTGGTCATGGTTGCTCCTCTTCCAGTCCAGCTCTCTGCTGTAGCCCTGGAGGGCAGTGGAGGATGGCCCAAGTGCTTGGGACCTGCACCCACAAGGGAGACCTGGAGGAGGCACCTGGCTCCTGGCTTCGGATCGGCACAGTGCTGGCCATAGCAGCCATTTGGGAAGTGAACCAACGGAAGGAAGACCTTTCTCTCTGTCTCTCTCTCTCTCACTGTCTATATCTCTACCTGTCAAATAAAAAAAAGGGTAGTGTTGGAATGTAAGCTGTCTACACTCCAAGGTCAGTGCTTATGAGCCACCCTGTGCACAAGGCTTGGGGCATGCAGGGTAAGGGGGCAAGCTGAAGGCGGAAAGGTAGACTGAGGCCAGCATGAGGTACTGCATACTGAGCAAGGGGTTGTTTTCGACAAACATCTTTGCATGATTATTTTCTATGAAAATGCAGTTGTGTTATTTTTAAAGTGAAGTAGAACCAATTATGTAGGCCATTTTTTAGCTGAAGTCCTGCATTAGTGGGAGATGATAATTATGGAAATGAGATGGGTGAGTTGGAATTAATAGTCTAATTTGCAATAAATTGTTCTTAGGGATTTTGATTCCTGTATGCTTAAAAATGTGTGCTGATGTATAAGTGGATTTTCAGTCATCAAAGTAAACCCCGATAACATAAAAGCATTTTCAAATTAGTAGCCCTTTTCACCTTAAAAATCAATGACGCTTATTTTCCATTAAAATATTTGGAGATTCAGGTTGGCCGTAAGCTCTCAGTTCATCGAAGAGCTAAAGCTGGGATGATGTGGTTCCAAGTTCTATAGGAACTTGCACAGAGTAAACTCCCTATTCAATTTCCTTCCAGTTCGAAGAACGTTTTCCTGTCCTGTATTTTTTTCCTTTCAGTGAACTGTAAAATTTTTCAACGTGATCCTAGTACAGATATATCCATGAAGTGCTTCAGATGGTAAAAGCAAACCCCAAGATACAAATCCTCAACACAGCAGACTTGCATTGGCTGTTTACTAATAAGTAAACTCTGGGATTATTTGGGTTCAGTGAGTGAGCATAACCAAAGATCAGGCCTGCTTCATTTCAAGCCTGCCCACCTAAGATCTAAGTTCACGGAGGGGTCTGTCCTTGTCCCACTCCACGGGAGCAGGGTAAGTCACCGAATGCGCCACACTGAAAGTCTTTGCTGTGCCTCTGATGGGAATGCTGGCCCATTGGGAAGACAAGGCCCAGGGAAAGTCTACTTGGGAGAGCAGGGATCTGTCAGCGCGGAGGGAGGCCGGCTGCTCTCTTTCTCCCCCTAAGGCCCCACAACCATGAACTTGCTGAACTTGTGTGGCCTGGCTGCCTCGAGGCCTCTTCCGCAGTCAGCAGCCCTGTGTCCCTCCTCCCGCGGGTTCTGCTTCCTGCACCCTTTTTGCTGACCGAGGAAACCAGCCTTGAGCAATTCCTGGGGATCTCACTGGACTCAAGCTGTCCAGCTCCCCCTGCACACGCTCCTCCCCTTTGACACACCCCTGCTTGGAACCCAGGCCACTTCCACCGCTGGCAAGCTGGAATGTAGGGCCTGTCTAGCCCCACAGAGCAGTAGAATCTGAGCACTCCTTCCCTGCCTTCCCACAAATGCACACCAACAGCAGCCCCTGGGGTCGCGTGGGGTCCAGGGTCATCTCAGGCATCCGCTTCCTCTCAGCAGGCGGATTCCTCCTCACTTGTCAGCCAGCGGTCACAGCCTCTGACCCCAGGGACCACGCAAGCCTGGCAGGGTCGGGGAAAAGGTGGGGCTTGGAGAAAGAGGGAAAGGGAAGAGCCAAGAAATGCTCCCCAGTGGAGCCGCCTCTCATCTCGGTCCCGAAGATTTCCAGGAAAAGCAAATTTTCCAGGAAAGCAAATTCACTGCCTGTCACCTCTGATGTCCCATTTCACAGGCCCCGGCCGTTCCATATGAGAAACCTAAAAGGAAGAGAATTGTGAAAACAGGCCATGCTGTGACGGTGCAAGTGCTAGCCCAGCGGAAAAAGCCCAGTCTGCTCTGGTTGCTGGGTCCCTTCCTGTGTCCCTGCAGCCACGTGTACCCGGTGTCGTGGGCTGGTTGGTGACGGCCGCCTGCCGGCACCCTCCCCCCGCCCCGCACCCTCTGTGGCAGTAAAAGTGCACAGAGGGCTCTCCCCTCAGCCTCAGACCACGGAGGCCACGTTCCATTGCAAGGTCACTGTTGATGGAAAAGGTGTTTAATCACTTTTCGCAGACAAGAGAGCAATTGTCACTCACCCCTAGAAACTGACTGCGCCCGCCCCCACTTAGTCTCTCTCCTGTAACTGTCTCAGGCAGTGAGAGCACTCGAGGGGAGGGTCCTGCCTGCTGAACAGAGTGTGGCACAGTGAGCTCTGTGTGAGCGCAGAGTGAGCACCTCCCCGGCCCTGGGCTGAGCCTCAGTGCCCCCAGCCAGCGGCGCCGCTTCCTTCTCTCCTTAGTCTTCTCGCCTTCCAGCTGCCTTCCAGCTTTTGCTCTGTCTGTTCCCATGCACCTGACTCCCTCCTAGGCACCTGCAGTATTCTTAGGCAAAATAGGAAGTAAAGGCGATGCTAGTCTTGACCATGAGAGATGGGATCCTGAACTCCACTTCAGGGAACAAGTATAGTCTCTTTGCTCTCAGCTTCCTCTTCCGTAAATTGGGTGTACTTTCAACCTCCCAGAGCTGTACTGAGGACTGAAGGAGAGGCTGGTGATGAACAAACTTTGCAAAGCACCAAGTCCTGCAAGGATTCTGAGATGAGAAAGCAAATCTCTGGTCTATTGCATTTTGGGCAGGACACAAAAGAGTCTTTTTGCTTTGCAGAGAAGTGAGTAGCAGGGGGCCTGAGGGGGAGCAGCAGGCACCAGTTAGTCCAGGAAGGCCCTGGAAGAGATTGTTCCTAAGGAGAAGGCGCTTGGTCTCCCTCCCAAAAAACCGCTGGCTGCAGGAGACATGCAATTTGACCCGGGTGGCTGCCAGGAACCTTCCCAGCCAGCACGGATAGACCTGGGGTCTGGGCCAGCACCAGACCTCCTGCAGCCCAGCTCTCCCGGCTGTGTCGGAGACGAGGTACCCGCAAGATGGCCCTTTTGAATCCAGCCCGTGCACCTGGGCCCCTTTACTGCAGGTCTCGCTTCAGCGGCCCCTCCCCAACCCTCCCCGTGCAGGCTTCCTGTTTTGAAACCGCCAATAGATGGAAAATGTGAGTGCCGCCGCTCGAACGGCTCAGGCTGTGTGAGTGTGCGCATGCATGAGTGTGCATGTGTGAGGGTGAGTGTGGCAGCGTGTGTCTGCAGGGCGAGGTGTGTGTGTGTGCATGTGAGTGAGCAGGTGCCTTTGTGTGGTAACGACTGTGTTGAGTGAGGACACAGGCCTGCATTGTGTGTGCGTGTTTGAATACGTTCATCTGTGTGGCTGTGTTTGTGTGTTTATGTGAGTGTGTAGCCTTGTGTGAGTGATCTATATGTGTGACTGTGTGTTGGATGAGTGTCAGCACATGTGTATGCTTGTGTGGGTCTGTGATGGTGTCTGTGATCATACGTGTTACTGTATGTGTATGGCCATGTGTATGTTGTATGAGGGTGTGTGGGTGTGCCCATGTGTGTGTTGTGATCATGTATTGTATGAAAGTGATTTGTGTGATTATGTGTGTGTTGTGTGAATGTGATCATGCATGTCACTCTGTATTTTGTGTGAACAGTGTGTGTGAGTATGTGACTGTGTGTGAGACTGGATATGAGTGTGATGTATATGACTGTGTGTTGTGCGATCATGTGTGTGACTGCACGTGTAACTGCATATTGTGTTAGTATGATTGTGTGTCTGAGTGACTGTGTGTGCCTGTGTATATCGTGTGAGTGCCATGCGTGAGAGACGAGCTGTGAGTGTGCGTGTGATCATGTGCGTGGATGTGTGTGCTGTGTGAGCCTGTGTGTGAGTAAGCGTGAGTGTGAGCGTGCAGCACAGTGTGGGGAAGGGCAGCTGAGGTGCAGGCTTGCTCTGCAGGGGACACCAGATTGGGCGTGGCGGGGTGGCGAGGAGCTGAGTGGCATGAGGCAGGATCAGTAAAGTGAGCATCTGCAGGCCCGGCAGGAGGGCTGCCAGGCCGCGCCATCACCTCTCAGCTGACACAAAGGGCTTTGTAGTTCCTAAGCTTTCAAACGGGAATAATTTTTAATCACTCCCGAAGCGGCTTCTTGAGGAACTGGACCACAGACTGGACCAGACTCTAAGTCGTGCTGGCTTAACGGACAGGCAGAGGCTCGCCACCATTTCTTTGTCCCAGTCCCTGGCACAGTTCCTGGCAAGTGGCGGGGTACAATGAGTTTACATGGCAAGCATTCTTGGGGTGCTTGCTCTGTACCAAGGATTGTGTAGGCTCTTGGGATCCAGCACAGACCATAGAAAAGCCCCTGCTATCTGGTGGCTGACGGTGCTGGGGAGCGACACTGGCCACGGCGTGAACACACACATGCATGTAAACGTGTTAGCTACTGTCACTGTTGGATGGAAGAATGGGTTCCTTTTAAGGATTTCTCCATAGCTATTGGATGAGACTTTGGCTTTTGTTGGCTATGGGCAGGAAGAAAGACCATAATAAATATGTCATTTCTTATCTACAAAGATAATATTGTTGCCCCATAGGTTTTTTTCTTTTTTTATTATTATTTATTTGACACGTAGAGTAGACAGTGAGAGAGAGAGACAGAGAGAAAGGTCTTCCTTCCGTTGGTTCACTCCCCAAATGGCCATCACGGCTGGCGCTGAGCCAATCCAAAGTCAGGAGCCAGGTGTTTCTTCCTGGTCTCCCATGCAGGCACAGGGGCCCAAGCACTTGGGCCATCCTCCACTGCCCTCCTGGGCCACAGCAGAGAGCTGGACTGGAAGAGGAGCAGCCGGGACTAGAACCTGGCACCCATATGGGACGCTGGTGTCGCAGGCAGAGGATTAACCAAGTGAGCCACGGCGCCGACCCGCCCCATAGGTTTTTGAAACCAAAAATTTCCCCCTATGAGAAAATACAAATGGGAAGGCTTCTTCTCCTGCCCACATGCTCCCCTACTCCTTGCTGGCCGTCTCGTAACTTCTTGCACCTTGGTTCCCATCTCCCATTGCACTGCTGTTCCTTCTCCCTTCTTGTCCAGATGGCAAAACTCCTCTCACGCGTCAAGGTCCAGCTCAAATCCTGCTCCCTCTGTGGGCAGAGTTAATCTTTCTTCTTGGGGTTCCACCAGCATGCTTTATATGACCAGGGGGGCCATGTGCCTCACGAGCAATGTCGCCTCAACTAAGCTGGTTAAGGCCACAGGTTCTGCTTGGTCTCTCACTGGAATTTCCAGAGCCGGGTGCAAGGTGCCAGCACATGTGGGGTGCATGCATGAGTTGGGAGACAGATGGATGTTAGTTGAATGTCCATTTGCCACCTTTGCATAAGGAAAGACACCCAGTCCATCCTTCATAACCACGGGCTCCACTTCTGTAAATTCAACCAACCACAAATCAAAAATATTCGTAGAAAAAAATTGCATATATACTGCACATGTACATTTTTTCTTATCATTACTCATAAACAATGCATATGACAACTATCACATAGCATCACACTGTATTAGGTATTACAAGGAATTTAGAGATGATTTAAACTATACAAGAACATGGCCATAGGTTATATGTAAATTCTACACCATTTTCTATGCGACTTGCGCATCTGCAGATTTGGATCCAAACCCCCATGAATACCAGGAGACAAGTGTACTCCAAAGAGTCGGCAGGCCAGGCTGAAGGGTACAGACCAAGGCCCAGGGCTGGTGCTACGGATAGAGCTTAGCAGTGGCTGCCATGGGCTCTGAGCTGCTTTTGCATTTTTATAAATTACCTGGAAGAGGAGGTTCAGAGTGAAACTTGCACATCTGTAGATCACAGAGCCCTTTTTGTAATGATGTTTCAAGAAAATAGGGCAGACATGGGGAGTCAGGGCAGGGAGGATCTCCTAAGACGTGGTGGGCAGGGGCCAACACTGTGGCACAACAGCTTAAAGCCCTGGCCTGAAGTGCCGGCATCCCATATGGGTGCTGGTTCTAGTCCTGGCTCTCTTCTGATCCAGCTCTCTGCTATGGCCTGGGATAGCAGTACAAGATGGTCCAAGTGCTTGGGCCCCTGCACCCAAATGGGAGACCCAGAAGAAGCTCCTGGCTCCTGGCTTCAGATCGGCACAGCTCCGGCCATTGTGGCCCTCTGGGGAGTGAACCAGCGGATGGAAGACCTCTCTCTCTGTCTCTATCTCTCTCTCTAACTCTGTCTCTTGTCTGGTAGACAGACAAGTAGAAAGTGGCTTCAGCATGGGCAAACTCAAAGCCCATGTGGAGGCAAACTCTGCCTGAAGCATACGATGTTGCCTCGGGCTGATTAACATTGGCCAGAAGGAACAAGAACCTGAGAGTGAGGGAGTAAAGTACCTACTATGTGCTTGTTTCGTGCTCAGGACTTTGTACCTCCTACCCTGAAGACCTCAGAGCATGATGGAGAATCCTACCAACACAGTGGGCAAACAGGTGTGGAAGGAAGCAATCAGAGCAAAGACTGGCCAGCGCTAAGACTGGTGGGACGGGCCACGGCCCTCAGAGGACTGTCTGGGGTGGGCACAGCAGGGGAGGCTTCACTCACTCCATCTTCATTTTGTGAATAGTTCAGGGCATTTACTGCGTGCTCCGTTCTGAAGGCACAAAGTGAGACACAGAGCCTTATCTCTAAGAAGCCTACAGTCCCCTGTGGGTTATAGATAGGGAGGGGGCGGGGGTCCCCAGGGAGACATGATTCCGAAAGGAAGCTCTGGAAGGACTCTACGGAGGAGGTAAAGCCTTGGTTTAGTCTTAAAAAAAAAAATCATCCATTAAGTTAATTAGGCAGAAGAGAGGAGGGGTGGACAACGGAAGAGCAAGGCAGGCTCAACAGAGAGAACAGCAGAGTCTGCTCGGGCAGCTGCAGAGGTTCCTCTGGCTGAAGTGAGGCTGCAAGGTCAGGTCCATGGCAGGAGAGGCAAGAAGGCCGACTGAGCCTGCACTAGCTGTGGCCAGGGCCTCAGGATGCCTCGGAAAGAGTTGAAGCAAGACGGTGGCATGAAGATGGCTCTGGACTCGATGGAAGGTGACCTGGGACTTGAGGAAATGGAGGGAGGGTGAAGCCAACACCCAAGGGGCACCTACAGAGTGAGCATTTGACCCAGTGGTTAAGATGCCGGTTAAGACATCCTCATCCCACATCCAAAGTACCTGGGTCCGATTCTCAACACCAGCCTCTTGCTAATGCAGACCCTGGGACACAGTGGCCATGGCTTGAGTGATTGGGTCCCTGCCACCTGCATAGGAAACAAGGATTGAGTGCCCACCTTCTGGCTTCAGCCTGGCCCAGCCCTGGCCATAGACAGCATTCGGGGAGTTAACCAGCAGGAAAGAGCTAGCACATACTCCCTCTCTCTCCTCTCCTCTAATAAGTAAATTAAAATTTAAAGGCATCCAACAAGAGTTATGCATTGGGCATCAAATGAATGGATCAGCCTGGTAACATCAGCCAGTGACACTTTGGGAAGTGTCCTCTCACCAAACTCACAGGGTACCCTGAAAGCAGCCGTGCTGTGCTCAGTGCCTAGAAGCCCACTGGACAGGAGGGAGAGAAGTGCCCCAGAGTCATGGGTCCCGAGCCACACGGAGGCTCTGGGACCCGGGCAATTGTCCGACTTGCCCAAGTCCCTTTTGAAGCTGCTGTGACAATCGAGTGAGAGAACTATGTGGTGGTTTAGACTTCTACACAGGAAGAGGTGCAAAGAGGCTGGAGAGGCCCTGAGAAGGGCTCTGGGCTGACTCCTGGAGGTTAGGAAGGTTCCTGTGCAGACACAGGAGCGATCGGAGCTGTTGAGTCTGGGACGAACAAAAGGAGCCAGTTTCACAGTACTGAGGCGGAGGCGCCACGGTCAACCTAAGATCTGGAAATTGCCTTGGGCAAGGTAATTTAGCTTCTCTAAGCCTCGGTTTCCTTGTTTGTGGAAAGGGGAATGACAGTGATGAGCTTGGTCTTGCAAGGATCAACTGGCCTCATAACAAACGACCTAATTGCCGTGAAGATTAAATGACCCGATGCAGGGGAAGAGGAACAACAAGTGACACAGGACACACACTCAATTAGCCATCAGCTATGAAACCCTGAACTTGAAGTTCTGCACATGCATTGTCCTGATCTGCAAAATGAGGCGAACGTACCTCCCTTGTGCTTGAAGAAATACATGGTGGCAAATAATCAAAGGCAGAGCGACCTCACACAGAGACTGAAACTGATGATGTCAGTCATCCCCCACCCCCACAAAAATCCACGGGGGTAACTCCAGACTGTCCCTGTGCACGTGGGCATGGAACTGGAGCAGAGAGCAGCTGCCCCTTTTCTTCATTGTTTTAACTTTTTATTGTGGAAATTATCCAGCATTCACAAAAGTAGAGAGAACATAATAAGCCCCTAGGTACCCTCATTCAGCTTCAGTAATTATCAACACATGGCCAATCTTGTCTTGTTCCAGCTGCCTTCCTTAGGCCGTGGCTACCCCAGCTCCCGCTTGCAGCAGCCTCATTCAGTGAACACAGAGAGTAGCAACTGAAGTATCATTTCATCTGGCTTTAGCCTTCCGCCCACCGGGCTAGATCATTTAAGTTTATGCCGTTTACCCTCATGAAGCATTGCCTGAGGTTTTTATCTTCTCTTTCATTCCTCCCTGAATATTTCCATCTCCTCCCCGCCCACAATAGATTTTTGAACCCAGAACAAGACACAGGAGGCTTTGTGAAGGTCAAGGCAAGGACCACAGTGACATGAGACTAAATGCATGGCCCACTTCTGCTCTTGAAAGACCCAAACGATGCCCTAGTCCCCAGGTCCCTTGCACATATTAGTGCTTCCTACTGATTGGTGCCAGTGAGGGAGTAAAGGCGTGGAAAGAAGAGAGAAGGAGAGCCCTCGATTGTGGCTGAGGCTTGCATGGGACCTGGGCCCGCTATGTATTCTCATGGTCCCTGCACAGTGCACGCCCCACACTGAATAGTGGTATGTTGATTGTCACTGAGAGAGGAAGAGCCTCCTGCTGACACATGGAAAATACTCAGGTTGAATCCCTTGTGGCTTTTGCTGTTGTCAGAAACCCTCCGCTGAGATACAGCTGAACCATGGGCTGCATGTCTTTAGTTGGTGTCTAATTTGTGGGGCTGGCGGCCTGAAATGTAGTTACTGCAAATGATCCTAATCTCTGAGCTGAATTTCAGAGTGGATCTGCTTTGACGGATGCCATAATTACGTGCAGCAGGTACTTATTATGCATTTACTATATGCAAAGCACTTCTCGTATTGGCAACACTTGCCCAAAGCCGAGGACGTAATGACAGTCATTTGCACTTGCATTGTGCTTTGCATCTCTCATCTAGAATATTAACAGAGACAAGTTCATTGAGTGCCCATGTGCGCCAGGCATTGTGGCTGTAAAAGCCTCTAAAAGCTCTCCATGTAGAGTCACCATCCTCTGCTGTTAGATGAGAAGCTGAGGGTTAGCCGGGTCTCACAGGTTACCCAAGAGCCACACCACCGGTGAGCAGCTGAACAGAATTCAACTCCAGGTTTGCCCATCACTCGGCCCCATGGGTTTGACCACTACTCCACACTGTGCTCTAGCTTAAATGATAACGTTGTGTCATGATCAGCATTCTTCTACTTTTTATTTATTTATTTATTTTTGACAGGCAGAGTGGACAGTGAGAGAGACAAAGGTCTTCCTTTGCCGTTGGTTCACCCTCCAATGGCCGCCTCAGCCTATTTGCTGCGGCCGGCGCACCGCGCTCATCCAATGGCAGGAGCCAGGTACTTCTCCTGGTCTCCCATGGGGTGCAGGGCCCAAGGACTTGGGCCATCCTCCACTGCACTCCCTGGCCACAGCAGAGAGCTGGCCTGGAAGAGGGGCAACTGGGACAGAATCCAGCGCCCCGACCGGGACTAGAACCCGGTGTGCCGGCGCCGCAAGGCGGAGGATTAGCCTAGTGAGCCGCGGCGCCGGCTCCATTCTTCTACTTTTATGATGTCATACCAATGCCCAAAGTGGTTTTTTCCCAACTGTCAGTCAGTAAGTAGCATAGGCAAGCCTCGAAGCCAGAGCCTTGGCTCGTAGTCACTGTGTTTCTCAGTCAGGGATTGTGTCCGTCCCAAATGCCCGTTGCTGAGATGGGGCTCGATTGCAGGGTCCCGATCTTCCTTCCTTCCGGCATACTTCTCAGGCTGGTTAGGGGGGTGGGGCATTCTCTACACCTGCGTGCAAACCTCTCCGCTCAGCCAGTGCTCTGCTTGCTAAAGGCACCTGCCTAATTACATCACCCTCATGAAGTAGGGGGCCACAGCCCAGCCATTCTCTTACAGTGTAAAGAAAGGGGGAAGCTGTTCTTCCCTGAGGAGTCGGAGGAAGTGATTCACCTGGTGGTTGCTAATCTCACTTCCGCATTTTGTGGCACATCGAGACTGAGCCAGTGGCCTGCTTTTGTTTTCAGGTCCTGGTAGGAGCTCCTCTGCTGTCAGCCTAGGGGAGCTGGGGACAAGTCACTTGAACATGGAGCCCCTGTTGTCCGCCAATAAACTTCGAGTATTTATCCCTGCAGTCATCCTCTTTGGAAGGTTGGAGAAGCAGACAACCGCGCTTTGAGATGCTGGGAGGAAAGATACAGCAACACATTTCATTATCACTGAGTAGGGTCCATGGAGCACTGACAGTGTGGTCACTGAGCTAGAATTGGGTGAACATCTGGCAAGAGAGACGGGCACCCGCAGGCAGGCAGGCAGGAAGCACTGTACTCCATGCTCAGGCTTTGGACTAGGTTGATCACCATGCTCCCCTGCCTCTCACTTGGGAGGACACTGCGTCATCTACTGCAGTGCTTGGCCGAGGACAAGCACCTTGTAGGTCACACTTCCAGCAGTGATCTCATCACAGTCCCACGTTGGACATGACGCTGTTCTACAGGTGAGACAGCAGGGCCCCCCAGAGTGAAAGCCCACTTCTCTTGCTCAAAGGACCGTCTTCTGGAAGCTCCTGGGGGGAGGGCTGTCACAGCCCGAGGAGCTAATGAGACTTCGGTGGACTCGGCTCCTTCAGGTCCCTCCCATCCCTCCAGGGTCTGTCCACCTGAGGCTCATTCCAGGCTCCGACCAGTTGTGACTTGTCCGGGAGGCACTGGCAGCCTGGCTGTCAGCTGACTTCCACAAAGCCACCTGCTGGCTCCAGTCTGCTGTATAATTAGGTGTCTTAATTGGCTCTGTTTGTACTCAGCCAGGACTGTTGTGCTGGCCGAGGCCTGACATGGACAGTGTGGCCCAACTGCACCTCTGTTCTCCCAGGAGAATGGTGTTCATTATGAAGGGGTGGAGGCTGGGGTCACACACCCAGGTCGCCTGCATTGGACAGGGAGCCTGGGCTCATCTTGCCAACTCATCTTGGCTGATAATGATGCCCCACTTCTCCTTAGAATGCCACTTTGAAGTTGTTGGACTCCACATCACACCCGTCATTACTAGGCCTCTTCTTCGCCCCGCCAGCCTTCTCTGTATGAGAAGGAAGAATCATGCAGATCTGATCCATGGTGAGACCAGTGTTGCAACAAAAGGGAGTCAGATCTGGAGAGTACAGCTGCACTAAAACTCTATCTATGGTCCTTTGACTGGGCTGGAAATGTTTCAGCCTAAATAATAAAAAAAGGAGAAATGAATTATCAATAAACAAGGAATCTGAGGTTTTTGTAAGAAAACATGGAATCCATGGAGGAAAAGCACAGTCCACCTGTACAAAGCTGGTTAAACTGCCTTTTCCAACCTAATTTTCTTACTGGCTTACCTCTCCCCCGCTCTATCTGACCTCATCTAAACCTGCAGGTCAACCATCCTGCCTCATCCCTAGCAACTCCTCAGGTAGCAAGCACTGACCAAGAACAGTTCTCTGTGGGTTATCTATGGTTGCTAAGGAGATAAGACACACCAGGCGATAAGGCAGCAAGCCTGTGTTGAAGAACATGTCATGATGTGGAGCAAGAGGGGCATTAGGAAAGACAGGGTTGAAGCCAGCACTGTGGCACAGCGGGGAAAGCTGCCACCTGCAGTGCCGGCGGCTTCCCACATGGGCACCAGTTTGAGACCCTGCTGCTCCACTATCAATCCAGCTCTGTGCTATGGCCTGGGAAAGCAGTAAAAGATAGCCCCAGTCCTTGGGCCCCCGCACCCACGTGGGAGACCCAGAAGAAGCTCCTGCCTTCGGATCAGCCCAGCCCCGGCTGTTGCAGACATTTGGGGAATGAACCAGCAAATGGAAGATCTCTCTCTCTCTCTCTCTCTCTCTCTCTTTCAATCTCTCTCTCTCTCTCTGGCTCTGCCTTTGCCTCTGCCTCTCTGTAACTCTGCCTTTTGAAATAAATAAATAAGTCTTTTTAAAAAAGGAAAGAAAGAAAGACAGAGTTAGGGCAGGCATTTGACTTAGCAGTTAGGACACCTGCATCCCATGTCAGAATACCTGGTCCCATCCCCAGTTCCAGCTCCCAACTCCAGCTTCCTGCTAATGCAGACCCTGGGAGACAGTAGTGATGGTTCAAGTAGTTGGGTTCCTGCCACCTACATGGAAGACCTGGATTGTATTCCTGGCTCCCAGCTTTGGCCCTGGCTCAGCCCTGGCCATTGTAGACATCTGGGGAGTGAATTAGCAGATGGGAACGCTCTCTCTCTCTCTCTCTCATATATATATATATATATATATATAATGTCAATCAATCAATCAATCTTAAAGAAAAATATCACAAACTATCAAAAAAAAAAAAGGTGTCAATTATGTGCCAAGTGCTTCCCTCACTGCCTGAGGTCTAGTAATGAACAAGGCAAAGTCCTGACCTTGGAGCTGTTTCCCGTGCAGCTTTCTTTCATGGGGGAAGTGTCCCACATCTCCACTGCCCAAAATGGTAGCTACTGGTACATGAACTGGCCGATGTGATAAGGGACTGACGTCTTGGTTTTATTTAGCATGTGGCCAGTGGTTTGCCTGTCGGTCAGTCCAGCTCTAAGGGAATGATTGTGCAGACAATAGTGAGGGAAATGCCCAAGGTCACTGTCAAGTGTGAAGAAAGCCAAACTACAGGGGAATGAGGCTCTTCCTGGGCGTCATGGGATGCCTTTCTGGGAGTGAAGATGGCCTTCTAGCCTTTGCTCTTCTCCAGAAAATTGCCTGCTCTGTAAGCTGACACTAACATCTCATTTCCCTGAATAATCATTCTCTTTGGGTTTTTTTTTCTACCGGACACAGAACAGTAACTGGGGGAACCGACCTGTGTTGCATCTGGGAGAGCAGCCGTGCAGAGGGACTCAGAGAGAGTATGGTCAGCCCTCCACATTTGTGAGTTCAGCTGACCTCAGATGGAAAATATTTTTGTAAAAGGAGGGGGGAGGTATTGACTATGTAGACTCTTTTTTACCTAAACAATACAATATAACAACTATGTCCATAGCATCTAAATGATCTAGAGTATAGAAGAGAATGTCCATAGGTTATATGCAAATACTATGCCATCTTGTACAAGATCATCCCTGGTCTTTGGTGTCTGAGGGGGTCCTGGAACCAATCCTTTGCAGATGCTAAAGGAAAATTGTGAGTGGTTCTTTCAAGCTAGAACAAGGTAGAGTGAACTTGTACAGAGGTGCTGGAGTTGAAACGGCCAAGTTCCAATGCAGGAGGCATGACTCCTAATTTGGGATCTGGCATCTTTTCCCTCTCTACCTCCCCACAGGCTGCTCTTAATGGGCAGCCCACACCTGTGCTTTCAGGCTAAGGAAACAGCCTAACTTCTGCCCTCTGCTGGGTAGTAGAGAACCCATAGCCACAGAAATACGTAGGATACTACAACTGGACAGTATGCCCCTTTCCATTTTCCAGGGTCCCTGGAAGGTTCAAGGACTTGCTCAAGGTCACACTGTGACAGAGTCAGGATGAGAACCCTGGCTCCACCACCTGCTCAGTCTTCCCACAGGACTGCACCACTGTCAGTCAGAAGATCCTGGATCCTAAGGGAAACTGCACCCACTCGTCATGACCTTAAGTCACCTCTCTGCTCTAAGCTCAGTCCCCTGCCCCGTGCAGTGGAAAAGTCAGAGCACATGATCTTCCTGTGACATCTGTGTGGGCAGCAGTGAAGCCCCAAGACATCTGATGAAAGGTGATGCCCACAGTCCCCGCAAACTGCGTGTCACCTTGAACTCAGTTGAATGCAGAATAAGGGCCCTGCCGCTCCTCTTCCCTCTCAGCTTCCCGTCTCCTGGACATAAACAAGACTCAGATCATCCAGATAGCAGTTGGCTTTGGATCTGGTGGCCCTCTGTGGGAACTTTTGTTTAGAGCAGAGTGAGGATCAAGTTATTAGTTTGGGGGTAGGCAACAGGGCCTAGAGCACATGGCCCTTGGAGTGCTGATCTGGCACCAAGGGGCTTTGCCTAGCCAGCCTCAGAAAAGCCACTGGAATGAATGGAGATGGCTCTGCAGAGGAAGGCCTGCCCTCTGGCCCTGGATCACAGCAAAGCTGTGCTGGCCCTGAGCTGGGTGTCTTCTCTCCACCCTACCTGGGAGGCTTTATCTGCCCAGGAGGAAGCTAGGTGGAGGGAAGTGGCTCATTGAGGATCCTCCTCTGGACAGGGGACTTGAGTCCACTTAGGCTTGGTCAGTTTGCATTCAAGATCCTATAATTCTTTTTTTTAAGATTTATTAATTTCAAAGTCATAGTTACACTGAAAGAGGAGAGGCAGAGAGAGAGAGAGGTCTTCCATCCGCTGGTTCACTCCCTAATTGGTCGCAACGGCCGGAACTGCACCAATCAGAAGCCAGGAGCCAGGAGCTTCTTCCGGGTCTCCCACACGGATGCAGGGGCCCAAGGACTTGGGCCATCTTCTCTGCTTTCCCAGGCCACATCAAAGAGCTGGATCGGAAGTGGAGCAGCCGGGTCTCAAACTGGTGCCCATTTGGGATGCTGGCACTGCAGGCAGCAGCTTTACACACTATGCCACAGTGCTGGCCCCAAGATCCTATAATTCTAAGACTAGCTCTTTACTTAGGAAAAAAAAAAAAAACAGAAAACAGAAAACACATTGATACATCGCATGGCTAAAGACACACCTGGTAGAAACACAGGTAATTAATTATAATCTGCTTTGCTTTTCATACTCACTGGCTAATTTGATTGCCTATTTCCTGGGGTTTGGAGCTAATTGCAGCAGTCTTTTGTATCCAAACATTGGAATACTCCTTGCACATTATACCATGAAGGGCGCTGGACATGGGTGTTCTTGGGCAGTGCATGAGCTGGCTAAGGAAGAGAGTCAACTAATTAGGATGGAAGGAATAGAGTCCCATTAGGCATAACTGCTACCAGGTGTCAGCCCAACAGGCATCAAGGCTGAGTGCATGCAAGGTGGCATCTGAATGTGGTAGTGAGAATGAACTGTGCAGAAAACTCTGACGAGCTTTTGGCCCTAAAACCCAGGCAGTGCTACCTGGAGCTGAGTCAAGTCCTCATTCTATCGCAGACATGTGGGACCATATCTCCATAACAGAGCCAGCGGCTGTATTGGATTCCTAAGTGTACACATTTGCCAGCTGGAGACCAATCCTGCTTCTTTCTCTAGGCCTTAGTTTCCTCATCTTTGAAATGTGCCCAATACTCTACCTAAGGGTGAAATAAAATATTGTTACATGGACAGGTGTACCCAGCACAGTGACTGGCACACTCCTTCCCAGGCTTCCTCCCTTTCCTGCCTCATCCCTGTGCACCGCATTTGCCTCCGGGGTCTAGTTCCTAAATCCCAGGAGCCACTTTAGCCATTTGCAGACTTCCTTCCCTTCCTGTTACCCATAGTTCTAGTTGTTATCAAAGGCTGTGATGCCCCCAGCTTAGAGGGCTGTGGCAGGACCTAGCGGAAGTCAAAAAAGGAAGTTGGACCCCAGAGTGGGAGGACCGAGCTCTGCAGAAGGGAAAACACAATATGGGCCAGTCATCCCTCAAGGCTGCTGCCTATCCAGGGATTCCCAAAGCCTCTCAGCAAGTCGGCTATTACCTGGGAGCTCAAGAAGCTGCACTAAGTGGGGCCAGACTCATAGCACAGCAGGTAAAACCACCACTTGCAACACCGGCACCCCATATGGGCACCAGTTCATGTCCTGGCTGCTCCACTTCTGATCCAGCTCCATGCTAATGGCCTGGGGAAAGCAGCAGAAGATGGCCTAAGTGCTTGGGCCCCTGGCACCCACATGGGAGACCTGGGAGAAGCTCCTGGCTCCTGGCTTAGCCTGTCCCAGCCCGGGCCATTGAAGCCATCTGGGGAGTGAACTAGAGGATGGATGATCTTTCTCTGTGTGTGTCTCTCTCTCTGTAACTCTGACTTTCAAGTAAATAAATAAATCTTAAAAATAATAAAAAGGAAGAAGAGGCTGCACTAGGTTCAAAGGAAAGCAAGCAGCAGGGTATGAGTGGAAAAGGCAGAGACATAACGTGGCCATGTGCAGAGAGCTCAGTTTGGGGAGTTAGACCTGGCTTCCTGTCCTCTTCAAGCCAAGTTCCTCATCAGACTGAACTAAGTCATCCTAGTCTCTAAGGCCTGAAGTTCTGTGAGCACCTCATTGTATTCTACATATCTCTGCCCACACTTCCTAGGGTTCTTCAAAAAAAAAAAAAAGAATTCATGGAAAATGCATATCATGAAAAAACTGCATGGATTTCACAACTTTTTTCACCAAAATAAATTTATTGTTTAATTCCATTTTCCAGAAATCTTTTGAATTGTACACAGAGAGAGAGAGAGAGAGAGAGAGAGACAAACACACAGAGACATACTTGCTTCACACTCAGGGGTTCCTGGTGCAATACTGGGTGTATTATAGTATATGTTACACATTAAATTTTGGGTCCCCCCCAAAATTTGTAGATTGAAGCCCCAACCCCTAATGCAATGGGAAATTGGAGGTAGGGGCTTTGGGAGGTGATTCGCTGGAGGAGGTGGTGCCCTCATGAAGGGGGTTAGCACCCTGTGAAAGGAATACCAGCGAGCTTTCTCACGACCTTCCCCTGTACGGAGACAAGGGGAAGCCTGCATCCCAGCCAAGGGCCCTCACCAGAGCCCAGCCATGCTGCCAGTGTGATCTCAGACTTCTAGCCTCCAGGAAGAAATGTCTGATGGTCATAAGCCACTCAGTCTGTCATACTTTTTCAGAGAAGCCCAAATGAACTAAGACAGAAGA
The DNA here is from genome assembly GCF_964237555.1 of Oryctolagus cuniculus. Classification (NCBI taxonomy): domain Eukaryota; kingdom Metazoa; phylum Chordata; class Mammalia; order Lagomorpha; family Leporidae; genus Oryctolagus; species Oryctolagus cuniculus. Next base: position 115,165,921 of record NC_091432.1, read on the forward strand.
TATCCCATAATTCCAGGTATTCAGGTAACAGGACACTAGACAAAAAGGCTGAATTTCCCTCTCCATAATATAAATTACTAGTTGCTTTCCGACTCCTATTCCCACTCCTACTGAGGCATTCAGGGAGGAGGTTCACAAGGTGTAAGGGCTCCACGTGCTCAGAAGGCTGAGAAGACAGGACCTTCTTTAAAAAAAAAAAAAAAAAAAAAAAAAAAAAAAAAACTCAGCCAATCTCTTCAGATGGGCTTCCTCAAGGCCCCTGGTCTGACCGGGGCTTCACAGTGTTTGCTGCAGACCAAAGCTCAAGTTGCCTGATTCACTGAGCTCTGGGAGCTGAGGCACAGAACAAAAGGGAAGATGTGGCAAGTAGGGGCTGTAGTTGGGCAGCAGATAAATGGCTGCCCACAGAGGCTGGGACCCCTCTCACTTCCTGGCGTGTTTGGTAAAGTACCCCCATAAAAGAGGAAGCGGTAAATCATATCACAAAACTGAGCCTGGACTCTCTTAGCAGCTTAGCAGGGTTGGAACAGACAGGATAGAATTTCCTGGGATTTCAGCTGCACAGTAAAACTCCAAAGGGCCTGCCAAGAGCTCTTCCACCGAAGATTCTATCCAGGACAGTCAGGGCACCAAGCAGCTATAGAACACAGACCCTGGGCCAGGCTCTGGGCTAGCCCCTTCTTGGAACCTCAACAAACTGGTGTCATCAGCCCTAGTTCCCTATGGGGGACTGAGCTGAGAGGTGAGTTCGTCTGATTCTGAATCCGTGTCCTTGCCACCCACTTCTGTTGCCCTGCTGTAAGTTCCCAAGCTGCAACTCTTGGCCTAGAAAGACCTAAAGCGTGTTTTACCTGGTGGAGGGAATGAGATGAGATGCATTTATGACGAAGGCATCAGACCAGCAGTTTCCGTTGGCTCCAGGACTGGGGCTTCTCAGCTCCTGCATTAACCGAATGGGTTAAGACACACATATGTGTCATTTCAACTACTGTAGACCAGGAGGCCAGACACAGCTTGGCTGGGCTCTCTGCTCAGTCACACAAAGTCACCGTCCAGGTGTTGGCCAGGCTGCATTTTCACGCGGAAGACTGATGAGGCTCCATTCCAAGTTATTCAGGTTGTGGAAAGACTTCATTTCCTCCCCCAGCTTTCTGCTGGACGTGGGCGAGAAGCTGCGCTCGGGTCCCTGAGGCCGCCTGCAAGTTCCCTGCCATGGGCTTTCGCCATAGGTAGCTGACAACACGCTGCTTCTTCAAGGCCAGCAAGGAAGTGAGTGACTTAGGGCCTTACCCGTGGATGCTGATGGAATCACAGACACGCATCCCATCACCTTTGTCGAACTCTGGGATAGAAGGAAGTCATGGCAGGAGGCAGGGGTGGAGAGCACAGTTGACCCAGCGGTTAAGACACCATTTGAGATGTCTACATCCCAGATGGGAGTGCCCGAGTTCAAGTCCCAGCTCTGCTTCTGATTCCAGCTTCCTGCCAACGTACACCCTGGGTGGAAGCAAGTGATGGCTCAAGTCCTTGAGCCCCTGACACCCACGTGAGAGATCTGGATTGAGTTCTGGGCTTCTGGCTTCAGTTTAACCAGCCACAGCTGTTGCAGGTATTTGGGAAGTGAACCGGTTGACGGAAGCTGTCTGTCTCTCTGACCCGTCGCCTTTCTCTCCATCTCTCTCAAATAAATAAATATTCTTCTTAAAAAGAAGTAAGTCATGAGCTGCCCCTATACTCAAGCAGAGGGAATTATACAAAGGAGTGACACCAGAAGGCAGAATTACTAAGGTGTCATCTTAGGCTCTGTGCCCCACACCAGACATATGTACCTGTAATATCTTCAGAAAGTTCACTTTTTTTTTTATTTATCACCTTCTATGTGCCAAATACTGTGCTAGCTATTAGAACTGCAAAGTAGGGGCCGGCACTGTAGCTTAGCGGGTAAAGCTGCTGCCTGCAGTGCTGGCATCCCAAATGGGTGCCGGTTCAAGTCCCAGCTGCTCCACTTCCGATCCAGCTCTCTGCTGTGGCCTGGGAAAGCAGTAGAAGATGGCCCAAGTCCTTGGGCCCCTGCACTCATGTGGGAGACCCAGAAGAAGCTCCTGGCTCCTGGCTCCTGACTTCAGATCAGCGCAGCTCCAGCCGTTGTGGCCGGTTAGAGAGTGTACCAGTGGATGGAAGACCTCTCTCCCTTTCTCTCTCTATCTCTCTCTGCCTCTCCTCTCTCTGTGTAACTCTGATTTTCAAATAAATAAATAAATCTTAAAAAAATTATGCTATGATACAAGCAGGCACAGAGTGTTATGGGTGCCCAGCCCAGTCGGAAGCATCTCTGGAAGCAGACAAAACCCAAGTGCAGTGTTAAAGGACAGACAGGAAGCAGCCAAGTAACTGAGGGTAGAGTTGACCATGCAGGAAAAGTGTGAGACCAGAGCCCAGGACCAGAATGCCCCAGAGTGACGCTCAGAGGTAGACAGCAGTGAGGTGTGGTATGTTTGTGCACAGTTTGCAGATGAAGATCTGTGGGGTGGGCCACCTTGAACGTTGGATGACCTCAGGGATCTAAACTAGCCAACGTGCTTTGCTCTGAATCCCTGCAGCACTGAATCTTCTTTTTGTACCAACATAACCTGTTCGTATCTACGCCAGTCACCTCTTCATTCCAGGAACTCCAAGTCTGTTTAGTTCTTTTGCTAGCCTGGGTTTTCCTACCCATGAATCTCTCTCACAATGCATGACCAGCAGAGTGGGGTTTGACAGTGCAGGGGGGTTTTCCACAAGCATATTTTCTTTGATAGAATTTGACCTACAGTGTGGTTTGGAAGAGCGTCACATCTTGTCATGCACATCTGCTGGCAGGACTGAGGTGGCCGCGGATGGCTTCTCTTCTGGGGCATCTCCTGCTCTCCTTCAGCAGTTCCCCCTCAAATCTCGTGAGAGTGGTCCATCCTCCTGATAGAAAACCCTCAGCTCATTCTCCAAATCCAGGACTTACCCTGGCTCACTCAGATACTCCCTGTTGAAACTGACATCCGTCATTCCATGAGCCAAGGTTTGTCCAGGGTGGGTATGCTGACAAGAACATGCATTTGAAGATCACTCCTGGTTTGATGGTGGAATCGTCACTGGCCACCTGCATTGCCTGAACAGTGTTCTGATCTTTTTACTCACAGTGGCCACCGTGTGTAACACGAAGACATAATACTCACTCTACCAAATTGGTGTAAGAATTAAATGAGGTGGGGCTGGCATTGTGATGCAGGGGTTAAGCTGCTGCCTGCGATGCCAGCATCCCATATGGGTGTCAGTTCAGGTCCCGGCTGCTCCACTTCCAGTCCAGCTCCCTGACAGTGTGCCTGGGAAATCAGCAGAAAACAGCCCAAATACTTGGGCCACTGTAACCACATGGGAAAACCAGATTGAGTTCCAGGTTCCTGTCAGGCCTGGCCCAGGCCTGGCCCAGCCATGGCCATTGAAGTAATTTGGGGAGTGAACCAGCAAATAGAAGATCCCCCCCCCCCGTAAGTCTGCCTTTCAAACAAATAAATGAAATCTAAAAAATATTTTTAAATAAAAAAATTAAATGAGATAATATCTGTGGATGGCACAATACACAATTTTCACCATAGTAATGTCAGCATCTTCCCTTTTCTTTATCTCTTTGTGGAAGTAATAACGTAGTGACTTCCCTTATGGACAGGAGCCGTGTCTCTGCCTTCATACTCACAGCCCTTAGCACGCTATCTTGCAACAGAGCCTGACTCAGTACATGCATGCTTGCCAAAGGAATATTTAATTGAAAGAATGAATGAACCAACAAACTGTAGAGTGCTGGACTGAGAGAGCAGGGCCGTTATGTTTTGAAGGAAACCCCTAGAGCATTTCATTCCCCACCATGCACGTTACCGTGGTCAGAAACAGCGGCCACTGCTGCTGGGGACACCGCCTGCCTGGCGACAGGTGGCGCACTGGCTGGGCATGCCAGCGCTGTGCAGCCTGGGGCCGAGCTGCGCCATCTCGCTGAGCGGGGCTGCTCTCACCAGATCAGTGAGGGCAGTGAAGGCACTTGCCTTGAAGGGTTGAGGAGGCGGGATTGAAGAGAGCCCTTGTATTTAAACATCTGGTGCTGGGCCCGACCCCAGTAAACACTCAGTGAATGGCGGTGAGGCATTGCTGGTGGAAAGGGGTTTGAGGGGGCGACGCGGACGGTGCGCGGGTGCTGTCTGGTCTGCATGCGTTTACTCTGGCCCAGCAGGGCTGTGAGTCAGCCGGAGCTGCTTCTGCAGCTTGGGGCTGGAACCCTTTCAGAACAATCGAGAACCAGCCGTGTTTCCGTATTTTTAGCCCCTTTTAGTGGTTTAGAGAGGGAGGGGGCGGGAATGGGAGGAGGGGAAAGGCAGTGCCTGTTGTCATCCATAACCTGAAATGACTCCTCGTTTTCATCTGCTTCTCCCAGACCTGTTTTTTATTTGTTTTGGCGGGATGGGGGAAGGGGGCTGTTTCCGGTCACACTTGGCAGTGGCTGCAGCGGGAGCAGTGTGCACCTCTCGGGTTCCGCCCTGCCCCTTACCTCCCTGAGACGCAGGACGGGGAAGGGCACGGCCCTCGTGCACCTGTGCCCCGCGTTAATGAGTGACACTCAATGAGTCAGGTCACCTCTCTGTTGCACCTTTTCCTCTGCTGTGAGAAGAAAAAACCACGATGCCCCCCTACCCCGCGGGCTGGTAGGAAAGTGATTACGTAAAATCTCCACACAGCGTCCAGCGCACAGCGCGTTCCACCTGGAGCGCCAGTCTAGTCCTCCCCCAGGCCCGCCAGGCCTTCTCGGCTTTCCCAGGCCCTGTGACGCACGAAGGAGCCTGTTCCCATCTGGCTGCCGACGTCCAAAGGCATCTGGGGGCTCCCTGTGGCTCTGCCTTAACTCTCCACCCTCCACGGAGTGGGGCCCCCCAGGGACACACCCTCTCTTATTCAGCGGGCGCCTTTGCCCCCAAACCAGCTGGCCTCTGTCTGTGGAGTCAACAACCAACACTGGTGAGCTAGAGACAGAGAGGAAGAGATCTGGGTGTCCTGGTGCCGTGGTGTGGAAATTGTTCTATTAGCGTGGAACACACACATTTCTTTTCGGAAAATGGCAAAGCTTGACTTGATAATGTGCCTTGGCATGTGTGCAAACGTTATTTGCGTTAAGTACCTAATGTGTGGCAGACACAGTGGTGAGCTCTTCGAGTGTTACCTGACGTTAGTCATCATTCTGCCCTGTGAGGTAGGTATTGTTCTGCCCATTTATGAGACGGGGAAAAGGCCTCTTGGAATAATTGACTTGTCCACAGTCCCGCAGCTAGGCAGAGTTTGGCCTCCCAAGATTGTGATCTTTTTACACCGCAAACACTCCCACCTGGGCCTCTGTGCAAAAACTCAGTGCTCTTAGGCGGAGGAAAGGCATTGTCTAGATTGGAGAGAGGCGTACGGCGGAAGCAAAGAAAAGTGTGCTTTATTATGTCACCACCCAGGGTCTAATGGCTGGTTTCCCAATTACCAACCACTGCCTCCCCGCAGCTGAGGCCTGCGCTGCAACCCCTTGTGAGCGAGAATAAAACAAGATCTCCTATGTGGGCTGCTGGGCTCTGCCACGTAAAAACGTCGGGGAACTTAAACAGCATTTTTCCTGCTAACCACCCCCTTAGGAGAGCTGCTTAATAGGCTCTTTATGGGTTGGAAAATAGAGTCTTGATGGGAGAGACAGGGGGCGTCAGGGCAGGTTGGGGTTCTTGAGCTGGAAGGTCTGCTTCAGCCCCCACATAGCTCAGTCATTTTTTTCCTTCCCTAATTAGCTTTGTTGTTAAAAGGCCAGCGCATTTGCCTTCCCTCTGGCTGACTTCAGGGTAGCATCCTCTGCAGGTGTACTACTCCACTGACTCTGAGATGGGCCAAGGCAGCTGCGTGTGAGGCCATTAACCTCAGCCGGCTGAAAGGGTGCACTGCCAGGAGACGGGGTCTTTAGGATCAATATATCCCCTGCATTAGGTTCATTTCCTCGGAAGGAAGTGGATCGGGCCATTATGGTCGATGTTATTGACAGGGCTGTCTGCCGCCTGCCCTCAGCCTCGTAAGGAAGAGGCTGGCGGAATGGGACGAGACTTTTGTGGAAAAGATTGTTAAACTGATCGGCCCACACTCTTGGCAAGCCTGTTTTACCGGACTGGAGGACAAGAAGTAGCTGTGAAAGGGATAGAATAAGTTATTTTATACTGGAAAGGGTGACATTCATTTGAGTACCATTAGAAGGAGTTCGGACCCATGGAAGAACTGTGCGGGGATCATTAGGTGACCAAGATTCATGGTCAGATCTCCTTGTCTTAAAGTCTGTAGGTAAAGAGGAGTTACACAGGCCAAAGAGAGTCTAGGTACAACCTTGTCTGGCCTTAAGGAGGCACGGGCAGGATTGTCTAAAGTTGCTTTGCCACCAAGGGATCGCTATTTACTATTCTTGATTTTGAGGACTTTGGAACACTTGATGGATGCCACATCTTTCTAGAATTCTCAATCTCCCTGTAGGCTTGTTCATTAGCTCCTCATTGGAAATAAAAAAAAAAAAAAAAAAAAACTAAAGCGCAAATTTGGGACATGACTTCTTTTGGGGAATGGGCACCTGGAACTTGGTCCTAGCTCCTACAAGACCAATTAAATCAACAGTGTTTGGCCAGCCCCTGACTGTTTAGCAAGGAAGGATTGGCTAACCTGCCGCTGCCCTCACCCTTAGTTTGGGTTGCTTTTAGCTGCTCCTCAAATGCTTCTCCCTCCCTGGTTTGGCCTCTGACCCTCCAGGAAAGGTGGGGCTGAGTAGATGTGGGTCTTCGTGGCCACTGGTAGATAAGAGGGCGAATAAATCAGAAACCAAAGCCTCAATGCCTGGGTGGCGATGGATGAGAGGAGCTGCAGCACTTGAAGTCCTGGTTTCTATGTAAGCACCTCCATCCCTAGCCACCGGAGTGCCAGGAATCAGGCTTGCTCTGTCTTTACATTCATCTGCTACATCCTCATCTCCAACTGCTCTACGCGTTGGGGATAGTCCATTGCCGGAACCCACCGAAGCCAACAGGACAGCAAAAGGAAAGCTGCTGATTAGAAGGTAGAACACAAGAGGACTGGTTAGTAAGCCAGAGTCTGAGAAGCAAGTCAGTTCTGATGCATAGAATCAGATACTGGGGGAACTCCTCCTTTTCAGATTAGCAGGGGTTTGGAGAGTTTTAGTCATGAAAGCCTTTTAATGTCTAGACATGCTCCTACAGAGAACCAGTTTAGATTTTCTCACTTTGGGTGGGGGAAGATAAGAGAGAAGGCCTCTGCTGATGTAGCTGGAGAAATTTAGACACAGACCTGAAGACAGAGACACGCTGAGGTTCCCACATCCCAACTCCTTCTGCTGCCATGCAGCCCAGGTCTAACCAAGGAGTCTGGACCAGGTCTCCAGGATTCTGCCCAGCAAGAGACGTACTGGCCACATCTTCCTGGGTTCCCAGGGAAGAAGATCAGGAAGGCTGTCAGCTGAGATGCTCCCCAGGCTCCGGGCTCCCTGCGTGCACAGTGGTGAATGGGGCCTTTGCTTTATCTGAGACTCAAGGATCCCCACTCATCCAGTTCATTTAGGGGTGAAGGGGAGGAGAAAACTTGCTGGGCTGCTTGCTCCAATCCCTGGATTCCAAGACTCAGTGGGTGCTTTGGAAGAGAAGTGACAGTGTTTTCTTGGGGGTGAGTTCTACCTTAGAGGAAGAGGAAGAGTCACACACTACAAGTAGTTGATAATTTAATTCATTAACCTCTTTGGCAACCATTGGCTGAAATGGATCCCTGTCTCCCAGCCCATTCGGTCACCCAGTCTCCAAAGCATCAGTCACGTGGAGGCTGCGTCCCCTGGGAGCTCACACAGGCTCCAGTCCTGCATCTTGCATCCAGACTGCCTTTGGGGTGTCATGATCTTTATCCTCACTTCATGCAGCACAATACAAAGCAACTGCACTCACACGTCACTGCCCATCACCACTCTAGACAGCATCTCCAGCCCAGCTTACAACTGCAGTATGAAGACTCCTGTACTCCTATTAACCACCCTGTTACCCTATGGAGCAGTGATGGCCTTGCCCTGAGCTGCGAAAGCTGCCTACCTTCAGGAGTGAAAGGAAAAGTGGAAGCAGTGGATACATCCCAGGTTCCTGCTCAGCCGGGCTGAGGCGTCTCGGAGTGAGACTGATGGCCTCCAGGAGTCCACAGCTATCATGAATTACCTATCCCAATCTGCCAGGGACGTAGAAGCAGCTGTCAGTTAGGAGAAGCAACATGGGTACTCCAAGCAGGATACAGGAATGGGACATTCCTCATCAGCTCTGGCATGCATCTGTAAGGGCTTTATTTCATCTACCTTTGGATGATGGAGCTTCCAGTCGCCCTGCCATCAACCCATGTCCCCAGCCCCTTTCCTGTAGCAATGCTTTGGACAGTCATCTAGGGTCAACTACAAGTATAGGAGACCCAAAGCTTCTAGTAATCTTTGATAATAAGTGTAAAAGTCCTTTTCCCTCGCAGCATTGTTACTTGACAGGTGTGAGGGCATTGTTCAAAGCTGTGGGCCCTTACACTGTCCTGGTAATGCGAGGGAATGCTATTAGTTGACTAAGGGGAAAATTTTTGACAATGAAGAGGTAAATTGCCTTTCCCCAAATCACTTACCACAGAAGGGCAAGAATGATTTTCCAAAGGTCACATTGAGTAGCACTGACAGATGAGGGGAACAGCAAGATTCCACACAGTGAAGAGGTGGCTGCCTGTGCAGTGGACGCGTGGAAGAATGGACAAGAACTGACTCTGGAACAGCCGGGTTATGAACCTGAGAGGCTGCGCATGTGTAGTTCACTCCTTAACAGCAAGGATGACACCTCACTGGCCTCTGTATCCATTTTGCATGGACCTTACGTGCTAATAAATAGTCGTTGACTTGTATTACTGACCAAGGACCATAAGCCTCTGTTTACTCACCTGTAGTGGGACAAAAATGTCTGCTAAGACTGGAAGCCCTTAGCCGTTTGCTCTCTGAACTCTCCAGAGAGAGATTCTTACCACCACAAATCCCAAGCTGCCTGCATCCCGCTGAGTATTCCTTCCCTGAGAAAATCCAGGGAACGCAGATGTACACAAGATGTTATGACTCCGTTTGGTGAGTGGATGAAGGTCCGGTGTCCCTCCCATGGATCTGCAGTCCAGAGGTTGCTCCATGGAGAAGCTGCAGAAGCACTGTGCCCATGAGGACTGCCAGGATGCAATAAAACCCAAAGACTGAGACTAAGGAATTGGCTCCAGCAGTTTGGGACACCAAATTATATATTTAAAAAAAAAATTTAAGTAGCTGAACCACCCAAGACTGATGAGTGCTCAATATTCCTTTCAGTGATTCACACAGTCTTAGTCACGGCCTCCAGAATCAGGCCCTGGAATGAGACAACAGCAGAGATGACTCAAGGGTGCACCTGTCAAGTAGAGCTGCCCCAGTACAGGAAGGCTCCTCATGCCGTAAGCCTCACAGTTCATCCAGAAGGTTCATTGTTTGTTAAATGCCTGGCCCAGTGGCTGGTGCTGTGGCATAATGGGTAAAGCCGCCACCTGCAGTCCTAGAATCCCATATGGGCGCCGGTTCGAGTCCTGGCTGCTCCACTTCCCATCCAGCTCTCTGCTATGGCCTGGGAAAGCAGTAGAAGATGGCCCAAGTCCTTGGACCCCTGTACCCACATGGGAGACCAGGAAGAAACTCCTGGCTCCTGGCTTTGGATCAGCTCAGTTCTGGCTGTTGCGGCCAGTTGGGGAGTGAACCAGCAGATAGAAATCTGTCTGTCTGTCTGCTTCACTCTCTCTTTCTCTCTCTTTCTGCCTCTCTGTAACTCTGATTTTCAAATAAATAAATAAATCTTTTTTAAAAAATTCCTGGTCTGTAAAGGAAGTTGTTACTGACTTCCTTATCCTTCTTTTCCTCCTCCCGGAGTCTGGAGGTGGCTGTCGGCTCAGGCACACTGCTGAGCTGCCTCAGGTCCTCCTGGGAAGTGTTCAGAACTGAGGTGTTCACGCCGTTCTTCATAAAGCACAATAGGAGCTTCTGATATCTCTCCCTAAAACCACCTTCCAAAAAAGCATTGCTTTTCAAATACACTCTAACAGAATCCCTTCACTTTCCTTGGTGGCACCAACAGCCTCTTTGTGCGGCTGGATTCTCCAACCAGGAAAAATAGGAATTGGGTTCTACTGAAATTTTCCCATCCCCCAGTCTGGTGCAGACCAGGAAACTGATTTTGAGGGAAGAGAATGAAACATCTAACTAATTAGGCCATCTTTTAATTGAATTCAAAGTCTTAGGTGTGGAAAATATAACAACTGGTATCCTGGAGGTTGAGAACGTTTTTAAAAATCCTGTAATTAGTGTTAAATGTTGCCAAAATTTGAGATTATCTTAGCTACATGAAGAAAAAATATAATTTTATCGTGATTACATAGAGAGTTTTACCCACTTGGAGAATTACACACTTGATCTCGTGTCTTCTCTTTTCCTAAACAAATAGGAACTTGGTGGCAGAGATCTATTGCACAGAGCAGATGGGGTGCCTGGGGCCATGAATATGTATCTAGCAACAAGCCAAAGCCAAGGATGATGCAGCTTCAAGTAATCAAAAAACTCCATAACTTCATTCTCAATTTAATTTCCATAGATAGGATTGATAGAGATAGATGATAGGCAGGTAGGTGGATGGATGGATAGATGGATGGATGCATGCATAGATAGATAGATAGATAGATAAGACCTATTGCTTTTCACAACTGGTGTCAGATACTTGAGATTTGTCAAGTGGCAATAAATGTGGGGAAGGACTTTTCTCAGAAGTCAAGTGAAAGATGAGTGACTCGAGAGACCTGAGGGCCCAGGATAACTTACCCACCTGGGTCAGGGGTGCCTTGAGTATTTATTGACCTCAGTATTGAGTGACGCGGAAGCAAAAAGTATTCCTTACACAGGAACTAGGAAAGCGATAGATGGCTCAAAATAAAAGTGTCTGGATTACAAACAGAAAGGGCCAAGGAGTTTTAGTCAAGCAACAAAGAGAGCTCTGAGAAGGTGATGCCTACCAAGACCTGTTGTGTCTGCTCATGATGCTTGGTCCAGCTGTTAGCCTGGAACAATAACTGATCTCATTGTCCATTCCACCCCCAGCTCAAACGTGTTTCTACTCCTGCATTCTCCCTCAGGGAGTGTCTGCACCATCCAAGCTACAATACCAAGCCAGTCTCTTAAGCTTCATTCAGTCAACAATCCAAACATCATTCCCAACATCTCCATTATCACTGCTTTAGTTCAGGCTCTCAGGGTGCCCTTCTAATCAATTGCCAAAGCCTCCTAAACAGCCTCCCAGCTTTGTCTCCCTTAAGTCTGTGCTGGATGCAAACCTGGCCATGCCTCTCTGGCTGAAGAGCCGCCAGTGTTCCCTACTGCCTATGCCATCAGATCCCACAGCTCTAATACGGCACCTAAGACCTTTGGGAGCTGTCGCTTGTCTACTTTTTCAGCTTCATCTTTTCTGTCTACCAGCTTCACCATTTTTGTTCTGGCATCACCAAACTCTGCTTTCCTTGCACTTACAGTGTTTTCTTGCCTTCACACTTTTATCCATGCCATTTTCTCTACCTCAGCTGCCTTTCTCCCCCCCCCCCCCGTATCTAATCAGCTCTGATTCAGCTCATAAGATCCAGATCAAACCTCATTTATTCTATGACAGATCCCCAAGCTTTTTCGTTCATGGCACCTTTAGGGTCTCAGTAATATTTACCTAAAGCCAATGGACCAACATAAATACTGTACAGTCCTGCTTATTTAGTAGTTAGATTCAAACACCCTAAGCATTTGTGTTCTAACAACTTAGGAACCATCTGAAAAAAAAAAAAAAAAAAAAGAGGAAACTAGAAAAAAAATGACAGCATTCCAAAAAGTTCATGAAAAATGGAATTAAAACATAAGTGTATTCTGAAATCCATGCACAGTTTTTTCCACAATACACATTTTCTGAGACCTTTATTGAAGGCCTCACATAAATTGAAAGAAAAAATATCTTTATTTTGTTGTTATATATAACTATCACTACTTACCAAGGGGGATATGTGTGTCTGTTGGGTACTTCACAACTGCTCAAACCTTAGACTCAGACTGCACACTGCGACTCTCATTTCTTGTTTCACACTGATTTTCTTTGAGCACTTCCTTTTTGCTACTGTAGCTACCAAAACTCCAGCTTCACAACATCATGTCAAGAAAATGCGAAACACCTCCAGCCAGTAGCTTATGTGTTATCCAACAGTATTCCTATGTTTGCCTCCAAAAAATTAGGGGCAGGCATTTAGCCTGTGGTTAAGACACACACACACACACACACACACACACACCACGGCCAGCGCTGCAGCTCACTAGGCTAATCCTCTGCCCGCGGCACCAGCACTCTGGGTTCTAGTCCTGACTGGGGCTCAGATTCTGTCCCGGTTGCTCCTCTTCCAGTCCAGCTCTCTGCTGTGGCCTGGGAAGGCAGTGGAGGATGGCCCAAGTGCTTGGGCCCTGCACCCGCATGGGAGACCAGGAGAAGCACCTGGCTCCTGGCTTCGGATCGGCACAGTGCGCCGGCCATAGCAGCCATTTGAGGTGTGAACCAACGGAAGGAAGACCTTTTTCTCTGTCTCTCTCTCTCACTGTCTAACTCTGCCTGTCAAAAAAAAAAAGACATACACACATCCCATATAGAAGTGCCTGGGTGTGAGTCCTGGTTCCGCTCCTGACTCCAGCTTCCTTCTAATGCAGCCCCTCGGAGGCAGCAGGGATGGCGCACGAGGCTGGGTCATGTGGGAGACCGGGATTGTGTGGTGAGAAGCTGCATATGTTTCTCTGTCTTTCCGTATGGCAATGAACTCTCTCCAGGCAAGATCCTTGCTCTCCTCCCCTTTGTACACCCAGTGATGACCCAGGCCTTGGCTGGTGTTCAGAGTAGAGGAACTGAGCTAACAGGAGGGCCAGGGACCCTTCAGAACCCCCAGAGAACAAGGGTGCCTGCAAAGGGAGTCATCCTGTGTGATCATTAAGCAGGAAATCCCAGTTGGGCCCAAAATCTGTGTTTGGGAGAGAGGTGGAGAATCCTGGAAATGGTACCAGCCCGAATCTGCTCAGTCAGGCCCCAGTCAACCATGAGGAGTGGAGGCTGCTGTCCCTGGACAGGGGCCAATTGGTCAGACAGTTCTGCTCACCCTCTCTTGGCTTGGTCTTTGGTTTCTGATAAGAGTTCCTTAAGAGCCGGCGCCGCGGCTCACTAGGCTAATCCTCTGCCTAGCGGCGCCGGCACACCGGGTTCTAGTCCCGGTCGGGGCGCCGGATTCTGTCCCGGTTGCCCCTCTTCCAGGCCAGCCCTCTGCTGTGGCCAGGGAGTGCAGTGGAGGATGGCCCAGGTGCTTGGGCCCTGCACCCCATGGGAGACCAGGAAAAGCACCTGGCTCCTGGCTCCTGCCATCGGATCAGCGCGGTGCGCCGGCCGCAGCGCGCCGGCCGCGGCGGCCATTGGAGGGTGAACCAACGGCAAAGGAAGACCTTTCTCTCTGTCTCTCTCTCTCACTGTCCACTCTGCCTGTCAAAAAAAAAAAAAAAAAAAAGAGTTCCTTAAGAGAAGAAGTAAAAATGGAGAAACAAAGAAAGGAGCATGGAAGGGAGACGGGGAAGAGAGGAAGGAAGGAAGGAACGAGAGAAGGGAAGGGAAGGAAGGCAGCTTTGTCCCAGGACGTTAACAGGAAAGGAGTTTCTCCTTTGCAAGCTACATTCAAAGACATAAGGGTATCTCTGTGCCCCTGGGACCAGATCAACTTCTCCCCCAGAATCAGCGGCGTGGAGGGTTGGTAGTGGGGGACTTAGAGCTGGAGCAGAGCTGGGCCAGCAGCAGGTGTTGCTGGATGCTCCCCTTTTAGCTAATGTCCTTGCAGCTGCTGGCCTGAGTTTTTGATTAGCCACTGTTTTTATCTTATTTGTGCTGCTGCTTCCCAACCTTAGCAGGCATGGGAATGTGCATCTTTTTTTTTTTCTCCTGTTCTGCTACGAAGGAAGCCCAGGCAGATTCGGAAAGGGTAGCACTAGAATCAGAAGTCAAGTGGACAGTTGCACCTTGCAGAACTTCAGCATGTCCCGCCAGATTTAACAAGATCCCCTCTATAAGACATTCATTGCTGTAATCCCATGGCTGGGCTACAGGCGATTCAGTGTAAAGAAACACTCATAGGCCGGTGCCGCGGCTCACTAGGCTAATCCTCCGCCTAGCGGCGCCAGCACACCGGGTTCTAGTCCCGGTCGGGGCGCCAGATTCTGTCCCGGTTGCCCCTCTTCCAGGCCAGCTCTCTGCTGTGGCCCGGGAGTGCAGTGGAGGATGGCCCAAGTGCTTGGGCCCTGCACCCCATGGGAGACCAGGAAAAGCACCTGGCTCCTGGCTCCTGGCATCGGATCAGCGCGGTGCGCCGGCTGCAGCATGCTGGCTGCGGCGGATATTGGAGGGTGAACCAATGGCAAAGGAAGACCTTTCTCTCTGTCTCTCTCTCACTGTCCAATCTGCCTGTCAAAAAAAAAAGAAAGAAAGAAAGAAAGAAAGAAAGAAAGAAAGAAAGAAAGAAAGAAAGAAAGAAAGAAAGAAAGAAAGAGAAAGAAAGAAAGAAAGAAAGACTCGTGCATTTGCTCAAGGTCTCAGGCAGGCGCTGAAGCAATCCCTCTTCCAATTTCTGAGTCATTCTGAGGGTAGCAGATGCAGAGGCTCAGCCTGGGTGTAGGGTCCACCCCACACCTCCCACTGCCCTTGGCATGGGCCCCACTGGATGGGCCATGGAGGTGGTGCTCTATGGCAACAGTTTTTCTTCAGCAGAGGAAGGGGGAGATGTGTTCTCCTGTATCCCATGTTCAGTCTGTTCTGTGGGCAGAGTGCTGGGAACAAACTCAGCCCGAATCCTCCCCAGCCTGCCAGTGGGTGAAGGGGCAGCAGGCTTCGCCTTGGGCTCCTGATCCTAGGGAGAGGGGCATTTGGCTCTTCCTTCTGCCTCCTGCCTAGGGAATCACACTCCTGTGTTTCAGGAGTTTCTGTGAACTTCTAAAAAAATACAGCTGTAAAACATGTTACTTCCAGAATGTTCTTTCTGACACCTAACATGAGCTCACTGTGCTGTAAGCAAAGCTTATTTTATTTTGGCTGGCCCAGAAGTGGAAAAGGTGTGTGGCTGATACAATAACCTTTCACAAAATTGAGGCCCTCTTGGACTTATCTTCTTCAAGAAGAGTTTGGATTTCCTTAACCTTTTATCGTAGCCTTATTGCAAACAAATCTTTAATTATCTTTCTCAATTTTTTTCTTTGAACCCTTTCCAAAACATGTCTTGTGCATTACGGAGACCAAAACTTAATTAGATCTCTCATTTTTAGAGGATACCCTTAGTGCCTCAGAAGAAACAAATGAAATTTGAGTTGGATATATTTCATGAAGGAGGGGCATAGAAAAAAGAAATTGCATGCTTTATATAAATAGCACATTGTCTTGCCATAAATGAGTTTTCCTATTTCCAATTGTTTTTAGAACAATGAGTCCCTTTTTTTGGTGAATTGAATCCCCCAGAGATCCCAGCCTCTGACAGATCGTGGTTTGCGTTCTTTTGTGGGAGCAAGGTTTCCGTGCAGAAAAGCACGAGGTGTCTAGCAAGCAGGCAGAGACAGACGGGGCTGCAGCTCGCACCAATTAAGCACCTTGTCAAGGTGGGGGTGACGTGTGGGTTTCTCTGTTGTCGCTCCTGGCCTTTTGCGTACCAGCTTCTGTTCCAAGGGGACACAGGAGCCTGTCTGACTTCTCCATGACTTCATTTACTGTAAGTGGCCTTGTCTTTTCCAGGGCTGTTCTCATTCGCAGGATGGATTTCTGGTCCTGATCATTTGGTCCCGGTGCTCGGGTTTCTACAGGGGAAAAGGAAGATCTTTGACTTCTCTTTCGGCTGTGGAACCAGGCGACAGGGCCTGGCCTCCCCTCCTCCATTACCTTAGCCCAGCTGCCTTCTCTACGTCTTTCCCCCCTGAGTTTTCCCTTGTGTCAAACAAGGAAATGAGACTCTCTGAGGGCCCTCCCCACCTGACCCTGTGATTTTAATAACTCTGACGGCTCCACAGGGAAGTAGGGAAAGGACGGAGGAGTTGGGCTCAGCAGCCTGTCGGGATGAGGACGCCTGCAAAGAGTGTCTGGTCAATTTGAAATCTCGCCCTTCTCCTCTCCCTCCCAAGGGCCCTGTGTCAGTGTGGTTTACAGGGAAGAGCATGACCATTTGTGGATTATCTACAATGTGTTAGGCCCTGTCCAAGGCTCCTGTTGTTCATCATTTTATTTAATGTTTACAGTTCACTGAGGGTAGATGTACTGGGGGCTCCACCCCCACAGATCCAGATAAGCAACATCCTTCAGGTCTCACTTTTTTTTTTTTAAGATTTATTTATTTATTTGAAAGTCAGAGTTACACAGTGAGGGGAGAGGGAGAGAGAGAGAGAGAGAGAGAGAGAGAGAAGGGTCTTCCATCCAATGGTTCATTCCCCAGTTGGCCACAGTGGCCGGAGCTGTGCCAATCCGAAGCCAGGAGCCAGGAGCTTCCTCCAGGTCTCCCATGTGGGTGCAGGGGCCCAAGGACTTGGGCCATCTTCTGCTGCTTTCCCAGGCCACAGCAGAGAGCTGGATGGGAAGTGGAGCAGCCGGGACTAGAACTGGTGCCCATATGGGATGCTGGCACTTCAGGCCAGGGCATTAACCCACTGCGCCACAGTGCCGGCCCCTCAGGTCTCACTTGAAATGCCCCTTCCTCCATGCAGCCTCTCTGGCCCCTTAAACCAAGTTAGATCGCCCTGTCCTATGTTCTAATGGTTCCCTGTGCTTCTCCTCCATTGCACTTACTACCAATGTCATTAAATAATAATAATAATAATGAGCCGTACAAGCTCATTAATGCCTGCTTGACTGAAAATCCCATGAGGACAGGGATCGTGTAAGTCTTATTCATTACTGTATTCCCAGAACCCAGCACAGTGCTAGCACAATCATTGAGATCTGAGAGGTGATTACGGAATAAACGTAAGCATGAATGAATGAAAGCGTGGATGAGTAGCAAAGCCAGATGCAAACCCAGAACTAGCTGGCTCTTGGTGACTTTTCTAAAAAGTTCAGAACTTCCCTTGTAGGCTTGTGCACAAGGCCCCCTGATTCACTGCTAGGAGGGCTTTGAGCCGTTTCTCCGGACATGGGATCGGGAGCTTCTCCACTCTGGTCGGACTCTTTCCCCTAGTACTACTCGTGCCCAAACCTGTCTGGAAAATAGTTAGACACAATAGATCCACCATGGGGTTATTATTGCTGCTGCTGCTGCTGTTGCTGAGGGAGAGGTAGAGGGAGACGGTGAGCTGATCCAAACCCAGCTGTCCTGGTGGGCATTCAGCCCCGTGTCTCAATAACCAGCAGCACCACTGCCAAACCCACTCTGTCTCAGGGCTGCAGACAAGAATCCGCCCTGTAAGGGGATCTGGGTCAGTAGGAAGGAGTGGGTGAAGAGGAAGGAAGAAAAACCAAGACGTGAACCTTTGAGAGAAGCAAAAATAAAACTCTAATGTGAAAACCGCTGAAAGTAGACTTCATGGGTTGTTGGGCTACATGCAAATCCAATGCTAATAACATGGAAATTAATTACAAGTCCTAACTTCCGTGTGCCTTGATCTGGCCCTTGAGGGGAAGCCTGCCGCTGGGGTCTCCCCTGCATCAGGGGAACACGAGTGGACTATGGCTTTGATGGTGCCTCCTTCACGCTCAACTCTTGCCACTGCAGGGAGAGGAAGCTAAAAATACTAATAATAGAATTTTGCTTTCTTCTTCCAGACAAAAAGCCTTGGCATCCACAGGAGGAAGAAGTGTTCAGGCGGCATGTGACTGGTTGGTATGAAATAAATAAATAGAGAAAAGAGCATGTAATTAGCTGTGAGTGTGTGTGGATGAGTGGGGGTGTGCAGTCTTTGTCTAAGGGACCCTTGGACAGGGGGAGGGGAGATGAACCCAAGACTGTGCTATAAGCCCTGGATCCAGGGTGTGCTTCTCTCTGGAGCTGTGTGAAGAAATCCAGTCTTTCCAAGAGAACCCTTCTCCCAGCATCTGCCCCCTCCAGCCACTTAGAAATTCACTATAGGTGTGGGGATGCTGGGAAAGTGAGCCTAGGAGAAGACCCACTCACCTTCCAGGACAGCACTACCCAGGGCGGCCTTCCTGGGGGCTTCTCTTATCTCTGAAGGTGCATGGGTTTAATCTCAGACTGAACTGGGCCACAGCATGCCTTGGAACTGCACTAGCAGCAGGAAAGGATTTAGAGTTTATCCGAGGATGCTTCCTGGAGAGCAGCTCTGGGCTCTTTTTAGGGAGGTGTGGGATGAGGAGCCAACGACAACCAGCAGAACAGAAGTTGTGCATCTGAAAGTTGGTTACCAAGTGCGAGCTTCATGAAGGGGTAGATCTTAAAAGCCCAAATGCAAACCCATCCAGGCGCAGTGCGGGTTGTGGAACACGAGGGTGGTGGTTCTGTCTCATGCAGTTCTTCCTTCCCTTCATTATTGTCAAGCGAGGCTTCCATGGTTAATCTTCCAGGTTGTTCTCCCACGTCGGCGACCCCTTCCTGGATGACCCCCTGCCCCGGGAATATGTCCTCTACCTCCGCCCCACCGGCCCCTTGGCACAGAAGCTGTCGGACTTTTGGCAGCAGTCAAAGCAGATCTGCGGGAAGAACAAGGCACACAACATCTTCCCCCACATCACTCTCTGTCAGTTCTTTATGGTGAGTAGCTGTCCCCCACCCTCCAAGGAGCCTGGCTGCCAGCATCCCAGCTGGCCTCTCAGGACCTGGAGCAAGACTTAGCCATTCAGGAGAGGGGCAAAACAGTCAGGGGCTCCCAGGCCTGGAGGGACCTCCCTGGGATCCATTGGTCCTGGGATCCCAGGGACCTCCCTGGGATCCATTGGTCCAGGGTAGGTCTCACTTGCATTCCTCTTTCTTTACATCTGCTGAGCCTCTTCTCCCAGGTTTGCTGTAGTAGTAGGGTGACCATGAGCTCCTAGGGATCAGCCAGGACTCTGAGTGGCACATGGGTCAGCAGCCAGAATCATCCTCTGGCTTCACCCTATCATCTGCCCTCTCCACTCTTTGGAATAAGGGAAGAGTAGAAGCTAAGAGACAGCCAGGAGCCAGCAGTGTCATCTATAGGTAGGAGATGCATTGCTGGCCTTACGGCTTTTCCCCAATAGATCTTTCTAGAGAAAGCCAACATCTCTTTCACCTGTCGCAGTTCCCTGGTCTGTAATCTGAGCTGTCAGAAAGCTCATTCAATGACCAAATTAAATCCTCCTCACTGTAATTAGTGTGAATGCATTGCATCTACTTGGGCTCTCCACACTCACAGAAGAGGAGTTGATTTACCCACACACATTCAAGACAGAGCAGAACGGTGGCACTTTAAGACAATTTTTGAAAAACATGTTGCTTTGTTTTTTCCAGATGTACTACATCTCTCGCTCGCTTGCTCACTGCTAAGTTAAAAAAAAAAAAATGTTCCTAACACCTTCTCTTTTGCCATTGACTATGAAAATTAAAGCGATTAGCACTTCCTCTTAGTCATCCCAGGATCCTTCTCAAAAACACTCAGAGTTTTCGAGATGCTCATTGTTTCTTCAGTGTGCTGAGGAGGGGAGGAGGTTGTCCCAGCTCCCTGAGCCTCCTTCTCCCCAAGCATCATGGGGGCGGGAAAAGAGACAACTTTTGATCACCTCAGAGGAATAGAAAAAGTACAAATGGTGCAAAACAACACAAAACACACAGCAATTTATCCTGGGAGGCTGGGCGGCTTCCTGTCACGTCCTCCTCCTGGTTTTTGTTTGCTTGCTTCAAAGTAAAGAGAACTTGTTTTTTAATTGACAAATAAGGACCATATAGCTATATAATGGGAGATTCATGGAAAATGGAATTAAAATATAATTCAGGAGCCAGCATTGTGATGAAGCAGGTTAAGCCACTGCCTGCAACCCTAGCATCCCAATATGGGTGCCAGTCCATGTCCTAGTTGCTCCACTTCCAACTCAGCTCCCTGCTAATGCATTTAGGAATGCAGCAGCAGATTACCCAAGTCCTTGGGCCCCTGCACTCATATGGGAGACTCGGATGAAACTCCTGGCTCCTGGCTTCAGCCTGGCCCAGCCCCAGTCGTTGCAGCCATTTGGATAATGAACCAGTGGATGGAAAATCTCTCTCTCTCTCCCCCCACCCCCCACCTCCGCATCTCTCTCCTTTTCTCTCTCTGCCTTTCAAATAAATAAAATAAATCTTTAAAAAAATATGTAATTCAGTGGTAGGCATTTAGCCTAGAAGCTAAGATGCCCTCATCCTATATCAGAGAGCCTGGGTATGATGCCTGACTCTAGCTTCCTGCTCATGCAGACCCTGGGAGGCAGTGGCAGTGGCTCAAGCAGTTGGGTCCTGCCTCTCATGCAGGAATCCTGGATTGAGTTCCCAGGTCCCAGTTTCACCCCAAGCCAGTCCCGGCTATTGAAAACATCTGGAAAATGAGCCAGAAGATGGGGGAGTGCTCTCTCTCTCTCTCTCTCCCTCTCCCCCTCTCTCCCTCTTTCTCTCCTGCTTGTCAAATAAATAATTTCTTTTTTAAAAAGATAGTGCATGTTTTCCATGAACTTTTTGAAGTCCTCTTATATTTATGATGTACAACATAATGGTTTGATATATGCATGTTCTGTAGAATGGCTAGATCAAGCTAATTAATATGTACTACCTCATCTGCTTGTTTATTTGTGGTGTAAAAAAATTAAAATCTACTCTCTTAGCAGTTTTCAAGTGTGTGCAGTACATTGCTATTATCTGTTATCACCAGAGTGTGCAACAGCTCTCCCGAGCTGCTCCTAACTGGCATTGTGTGGCCTTGGACCAGCATCTCCTGGTCCCTTTCCTTGTCTTCTGCTGGACCAGTCAGTCGTTCCGTATTGTTAGGGGGCCCAAAGGGCTGAGCTCAGAGTAGGGACGGAGGGAGAGGGTGGTGCTTTCCCAGTGTAGGTCCCAGTTGGGTCAGTTGGAGCCTGCAGCCCTCCTGCCACCTCACAGACAGTAGGGACAGTTCAGCGATTGCACCATCAGCCTGCAGTCTCTCGGCGGAAGATGCCCAGTGTCTCACAAACACCTGCTTGTTTTCACCTGCCAGTGTGAGGACAGCAAGGTGGACGCGCTGGGGGAGGCCCTGCAGACCACGGTCAGCCGCTGGAAGTGTAAGTTCTCCGCCCCGCTGCCCCTGGAGCTCTACACCTCCTCCAACTTCATCGGTCTCTTCGTGAAGGAAGACAGCGCCGAGGTCCTCAAGAAATTTGCTGCTGACTTTGCTGCGGAGGCCGCGTCCAAAACCGGTGAGCCCGCGCGGCTGCCAGCCCAGCCCTGCACATTGATAACCAAAGAGTTCAGAAGGGAAGGGCCGAGAAGTCATTGTGGGGGAGCGAGCTGGAGGCTGGAGGTACAGGGTCCTGCAGAAATGGTCACTCCCACTGAGACACGCAAGCCACAGCTCCTGGCTCGCTTGTAAAAACACTAAAACTCCTGTTCCTCTAACCTGGACAGACTGTCCAAGGCTTACTTAACCCTAACAGCTGAAGGTACACAGACAACCGATCACATTGAAGGATCCTCCAAGTTCAGAATCAAGGACTGCCCTTTTCTTCTGAAAATCCCACCCAGGCAGGTGCAAAGCCGAGCCTCCTCATTCACCCCGTGAGGACCCAGGGCTTTGCTCAGGGCATGGCATTGGACAGAGAGGAGATTGAAACCCTTCCTATTAAATCATAATAAAATCCATTGAGCCAATATCTATGAACTTGCTGAATCAGACAGGCCCCTAAGCCTCAAAAGACAGTCCCCAAACTCCATCCCTTGAAGATGTCCCTTGCTCTTGTCTTACAAAGACTTGGTTCAAATCAACTAAAATTGCCTATCACTGGAATAGCTCCTGGGGTGGGGGTGGGGGGGTGAAGAGGAAGAGCTTGTAGGGCTGACCTGTCTGACCCAGGGGCAGAGAGCTCACTGTGTCCACTGAGACCCTTATGCTGTGGGACACACAGACAATCCCTGGGCAGCCCCCTCTAGAATGGAAGCGCAACCAGCAGGCATCTACGGGGCACCTATGATGTGTTTATCCACGAGGAATTCAACCGAGAAGAAGGTAAGAAGTCGTTTCTGGTGAGCAGGGGCACGGTTGGGAAGCCCTGTGTACTTGCAGAGCGCTGGGAAGAGATAAGCTATGGCACGTACAGAAGAGGAACTGGGAAAATGGAGGCAGGAGCCTTCCGGGGGTGGGCAGCAGGAGGACAGCCCGGGAGCAGAGGAAGTGGGCACCGTGCGAGCGGCACATGGAATGCAAAGCAGGAGGGGACCCGGGGCCTGCCCCCACCCGTGATTCTGGAGAGGGGCGAGAGCAGAACAAAGACAGACGATTGGCTCCTCGCTGCCCCAGCTCTTGGTGCACGCATTCCCTGCCATTGCCTTACTGCTGTTTATTGCCCACTTGGACCCTTGGGCTTTGCGTTCCTCCTTTTGTGAAAAGCACGGCGTGGGGCTCAGGACCCTGTGAGTGGGGTTGGGGCCCAGCATCACTGCAGGACGACGGAGGGGTCTCTGTGCTCAGAAGGAGCTCCAGGCCCTTACGAGGCCTTCTGTACTTGAGACAGACTTCCTTAGCCCAGACACCCCTTCTCCCACAGGGACTGCTCGCTGCTCTCTGACTTGAGTGCAGCCTGACATTTCAAACGCGCAGAATAGCAGAGAAATAACATAATAGGCAAATGATTTCCTGTTCTTATCCCTCAACCTCGAGGAAATGACTTGTTTTCAACCCACAGTAGCCCCTGTCAGAACCACTACATCTCCACGAGAACCGGAACTGGTGTTGTAGCCACAAAACCCAAATCCTTCACAGATCAGATGGGCAGGTCTCAGCCAGGACTCCTGCAGGTTCTGAGAGTACAAGTGGGCTAACGGGCAGCCAAAGCCCCAGCTTTCCAATAGGAAAGGGGGAAAAGCCAGCCCCGCTCCAAAAATCTCTTCATCGCTCTGCTTCTGTGACGCCCCCTGGTGGTGACGTGGAGAACTGGGCGGCTCTGCCAGCTAAGGCCGATCCGAATGTGAAAAGCAGGTCATCGGGTCTTTGCCCTAGAATTTCTGCCTGGTGATTGTGGAGTTGTTGGCACTCCCGTATTCCTTCAGAAAGTAGACCTAGTGTCATCCTCCGGTCTAGGTGGCATAAGAAGGTTTACCCATCTGTGTTTGTTCATTTAACAAGTACCGAAAATGCTTATTATGGCATGCTGAGAAGAGGTAGACCATGAACAAGAGACCTGGCTCATGCAAGAGAAAAATGAATGCAGAGGAAAATGCAGCCTAAGAGAAAACCACTTAAAGCCAAAGGCCCAACTTCTACTTGCATCGAGGCCACTAATTCTCCGTGGCACTTGCCCAGTCCCCTTAATTTCTCAAGTTCACTGATTTCTTCTAGATGCATCTTCTTTCCTTTCTCAGCTCACACAACAGAGTCTCCCTCATTTCAAAGACTAAAGACTGATAAAGACCATGCTCTCCTGGGGGTAGGTTTGTCTGTCTTGTCAGAGGTCTTGAATTAATAACCTGCACAAGTTCAGCCAGCAGTTCTCAACCAACAGTGGGTGTGTCCCCCAGGGACAGTTGGCAGTGTGTGGGGTCATTTTCAGTTGTCACAACTTGAGGTGGAGGGTTGAGGCCTCAAATGAGCAGAGGCCAGGGACACCGCTAACCACCCTATCATGCACAGCACAGCCCCTTACAACAACCAACCATGTGGCCCCAGGGCTCCTGAGAAACCTTGTTTTAATCTTTGAAAATGTCTGTCTTCTCCCCTCATTTTTCTAATGATCCAGAAGCTAAGAGATCTGATTCAAATATTAGACAATGCAACCCTGGGAGTCGGTTTCTACAGGAGCTATCTCATCCCCTTAGGTCCCAGTGCCAGCGTCAGCTGTTGTGAGGAGGCGTCAGCCCAACAAGGGAGCACCCTCAGCCCATCCCAGCTCCTGCAGGAAAGTCACCTCTCAAACAGGGCACTGAGTCTGGCTCTGTCGCCCACTCCCCCTGATTCTGCAGCTGTAAGGAAGACAGTTTTTGTGTCACCAGTGGATTCTCTTCTTTGTTATTTGGGACCTTCGCCACCATTGCGGTGATTGGCACATCCTAGTAACTGACGTTTGTCTTCCTCCTTCCAGAAGTGCATGTGGAACCTCACAAGAAGCAGCTGCACGTGACCCTGGCTTACCACTTCCAAGCCAGCCACCTACCCACCCTGGAGAAGCTAGCCCAGAACATTGATGTCAAACTCGGGTGCGACTGGGTGGCTACCATATTCTCTCGGGACATCCGATTTGCTAACCACGAGGTAATGTCTGCGTGGCTCCCGAAGCTGCTGGGTGCAGGGCTGGAGTCAGAACCGGGAGTGAGTGCTTGCTGCTCACTGGTGCAGGGAGACAGGCAACAAGGGCAGCAGAGAAGCAAACACTTGGCCAGGGGGCAGGCAGCCAGAGTTTTGCACGGGCTGTGCCTGACTCACTGGGATGCCGTAAGCCTCCCAACTCTCTGGTCCCAAGGGTTCATCTGAGTAACATCTCCATGTTCTGTCTGCCAACCTGACTGGAGTAATAGAGAAATGAAGTTGAAGAAGAGATGACAAATATGTGGGAGAAACATTTGAATATTATGTAAACTCATGGTGTTAGTAGAAGACATCATCCTGACCTTAGGTGAGCTGAAGAATACACACACACACACACAAATCCTATAGCTAATGATCCACAGATATTGGCTGAGTAGCTGTGGCATTTGAGACAACATGGAACCTACTAGAATTTTAAAATGTGATCCTGTCCTTAAGGAGATCAGAATTCGTGGGGGCGAGAGGACAGACATGCAAGAAAAGTGAACTTGGACGAACCACTGTGAGTCTGCATGTCATGGTGTCAAGAGAGCCGGACAGCTGTCCCCCACTGCAGGCAGGAACACTGGCATGATCCAAGCATCCTTCTTCCAAGGGAATCAGCTTTGCGCTCAAGCCAAGACGAAAAGAGATAAATTGGCCAACCCCAAGTGAAATAGCAATTTAGGACCACAGCTTAAGTCAGAGCCCAGCTATCTTGACCACTAAAGGTGGGCAACCCATGTAAACTAAGACCCCATACCATCACACCCCCTTATCTGCAGTTGTGTTTTCTGAGGTTTCAGTTATCTGTGGTCAAGCACAGTCTGGAAATAGTAAATGGAATGTTCCAGAAATAAATAATATATGTTTTTAAAGTTCTAGTTAACAGAACTTTGGCTCTTTTTTAACAAGATGTATTTATTTATTTATTTATTTATTTGAAAGGTAGAGTTACAGACAGAGGGAGAGACAGAGAGAAAGGTTTTCCATCCACTGGTTCACTACCAAATGGCTGCAACACTGAAGCTGGGTCAGTCTGAAGCCCGGAGCCAGGAGCTTCTTCCAGGTCCCCTGTGTGGGGGCAGGGGCCCAAGCACTGGCTTTCCCAGGCCATAGCAGAGAGCTGGATCTGAAGAGGAGCAGCCGGGACCTGAACTGGTGCCCATATGGGGTGCCAGCACCACAGGCAGCAACTTTACTTGCTACACCACAGCACCAGCCCCAATAATGTATAAGTTTTAAATAACTTCCGTTACAATTTTTGCCATAATTGTTCAATTCTTTTAGTAGATGTTGTTCATCTCTTACTGTGTCTGATTCATAATCTAATATCAGAGCTGTGTATGTATAGGAAAAATCCTAGTGTTTGTAGGATTCAGGACTATCTGTGGTTTCAGGAATCCTCTGGGGATCCTGGAATGTATCCCCCATGAATAAGGAGGACTACTGTAGTCCAGCGGAAAATTTGTCTTTCAGTTTAACTTTATTTGTTAAGTATTACTTACAGTTACTTCTCGGTTTTCCAACAGCAAATGAACGAATATTTTTGTTAGTTTACACAGCTTTTCAGCCTATCTTTCAGGGTTTTTTAAATATGAAAAACAGAATCTTAGGCTTGAGACAAGGCAACCTCATTGTCGTTTTGCAAGTGCTGGGAGAAGCCAATCCAGGAGTCAAAGGGGCAGGGCCGGGCGCACCCCCACGTGAGCGTCCGGGACACGAGCTTTGCCCGGCTGTACTGGTGTCATCTGACCCTTCCCCAGGACCCATCTGATTGCAGGTTTCTGTAGAGATGCATGAAGCAGTCTGTGTCTGGTCCTAAGAGTGCTGACTTCCAGAATTGTCTGAGATGAGCCCTAATGATGACAAGAGAGATGTCCACTGGACTCCTTGTGGAGGCAAAGTTTTAAAAGGCCAAGGTTGTGCGCAGATGCCCCCGAGAAGTCACCTTTCTAAGAGGAGGCAGGTGGAGTGGAATTTTACAAGGCATAGCCTCCAATCAACACTGCCCTCCAGTTAGCTCAAAGGGTAATTGCTTTTCTGCCTGACCCACATTCTGCTCAACTGGCACGGAGGGAAGGAGGCAACAAGCACCCGCATGAATTATTTTCTAAAAATAAGTTGGCCTCTTTTATCTCTGATTTGTAAAATTCATTTCTTGCCACTTCCTTCTGGTCAAGCTCTCCTTGGCCTCTTTCCACGAGCCCTCTCCCTCTGAGGTCTTCTGGTCTTGCCTGAGCCTTCTGCATATGCAAACCTTTTGCCTTTTTCTCACCCTCCCCACCCCCCCCACCCCACCCATCCCCAGGAGGCAGGTTTGATTGATTGTCCCAGTGAGGGACCAGATGTCCAGAGGAGGCAAGTGGCCTAGACAAGGACACTCAGCAAGGCACAGTGACACCTAGGTCACTCCAAGGTCCGACTCCTCCCCTGTTTAGGTTTCTCAGTGGATTTGGACTTCCATGTGCCTATTTGCACTTCAGGCAAATGTGTGGTGGCATGAAGGATGACATTGGGCCCTACGAGTTCCATATGCCAAGCAGTAGCCATCTAGAAGAAGGGCAAGGTACTCCAAAAAGCGTAAATTCGGTAGCCTAGCACACCTGGCTCCATGGATTTGGCAGCAGATTCCCTTGGACAGCTTGTGTAACTCTCCAGTCCTTGGTTGCGTTCCCTGTAAAATGGTGCCAGGGTTTTGTGACAACTACCCGGGAGGATTCTGGAAAGGCCCTAGAGTAATATCCCTCGGAGGGTAAGCACAACACCCATTCCGGTTCCGAGGAACAAAGAGGGCTGCAAAGGCAGCAGGTGCCACTCAGCAGCCACGCGTCCTCGTATCCCTGAAACGAAGGCTGAATTTCCGTGTCTGCTTTTGGGGAGGAGGAAAAGAGGGGGACACGTGGCTCCTAGATGGAACCTTAGATGTGCTGCCGCACTGTAATTCTCTGTCTGATCCTGCAGTAAATCAAAGGCGCTTCCTGTTCAACTGCTCTGTGCCTAGTACGTGTTGTCTTGAACCTTTCTCCATGCTCCTGTTGCCCTGGGGATCTCTTAGCAGACCCCCCTTTCTGCAATAGGATGGATGCGGGGTTCTCTGAAGTCGCACCGAGGGTCTCAGGCGGCACTGAACCAGCGGCGTGGCTGGCTGAGACCGCCGTGCTTGGGGATCTGAGCAGCAGGGTTGAGACTTGTCCCCCATCCCTCGCTGTCTCTCTCCACCCTGTCCCAGGGAAAGTAATGTTGCTCTGCCTGGACCATTACATCCCCAGCACTGAGATTTAATAGATTTCTTGTGCATTTTTTTCCCTTTAATTGGCTTTAACACTCTAGCTGAAAATCCTCTGGTGTGCTTGGAAGAGTGGTTCGAGTGTGTGTGAAGCAGAGGGACAGAAGGAGGGAGACATGATCAGATCACAGAAAGATCTAGAACTGAAAGATACTGAAGGGGCTGGCGCTGTGGCCCAGTGGGTTAAAGCCCCAGCCTGCAGTGCAGGCATCCCATATGGGTGCCGGTTCTAGTCCTGGCTGCTCCTCTTCTGATCCAGCTCTCTGCTATGGCCTGGGAAAGCAGTAGAAGATGGGCCAAGTCCTTGGGCCCCTGCACCCTGGTGGGAGACCTGGAAGAAGCTCCTGGCTCCTGGCTTCAGATCAGCTCAGCTCTGGCCATTGCGGTCATTTGGGGAGTGAACCAGCTGATGGAAGACCTCTCTCTCTGTCTCTACCTCTCTCTGTAACTCTTTCAAATAAATAAAATAATTCTTTTAAAAAAAAAAAAAAAGAAAGATACTGGAGTAAGAATGGGGGGAGGGCAGAATAGGCAAACTCCATAAAAGGGAAATCAATGAAATTCAGTGGTGTAAATGAGTTCTGTGCATTATTAATTTCATCCTGTGATAAAAATCACATTTTATTGGCTCCTTTTATTAGAGATTTCCAGAAGCAAACTTTGGAAAGTGTTCTGTGTATGACCTTGACACCAGCAAGCTTCGTAACTCACAGACCTACCTGGGGGGTAGGGTGGGCTAGAAGGAAGGCTGGCACCTGGGAAGTCAAGTGCCTCTAGAAATAATTATGCTCCTGCTGTATACAAGGACCTTCTCTTAGATTGTCTCATTTAACTCTTACAATCCAGACACTATTTCTTAGATGAGAAAACAAACCAAGCAAACTTAAATCTGGAGGTCAGAACCAGAATATTAGGCTCTTTGGGATCTTAGGAAAAGCAATTAAAGTATTCTCCATGTTGGATCCCTTGTGAATAGGAAATATTTTCCTTACTATTGAAGTGTTCCACTGTTAATAAAATAAAATAATAATAATAAAAGAAGTAAATAAATAAAAATAATAAAATAAATGTTTTCTATAATACCCTTAGGCTGCCTGTGGTGTTCACATACATCAGGAAAGAAAGGGGAAAAAAATGAATAATCAGCTGGGTGCCATGGCCTGTGGTTGGTCGGGGGCTTTTTCTGAACCCAGAGAAGGAACACGAGGTCTGCTCCTTGCTGGCTGCTGATGGCTGGCTTTACGCTGACACACACCTTGATGTCTATGAAGGCCACTCTTCCCCAAGGTCTTTGTTAAAACTGCTCAGTGAGGGCAGGAACCATGTCTTGATTCATAAGAAGGGGAGCACTCCACACCCTAACCCATCCCCTAGGAGAAGCTCTCCTTGTGGTCCCTCTGTCACCCCATAGGGAAGACTGACTATCTGTGAGTTGGGTTCCAAGCATCTATTACAGTGCCTGCGCCAGCAGATGGTGCTGGGGAAATGAGGTTCAATTCAATTGCGTAGCGGTTGACTGGGCTTTTAGATGGATTTCCAAAAACCATGCCTGAATCCTGATGGGAGATGGAGACATGGGCTGGAGGAAAGTCTGGGGCCATGAAGCAGTACCTGCAAAGCGTCCACCTGCAAAACCCCGGAAAGAGAACAAATGCTTACTGATCCGAGTCCAAGTGTGTCCGGGGCTTGCACACCCCAGGGGCTCCTGTGCACGTCCACAGCTGGAGGTGTGCACTGGTCACACCCAACACACAGTCCTGGCTGTGGGTCTCACTCATTGTCCCTTCTGCTTTCAGACTTTACAGGTGATCTACCCCTACACCCCCCAGAATGATGACGAGCTGGAGCTGGTCCCAGGGGACTTCATCTTCATGTCTCCCATGGAGCAGACCAGCACCAGCGAGGGCTGGCTCTATGGCACCTCCTTAACCACTGGCTGCTCTGGACTCCTGCCCGAGAACTACATTACCAAGGCTGACGAATGCAGCACCTGGATATTCCATGGGTAAGCAGATGCAGACCTTCTTCCTGCTATGGCAGACGTGGAAGAGGTGGTGGGGAAACAGCCTTGCTCCTGGGCACACAGGACAGCTGTCACCGTCAAATGGGGTCCATGGGGAAGAAAGCTCTTCTGGTTCCAGAGGTCCAGAAAACACAGAGACAGGAGGCACTGGGGGAAATGGGAAGTGGATTGCTTTCTTCACTCTGCCTGTCCCATTTGATGTAGTTGTCTACCTGGGATCCTAACCAGGGACAAAACCGGGCTCCTTGGGGGTTCACCTCTTCTGGCCAGCGTGTAGTGTCCCCACCAGTGGTAAGACTTCTCTGCCTTAGGGCCCCTGCCTGTCTTGTTCTGGGTCATTACTAGAGTGGGCTGACTCCCCAAAGCAGCTACAAAGATGGCTGCCATGCCAGCCAGACCAACAGTGAAAGGAGTTTGCAGGTCAGGCACTGTGACCATATTCGCCTGCTTGGTGACACTGAGCAAGTCCTCAGACTTGGCACATGTGTGCTTACATGGCTCAGACCGTGACCTAAGGTAAGGAGACCCTGCCAACGTGGAAATAGAGCACATGGCCCCCTGACAGCTTCCCACCTGTCCCTTACTGCCGTTTCGCCCTCAACCCATACTGGGCCCATGGTCAGCGCGGACTCTGCTGTATGGGCTGTTTCATCCCACTAGAGAAAACAGAAACAAAAGACGTGTCTTCTCTTTCTTAATCCAAGCATCTCAATGTCAGCCCTTCCCTGGCATGCTCCGGGCATCCAGCCACGGCGTGCCTGCTGGCCTGTTTCTCCTCCCTGTCGTTTCCACCACGTGCAGACGACTGGGAGGCAGAAGCCCTGAACAAAGACCATCACAAATGAGAAGCAGACAGGCATGGCTTCAGTGAGCGTTTTACCTGGAAGGAGAACGCAGAGGTTCCCTACTCTGGTGAGCAGCAAGCACACAGACTAAACCCCAAATGGAAGGAACATTCTCCTTCTTCGTAACACCTCCCCACACACCTCAGCAGTTCCTCTTCCCTGCAGGGAACCCTCCACTGCATCCCGTAAACATCACTCTTTGGTGGTGCTAATTAGGGAATCAAAGCTGCCTTATGTTCCCCAAATATTTGCTTTTTCAGAAATGTTTCTGAAGAACAAAACACATACTTTGGATTTCCAAAGTCATCGCTTTGTGCCTATCAAAATGAGTAAAGCAAAATGCAGTCATGCGCCACGTAACAGACCGCATAGACCACAGGGAGTCCCTTTAAGACTGTGTCCCGGGCAACCTCGTAGCCATCTTAGCCTGCAGAAGCAGTCTGTGATGTTCACACAATGCTGCAGAGCTTAGAGCACATCCCCATTGCTAAGTGACACATGACTGTGTGAATGAACTGAGACCTGAAAGACTGTTTGCCTGACAAATCACAGCCCCAGATCCCATTCTTAAAAGTAGGGCTGGAGCAGGCATTGTGGCACAGTGGGTTAAGCTGAGGCCTGGGATACCTGCAGCCAATAGTAGAGTCCCAGCTACTCCATTTGTGATCCAGCATCCTGTTAATGCACACGCTGGGAGGCAGCAGATGATGATTCAAATGCTCGGGCCCCTGCCTCCCATGTGGGAGACCCAGATGGGGCTCTGGACTCCTGGCTTTGGCCTGGCCCAGCCCTGGCTGCTGCAGGCATTTGGGGGAGTGAAACACCAGATGGAGTATCTCTCTTTCCCCACCCCCTATGCTGTCGCTCTGCCTTTCAAATAGGTGAAATTAAAATTAACATTTTCTAAAAATAAGAACTTTATTAATTATTTTTAAAAATAGGGTTATATGTGGGTGAAGAGTATACATGAGAAACCCTGCTAACCCCTTTCTGATCTCTCCACGCAACCCCACTCTTCCCTAAGTTAGAACGCAGTCAAAGCATGGACAAACCTACGTGACCTGGAGCAGTGGATCACAGGGAGGTCTGCATGTCAACTCCTTTTATTCTGAGTGATTACTAGTGATGTTAGTTCCCTGGCAGCCATGTCTGCAAGTAAGCTGCCAGCTTGCACAGCCAGCTCTGCTGCTGAGAGTGGGGAAATACTGGCGTTCAGCGCTGGAACGCTGTCATTTGAGTTTTGATTCCAACAGTCTTGGATTCAAGCCCTAACTTTCCATTTGCCAGCTGCAACACCTTGGCCAAATGACAGGACCTCTGTGAGCCTCTGTTTGCTCATCTATAAAATGGAGATAATAATGCACTTACCACGTAGGGTTATGAAGACAGCGGTAAAAGGGCTGGCTCAGCTCTCCGCGGTCAGTGTTGGGTATGCAACAGCCCTGAATGCAAAACACCCATTAGTGTTAGGATTATTTCTTTCTATCTCATGTTTACTGTCCCCATTTACCTGCTCATCCAATCCAATGTCTCTCCCACAACATGATCCTGCAGATGAGCTGCACTGTCCTATCTATATTTAATCCCAGAAGCGGAAGTGACTCAAGCAGGCAGAACCCAGCGAGACAGCCTCAGGGTGCTGGAGCTGTGAGCTCCTGGCTGGAGGGGAAGTTGCACAGGGATTCAGGCAGAAAGCAGGGACACAACCCCCTGCTGTTCAGTTCTGAGTCCCTCCTAAGAATGGCTTTCTCGACATCCTGCTGGAGTATCTTGCCTGGCTCTGAGAAGCCCCAGTTACGTCCTCTGCCATGGGGTG
Source organism: Oryctolagus cuniculus (assembly GCF_964237555.1). Taxonomy (NCBI): domain Eukaryota; kingdom Metazoa; phylum Chordata; class Mammalia; order Lagomorpha; family Leporidae; genus Oryctolagus; species Oryctolagus cuniculus. The sequence goes on from NC_091432.1 coordinate 115,198,525, forward strand.
AGCCGCCCAACCCTCTGGGCTCACCATAGGCCCACTGTGTTCCAGGGAGGAGCCAGCATCTCGCCAGTGCTTGGAAAGAGGTTCTGGGTACCAGGCTCAGCTCCCTCCCTCCCTCGCTGCCAGCATGAAGTGTCTGCCTATTGTCTTATTGGAAGTGACAGCCCAAGCTGTCTCAGAGTGAGTCAGGTCGCTTGATGGCAGTGACAGGGTGGGAAGGAGGCTGGCGTTCTCCTTATCAAGTGAGCTCTAGGAGGGAGGGAAGGGGTCCTACTGGTGCCATCCCAGCTGTAATAAAGTGAAGACACGGGAGCCATGTACAGCAGTTTGTCAGCATCCCTCCAGAGCCAGCCATCCTAAACCCTGAAGCTTTGATGAATCAGACAAGAAAGCTGGATTGGTTTTAATGTCTGATGTTTGAGAGGATATCAGTTTAAAAGAAAGGAGAACAGCTAGCTTATTAAGCTATGTGCGTGGCACAAGATTTCCTTGGGCTACACGTACTCAAAATTTCCCATAAAAGGTTTCATCTGGCTGCACATCAGACTTACTGATGCAGCTTTGTTAAACTACAATTTCTATCCAAAATGACTGAGTCACAATCTATGAGGGGTAGGGCCCAGCGTGAGTACTTTTTAAAAGTCCCATTAGGTACTAGGGCTGAAAATCGCTTCCAGTGTATAAGGTTTCTGACACCTTTGTTTACAAGTGCAATTAGTCTGGGGCCAGTATTGTGGCATGGCAGGTTAAGCCACTGCCTGCTTGACACCGGCATCCCATAGGAGCATGGGTTTAGCCTCAGCTGCTCCTCTTCCAATCCAGCTCCATGCTAATGTGCACTTGGGCCCCTGTACCTACATGGGAGCCCCAGTTGGAGTTCCAGGCTCCTTGCTTTAGCCTGGTCCATCCCTGGCTGTTGCAGTCATTAGGGGAGTGAACTAGCAACAAATGGAAGATCTCTCTCTCTCTCTCTCTCTCTCTGCCTCTTGCTGTAACTCTGCTTTTCAAATAAAAAATTTAATAATAAATAAGCAAATAAAATTAGTCTATCATTTTTACTCAAAAAAGTCTACTTCTTAGAGTAACTGAATGCTCAAATATTAAAATTATTTAATTTTGGAAAAAAAATTTTTCCTAACAACCAGTTAGTTTCATTGTGTTGATGAATATGAAAAATTATTTTCCAAAATAAAATATGAATTATTCTTTGTTAGAAATGAATCATCTAGACCAGGTGCTAACCTGGACGGATTACTGCTGAGTCAACACACACGACCCAGGCCTAGGCTTGGCAAACTGGACTGTGCGCAGGTGGTAAAGGAGCGAGGGCTCTGAAATGTCAGTGCTCCCCCTGGACTCCATCCAGTGATAGCGGGTCTTTGGATTTGCCCAGCAACCATCCTTAAACAGCAACATTCATTAGCTACTGCTTTTTGGAGATCGTACTCTTCACCGTAATGTAAAAGTGGCACATTTTAACTGCTTCCCTTGCAGCAGGATCTCTCTTGGGCTTTGTGCGTTAGAGTGGTTCAGCCCGAAATGAGAGGTCTTGGCTCGCAGCTCGGAACATCTGCTGAGAACAGTCTCTTCTGGAATAATTCTGTCTTTAATCATCTTGGAGGTGCTGCTGAGATGGGGAATGGTGTTTGGAGACTGAAAAGGGTAGAATAGGGGATAATGGCCATGAAGTTTTCTTGACCATCAGGAGCCATGGGCAAAGTCATGGAGACAGTAAAAATCTTCCCTCTCATTCTTCACTTCAGATGGAAATTACCATGGGAAAGATGAAAGGCAGCAGGAATTGTTTATTTCTTTTGAACCAGAAAACTAGCTGGAAACAGTGGTACATAATTGATACCTCATTATTCTTTAACATGCCTTTGGTGCCAGCATGCCTGTGGCATCCCAATAAGCACAAAATCATTGGACTCTCTCCCTACCCAAAGGGAAGAATGTGTCTGTTCTCAGTGCAGAAATCCATCTCCTCCTAATTTATTAACTGCAAGGCTTCAGTAGGAAACAAGGTGTCCCCCTCCAGAGGTGACCTTAGCACAGCCCAGAACTGTGTGTGACTCCCACGCTCCTGCTGAGCCCAGGATGAAGTGTGGATGACTCTGGGCCAAAGCAGTTAACATCGTCCTCGTCTTCCTCTGCAGTTCGTACTCCATCTTAAATACAACATCATCCAGCTCGCTCACCTTTGGGGACAGCGTATTGGAAAGGCGGCAGTATGAGGACCAGGGACTGGGGGAGACGGCAGCCCTCACCATCATCTGTCAGCCAATGCAGGTAAGCGATGTCAGCTCACACCCTGCAGTCTAACCAGGGAGGGTGGGCATTGCTCTCATTGTCCCCAAAGGGTCCCCGGTCTCCTAGGGAGGACGTCTCTTAGCTAGGGAGACGTAGATGAATGATACTCACAATAACCATTAGCACTTGCGTCTAAGCTGGTGAAGAAGGTTCTTCCCCAGAGAGAAGCGAAGGATACTTATCTCTAATAGGAATAATGTCCGTGCTTTTATCTACAAGGGTACTTCCTGAAGTGGTGGGGAACTGAAATTACAAGTTTATTTTGCTGCAAGAAGTATTGAAATCTATGCATAATTTTTGTCAGAATGCATAATATCCCCAAACTTGTGGAAGACCCTTCTTATGCATAAATTTCAAAAACTTCTTCACCAGAATAAACTTACCTTTTCTATCGCTACATCCTTTTTAAGTACCTTTGTATTTTGAAGCTTGTTGTAAAGATTAAAGGAAATAATCAAATAAGATCATTGGTACAAGAACTGGCATGTAGTGAGTGCTCAGTATAAGTTAGCCTTTGCAAGAAAGGTTGGACATGCAAGGGGTGAGGGAAAAGTGGTTGAATAGCCAACAGCAAATTAAAAGCTCAAATGTGTTGAAGATAAGGACTGTAGGGTACTTTCACTGGAGCCCAGGGTTGGAATTAGGGAACAGCAGAAAAGAGACATGGAAGCTGACTGTATCAACAAGCAATGTAAAACCTGTAAAAGGCACAGAAGCCAAAGTCGTTTGGACATGCCTCTGGCCATCCGTGTCTACGTCATCATCCAGAGCTGTCCTCCCAGAGTCATTTCTGGGGACACCACAATGTATGGGTCAGATGACAGCCCCCGTGTGGTGGTGAGCATAGGCAAACCAGCGCCTCATGGCTGGAGCAGACCCAAAGGACTGCGTGGGCCGAGCCACGCACCTTAGAGGTAAGACAAGAACATTGCAATCATAGAGGTGCTCTCTCCATGAAGTTGATGCAGCATCCACTTTGTGGGAGGAAGCATCTCACTAAATGGCTTGTCTACATGAAGGGCTAATTTTACTCTGAGCTGTAACTCACATGGTCTTTATGCATTAGCCTGAGGGTGGTTCAAAAAATTCATGGAAAGTGGAAGTAGAAGATAAGTTTGTTTCAGTTCACAGTTTTTTAAAATCCGTGTGTGATGCTTTCATAACACGCATGTTTCGTGAACTTCTTGAAGACTCCACTTATTGGCTGTTCCTACTAACAATTGCAGCCATGCAATAATAAGAATACAATTTTCATAACCCTTCTTGCTTCACAAAGCTGTTTATCTCGTGTGAGCCTCCAAAAAACCTGGGAGGTCTCTGGGATGCGACTTACTGTCTTCATTTTTACAGACGAGCCAACCTACATCCAAGGCACTTGAGGGACTTGTCCAAGTCATGGCTTGGCAGATCTTGTACCGAAGCTCAACTCATTGGGAAATCGGCTCCCATGTTCCCTCACTCTAAGCCTTTTCTTTCCCTGTAGCCTCTCAGAGTCAACAGCCAGCCTGGCCCCCAAAAGCGATGCCTTTTTGTGTGTCGGCACGGAGAGAGGATGGACGTTGTGTTTGGGAAGTACTGGCTGTCCCAGTGCTTTGACGCCAAAGGTAAGGAGTGGGCCGGCCTGCTCAGCGGAATATACCCAGTACTGCCTCTAGGGGGCAGAGTCAAGCTACATTTATCTAGAATAGATGGAGTCATTTACAGGTTTGTGTGCTGTGGAAAATGACTAATCGGTAAATCCTTCCTGATGGTCTTGAGTTTAGGGGAAGTGGTTAGTGTTCTTTTTCCCACTCCAGAAACTGGGGCACTAAGTACTAAAAAAGGTAGATGTCTCACCCACAATCATATAGCGACATCAACCTCAGAGACATGTCACGATTCTGTGGCCAGGGTTGCCTCCATTAAATCAGTCCAGCTCCTTTGGCGTCACGCTCCCAGGAGCAGCATTTAAGATGGGGAGGGTCCATTAGAGTGCAACCTGCTCTTTAGGGTCTGCTTGTGATTGTCACTTAGAAACTCTGTCTTGTCACTTTTGACAGCAGAATGGGAGAGTGGATTCTGAGTCTATCCACCAAAGAAACTGTGTCAGCCTCAATACGAGCTGACAGTTGGAAGGAGGGGGTGTCAGGATCAGCACGGGGAGTCTTGGGGAAGCAAGAAATTCATGTCGCCTTGGTCTGCCCTTTCTTTTCCAGGCCGCTACATACGCACCAACCTGAACATGCCTCACAGCTTACCTCAGCGGAGTGGTGGATTCCGGGATTATGAGAAAGACGCTCCAATCACTGTGTTTGGATGCATGCAAGCGAGACTAGTGGGCAAGTGTCCCGACGTGACTGCCATGCCCTTCCTGGCTGCTACAGAAAGACTAATCCCCATGGGCATACAAGACACTTCCTGGGGGTTTCTGTAACTTCCCTACAACTAACACATGTCCTCAATGCTAAAGGGATGTATTGCATAACCGTTAGTTTCAAGACCCTGGGCTTAGCACTAGCATGGTTAACCAAAGTGAACAAACTGTGGTCCTTATTGAGGAGTGTATGATCCAGTGATGGGGAAATCAGGCTGGGTTTAGTGTCATCACTGGTGTAGCAGACCAAGACAGCAGCCACTGCCAACACAGCTGTAAGAAGGCCAGGCAGAGCAGGAGGAGGGAACCCCACAGTTGCTGAATATACAGGGGCCAACTACTATCCAAAGAAGCTCTGGTCTTTAAAGCTGCATTCCATATCTGCTATGCAGGACCAGGCCTTGTCCTGTTCAGTCATTTAACAGATATTTATTGATCATTTCTTTTGTGCAAGGTACTAGGCCAAGTGCAAGCCCCCACCAGAGAAATGAACCTGTGTAACTATCATACAATGTGCCTTTCTCAGTCACAGAGTTCTGCACGTAGTAAGGGAACACATACCAAAAAAGACACGAGGAGGAAGGGAGTGGGCTGGGGCCTGAGGTAGAAGTGAGCTGGGCAAGGAAGGAGGGCGACGCACTCGGAGAAAAGGACGACCTGAATGAAGTTTCAGAGATGGGAGGGTCAGTAGTGCGGGGGAAACAGGTGTCTTGTCTCTGGGCCTAAATTGTGAGGCAGGCCAAGGATGGGGCTGCAAAGTTCGATAAACCCAAGCTCACGGAAGACCTTGATCACTCTATTCAGGTGTTTGGACCTCATCCAGCAGGGAAAAAAAAAAAAAAGAAGTAGAAACCAAGATGAGAATGTTGGAGGATCACATGTCGGGATTTACATCTGGTATTCAAGAACAGAAGAAGTTGAGAGTTTTGGCTAACCAGAATTAAATTAAATTAGAGGTGTGATCCTCACCGTGTAAGCCTCTCAGCTCTAGATGGAGGTCAGAGAGGATCCCATTTCTAGGTGTCTCCTAGATGGATGTTCTGCCACCTGTTGACATCAGAGAAAAGAGAAGGAAAAGGCCGGCACTGCAGCTCACTAGGCTAATCCTCCACCTTGTGGCGCCGGCACACCGGGTTCTAGTCCCGGTCGGGACGCCGGATTCTGTCCCAGTTGCCCCTCTTCCAGGCCAGCTCTCTGCTGTGGCCAGGGAGTGCAGTGGAGGATGGCCCAAGTACTTGGGCCCTGCCCCCCATGGGAGACCAGGAGAAGCACCTGGCTCCTGCCATCGGATCAGCGCGGTGCGCCGGCCACAGCGCACCAGCCGCGGCGGCCATTGGAGGGTGAACCAACGGCAAAGGAAGACCTTTCTCTCTGTCTCTCTCTCTCACTGTCCACTCTGCCTGTCAAAAAAATAAATAAATAAATAAATAAATAAATAAGTAAGAGAAGGAAAAGACAAGAAGGAGTCTGCTGGTTGGCCCCTTCCATAGAACCCCGGACAGGGGGCTTTGTTGGGAACAAGGCTGACACTGCTGGCTCTGCACGAGCCCCCGCAGCGTTACAGGGGCTGTGGGCGCCGCCTCAGCGGAGGCTGGTTAAGTGCATCAGACTGATTCTCTTGGGCTTCCTTTGCAGGTGAGGCATTGCTGGAGAGCAACACCGTTATTGATCACGTCTATTGCTCCCCATCTCTGCGCTGTGTCCAGACTGCACACAATATCTTAAAAGGTAGGACTCGCAGGCTGACACAGTGAACTAGTCCACCCGCTGTCTCTTGGCAGCCCCCACATCTAGATTAACTTGGCATCTTAGGACAGAAGCCAGTTGAGAGCTTTGAATCTGGAATTTTTAGTAAGCATGCCCGCAGAAGATGACCAACCTTGTACATGTCCCCAAATCCTACTCAGGCAGCATGTGCTAGATAAATGGAAATACACTAATAATATTTTTCTTGAGATTTAAAGCTCCCTTGCATGAGTTGCAAGCTTGCAAATATCTCTGTAAATAAAATTTGATCATTTCTTTGCTTTTAAATAGTCGAGTAGTTTTCTACTGCTCTGATCCGTCATTTGCCTCTGGTTAAAGCAGAAATGGCGTTCCTGGAAGTCCTAATTGTCTTTGTTTCTCCAGTTCATTGCCAAGACTTTAAAAGCATCATTACTGTATAGATATCCACATTCACCCTGCAATCCGTGGACGTTTGAGTTTCAGAGTTCTCTGTTCTTATTTCACTGGAGGGAAAGCTGAAAGAAACAGAGTTGGACTGAGTACTTGTACAAACAAATGAGCCAGCAACAGACAAAGCAACAAAGAATTTGGCACTGAGTATGAGCCTTCAATTCTTTGACCTTAAGTAAACCTTCTCTTCACCACCAGAGGCATTTATTTATATATTAAATTAGTATAGAATATTGGAGCTAGGTGTAATACAAAGAGAACTAAGCTAATATAAAGGGACAGTCCTCACTTTGAGGGTGATTCCTCTATGATAAAACACAGGACTTACGCTTTGGTACTTGTAAGTACTCGATGTTGCATTTTCTGAGATAAAATGAATACTCTATGTGATACTCAAATGCAGTGTGAGCTGCTGTAGAGTAGTGCATGCTAAGAGACCGACGTTTCGTGTTGAGACAGTCATGGAAGTTTACAAGGAGGAAGTGTAACAGAGAATTTAATAACTTACATGCATAATGACTTGTGGGTTTTTTCTCTTAAATAAAAACACCACTTAAAGCTGGTATACACCCTGAAGGTGTGGCTGGGGTATTAATCCTATGTGTTTGTAATGCAAAAATTAAAAACCCTTGTCAGGGGCTATAGTGTAGTGGGTTAAGCCTCCACCTGTGGTGCCGGCATCCCACATGGGTGCCAGGTTGAGCCCCGGCTGCCCCACTTCGGATCCAGCTCCCTGCTGATGGCCTGGGAAAGCAGTGGAAGACGGCCCAAGTGCTTGGGCCCCTGCACCCACATGGGAGACCTGGAAGAAGCTCCTGGCTTCAGACGGGCCCAACCCTGGCCGTTACAGCCATCTGGGGAGTGAACCAGTGGATGGAAGACCTTCCTCTCCACCTCTCCCTCTCTCTATCTGTAACTCTGCCTCTCATATAAGTAAATAAATCTTAGGAAAAAAAAAAACCCTTGTTAAAACCTACATGCTTTAACTTTGCTTTAGGTATATACAGCATCCAGCAGGAAAGAGAATAACGGTGCTTCCTTCATTGTCACTTTATTTTACTTTTAAGGTTTACAACAAGAAAATCTCCTTAAGATTCGTGTAGAGCCAGGCTTGTTTGAGTGGACCAAGTGGGTTGCCGGGAACTCCTTACCAGCGTGGATACCGCCATCAGAGTTAGCTGCGGCCAACCTGAGTGTGGATACAACCTACAGGTAACCCTCTGAACTGCTGTTTCCCAAGGCCAGCAGGCCAGGCTCATGAAGGCGATGAAGGGCCAGACATGGGCAGGGGCCCACGCTGGTGGAAATCAAATCAAGCTGTAATTGGAGAAACCACACCTAAGGATAAGCCAGCATTTGCTTATATTTATCATTTGCACGAATTATATCCCAAACCTGACTGTTCTGCACTTCCCTGACTTTATTATCTCTGTCTCAGTGTAATACTAAAACCATTTTGCATTCCAGGAACATGCACCAGTTCATGATAAAGCAGTTCAAAAATTTGTTGGACACTAAAGGGGATGTGCCTGAGTTTTCACGTTAAAAAGCATCTTGAATTCTGTTTATTTTCTTCCTTTATTATTGCCATAAACCTAGAATATAGACAAGCCATTTTCATACAGGAGTTCAAGGGCTTGTCCAAAGTTGGGTATTTCATGACTACATACAAGAATTATACTTGTGTCTTGACTGCGGACCACTAACGTTTACTAACCATTTTCTGCAGCCGGCCACTGTGTAATCTGCTTCCTGGTCTTCTCATTCCTATCTCTTTGCTTTTTCCATAAAGCCAGACTGTCTGTGCTGGGATTAAGAAGAGTTTGTAGATTGCTCATAGATGCATAATCCACAAGCACACAATTAAAAATTAACCAATAATACGGGTCAGGCGTTGAGCCTAGCAGTTATGCCAGTTAAGTCACCGGCATCCTGGAGTGGCTGAGGTTGAGATACCACCTGGGAAGCCTGCGTCCTTTATCAGAGTGCCTGAGTTAAAAGTCCCAGCTCTCTCCCCATTCTAGCTTCCTGCTAATGCACACCCTGGGAGGCAGCAGGTTCAAGTTGTTGGATCCCTGCCACCCACGTAAGAGACCTGGGTTGCTTCCCAGTTCTCAGCTCCCAGCTTCAGCCTTGCCCACATCCATCATAAGCATTTGGGGAGTGAATCACTGGGCAGAAGCTCTGTGTCTCTGCTCTCAAATAATAAATGATATATATATATATAATTAACCAATAAGAATATAGTTCAATTAATTATCAAAAATCTACTCAGGCATTTACAAGATCTCTTTGAGGAGAGATAGATCATAACAACTGCTAAGAACCTGGAGCACATGGTACTTGATCTAGAGGGTGGTTGCCCATCCAAACCTGGGGACTGTGCTAGGGGGCTCTGCAGGTGCGACTAACAACATAACAGGTCCTGCCGGCACAGGCAAGAGGTCTTTCACTCTGTTCTCTGTCCATGTCAGGCACTGAAATCCTTCACAGATTCAACTTAAAGGGCTAGAAGTCAAAGGCAAGACCTGAGCAGGATCTAGATCCCAGCATCTATTTCCTTCTGCACTTACACAGACTCACACATTGCGACTTCACCTTGAAATGACACCTTGGCCCATTCAAAGGGGTCTTTGGTCTTAGTATGGGGGAGATCCTGGGAGGCCAGTGACATAACTGACAATGGAATTGGATGAGATGTGCAGATGGGAAGAGAAGAGAGAGAACAAGGAGGCACAGCATTACAAGGGTGATCCGTGTTTCCACCTGTCCCCCAGGTGTTGTGAGAGTCACAGGAAGTTTTCTAGGAGAAATATGCATGCCAAGACAGTGTCAAATTAGAATGACTTTCTTGCACATACAACAGTGCCTTTCCTCTCTGTATGGCAAGTCCAAGTGCACGGAAGGGCAACCTTGACCAGAACACTGTCACAGCTGTCAGTGTGGAGGCTAAGTTTGTGGGCCAGGTCTGAGACGCAGGCTCTAAGACTTGCTAGTGGCACGAGCATCGTCAAGTCAGCCCTAGCCTTCTAAACTTCTGAATGTGTCACCCAGAAACTCATAATTTACAAAAGCATTTTTGGGAAGAGGATCCTGGAAGAATGCAAGTAGGACACTTGCTCAGAACATGGGACTCCTGCAGCAACTATTTTTAGTACTAATAGTAGTAGCAGTTGTAATGTAGTTGCCTCAAAATGCCATGTGAATCCAGTTTAAGAACTCACCACCACTTCCCCCAGGCAATAAACACCCAGCAATGAAAAACAGAGTTAAGAAAACAGAAAAACTCTATGGCATGCTTGTACTCAAAAACAAGATAAACATCTCAGACCAAAAACAACACAGAAAAGTCATTGGAAACAGGCAGAGGCTGACCTGAGGGCGTTGGTAACTGGTTCACCAGGATGGGAGCGCCTCCCTGGATCCTCCTCTTCAATGCCTCTGTCGATTGTATCATAATTATCATTTACAGCCAGAGCCACCCATCCCACCTGCACAGAGAGCTCCTCAAGGGTTCCCTTCATCTGTATTCCCTGGGCTTCTCCTAGTGCCAGGAGCGTGTGGTCTGTGTTCACAATCAGAAAGAAATGGAAGAAACAGATCAATATTATGTGAGTCTGCCAATCAGACCACACATCTGCTTTTCTCACCTGCTGTTTGGGACAAGTGTTTGATACAGTGGCTAAGACACTGCTTGGAACTTGCACTTCCCACACTGGAGTTCAAAACCTGGCTCCACTCTCTATTCCAGCTTCCTGCTAATGCACACCCTGGAAGGCAGCAGTGATCGCTCACCTAACTGGTTCCTCCCTGCCATTCGCCTGGAAGACCTGGACTGAGTTCCTGGCCCCTTCCAGCTGGGCTTCCAGCTGGCCCAGCCCCAGCTGTTGTGGACATTGTTTGGGGAATGAACCAGTGAACCAGCAGAAGGGAGATCTCTCTCTATCTCTCTCTCTCTCTCTCTCCCTTTCAAATAATTTTTTTTAAAAAACTGCTGTTTATTATGTATACGTTTTCTGAAGAGAGGCTTGCAAAATCCCTGATCATCTAAACCAGTAGAAAGAGTTAATCTTTGTTTCATATTAGCTATATGACTAAGACCATTTGCAAACAGTAAATTAGTTCAACTGCTGATGTGTTGCCCAGTGGGTGTAACAGGCACTGGATGTCTCACTTTTCAACAGGTCGCTGTGACACGACAGGCATAGCTTTTATTTCTAACATTTCAACCCCATCTTCATGTACTGGAAATGCACTTCCCTGACTCTCCCTTCTTTCCAGGGAAATGGGTAAACAGATAGATGAGAACTTTAGAAAGGTCCCGAAAGAAAAGTGGAGAGTGACATAAATTGCTTTGGTCTCTGAATCAAATTGTTTTCATTTCCTTTGTTCATTTTTCTATTACAGACCTCACATTCCAGTCAGCAAATTAGTGGTTTCAGAATCCTATGACACTTACATCAGTAGAAGTTTCCAAGTAACAAAAGAAATAATAAGCGAATGTAAAAGTAAAGGTAGGTGCCATTATTTTGGACTCCATATTTAAATATGTGATCATTTCTCCATCGTGGTTAATTGGCTGTTCAAGTGTTTCAACTCGCTGTGGCACACTAGCTTAGTAGGAAAGAAATATATCTGTGGCCTCTCCTCTAGATGTTTTCATATTGAATTTGTGATATTCTCTGAGAACCTTGCACGCTAGGTTCAGTTTAGATTCTGCATGACAGCTAGTCATCTCGTGAAGGGGGTTTGCTATTACAAAGTCTGGATGTTTGTGAGCCTGGCCCTGATTTGCCTGCACTTGATCCAGGAGTCTAGACATCACGTACAAACTCACCTGGACACCCACCGTCCAAAAGTGTCCTTAGTGTCAGGCTAAGTCTGTTTCCAGCTGTGTTCTAAACATTTAATGATATATAGGAGGATTGTTCACTGTGGATGTTAAGTTACGTATTTATATCCATAGAGCAAACACTGGGATTATATACATGAAAATGGTAACCGTGGCTAGCCCTGGGCAGCTGTACGGTAGATGACTACCTGGCAGTTATCACTCAAGGCGCTCAGTTCCACAAAGATGTTCTGTCAACGGCTAGTCTCTAGTGCTTACAGGTCTACAGTGGCAGCATTTAAAACTGTGTGAGAGGGGTGGCACCAGGAGCGCTGTGGCTATGCAGCAGTTCTGGATCTTGATTGCAGAGCTTACACAAAGCCACACGCATGGGAGAGGTGCGTGGAACTGTAGATTCCTACTCACACGAGTGCTTCCCAAACCTAGTGAGATCTGAGCCATCAGATCAGTGATGGTGTCAGTGTCGGTTCCTGGTTTTGCGGCTGTGCCATAGGTCCAGATGTAAGCTGGGTGAAGGGTATACAAGCCCCCTTTGCTATGTGTGTACATGTGTGTACATGTGTGTGTGCATGTGTGTGTGTGTGTGTGCGTGTGTGTACAGTCAGTTCTCTGTGTCTGAAGCCTCTGCATATGCAGACTCAACCAGACCTGGATGGAAAATATTCAGAAAAAGTAGCACCTATGGGAAGTGGGCATTTGGCACAGCAGTTAAGACTCTACTCGGATACCTCCATCCCTTATTTGAATGCCTGGATTTGAGTCTTGGCTCCACTTTCAATTCCAGCTTCCTGCTAATTCATACCCTGAATGGTAGCAGGTAAAGGCTCAAGTACTTGGTTCCCTGCAACCTACATGAAGACCAGGATTGAATTTCTGGCTTCTGGCTTTGCCTGGACCCAACCTGGCTGTTGTGGAATTTGGGTAGTGAACTAGCAGATGGAAGATTCTCTCTCTATCTCTCTCTTTCTCTCTCTCTCTCTTCTTTTCAAATAAAATGAAAACAAATAAAAGCCTTTTCAAAAATAACATTTGTACTGAACACATACAGATATGTTTTTCATTTTTTCTTGTCATTATTCCCCAGACAATATACCATTACAACCATTTACATAGCTTTCACATTATATGAGGCACTACAAGTCATCTAGAATGATCCAAAGGATGTGTGTGGGTTATATGTAAACACTGTACTGTTTATATAAGGGACTTGAGCATCTTTGGGCTTTCATGTCTGTGAGGGGTTCTGGAACCAGTCCCTCTCAGATACCAAGGGACAACTGTATATACAAGGGGACTTAAAACAAGTTGTAAAAAAAAAAAATTTTTTTAAATCCGTGCTTATGAGGAGTCTTCAAAAAGTTCATGGAACATGTGTATTATGAAAAACTATGTATGGTTTTTAAAAAATTTTGCACCACAATGAGCTTATCTTTTCATTCCATTTTTCTTCATGAACTCTTTGAAATATTCCTTCGTTGACAAAATGTATCTGTCTTTGTAGAAACACTCTTCCCATTTCCTGCTTTCTTCCCCAGGAAATAATATTCTGATTGTGGCCCACGCATCTTCCCTCGAAGCGTGCACCTGCCAGCTTCAAGGCCTGTCACCTCAGAACTCCAAGGACTTTGTACAAATGGTCCGCAAGGTAACGTGTTCTGTGTGTCTGGGGCCCGCAGTGCTGTGCGGTCTGGGACAGTCAGCACCTGGTGGTTCGATGAGCTCTCTGAAGCGCATGTTTATGCTGAGCTGTGAAGGCTCCTGTATTGATTCACTCAACCAGGATCTACTGAGAGGTACTCTGTGTAAGCCACTTTATCAGCCCCTGGACAAGAGAAACGGATGTGTTAGAGTTAATTCATGCTTCTGAGAGCTAACCTTTAGGAAGTTGCTAAGAATTCTGAGCAAACTGTGTGCATTTCCCTGAGGAACCTTGAGTTGGATACACAGTCTGAGTCCAAAACACAGCGTCTGAAAGCTTGGCTGGATGACAGGGCCTAGCAGGTGGTCCAGGGACAGCCGCCAGTTACAATGATCAGGCTGAGCAGCACACCCAGGAACCGGAGAGGCGGACCCCCACAGCTGGATGGGGGAGGCAGACCCCTACAGCTGGATGGGGGAGGCGGACCCTCACAGCTGGATGGGGCTCTTGGTGCCTCTGGCTGAGGCTTCCCATCAGCCCCCTCCCACACACTTCCCTTCAGGCAAAGCAAACAGTTTCTTTCTCTGCCACCAAAGAACCTGATTCAAAGTCAATTGCAATTCTCTTCTCCTTTTTAAAAAGCTTATTTATGCATCTGCTCTTCCCTGGTGTCTGTAAATGGCTGGAGGGGAGAGATTTTTGTCTTGTTTATGAAGGCAGCTTTGGATGTGTACAGGAAAATACGCTTTGACATTGCCATGACAACTGAAGTTAGCGAGAGCACAGCTTCCTCTTTGTCACAGATCCATGTGCAAAAGCAGAAAAGGAAAACAAAGGATACAGAAGTGAAACAAATTTCTTAAATGGGATCATCTTTTCCATTGTGTTCCTGTCTCATTTCAGAAGTGTTTGGGCTGCCTTTCAACGTGATGGGCAATTAGGAACTAACTCCTGGCACCTGAGAGTCGCGTTGCCTTCCCTTACCTGAGGCTTCACTTCCTGCAGTTTCAGCTGCTTGCAGTCAACCATGGTCCAAAAATTCAGCACCAGGGCCCCGGCATCATGGCGCAGTGGGTTAAGCTGTCTCCCGCATCCCACATGGACGCTGGTTTGAGTCCCAGCTGCTCTTCTTCCCTTCCAACTCCCTACTAATGCACCTGGGAAAGCAGCAGAACTTGATCCAAGTACCTGGGCTCCTGCCACCCAAGTGAGAAACCAGGATGGAGTTCTAGGCTCCGGGCTTCCGCCTGGCCCAGCTTGGCCATTGTGGGTGGCCATTTGGGGAGTGAACTGGCAGATGGAAGCTCTCTCTCTGTAACTCTGCCTTTCAAATAAATAAATGTTTTTAAAAAAAAAAAAAAGCACAATACAGTAAGTTACTCTGAAAGAGAGACCACATTCACATAGCTTTCATTATAGTACTATTACAATTGTTCTATTTTATCATTAGGTATTGCTGTTAACCTCTTACTGGGCTGAACTTGGAAATTAAACTTTATCATAGGTTTGTGTAAGGAGACTTCAAAAATTGTGTGGAATAATTGAATTAAGAGATACATACATTTGTTTTGGTGTAGAATTTTTTTTAAAGATTTATTTTATTTATTTGAAAGACAGAGTTACAGAGAGAGGTAGAGACAGAGAGAGAGAGAGGTCTTCCATCCGCTGGTTCACTTCCCAGATGGCTACAACAGCTGGAGCTGCGCCGATCCAAAGCCAGGAGCCAGGCGCTTCTTCTGGGTCTCCTAGTCGGGTGCAGGGGCCAAGGACTTGGACCATGTTCTACTGCTATCCCAGGCCAAAGTAGAGATCTAGATCGGAAGGGGAGCAGCCAGGACTAGAACCGGCGCCCATATGGGATGCTGGCGCTGCAGGCTGGGGCTTTAACCCACTGGGCCACAGTGCCGGCCCAATGCAGAATTTTTTAACCCTTGCGTAGTTTTTCCATAATAGGCTTTTTCCGTGAACTTTCTGAAGCCTCTGTATGTATCGGAACAAGCTCAGTATACTCACAGGGTTGGGTACTACCTGCAGTCTCGGGCATGCGCGGAGGGTCTCGGAACATATCCCTGTGGAGAAGGGGGAAGTGCTGGCTACATTTATGTCCACTCTTCTCCCACCCTGGTAGGCAGCAGTCTCTGAACCGAGACTAGGTGCAAATCCTCTTCAACATAAACACCCTTCCCTCTCATGTATCAGTTTTATCCACGTCACTTTCCTGCTTGCTTTTTGAAGAGGATGCATTTCGAGAAAGCCTGTTTTGATTCCCAACTCATTCTCCAGGGCCGCCTGAGGATCTCGGTGACTAGGGAAAGTGAAAGCATTAAACTCTGTCTTCTTGTTGCCTCTTCCTTGCTGTTCTTCAGATCCCATACCTGGGCTTCTGCTCCTGTGAAGAATTAGGAGAAACTGGAATATGGCAGCTGACAGACCCACCCATCCTTCCTCTGACCCATGGACCAACTGGGGGCTTCAACTGGAGAGAGACCTTGCTACAAGAATAAACTACACGCGTGCATTGAGAGAAGAGGCCTTTGGAAGACGTGTGGTCTTGTGTCTTTAGTAACAATGGAAAACTCCACACTGCACTCTAGGCGAACAGCTCAGAGTGATTTAGCTTATTTCCTTTCATGCTTAAGGTTCCTAGGATGAGGCTGTGCAATTGCGAGAAAGACTTGATTCAGGGAAACAGAATGCATGCTCTCTGGACTCTTGCCTGGCTACCAAGGCTTTGGAGAGCTGTCCGCCTGCACTGGGGCTCCTGCTGCAGCAGGGCGTGTCGTCCTGCTTCTGTCTCTGCACAGAGTAGGAGCCTCACTGCCCCACGGGGAGCTGGCAGCCTACTCTGTGGAGGGAAGCAAGGGGAGGGAGAGCATCCGAATCCAGCTGGGGGAACACTGAGGTGCACTTAGGGGACAGGATTTTCATTTGAACTCTAGTGTCCAGTTAGGCAAAGCCAAGCTGAGGAATGCTCCTAAGGTAATTAGCACCCACCCCCTGCAGAGCATCATCCTTCGGTTGCAAATCCAAGTTCTACCCTCAGTAGACCCCATAGAGCAGTTTTGCTGGCTCAAAACACCTGCTTGATGAGGCTCATGTTTACCCTGGTGCCACCACATCTCCTCCAGAGCAGCTGGCACTTCTTGCTACTGGCCTTTCCCACTTGCTTCTGTCTGTGAAATGGAGACAAAGCATTTGTGCTCTCCAAGGTACTTTGGACCCTCAGGAGGAAGATAAAATAAAGGTGTGAAGTATGCAATGGTAGGTGCAGAGAACTTACGAAATATGAAGGGACTTGGAATGACCTCCATTGTAGCCTAATCAGCTACAGCATCTCTAAAATCACCAAGATTTGCGTATCCGCGCCCCTAGATGTAGACTATGTTACCTGGTTTAAGGATGCTGACATTTGGAAAAAATGGGTGTTTGAAGATGAATTTGGGTAAGCAAGAGGCTCATTCTGTGCAATATGGACATCGTTACCAACCTCATGTAGACTTACAGTACCTGTCCACCTTAACAGGATGTCGACAGGTGCATCAGTTGTACCAGAGATGGATAATAAAGTCAGGGAACTGATGTAAATGATGACAGGCATGGCTGCGCTGGCTACCTGTGCTGTCGTCTTTGGTTTTCTATTAGTAATTTAAAACATATAGATAGGGCCCATTGAGGCAAGTTGGAGATCCACATCATGTGGTTTCTCAATACATCAGCTTCCTGCATTGAGAGGGAGTTCATATAAAAGAAAAATAAATGACAATCAAGCCAAAAGATCAGTCCTCGACGTCTATTTAGTTACATTCACTAGCCAGCTATCGGTAGCCACCGACAAGGGTCTGCAATGGTTTAGTTCACTGTGTAGAGTATGTGTGCAAAGTGAAATCCCAGCCATGAAAAGGGAGCATTAGTTAGCGTAAAGCAAATCTATATATGTGTAGCAACACTGAATAAGTTTCAAAACCCAGACACATAAAACATAAGATCTATAAAAATAGATCCATGCTTGTATCTAAAACTGGAATTTGAGATGCCTGGAAAAAAAGAGGAAGTAAAACGATGCTGGCTGTATGTTAATCAGCAAAAGAAATACAGCCTGTATTTCCTGAAAGTCACTTGGAGAAATATGAGGGTACTTCAAAAAGTTCATGGAAAATGGAGTTAAAAGATAAGTTGATTTGGTGCAAAACTTTTTGAAATCCATGTGTATGAGGAATCTTCAAAATGCTCATGGAAGTGCATTTAATTAAAAAAAAACATGGATTTAATTAATTCCATTTTTTCCACAGTCTTTTTGAAGTACCCTTGTAGGTGTTGAATTTTACATTTTAAGAAACCAATCGCAATTTCTTCTAGCACTGCATAAACACTGATCCAGCTTCTGTGTGCAGAGTGCTGAGGTGCTAATATGTGCATTGCTGTTTTCACCTTAATATGGGGTGGGAGAGGAGGAATGGGGGAAGTGCCACGGTGAAGCTCTTGAAGGTCACGTTGGATGGGTGTGTAATCAGCACACTCTAAGGCTTACTGGGCTCACCAGGAACCATAGTGGTCTCTGCGTGCTACCAAAGAAATGCTTGAACGCATCACATCCGCTTTCCTTAAAACAGTAGCAGTGTGTTCTGGGCAGTGTGTGCACCCACATAAAATAGGGTGTCCTCCCCGTCTCCCTCACTGTCTCGGCCCAGCAATGACCTGGTGCATTAGCCTCAGCCTAGTGTAGACACAGCATGAGGCAGTGGTCTGTATGAACTAAAGGAGGCAGAGATCTGAAATAATCTGGATAACTCAGGTGGAAAATCCTGAGTACAAGAAAGAATTTATTCCTCTACTTTATTTACTCAAAGTGCTTATCAAAATGGCCCGGATGGTACACATCCACACTAAATTCTCATTGCCTATTAAAAAAAAAAAAAAAAACTGGACTCCAACTGAGAAAATCCTTGGGAAATCATGTATAGTAAAATCTACAGCTGTATTACCCGATTGCGCGTTCATCCAAAAATTCTACGTTGGAGTTAAATCTGAAGCTGAAGCTGTTTCTGTTTGAGCTACTGGGGGAAGAAGTGAGGAAGGAAAGGAAAGCAAACAAATGCCAGATAAAAAGAATCAAATGGGTTTTTTTGTACAGAGGAATTTTTCTCCAGAGGTAAAAAGTTATTTACAATACCAGGTGAAATGAAATTAACTAAAGGATTTAATCTGGGATTGAAAGTCTGGACCCGGTTCCTGCTCCTGCAGGTGTGCCGCAGCAAGCCACTAATGCCCCGGTATTATTCATAGATGGAGCTTTGTTTTCTGTGATTTTAAAATGCGGTATGGATTCCTCCACGGAGGAGAATAATTGGCACATTTTAATGCACACACTCGGGGTTTCATTTTCCCAGGCTCTCGTCACCATCTCTGCATTGGTAGTGAGGGGCCTGCTGCTTCACCCGGGTATGGAGTTCAGTGACAGTGTTTCCCATTACATTTAGATTCATAGAATCTGAACGGCTGATTAAATGGCCATCTGATGGCTGACTGACGGAGGGGGGCTATTTTTCACCCTGTCCTGAAAGGCTTGGGAGGAGTTTCTATTTTTTATTTTAATTATACTTTAACCAAAGAATTATTTTAAAGTAACCTTATATTTGAAAGATGATTTTGCAAAATGAATAAATCAATAAATCAATCTTCTGGAGTGACATCAGTTTGGTGACTCATTGTTGATCATGTCCTTGTTAGTGGTAGTTGGACCCCATGGAGGTTGTCTTCCCATTGTGCATGACATCACCATACATGTATCCTTTCCACTCAAGTAGCTGTATTCATATTAAAATGAAGCCTTTCATTTCAATTACCCACTGGGAACTAACTGAGCAGCTACAGGAAGAGAAGACCCTATCTCATGGCCTTTCTTGAAAAGCTTCCCAGGGTGGCAGAGGGAGGCACTCCCTAACCCAGGCACCCCGCGAAGCTGGTGTTTAAAAGCAGTGATGAATTGCTCTTTTGAATGCACTCTAAGTAAAGCCCGTGTTAGAATACAGATGAACCTCCCTTCAATTTTCACAGGGACCAGCACAGTCCACTGTACTGAATCGGCACGAATTTAGATAATGAGGTACAGGGTTATTTGCATTTAAATTGTAATCCAGCACACGTGTGAGAAAGCAGAGGCGCTAGGCTAACAAGGCGGCCTCACGGAGGGGTGGGACTGGAGGAAGAAGAGGGTGGGGCAGAGAGGGATTTTGCATCTATTTAGGTTAATGTTCGCTTTGCAAAGGCGATGGGAGACATTTTGTTAGGTGATGGTGGATGCTTTTCCTTTTTAAACATAGGATTACAATTGGATTTGCTTCTCTTTAATACTTCAACATACTGAATTTCCCTAAGAAAATGACAGCTATAATGAAAATCCCAGGGGAGGGGGGAAAAGATTGCTTCTAAATGAAGAGGAAATATCTTGGTTTTTAAGTACATGTAATTCTAGGTTTGTTGTATGTAGGTTTAAAATTATAGTGATGAGTAGTCAAACTTAATAGACAATCAGTTCTTACAAACATTTTACATGGTACCACTTAGCTGCCATTATTCGCACAAAAAATCAGAATTTTGCAGCTGTTCAGCTGTCCGTGGACTTGTGCAGAATGCGTATGAAATGTCTAATGGGAAACGTGCAAGGTTCTTTCTTTGACTGCCGCTCAAGATGGAAACAGAATCCCAAAGCATTTTGGTTATGCATAGAACCATTTTAAACCCACCGTTTGGGAGAGTCATGTTGGTTTCTTTTTCATTTATAAAGCTATTGTATGATTTTTTTTCTATGTGATTCAGGTGTATTTATTTGAAAATAGGTTTGTAACTATAAAAAAGAAAACCACACCTACCTGTATTGCCAAACTCCTTGTAAATGTGTGCCCTCCTGGACGAGACCTCTCCCCTCTTGATACAGCTATGGCACCATTGTAATTAGTTCATTCCATTCCAGGAGCACCTCCGTTTAAATGGCTCATGGATGATTTAATAAAGAGAAACCGTGTCCTCAGTCAATCCAGAGTGCTCTCATATTACATTCTAAGTGGTCTCTATTCCCATCATGCTTTCAGATGTTACTGTGGTCATTATTACTTCCAAAATGGCCATTAAGAGTGCGATTCTTCTCCCAAAGGGCAGTGGGGCACTTGCCACCGATGGAAGCGGATGGACCCTGTGCTTCCCTCAGGTCAGGCTTCAAGCTTCCGGATCACCCAGACTGGGAGGTGAAAACCCACCCAGGAGTGAAAAAGCAAACATCAGAGAACTTTCACTGCCCCGTGTGCAAACACAAAGTATCTTTCCTTGTACCGTCCTAGGTGCCTCAGGGCAACCCCTGCAACAAGGGGCAGAGTAAGAGAAAAGCATATAATGTGTTTCAGTTTTACAGACATGGGAGCTTTCATAGGACGTGGAGGTCCAATCAGAGAGGAGAGCAGACCTGAGAGTGATGCCAAGTGTGGAGAGATGAAGGAGCAAGGGGTATGAGCTTACAGGAGAAAATTCAGCAAAGCCTGTTGGTTCCAATTCTCCTCTGAGCCCCTTCATCTTCAAAAATAAGGGTGTTCTGTTCTGGGTACAGGGAGGGCACCTCTCACATGAGGGTCTTCTGATCTGCTCCAAGGGGAGGCCAGAGTCCTTCCTCTGTAGGATTGATGGCCCACTTCAGGGAAGGAGGCCAGGAGGCCAGGGCGAGCTTCCTAATTCTGTCATTTTCTCAGGTTCCTTCAGACTAAAAAGCTCCAGATGCCAAGGTACCATATTTTGGAGTGGAAGGGCCTGAGCCTATTGGAGTTTTCCCCCTTCACCACTGCAGAGAGGGCAAGCCCAGCTCAATACAGTGCACACACATCATTATAAACGCACACACCCCACAGTAAAGATGGATTCACTTTCATTTTATTGGAAAGGCAGAGAGAGACAGAGTGACAGACACTTCCATCTTCACTCCTCAGATGACTGCAGCAGCCACAGCTGGGCCAGGCCGAAGCCTGGAGTCAGGAGCTCCATCCAGATCCCCCTTATGGATGACAAGGACTGAAGTACTTGAGCCACCATCTGCTACCTCCCAAGGTGCTCGCTAGCAGGAAGCAGGAACCAGAACTGAACCAGGCATTCTGATATGGGATGCAGATGTCTCAAGCAACAACTTAACTGCTGTGCCAAACGCCCACCCCATACACCTCATTTTTAAATGTGATTATATGTTAAGTTAATAAGATTTTAAAATAAGGGCTCAGCATTGTGGTGCAGCAGGTTAAGCCACTGCCTGTGACACCAGCATACCACATGGGGATTGGGTTGAGTCCTGACAGTTCTCCTTCCAATCCAGCTCCCTGCTAACGCACCCAGGAAAGCAGCGGAAGATGGCCCAAGTGCTGGGCCTCCTGTTACCAAGTGGGAGATCTAGGCGAAGCTCCTGGCTCTTGGCTTTGGCCTGGCCAAGCCCTGGCTGTTGTATCCATTTAGGGAGTGAACCAGTGGATGGAAGACCTCTCTGTCTCCCTCTCTCTCTCTGTAACTCTCTCTGCAATGATAAATAAATTGTTTTGAAAAAAAAAAAAAAAAGGATTTTAAAGTAAGCCTGCAATGCAAATCCGTGTCCAGGATGTGCAAGCAGACTTTCACTGACACAGTCGTCTCTTGCCCTGGTGGGGTTTACTCCCGAGGACACGTCACAGCCCCTGCTCCTGTGACGCAGGTCACGCTACGTGTAGCCTTCTGACTGGTTCTGTGCTCTGCCTCATACATTCCCAAGCTCAGCTGCCCTTTTGTGATGCGTGCAAGGGCTGCCTGCACAACCAGAGAAAATGAAATCTGTGTACTTTGGATTTACTGATGCTTAAATCAGCAAAATGCCTCCTCCTATAAAAGAACATTCCATTTTTCCAGAAAAAAGTAGTGAAATCCACAGGACTTGCTCTTCACCATGAAAAGGTGTCATGGACCACTTGAATTATTGGTTGCCATTGTGTCTGGGGCAATTAAGCAGGTCTGTGTCGCTCCGGAGAACAGCCCCACACGAAGCCCCATTTCCAGTTGCCAGATAGAGCTGGGTTGGAACTTGGTTTAGCTACTGTTTAGAACCCTGAAGCTCATTCTACCTGTAAAATGGGCACCATAATGTTTTTTTGCCAGCATGGCTGTGCCAATCAAATAGGACAATGAATATAAAATTCCTATTACTACACACAATAATACATGACAATAAAAGGATGACAGATTTGGCTACAACCAGGACACAATCTCACATCTAGTCATTCCACTGTCTGGGGAATTTCAAGGGCAAGAAATCAAGATGACCTCATTTATACAGGAGTCACCTTACTCTTCTCCCCATCAGTCACCTGTAATAAGAGGAGGAGGCAAAAGAGAGGGTACTGGATGAGTTCTGTGGTTTGTCTAGGAGTCTGTCCTAATGACAGACATATTCTCAGGGCCAGCACTGTGGTGTAGTGGGTAAAGCCACTGCCTGTAATGCCAGCATCCCATATGGGCGCCAGTTCATGTCCCGGTTACTCCACTTCCTATCCAGCTCCCTGATAATCCAGTTGGAAAAGCATTGGAAGATGGCCCAAGTGCTTGGGCTCTTGCCAGCCACATGGGAGACCTGGAAGAAGCTCCTGGCTCTTGGCTTCAGCCTGACCCAGTGCTGGCTGTTGCAGTCATCTGGGGAGTGAACCAGTGGATGAAAGATTCTCTCTGTCTCTTCCTCTCTCTGTGTAACTCTGACTTTCAAAATAAATAAGTAGGGGCCAGCGCTATGGTGCAGCATGTAAAGCTGCCGGCTGCAGCACCAGCATCCCATATGGGCTCCAGTTCAAGTCCAGCTGCTCTTCTTCCTATCCAGCTCTCTGCTAAACAGCTGGGAAAGCAGCAGAAGATGGCTCAAGTTCTTGGGCTCCTGTACCCAAATAGGAGATCCAGAAGAAGCTCCTGGCTCTTGGCTTTGGCTTGGGCCAGCCCCAGCCACTGCGGCCATTTGGAGAGTGGACCAGATAGAAGCACCCTCTCTTTCTTTCTCTCTCTGTCTCTCTACCTATGTAACTCTGCTTTTAAGTAAATTAATAAATCTTTTTAAAACTAAATGAATTTTTAAATTCTTTAAAAAGATTCCCATTTGACCCTCACAGCAACTTTACAAGGCAAGGAGATCAGGTGTTATTAACTCATTGTCTGAAAGAAACTGAAATACTGAAGTCATGGATTTATTCGTCATTCTACCATATTTATTGGACATCCTGTCTCTAGCAGGGGGACAGGCTGGAGCCACGGTGACAGAGAAAACAGCTGGGCCTCTGCGCTCATGGAGTAAGGAGACAGACCAAGAGTACTTGCATAGACAAGACAATCATGACTGTGAGAGAAGCCATTTAGGAAATAACGTGGGCACCGCGGCAGAGAGAAACCTCAGGAGGGACAAGAGCGGGGGCTCTTATCTTAGGTAGGATGGTCAGACAGGAGGCCCTGAGCAGATGACCACACGGGAGCTGCTTTCAGTGAATAAGCAAGGGGGTGTCAGGAAGCCAGAGTGATTAGTGATTCAGCATCCCCCAGGTGGAAAGAACCGAGTGGGTTCCAGCAGAGGAGGCCGGAGAGCTGACATTAGGCTTGCCAGGAAGTGGAGGGGGTGGGCAGACCCGCGGCCGCGGTGAACACAAGCCCCTCGTGCCTTTGATGCTGGTGCTAGGCACCCTCAATCCTACTCCCCCCCTCCCCAGCCTCTCAGTCTCTTTAGCCGAAAGGTTCTTTGCACATCCATCTCTTACTAAGATTCACTCTCTAAATGGAGGGAGTGGTGCAGCCAGCCCCACAGGATCCATGGTCCCAAGGTTCGTGAGGTCGCTTCTGTCCACTGTAGGTGACACCTTGACGTTGGTCTGATACTGAGGATTTTTCCAGGAAACCCAGGCCCTGAACAAGCAGGAACCACCACCTGAAGCACCGAGGTCCACTTGGCCATCACCCGAATTCCGAGAGAGCCCACAGTGCTAGCCAGCTGTCCCTTTGCTTTTCCAGGCACTCCTCCCCTAGTGTGGCTCCAGACCTGAAGTCTGCGGCTTTATGAAGGCTTTTTGTTTTTCTTAAATATTTATTTATTTATTTGAGAGGCAGAGAGAGAGAGAAAGTCTTCCATCTGCTGGTTCACTCCCCAAATGGCAGCAACAGTTGGAGCTGCGCCAATCCGAAGCCAAGAGCCAGGAGCTTCCTTCAGGTCTCTCACGCGGGTGAGGAGCCCAAGGACTTGGGCCATCTTCTACTGCTTTCCCAGACCATAGCAGAGAGCTGGATCGAAAATGGAGCAGCCGGGACTCAAACCAGTGCCCATATGGGATGCCAGCCCTGCAGGCGGCAGCTTTACTTACTGCGCCACAGCGCTGGGCCCAAAGCCTTATTTCTTCTCCTATTTGCTGCTGGTTCCCAGGCTGCAGCCTCAGAAGTCCAGAAAAACCTCTCCTGGTAGTACCAGCTTTCCTGGTTGGCATCCCGTATGGGCGCCGGTTCAAGTCCTGGCTGCTCCACCTCCGATCCAGCTCTCCACCTTCGATCCTGCACCCACATGGGAGACCTGGAAGAAGCTTCTGGTTTCTGGCTTTGGATCGGCGCAGCTCCAGTTGTTGCGGCCAATTGGGAAATGAACCAGTGGATGGAAGACCTGTCTCTCTCTCTCTTTCTTTCTCTTTCTCTCTCTCTCTCCCTCTCCTCTCTCTCTCTCTGTAACTCTGACTTTCAAATAAATAAATATTAATAAAACAAAATAAAATGTGCTTGATCATCAGAAGACCAAACATGTTCCTGTGAAAAATTAACTTTAAAAAAAAAGAAAGCTCTCTGCCTGCCCCTGTCTGTCTAAAAGCAGAACGTAAATGTTCAGAGACATCCACCCTCCCTTTGTCAGCAGGAAGCGCAAGGATTGACATCCAGAGACAACGTAGCCAGAGACAACACAGGCTCTCGGAGATAGCACAGGAGGAATGGGAGTACCAAGCTTTGTGACCAGCCCTTACCTATAATTGTCTCCCCATATATTTGCCACTGAAGCCCCCCAAAATCGCCACCCCTGGAGTCCCAAGTGCCCTTTGCTTTGCCATGTCTCTAAAAGGTCGTTGATCAGAATTCTAAACTACCTCTAACGGAGAATGACCCCATTAGTCTCTCTCTCTCTCTCCTATGGGAGTCCCAGCTAGGAAGCAAGCAGGGCAGAGGGAACTCCTTTTTGTTTTCCCCATGGAGTTATGAGGCCTCACACCTACAAGGTGGTCAGTAGGCAGGTTTCCGTTCGAAAAGAGACAGAAGGTCGCTCTGTGGCCGCTACAGTCCAGCCTCCTCTTTCCTCTCCACCCCCTGAGCAGCCACAGTCTGCTGCCCTCCCCTTTCTGTACACCCCCGGGGGAACACCCCCAGGGGAATGAGAGAGGAGAAAGGACTGTGCAAACCACAGGCCTTATCACCCCCGGGGCCGCCTCGCAGCATTTCCGCCCAGCATTGCGCATAGCCCTGGAGTCCAGTGGGCTTTCAGACATTTGTCAGGGTTTCCAACCAGTTGAATTTCATATCATAACCGCAGGTGAATAAAATATACTCACCATTGCCCCATTTCCTCTTTTTTAATGCTCCGGCAACACTGCAAATCAAGCATCCTTTTAGATTCCATAGCAAAAAAAAAAAAAAAATAGCATTTACATCTCAAATGGGAATCCACTCATTCACTCACTCCTTGACAGCCTACTTCAAGTGCTGTTATGGGTCCAGTCCCCTGGGAAACAGATGCTGAGCTGGAGATTCGTATATGGAAGTACTCTCAGAGCCAAGAAAGCCGGATCGGATGGAACAAGAAGCAAGATGGGCAGAGAAGGAAGCTGAGCTGCCGTGGTTGCGCCCATGATCTCAGCGGCTCCTGATCCCTTAGGGAGCCCAGGGCAGGAGCCTTTCCCTCCAGAGCTGCTCTACACTGAGGCAGGGGGGGATGGACTTTTACACAGCCGCCATGGCTGTCCCACGGGGAAAGTGGTCTTGGAGTGAGCTGATTCTCTTCCACTGATGGCAGCTTCCAGGCAAGGATCCAGTAGACACGTCCCGTCCTTGCAGATGCTGGGAGAGTGAGTGGCTTGATGCTGAAGGGGGAACCTGGACAGTGCACCCGAATATCCACGTTGAGTGCCGCTGAAGAGCCAGCACTTAAATGAACCGCCCCTACTAACCCTGGTCTTTTCTCTGAGTTAAAGTATCATAAAAATAAATGTGTAAGCAGGCATTTGGTTTAGCAATTAGGCCAGGGGTTAGGATGCCCACATCCCATATCTGAGTGCTTTGATTCGATGTCTACCTATAGCTCCTGATTCCCGCTTCCTGCTTAGGGAGACCTCTGTAGGAATGGCTCATGTAGTTAGGTTCTTGCCACACACATAGGAGACCTGGATTGGGTTCACGGCTCCCAGCTTCAACTTGACCCAGCTCCAGCGGTTGCAGGCATTTGGGAAGTGAATCAACAGATGTGACCTCTCTCTCTCTCTCTCTGACTCTGTCTTTCAGAATAAATAAATAAATAAATTTAAAAAAATTAAAAGAAGATAAGGGAACATACCAAATTCCATTTATTAAAGTTCCTCTACATTCTATTTATTTATTTATCTTAAAATATTTATGTATTTAGGGAACCAGCGCTGTGGCGCAGCAGGTTAACGCCCTGGCCTGAGGTGCCAGCATCCCATATGGGCGCTGGTTTGAGTCCCAGCTGCCCCTCTTCCAGTGCAGCTCTCTGCTGTGGCCTGGGAAAGCAGCAGCAGATGGCGCAAGTGCTTGGGCCCCTGCACCCATGTGGGAGACCTGGAAGAAGCTCTTGGCTCCTGGCTTCAGATCGGCATAGCTCCGGTCGATGCAGCCATCTGGGGAATAAACCATCGGATGGAAGACCCCTCTCTCTGCCTCTCCTTTCTCTGTGTAACCTTGCCTTTCAAATAAATAAATACATCTTAAAAAAAGATTTATTTATTTATTTGAAAGGCAGAGCTACAGAGAAACAGAGGCAGAGAGAGGTCTTCCATCTGCTGGTTCACTCCCCAAATGGCCACAATGGCCAAATTTGGCCCAATCTGAAGCCAGGAGCCAGGAGCTTCTTCTGAGTCTCCCACAGGTACAGGGCCCAAGGACTTGGGCCATCTTCCACTGCTTTCCCAGGCCATAGCAGAGAGCTGGATCAGAAGTGAGTGACTGGGACTTGAACCAGCGCTCCATGGGGTGCCAGCATTGTAGGCAGAGGCTTTATGCACTATGCCACAGTGCCAGCCCCTCTACATTCAGTTTAAATAAGCAACGACTAAAAACCATGCTATGGAAAACAAGCCCATCTACAAGTTAACTGCAAACTGAAGAATGCTCATGTAATAAATCACTACTGTGCAACAGAGAGGAATGACCTCTTGTCACATCTCTCTATCACCCAGGAATCTCAAGATGATTATGCCAAGTGAAGGAAGTGAAACCCTTGTTTGATCCCACTCACCAGAAACCCTAAACCCTGAAGGAAAAGCAGACCAGAGGGTGCCCCAGGGTGGGAGAGAGGATTGTAACAAGCAGGGAGAAAATCAGGGGATGATGGGTGCTGTCTTGGTTCACTCGGGTTGCTTGTACCTTAGACAGGGGAGTTTACAAATAGCAGAATTTAATGCTCATGGTTCTGGAGGTTAAGCCCAAGGTCAAGGTGCTGGCAGATTTGGGCCTGGTGAGAGCCTGTTCCTCACAGATGGGTGTTTTCTCTGCATCCTCACGTGGCTGAAAGCATGGGGCTGACCAGACCTCTTGGCTACTTTTGTAAGAAGAGCTCTCCTGGTCGGTGCCATGCCTCAATAGGCTAATCCTCCGCCTGTGGCACCGGCACCCCGGGTTCTAGTCCCGGTCGGAGCACTGGACTCTGTCCCGGTTGCTCCTCTTCCAGTCCAGCTCTCTGCTGTGGCCTGGGAAGGCAGTGGAGTATGGCCCATAGTGCTTGGGCCCTGCACCCACATGGGAGACCAGGAGAAGCACCTGGCTCCTGGCTTCGGATCTGCGCGGTGCACTGGCTGCAGTGGCCATTGGAGGGTGGACCAACAGAAAAAGGAAGACCTTTCTCTCTGTCTCTCTCTCTCTCTCTCGCTGTCCACTCTGCCTGTCAAAAAAAAAAAAAAAAAAAAAAAAAAAAAAAAAAAAAAAAAGCTCTCCTGGCCTCAGGCCCTCCCAAAGAGCTGCCTCCTCGTAGTGTCCCATTGGGGATCAAGTCCAATGAAGCACGAATCTGGGACGAACACAGACTTCAGAGCACAGCAGATATGCTCACTATCTTGATGGTGCACACATGCATCAAAATTTGTCAAATTATACACTTTAATAAGTATGTACAGTTCATTAGGTCAGTAATAACTCCACAAAGATATTTTAAAATCAACCCTACCATGAACAGGTCTGTGTCCGGCCTTGGAAATAACAAATAGGAAACGAATTCTGTTGTTGGTAAACTCAGAATCTAGCAAGAGAGACAGATGGATAGCAAGTTAAATACAATACAAATCAGAAGAAAAATTTGTAAGAGAGATAAGGAAACTATTACGGGAGCAAAGAAGAACCGAAAATTGATTTTTCTGGGAGACTGAAGGTTAGTAACAGCTAAGTCTTCATAATGCATACTGTATGCCAGGCACTAATTACATTAACTCTTTTTACAAAATATTTATTTATTTATTTGAAAGTCAGTTATACAGAGAGAGGAGAGGCAGAGAGAGAGGTCTTCCACCTGCTGGATCAGAAATGGAGCAGCTGGGATTTGAACCGGTGCCCATATGGGATGCCGGCACTACAAGTGGCAGCCCAACCCACTCTGCTACAGTGCCAGCCCCTATGTTAGCTCTTAAAACTCTTACAAATACCACACAAGTAGGTGCTGTCGTTATACCCATTTCACAGGTGAGGAAACTGAGGCTTTGAATGCAGGACTGGTTCTGGAGTCTTTGCTCCTCATCCTTAGGTTCCACGTCTCTCTGAGAAAAAGCTACATTTGATCTGGGCCTTGGAAGAAGACTAGAAATGCCCATTTTAGATGGAAAGAGCCGTGAAAACTATAATTATGAAATTGTCTCATATGCTTGACATATGGCAAGCAAGCAATCTTCTCAGGGTGTTTGTTTTTAAAGGCAGAGTTACAGAGAGATAGAAGAGAGAGAGAGAGAGAGAGAGAGAGAGAGAGATCTTCCATCCTCCGGTTCACTCCCCAAATGGCCGCAACAACCTGGACTGAGCCAGGGCAAAGCCAGGAGCCAAGAGCTTCCTCTGGGTCTCCCATGCAGGTGCAGGGGCCCAAAGCGCCCATATGGGATGGCAGTGCTTTAGCCTGGGGCTTTAAGCCTCTGAACCATAGCGCTGGCCCAGCTTGGGTGTATTTGAGGAGGAGTAGAAAAGGAGACTGAAAAAGTGCTTGGGGGCAGGTGTGAATGGCCTTGAAGGAGCTGCTGGAGTTTGGACTTCAGGAAAAAGGGAATCCCTGTAAGTTTTTGAGCAGAAGGAAAACAAAATCAAGTGTGTGTCTTAGTAGGAGAATGAAATGGAAAGCAATCACCTGGCTGTTTCCAGCTAAGTCAACACCTGGTGAATTTCACGGGCACCAACTCGCAGACAGAAGGCCCTTTGATTCCCAGGTATTGCACCAGCACCCCATGCAATCAGCAGATGTGGGGAACAGACCACACGGTAAATGTAGGTTGATTCTCTAGTCATCGGAGACCTGTATACCTTCTGCTATTCCCACCTGTGTTTCTATGCATTCTAATACACTTACAAGATTACAGGAAACAACTGGAAAAGTGATAGGCAAGATGGCCCTTCTCCGGGCCCCTAGCAGAATTTAATTTGAAACTGGTCCACTGGCTTGCAGTGAGAAGTGCCAGGAGGACCCCTTTACTTTTGTTTCTGTAGAAGTGATTTCTTTTCACTTCCTTATACATTGGGGTTAGATAATAAGCTCAAGATCTGGAAAATCTACCGGTTCTTATGCATAGACTCATTGCCGACTCCTGGAAATAAATTGCCATCCTCCCAAGCCTTGACGGGCGGTGTCAGAAAATCCTACAGACAATAGCATTCTTCTCGTGGAAATGTAAGATATTATTAAGTAGCCATGGACAACCCACACCCTCTACAGGAGGCTGAAGGAGATATCACCCTCACTTTCCTGTGGTGTTATCAAGGGAGCAGGAGACAAGGCGCAACAATAAAACATCACCCCAAAATAAGGAGAAGACATTCGCAAGAAAGCCATAGCTTCTACACCCAAGGAGGCTTAACTATAAAAACTGGAAGTGTCTGGAGGGAACCCCATGGATAAAAAAATAAATATATTTAATTACCACTTAATTAAATTATATTGTAATTTACCTAATTGTTTGCAGTTTAATTACTGATTTAAATTATACATATGACAGCAATTATAGTATATATCATATATATAATAGGGACCAGAATTGTGACACAACTGGTAAAGTTGACACCTGCAACACCGGCATCCCATATGGGCACTACTTTCTGTCTCACCTGCTAATGGACTGGGAAAGCAGCAGAAGATGGCCCAAAATGAAGCTATTGGCTCCTGGCTTTGGCCTGATCTAACGCCAGCCACTGCAGCCATCTGGGGAGTAAACCAGCAGATGGAAGACCTCTCTCTCTCTCTCTCTCTCTCTCTTCTCTCCTTCTCTCCCTGTAACTCTGACTTTCAAATAAATAAATCTTTTAAAATATACATATAAAATAGTAATTATGTTATATAATAGTAATTATGTATACTACCATGATTATATAGAATTATTGATTTCTCAGGGGCCGGCATGTGGCTCACTTGGTTAATCCTCCGCCTGTGGTGCCAGCATCCCATATGGGTGCCGGGTTCTAGTCCCGGTTGCTCCTCTTCCAGTCCACCTCTCTGCTGTGGCCCAGGAAGGAGGATGGCCCAAGTGCTTGGGCCCCTGCACCCGCATTGGAGACCAGGAAGAAGAACCTGGCTCCTGGCTTCGGATCAGTGCAGCGCTGGCCATAGCAGCCATTTGCGGGGTGAACCAATGGAAGGAAGACCTTTCTGTCTGTCTCTGTCTCTCTCTCTTTCTAACTCTACCTGTCAAAAAAAAAAGAATTATTGATTTCTCTATATAGATATCAAAGACAAAAGCTTTAATTTGTAGTCTCAGTTCATCTGACTTACTATGTCACTTCAGGCAAATTCTTTAACTCTTTATTTTTAAAAAAAATTATTTATTTATTTATTTGAAAGGCAGAGTTCCAGAGAGGCAGAGGCAGAGAGAGAGAAAGAGGTCTTCCATCCACTGGTTCACTCCCAAATGGCCACAACGGCTAGAGCTGTGCCAATCCAAAGCCAGGAGCCGGGAGGAGCTGGCCAGTGTGGCCACCTGGGAGTAAACCAGGGCATGTAAGAGCTCTCTCTCCCTCTCTCCCTCTCTCTCTCTCTCTCTCTCTCTATCTCTCTGTCTCTGTGCCTCTGACTCAAATAAATAAATACATCTTTAAAATATATATAAATGAATATTCACAAGGATTGAGAAAAATCATCTAAATAATCTAGTAAACTAGAAAAGTAAAAGGTTGACATCACCACACAGGGATGTTTTATGATCTCTCCCACTCTTTCTCACCCAAAACCTCACAACTGGTTGACCTACCAGTACTGCCCACTTGTGGTAGAACAAATTTTGTCACCAACACACAACTCACACCTCTATAATCATGGTGACATACGTAGTCTCCAAAATGTTCCGCCAGGAAGTGTTTTGGGGGTAGTTAACTAAAAGGGGGCTCCCAGAGCAGCTGGGGAGTTGGTACACGTGAGGTCACAGAGCCACCGCCTCCCCTCTTCAAAAGAAACTGCTCCTCTCCACTGATTTCAGAATCCAGAGGAAGTGGACAGAGTATCACAGCAGCA
This sequence comes from Oryctolagus cuniculus, assembly GCF_964237555.1. NCBI lineage: Eukaryota > Metazoa > Chordata > Mammalia > Lagomorpha > Leporidae > Oryctolagus > Oryctolagus cuniculus. The sequence goes on from NC_091432.1 coordinate 115,230,821, forward strand.
CAGCACAGTATGTGGTGGAGGGTGGTGAGCTTGCTGTCCTGGCTCCCCGTGCAAGGTAAGCACTCAGAGCAAATCTTTTCGTTGCTCAGGTAACTTAACGTTTTGCCCAAGGTGTCTGTAATTCAAGCAACTGCGCTCATGGAGGACCTGCTATGGAAGACAACCCAGGTAACTTTGCTAATAACTTGTAGCCACAGCACAATCACACATCTAAGGGATGGTACCGATTTATTTAATCTCTTGTTCAGTTGCTAAAGGATACAGAAGGATCACTGTAGTGTGTGTCTCTGTGGGATCCGGGTTATGGAAAAGTACAGTTTATTCATCTTTGAAGGTTATATCAGTTGACAGACATCAGCTTTAGATGTTAAAACTTCCTTGTCGTATAAGTATTAGCCTAGTAATTCAGTTCCTTAAAATGAAGATGGTAACAATGTTTGATCTGCCTGGATTTCTGTAAGCATCAACTGTCTATGTAAAAGCACTCTATTTAGTTCAGAGATATTTGTGAGTCCAAGGGAAACTATGCTTATTTTAAAGAAGTAGTATACCTTATACTTTGCTATGATTTTATCTCTGACATTTATTCAAATATTACATTTTGAAAATTAAAGAAAGACACAGTTCCCATGTTAGCTCAGGTAGAGTTGTTACTATCTGGGACAAGGGACAAGGTAGTAACCTTGGGACAAGGATGCAGGAAGCAGACCCCAGAGTCCCTAAGTGCCCGATTACAGCTTGTACCAGACTCCAGCAAGAACAACCGCTCAGAAACCCACTGCTGGCCTCTTTGTGAGTATGTCTGTTCCCTCGTATCGAATCTGTGGTTCTGTTCCATGAACCACACTCCTTCTTCCAAATTTGTGTTCACTGCAGAATGGCATCTAAAGGAGCTATTTTACAAGACTCGATTGTCTAGTCTTTGCAGCACTTCAATTTCTTATTTTACACACTTCAATTAGTGCCTTCGTTTTTGGTCCCCAGTCCCTGAGGCACTTAACAAGGATTCAATTTTGGTAATGAATAATATTAGTTTCTCCAATGAGTGGCTTAGAGAATAGCTAATACATTCAGAAAGAGTGCATTTAGACATCTAAAATGACAATGGTCTCGATTACGCCAAAGTTTAGAGTTTTAAACGGGCCTTAATTTTTATTTCAAGTCATTTTTATTTCTAGTCATTGCCTCATAGAAAAATATCTCATAAAAGTAAGTTTATAACAGCAAAAGTCAGGTTTTATGCTAAACCTAAAGCAAGTCTTCTAGAACATAAATTACTCAAATACTATTTATATAAACTGGGATTACTGTGTCATGCACAATACCAGGTACTTTGTGTGAGTTACAGTTAATTCTAACAAAATTACTGAGGCAGGATTGATACCCCCAATTAACAGATGAGAAAACTGAAGTTAAAAGATGTTACATAATCTGACCAACTTTGAACAACTAGAATGGATCAAAAACTTCAGCCTATACAGCACACGGCAGAAGTGTTATCTCCCAATATTTATTAACATTGGAGTGTGTGTGTATGGGGTTGTTTTCAAAAATGAGTTTCTTGATGCGGATCAAAAGTTTGAAAACCACCAGCTGATATTGTGTGGGAGATTCAATATTGAAAAATCCAATTTCAAAACCAATCCAAGGAGCCACCCAGAGGGCACCCACCCTCAATCGCTGACTGTACTCTAAACCTGTCCAGGCCCATCAGAGCCCCTAGGAGAGAAGGAGCTGACCATGCTGCTTTCTCATCAATAAAAAGGCAGCACATCATCAGTTTTGGCAGAATGCAAAATGGTTATTCACTTTAGCAAATTAAATTACAGAGAAATCACTGTGACTGCTTCAGCTCTGCAGCTCCAGGGACTGCCAAGTATTTGCACACACACAAACCATAACCTTGAAGCCTGCTCTCTTGCCAAGGCTAGTCTTGGAATAAATAGTTCCTGAGATGGGTAAAACACAATAAAAAGAAAAATTTTTCAAAATGCATTCCATTTACCTAGACTGTGGATAATGGAAATGTCAAATCCACCAAATGTTAAACTGTCCATCTTGGTTATTTAGCGAAGAGCAGGATACAGAAAACACAAAGGAAAATTGAAAACTGAGTAGTTCTTTCAATCATTCTGACCAGGACAAAATCATGTTGTTGAGATAGCTTCTTTGAGTCTATGGAGGGCTAGAAATAATTTGATTTTGACAAATATGATTTATTTTCACACATGTAAGTTTTTTCTATTGGTTCTATCTAAAAATAATGAAAATCATTTTTGTAATGGTCCATAGTGAAAGTGAGTTTTGCTTCATACCACATAATGGTATGTAAATAGGACTCTGGTTCAAGAATTAGCTTTTTGTGTGTCTCTGGTTTTAATTTAGCTCTAGTCTTTATTATTTGATGTAAAAATTACAGAGGAAAGTTAGCAACCTGCTAAAATGTTTATCCCTGAATATATACCTTTATTCATTTTTCATCCGTTAATTCAACCAATACCTCAAATTTTACTTTGAGCTATGTCCTGGGAATATAAAATGAATGAACAGCCAACAACGTTTCCATGAGGAATTTGTAATCTATCCATTGAGATGCACCTGTGACCACATAATTAAAAAGCGAGTACTAAGTGCTAGTTACAGATGTATATTCAAAGGCTTTGGGAATCTAAGGGGGACAGTAAGTCATCATGGGGATGCTGAGGTCAGGTTGGAATTTTTCCTAAGTAGGATAATTTGAGTTGAGTTTTCAAGTTGAGTCTTGAAGGAGTTAAGAAAGGCCATGTAGAGCAAGAGAGCAGCATGGACAAAAGGCAAAGTAGCTCCCGGAGCCTGGAACTTTCTAGAAATATAAGTGGTCATTTGTACCGAGTATCTGGAAGGGAGCATCAGCAGATGGCACTGGAGAGGGTGAGTCCAGTCACCTGGAGTTTTGGCCTGATTCCTACAGTTAATGAGAGCTGTAAAAAATATTTTAATGAAGGGAGAGGTATGCTCAAATTCATGCTTTTAAAACGTAATCCTAAAAGCAGATGCAGATAATGAATTAGAGGGATGAGAGACTAAAAGGGAGTTATTACAATGGCTCAGGAAAGAAATGATGGAGGCCTCAACTGAGGCAGCAATAGTATTGGAAGAAGAGGAATAAGTTGAGAAAAGAGACATCTTGGAGAGAAAAGAGGCTTGGGCACCTGTCTAGCATCTGTTATTCAGTGGTTGATGATAACATTAATGAATATAAAAACCATCAGAATGGGGCACGTGACATACCTGTATTAGACATGGATGAAACTCAGAGGGCAGTAGAGATAAGGAGTTCCAGACGGACATGCTGAGTTTTGCGGCCCTGCAAGACAGACTGTCTTTGCTTTGGTTTTACATTTATTGCATGCAGTAATGGGCTATTAAGTCACAGAATTTTTTTTCCAGTCTACTATGATTACCTGTAGTAAAGACTGCACACAGCAACACCCCAAATCTTAGACTGGGGACTCTTAAGAACTACACTGGTTTTATCCATGTGTGTTTTAGTGGGTGGCTGTGGCTGTTGCTTGTCTGTTAGCTTGAGAGTTAACCACCTGTGCCTTAGCATGAAACCATCCACTGATAGGATAATTAGTTTACAGGATTTGTGATGGAACGTGGTGATGCTGATCATGGGTTCCTTTTCCCTATATAAACCAGTCACAATCTATATCACCAGGCCCTACTAGCAGTCTAGTAACACAGGCCCATGCTTGGATGGATAAATCCAGTTGTGGCAATAATAATAAAGTGTCAAAGTCAATAAATCCACTTAGTAAGCACAGCCTACCAGCAGGAAGTGGCAACACCACAAGGAGAAATGCCAGTCATGATGAAACTCTCTCTGCTCGGCATGTGTGGGGACAGGCAGAGCTAATTTGCAGAGAAGAACTCTGAGAAACAGTTGGGAAAAACAAGGAACTTGGCACATGGGGTCTAGATAGCAAGGGCTATGGGCGGATGAGGACACATAGGTGTTCAGAGCCTACAGGGGAGGAAGTGGTGAGCAAGACGGATGCCTCAGGCCTCACCCCTCTCACAACAAATGGGAAAGTCTTCCTCCAAATGTAGGTGAGAGAAAATTCTTGAATGACAACTGAGTTTCCAATGTCAATAAGAGGATCATGGGCAACTTTCCTTGAAAGGTAGGCCACCAAAACACACACAGCAACCTCCCCTTTCACCCTCTAACAAGGCTAGACACATTAACGCTATTTTTAAGCATTACATTTGAAGCAAAGCTTGGTGGGCCTGTGGCTTCTCACTGGGGTTATTCTTCCTTTCTACAATGATTTCCTGTTTCTAAATTAAACAGGGGGTCTACATAAGACTGCAAGATAACTGGGCCTGCAAACCAAAAGCGAAGCATGCAGCAAAGAGAAAAGGAAGCAGCTTCTATTCTATGTCTCAAATGTAGCCCTTTCCACTTGCAACTTGAGCATCTATAATTGGGATCAGTCTGATCAGCAGCCGGGTACAAAATTCTCGAGGGCAAGAACAAATACTGTTCTTAGGATATCCAATACGTTATGCTTAAAGTCATACCACATTTCATCATAATTTTTAAGATACTGTAAGAGGTAAAGAACACTGACTCATAAACACATATCTTAAGAGAAAGACACTTATTTCTAAACAGGCTGCAGATAAGTCTTACCACTATCACCTTACCAAATGCGATCTTGCTGTCTAGACAATCATTTCACCAAAGATAAGAACATGGGCAAAGCTTCTAGGTGCTAACTTCCAGTCTGAAGGATAAAATGAAGCAAGTTCCTTAACTTGATCTTAATTCTACCGTTAATTCAGGAGAAATTTCTTCTAGTAACTTCTCTCCTTTTTCTACTTTTCTCAGTATTCTTTTTTTAAAGATTTATTTTATTTATTTGAAAGACAGAGTTACAGAGAAAGGTGGAGTCAGAGAGGTCTTCCATCTGGGGAGAGATCACTCCCCAGATGGCTGCAACGGCTGGAGCTGTGGGGAGCAGCCCGGACTGGACTGAGTTACTGGAATTGGGACTTGTTCTGTGCATCTGCTCTCCCACAATATGGCGCTGGGAGAGAAGTAAACTGCTTCCGCACAGCTGCCTCCAGTTCAACCAATAAACTGTAGGACTTGCTACTGATTGGAGGAGAGCAGCGTACTCGGCGTGTGGGCAGCCGAGTTGGGATTGGCGGAGGAGGACTATAAAGGAGGAGAGAGACGGCATGCACCAGGAACATCTAAGGGGAACATCTAAGGGAACACCTGTGCAGCCCCCAGAGAGCCGGCCGGCGGTGTGCTGCTCCCCTGCGGAAGTGGGGAATGTGGCCAGGGGAACTGCCCTTCCACGGAGGTGGAAGGGATAGTAGCCAACCCGGGAAGAACCAGCAGCAAACCCGGGGAGGGCCGAGCAGACGAAAGAACAGCGCAGGGTCCTGTGTCGTTCCTCCACGAAGAGGGGGAGCGACAGGAGCTGTGCCAAAGCCGAAGCCAGGAGCCAGGAGCTTCTTCCAGGTCTCCTCATGGGTGCAGGGGCCCAAGGGCTTGGGCCATCTTCTACTGCTTTCCTATGCCATAGGAAAGAGCTGGATCGGAAGAGGAGCAGCCGGGACTAGAACCGGCACCCATATGGGGTGCCAGCGCTTCAGGCCAGGGCTTTAACCCGCTGCACCACAGCGCCGGCCCCCTCAGTATTCTCATTAACAGCAAAAGAGCAGATATCTGTCCTTTGCCTGCACTGTAGTGCTGTTGTGAGAATTGACATTAAGCCACTACATTTCATGCTTATGCTGTAATTCTTTCTGCAAGGAATGAATTTTAGAGAAATATCAAACAGTCACTGCTCCTAGCAGCTTCTGTCTGTAAAAAAACAGAACAATGCAGAGAACTGGGGAGTAAAGCAGCCATCATCATCAGGCATGAAGGATGTTAGCTCAAGATTCAAACCTTGGCTCAAAAGCTGCCTCACCTCTGAGTTTTGATTTCCTCATCTCTAAATTGGAAAAGCAATCCCTACTCTACAGGATTACTGATTCATTTTTAACACTTATTACAGGGGCCGGTGCAGTGGCTCACTTGGTTAATCCTCCACCTGCAGTGCCAGCATCCCATATGGGCGCCGGGTTCTAGTCCTGGCTGCTCCTCTTCCAGTGCAGCTCTCTGCTGTGGCCCGGGAGGGCAGTGGAGGATGGTCCAAGGGCTTGGGCCCTGCACCCCCATGGGAGACCAGAAGGAAGCACCTGGCTCCTGGCTTTGAATCAGTGCAGCGCCGGCCATAGCGGCCATTTGGGGAGTGAACCAACGGAAGGAAGACCTTTCTCTCTGTCTCTCTCTCTCTCACTGTCTAAAACTCTACCTGTCAAATAAAAAAAAAATACTTATTACATTTATTTGAAATGCAGAGTTAGAGAAAGAAGATGGGCCGGCGCCGTGGCTCACTAGGCTAATCCTCCGCCTTGCGGTGCCGGCACACGGGGTTCTAGTCCCGGTCGGGGAGCCGGATTCTGTCCCAGTTGCCCCTCTTCCAGGCCAGCTCTCTGCTGTGGCCAGGGAGTGCAGTGGAGGATGGCCCAAGTACTTGGGCCCTGCACCCCATGGGATACCAGGAGAAGTACCTGGCTCCTGCCATCGGATCAGCGCGGTGCGCTGGCCGCAGCACGCCGGCCGCGGTGGCCATTGGAGGGTGAACCAACGGCAAAGGAAGACCTTTCTCTCTCTCTCTCTCTCTGTCCACTGTGCCTGTCAAAAAAAAAAAAAAAAAGAGAGAGAGAGAGAGAGAGGGAGAAGATGAAGATGGCTGCAACAGCCAACACTGGACTAGGCCAAAGCCAGGAGCCAGGAGTTTCTTCCCAGTCTCCCATGTGGGTGCAGGGGCCCAAGGACTTGGGCCATCCTCCACTGCTTTCCCAGGCACATTTATAGGGAATTCATTGGAAGTGGAGCAGCTGGTACTTGAACCCATGTCTACATGGGATGCCAAGGTCTCAGGTGACAGTTTTACCTGCTATGCCACAATGCCAGCCCTAGTATTACTGATCTTTATGACTTAACTAGGCTTGCTATTTGTTAATGGCAAAATTTAGAGGAAGAATACAATTTGGAGGAGACAAAAGCAAGACTTTCCTTTACAGTTGTAAGATTTGATATGCCTTTTAGACATCTACACGGAGGCATTAGCTAAGCAGCAAGGCTAGAGGAGATGACCTATGAAGTGAGTGTAGGCAGTCTGACCCCCACTGCGTGGAGGCAAGAATGGAGGCTGAGAAGCAGCAGCCAGCAACTTAGGAAAATAAAGAGAAAATGATGCTTGTATTTAAGGAGCTAGGAGTAATCGGTTATGGCAATAGGCTGAACAAGACAAGGTCTGAGAATGAATCATTGGTTTGACAATGGAAAAATCTGACAAAAGCAACTTTACTAAAGTAGTGGGGTTGGAAACCCTTCTAGGAGAGGCCAGCAAAGAAGCACCCTTGGGGCTCTGATTTTAAATTATTCACTGCACTGAAACTGTTTTCTTTAAGATCCGAGTGATCTGAGTACTCGAGCTGGGGATCAGGAGAACCGGGGATGGGGTGCCGCCTCCAAGGTGACTGACTTAATTAGCGATGGGTGTAACCAGGCATCAGGGTCTTTGAGAGCTCCCAGGTGATGCTAACAGACTGCCAAGGTGTGGGACCACTGTCTTCCCCTCTTACCTAATACGGACACTGTGAGGAGTAGAGGACTCACTCACTGACTCCCTAAATCTTTGTTAACAGCAAAAATCCCTTAGAAGAAATTCCAGCCACTTCAAAGCATCTGTATTAATATTATCCTTATTACTCCATTATGGGTTGATTTCATAAAACAGAATATTTCCAAGTGGTCAAACCTAAGTAGAATTCTGGCTTTCTGCCTCAATGCTCTTTTGAATGCACAAATCTCTTTTTATTGGCTCTTTGTTGTTCATTTTAGGCTTGGCTGATGATATGGGTATTTTTCCGTTAGAATTCAAGCAAAGTGTTTTCCCATGAAAGTCAATATGAATACAAGACAATAACTCTGGGTCATGACTGCTGGAGGCTAGATGGAAGTTAATGACCTAGGAATGGAACAAACAAAAGACTCTGAACTAATTAATTCCCATGTTCTCCAAAACACTCTTCCTAATACTTGAAATTTATCACAAGGAAATAAACTCCCTTCTTGATTTTTTTTTTTAGATTTAAGCTGATGCAGTAAAACTTGTTATATTTGTGATTCATGACTTATAATCCCATGGTATTCCTCTGTTTATGAAAGTGTTTCATACCTTCATTGATAAGAATTGCCCTCATAAAAACAAATTAACTTCAAATTTGAAGAAATAATGAGAACACTAAATGTGCCAAGTCAGCAATAAAGCCAGTTTATTTTTTTTTCATCAATTTCATCAATTTCTTTTTTTGTCAAGGGAAGAAGGGGAGTACAAATTTGCAGCTTCTTAGAATCAATTGTTTATCATTCTCTGAGGGCTGTGATTTGAGGAATCAGATTCTCAGGTGCTGCGGTGGAATATTGACTTGGAAGACACCTTACAATATTGTCCTTCTAGTGCAGAAACCTTCAGGCCAGAGGGACTTAGCTACCTCCCACCAAGGGCAGCTCCACAATTCACAAGCTCACCATTGGCTATCATCTTAGTATCCCAGACACACCCGGTGTCCTTGATGGTCCAAGTTGCCCATTTTGTAAACTGAGGCTGGAAAACCTGACTCTGGGGTCTCAACTATATGCCTCAACCGACATAGTGAAGTAAGCATAGATTTGAAACCCGTGGCCCTGGGCACACATCCCAGCTACACAGCCTCTTTAAAATGAGTGAAATGGCTCTTCTTGTACAAGTTTGAAGATTAAATTAAATGTAGGTAATACTAGGGGACTTTGAAAAGCTCATAGCAAGGTGGAATTAAAATTTTGGGATGCAGAAGTGTGCAAATCTATGCATTGTACTGTCATCACATATGTTTTCCTTGACCTCTTTGCAAACCCCTCCTATGGCCTCATGCAGCTCCCGGCATATGACAGATCAAGCGCCCAATAACTGCTCAGCTTTTCCTTTCTTCCTCTCAAACCCCACCCCTTCATTCAAAGCTTGTTCGAATGTCCCCTCCTTCGTGAGGCATCTTAACACACAGTGCTTGCTTCTCTTCTGGTATCTTTTGGTATTTGCTTCAATGCCTTGGTTTCTAGAAGGAAGGTGACTACGTGATTGAATGAATGAATGAGGTCGGGCTGAGACTACGTCCCTGCCACAGTGCAGGTGTGGCCTGGGCCCACCAGACTGACTGCCCCTTGTGCTCTTGCTCCACAGCGGCCTTCCTGACTAACCATGTGGACACCATCACCGTGGAGGAAGGCCAGACGCTCACTCTGAACTGTAGCACTTCTCCCTCCCAGCCCTCCACCCTGCAATGGCTGGCCCCCTCAGGGTTCACCATTTATTTTAATGACCATCCTGGTAAGTGAAGAAAAGACAAAAAAATGTCACCAGCGGACTTCAACCCTGGGATTTCCCAGCCAGGGTAACAGGACAGAAAGCTTGTGCGTGAGTCACTCGAGGGTGGATGCAGCCCACCCACTGCAACAGGCGAATGGCATCTGCGAAGCCTGTTCCTTTACACATCGCTCTCTCTGGGGGCAGGAAGTCTGAAATGGAAACCCCACCAGAAGTGTTGCTAAAGGGGGCTTAAATGACAAGGCGCATTTCCATGCTCCACCCCCAGGTCACTTTTTGACTCTCTGCGACCATGAAACCACTGCAGCACAGTGAAGACAGGCAGCAGCCTGACTGGGTGGGGGTCTTGTCCTCATGCAGCAAACACCAGCAGCCACACCTGGAGCCCGCTGCTGCCTGGCCATCTGAGCAGTCCGCAGTCGTGGACTCTCCCCACCTGCTGATGGGCACAAACTCTCAAGATCACTAAGCAATAGAAAGGGGCATGATGGGGCTCACTTGGTTAATCCTCTGCCTGCGGTGCCGGCATCCCATACGAGCGCCAGGTTCTAGTCCCGGTTGCTCCTCTTTCAGTCCAGCTCTCTGCTGTGGCCTGGGAAGGCAGCGGAGGATGGCCCAAGTGCTTGGGCTCCTGCAGCCGCATGGGAGACCAAGAGGAAGCACCTGGCTCCTGGCTTCGGATCGGCCATTTGGGGAGTGAACCAACGTAAGGAAGACCCTTCTCTCTGTCTCTCTCACTATCTATATTTCCACCTGCCAAATAAATTTAAAAAATAAAAAAGAAAGAAATGGACAGGACGTATGACTTTGGAAAGGAGGGCAGCCATTCCTGTCTTTGCAAATGCACATTAAATGGGTGGCAGAGGCCTGAGGTGGAAGGAAGCCTGGAAAGTCTACTGATTTCTCTCTGACTCTGACCAGGGTTTTCTCAGACTCTCTCCTTCGTAATGAGACCATGTGGTATCTTCAGTTTATAGCTCTACCTGCCAAATACTTACAAAGGTCTCGAAACCAACAAATTTCATTCTTGTTTACAAAGTATAGCCTCTAAACAACTAGATATGTCTTGAAAATAGTATTACAAATTGATATTTATTGATATTGGGGGTAAACCTTGTTGCACAGCAGGTTAGGGCATCGCTAGAAATGAGTGCATCCCATATTGAATCCCAGCTACTCTGCTTCCAATCCAGCTTCCTGCTAATGCACCATGGGAAGCCGCAGAGTATGACTCCCAAGTGGGAGACCCCAAGGGTGTTCCTAGGCTCCTGGCTTTGACCTGTTGCAACCCTGTGAATGGACATTTGGGGGATGAACCAGTGGGTGGAAAATTTTTCTCTCTCTCTGACACACTGCCTTGGAAGTACATGAAAACAAACACATATTTTAGAAATTGCTATGTTCAAGACAAATACCAAATACCTTATTTCAAACAAAGTCCACTATTACTACGGGTCCCGATAGAATAAGTAGGCACTAATTGTTAAAAGTTCCAAGAAAACAACTTTAGGTAAGGTAATTCTGTTAAATAATGCCTTTTGCTGTTTTTGTTTGGGCTGGGCTTGGGGGAACTGAGAGATGAACATTCTGGAATTTCTGCAGTAGAATGGCTTAATCTAGTTCCTCTGGTTTTCCACCTGGAGTGACCTTGCCCTGCACTGAATATGTTACAAACAGGGCAGTGCCTCGGGCATCCTGTGGGTAGAGGATGTTGCCGAACATTCTACAATAGATGACGCCATCATACCATTTTCTCAGAACATGCAAATGTTATTCTGGATGAGGACCACCTTCCTTGGTCGACCACTCAAGGGTTAATTATTTTAGATTTGCTTGTATTATAAAACTTAACATTCACTCCCTAAATGGCCACAATGATGGGGGCTGGGCCCATATGAAGTCAGGAGCTTCATCCGGGTGTCCCACATTGGTGCAGGGGCCCAAGCGCTTGGGCCATTATCCATTGCTTTCCCAGACACAGTAGCAGGAAGCTAGATTAGAAGTGGAGCAGCTATGACTTGAACTGGTGCCCTTATGGGGTGCTGGCTCTACAGACAGTGGCTTAACCCACTGTGCCACAGCACCAGCCCCAGGAATTTTCTTTGGAAAAAAAAGTTATATTCATTTTATTTGAAAATCAGAGCGACAAAGAGATGGAGTGACAGAAAGAGATCTTTCATCTGTTGGTTCACTCCCAAAATGCCAGGACTGGAACAGGCCAAAGTCAGGAGCCAGACCCCACCCAGGTCTCCTACATGAGTGGCAGGGACCCAAGAACTTGAGTCATCACTATTGGATCGAGGACTCGAGGCCACGCACTCCAGTGTGGGATGTGGGCATCCCAAGCAGTGCCTTAATCACTGCACCAAATATGCACCCCTGATTGGAACTTGCTTTCGTGCCATTGGCTAAACACCTGGAAGAACTACGTCAGGGTCTGTGGGAAATGGCAAACCATAACAAACTTTTTAAAATTAAAAGCAAGATGCACCCAGCTGGTGTGTTTGTCTTCCATTCTTCACATTCATTGTGATGAGACAAGCTCCAATGAACCAGACTTCAAGGAGGTAAATCATAGGTGATTTTCACCAGGAGAGGACACAGTTCTGTAATCTTCCGCCAGCTGAACCCTTCCCAGCAGAGCACAAATAAAGCAGTCTGTGTATTTCACAGATCTATCAAAGTCCTTCATTTTCTATACTAACTTGGAGAGACATCCTGCTGGCAACACTAAAAAATTTTTTTCTTACATTCATGTAATTGATTTTTCTCCAGAAACAATTTATTTAAAGAATACACACTTCATGCATTTCATAAATACAACTTCAGTGTCGCTCCCCCTCTTCGTGGAGGAACGACACAGGACCCTGCGCTGTTCCTTCTGTCTGCTCGGCCCTCCCCGGGTTTGCTGCTGGTTCTTCCCGGGTTGGCTACTATCCCTTCCACCTCCGTGGAAGGGCAGTTCCCCCTGGCCACATTCCCCACTTCCGCAGGGGAGCGGCACACCGCCGGCCGGCTCTCTGGGGGCTGCACGGGTTCCCTTAGATGTTCCCCATAGATGTTCCTGGTGCATGCCGTCTCTCTCCTCCTTTATAGTCCTCCTCTGCCAATCCCAACTCGGCTGCCCACACGCCGAGTACGCCGCTCTCCAATCAGGAGCAAGTCCTACAGTTTATTGGTTGAACTGGAGGCAGCTGTGCGGAAGCTGTTTACTTCTCTCCCAGCGCCATATTGTGGGAGAGCAGATGCATAGAATAAGTCTTAATTCCAGTAACTTAGTCCAGTCCGGGCTGCTCCCCACAGGAGAGCAGATGCATAGAATAAGTCTTAATTCCAGTAACTTAGTCCAGTCCGGGCTGCTCCCCACACTTCAGGAGTATAGTGATTCTTCCCACTAATCCCACTCTCCCACCCCTCTTCCTCCTCCCTCTCCTAGAGTTCTGAAGGCAGCTCAGTTGAAAACACAGTATTTGTTCTTTCTTCTTCTTCTTCTTCTTTTTTTTTTTTTTTTTTTTGACAGGCAGAGTGGACAGTGAGAGAGAGACAGAGAGAAAGGTCTTCCTTTACCGTTGGTTCACCCCCCCCCAATGGCCGCTGCTGCCGGTGCGCTGCAGCCTGCACCACACGCCCATCCGAAGCCAGGAGCCAGGTGCTTCTCCTGGTCTCCCAGCATTTGTTCTTAGCGTGTGAAAATCAAAAGTGATTCTTATGATCAATCTGTGTGCATCCAATACATTTCTTAATAACAGCTCTCTTTCCCTCTTGTACAGCTTTAAGGAATTCTAAATACCAGCTGCTTCATCACTCGGCCAATCAGCTGTCCATCAGCGTGCCTAACGTCACCTTGCAGGATGAAGGCGTGTACAAGTGTTTGCATTACAGGAGCCCTGTGAGAACAAAGGAAGTGAAAGTCATTGTGTTAGGTAGGTGCCCCAGCCAGAAAACCCAGTATGAGAGACACAGTCATGAACACACTCATCGGCTTTATTTTTTTTATTTTTATTTTTTTATTTTTTGACAGGCAGAGTGGACAGTGAGAGAGAGAGAGACAGAGAGAAAGGTCTTCCTTTGCCGTTGGTTCACCCTCCAATGGCCGCCGCGGCAGGCGTGCTACGGCCGGCGCACCGCGCTGATCCGATGGCAGGAGTCAGGTGCTTCTCCTGGTCTCCCATGGGGTGCAGGGCCCAAGCACTTGAGCCATCCTCCACTGCACTCCCTGGCCACAGCAGAGAGCTGGCCTGGAAGAGGGGCAACCGGGACAGAATCTGGCACCCCGACTGGGACTAGAACCCGGTGTGCCGGCGCCGCAAGGTGGAGGATTAGCCTAGTGAGCCGCGGCGCCGGCTAACTCACCGGCTTTAAGCTTAATGTTTTAATTTAGAATTGTTGCCTCTGGCAAAGGCATTTCCTGGGCCATCTCTGCCCTCTTTCATTGAAAGAAAATGAAAGCAAGCATTGCAAGAGGCAAACCCCAGATTCAACTGTGAACCTGTGGCATTAGCATGTTCTCTTGGAGGGAACGCAAAAGCAGGAGAATTTATATTTGATGAGCTCAGATTATTTACCAGGTAGCGTACGAGGCTCTAGGGAACCAAAGATGAGGTAGGCACCCTCTCTGCCCGGAAGGAGTTTGCAGGTCCACTTTAAATGCAGTGGAGCCTTGTGGCAGTGTATCCCAACACTGAATGAACTCTGATGTTTCTGCACTGCGTCATCTGCTCACATCCTCTGCCGAAAGACCCCCTCTCTTCTGCTGGCCGGTGGGGCTGGGAGGGGCCATCAGGATGTGACAGCTGCCCCGTCTTCTGGGATGTGCCACTTCCGCAGAGGGTCAGTGGTGTCCAGGATATATGTCTTCCTATCTTCCTCTCTCTCTCTTTTTTCTTTTTGTGGCAAAATAAATCAATGAAAAACATTGCTTTTAATTGATCTCTAAGTAACCTGATTCCACACAGCACACAAAGGGATTCTTTAGACTTCCCTTGTGGAGTTATGTCCATGTGGTGCCTGCCATAAAGTAAAGGCACAGAGGGAAAGTAGCTGAGAAGATATGGGTCCCTGAGGGTTTGGGAGCCAATGTGACTCATTCACCTCAAGGTTTGTCTTCTCCCCACCCACTGACCACCTCCCACTCCGTCCAGGCTCAGGCTGGTTGTGCAACTTCTGAGCTTTCACAATGCCCTGTGTATTCCTCTACCACTGCACTCTCAACACAAGAACTTTTAGGTAACAGTGTAAGGGTGGAGACTACCACCGGACTATGTGCATCTCACAGGGCTACATTTTTTTCATCTTTGCATTGCCAGCAGTAACACATCTGGTACATACTTGGAACTAACAAGTGCCTTTACAAGGGTGCAGATGGGTGAATTAAACAGATGTGGAAGGGTACAGTTCTGGACCAAAGTGGAGGTAGAACGGGAAAGGGGAAGAAAGAATCCTAACTAAAAGGTATTTCTGAGACAGAAGTACAATGAAAAAGGACCCATGGGCTCTTTGTATGAGAAATGCACCTTGGCTATTAGGAGGGGACAGAAGCAACTTACCTGGAGGTGAGTCACAGACTCATGAAAGTTTAAGGTTGAAAAAGCCAACTCCTTAGCTTATCTTCCCAAGTCACAGATGTAAAAACTGGCACACCAAGAAGTCAGGGGACTTAACCAAGAGGTGAAGCTGCAATTCAGGTCTCTATTCTTCACCCAGTGCTCTACGAACCAAATGCAGACCCGTAGCTCATTTTAGAACTGTTGCTATAATGTAGTGTGTTCAGGGATTAATCACACACCGACTGCAAACATGCTGACCTCAGCCCAAGTAGCTGTGCAAGCCCACGAAAGCCCTTTAACAGGACTTGATTCTGGGAACGGGCAAGTAAACAAGAAGCCCATTAACTAGACTTGACCCTACAGCATTCCCTACAGATTATTAGGCTGTGTGCTTTGCTGAGATGTGGAGCACAGATAAATCTAATTTTTTTTTTCTAGCAATTCCTTCTAAGCCAACGCTGGAGGCTTCAGTTCTCAGAGGGCAAAACAGAGAAGGTGTTGTACTTCAATGCTCCACTGTGAGAAGCAAGCCCCCTCCGCAGATAACCTGGCAAGTAGGGAACGGCGTGGAGTTCTATGGTAGGTGCAGAAACAGCTCTCCTTTCTTTGTTTTCCTTCCTGGGTAAATGTCCAAGGGATTTTAAAGGTTCTGGCACCCTCTGGTGGCCGCAGGTGCCTGATGACACTTAATAATTTATCAGTTCTTTTCCAAACTATCACCAGTCAATACTATGCCTTAATCTCAAAAACCTAATCACAAATAATGAACATGTTTTTGCACAAAGTAGAAACATAAAGTGGGATATTTATAACAGCTTCTTAAAATTTGACAAAATTTCCCAAAGTAGAAAGTATCCTATAGGTATTACCTCTAAGAATAAGCCTTTTCAAAATATACAATTAAAAATACATTTACATAATATAGGCAATTGGAACATATATGATCTTCCTTAGATAGTATAGTGCTGTTTCATTCCCACAAGGAAAGTTTTAAAATATTATGATAGCATGCAGTCTAAACTTTAAGTCTTTAACTGAAAAAGGATAACTCATTGTGATGTTCTGGAGCTATTCACCATATGCTTACATTTCAACAGGCACTACCTCCAATATCTACATAATTATACATTCTTAGAGCTGCAGGGGCCCTTTCACAGCTGATGAAACTGAGGGAGGCTCAAATGGGGTTCTACAGAGAAAAGACCTAAAATCCAGATCCGATTCCCATTCAAGTGCACTTTTATTCCATTAGATTTCCCCTTTAATTTGTCTTATCCATGGAACATGAGTAAGTTTTTCTGTCTTTGTGTTTTGTAGCATCATGCTGTCCTTATATAGCATATAGGCTTTAAGTTTTTTCCATGTAATGAAGGATTTACATAAACATATCCATCCTCCTTCACCTCCTTCCCTTTGTGATCAGAGCCAAGCACACAAAAGGCAGCCAGTTAAAGTGAGGTTAGAAATCTAATATGTTTGCCAAGAAGTCAAGAACTGGTGGTCTGTAATAAAACCGAACTCACCCAATAGTGTTAAATAGCCATAACCTCATACATTCTCTTTAACTTGCTACATAGGGGACACCCACCATGAATTTGAAATGGATGGGAAAACATGTAATACCACCAGCAAGCTCCTAGTCCACACATACAGCAAAAACTCAACAGTGGACTGCATTATCCGACACAAAGGCCTGCAAGGGACCAATCTGGTTGCATCCTTCCGGTTTAAAGATTGGGGTAAGAACTAATTGCCTTTAATCATTTTTAATCATATTGCAGCATCAGTGAAGTTAAACAGGGTGGGTGAAGTCTTCCAGAGTGAGAGTACTGTCAACAAAGCTCTCCTTCATAGCAAATGGATGCCATCATTGAAATTTCTCCTCCTGAGTGGCGGGGTGGCAAGTGAGGCAACACTCAGAAGGAGCCCAGCTGTGCAGAAAGCATAGCTCAGTACTAGATGCAAATAGCTCGTACTTGCCCTTTGATAATGACAGATAATGTTAACTTGACCTTAAACACTTTGATTGCCATCCTGTCTTTAGAGAGATCCTATGAAGCATACTGCAACTTTGTACTTGACCCAAAAGGAAAGAATAGGAACAGAAATAAGTTTAAACTTGCCAGTGTAATTTTACACTCCTATAAAACATGCACAGTTACATGAAGGCATGAGTAGGTTGACTATGACTGTTTGAAGCTTTTAGTTTAACTATGATAATATTCTGAGCCAAACACCTCTGGAAGCATCAAGTATCGAGAAGAGAAGTCACCCCCATTTTCATAACCCCTGTTCTGTGATTCCTTTTCCTAAAGTCCAAGAAATGGTTTCAAAATTACATACAAGGGGCCGGCACTGTGGTGTGGTAGGTTGAGCCTCCACCTGTGGCACCAGCATCCCAAATCGGGATCGGTTCATGTCCTGACTGCTCCTCTTCTGATTCACCTCTCTGCTGGTAGCCTGGGAGGGCAATGGAGATGGCCCAGGTGCTTGGGCCCCTGCACCGGCAGTGTGGGAGGCCCCAGGGGAGGCTGCTGGTTCCTGGCTTCAGACTGCTCCAGCTGTGGCCATTGCAGCCACTTGGGGAGTGAGCCAGCAGATGGAGCACCTCTCCCTCCCTCTTTCTGTCTGCGACTCTGCCTCTCAAATAAATACATAAATCTTAATAAATAAATAAAATAATGTATACTGGGATGTGGGGTTAATGGGTGATTTAAAAATTAGATACAAGTCTAATTTGAGACAAGGGGTATCCCATCAGAAGTCACGTGGACACACAAGTCTGCAATTAGTAGGATGCTGAGCTTCCTTGCTGTAGAAGCTACTTCTCGGTGTGCAAGGAGAGTCCTGAAGTCCAAGGGCTCACATGAGTGAAAGAAGAAATTGTCGATGACAAAGCTCTTTTGTCAAACGTAATGATTACGATGCAAGGCACTCGTGGAGGGCCAGTTGGCTTATGAGAACCTCACTGTGGGAAAGCTGTGGGGGCTGTGTCTGTGGTTGACAGGCTCCCCTCACTGCCACAGGCTTTCCACAGCCACTTTCTCAGCAAACCAAAAGCTGTTATGGAGGAAGCTGCTTGAGAAGACTCCAGAACCCACAGACTGCGCTGTAGCGACATCGTACGCACCCACTCCGACCCTTATGACTCACTCTGCAGCCACGCTCCACCCGCATCAGTGGAATTGGAGCCTGGTGCTGTCTATCTACATGCCTCTGAAAAGACATTCAGATTCTTAATCAAGAGAACCAGGAGTGGGTGTTAAGGCACAGCGAGTTAAACCTCCCGTATTGGAGTCCCTGGTTCAATCCAGCTCCACTCCTTGCCACTCAGCTTCCTGCTAATGAACCAGTGAGGTGGCAGATGAGGGCCTAGGTACTTGGGTCACTGCCACCCACATGGGACGGAGTTCCTGGCTCCTGAATTTAGCCTGGGCCACACCCAGGTGTTGTGGGCATCTGGGGAGTGAACCCTTGGGTGGAAGGGAGTCTCTCCCTCTTTCTCGGTCACTCTGTCTTTTAGATAAATAAATCATTTTAAAAGTAAATAAGAGAACCAATAGTGTTTAAAACACATTTTTGGGACCAGCACTGTGGCTTAGACACCTACAGTGTCGGCATCCCATATGGGCGCTGGTTCAAGTCCCAGCTGCTCTACTTCCGATCCAGCTCTGTGCTATGGCCTGGGAGAGCAGAAGATGACCCAAGTCCTTGGGCCCCTACACCCACATGGGAGACCCGGAGGAAGCGCCTGGCTCCTGGCTTCGGATTGGCACAGCTCCGGTGGTTGTGGCCATCTGGGTATGAACCAGCAAATTGAAGGACCTCATCTCCTTCTCTCTCCCTCTCTCTCTCTCTCTCTCTGCCTCTGCCTCTTTGAAACTATCCCTTTAAAATAAATAAATCTTAAGAAAAGTAAACATTTTTACTTTTCAGGAATATTAAAATCATCTACAAAAAATTACTATGAAAAGGGAAATTGTAAATTACTTTCTTTTATGAATATAGTTATATATAACCCCAAATAATAGCTCACCATGTTTTTTCTTTTTTAAAAAAAGATTTATTTATTTATTTACTTATTTATTTGAAAGGCATAGCCACAGAGTGAGACAGAAAGAGAGAGATCCTCCATTCACTAGCGTACTCCCCACATGGACACAAGAGCCAGAGCTGGGCCAGGCCAGGCCAAAGCCGGGAGCCAGGAGCTTTCTCTGGGTCTCTCACATGGGTACAGGGGTCCAGGGACTTGGACCATCTTCTGCTGCTTTCCCAGGCGCATTAGCAGAGAGCTGGATGGGAAGTGGAGCAGCCGGGACTTAAACCGGCGCCCATATGGGATGCTGGCATGGCAGGTAGCTGCCCAACCAGCTATGTCCCTCTAAATGTTTCTAATAATAAATTAAGGACTGAATTTCATTTGAGATCTAACTGTTGATTATCTAGCCTCCACTGGCAGATCTCTACAAGCATTCAAAGAAAAATGCCACTATTGATGACTTCACTTTATTTCCTTGTCCCTTTGCTGAGTTACTACATTGACATACAGACAGTAAAAGTGCTTCGTGTATCCAGTTAGTTTTTAAAATCTCCTAACTGAGGGTGTTTTAAACATGCTTACAAGCAGGGTCCTTTCACCTTTACACTCCGTGTGGTAGGACCCCGGGCAAATGGGGATCATGCCAGCACTGTGTCCATGAGAGAAAAGAGCTGAGCAAACAGAAGTGCCCAACAGAAATGGAGGTTTCTGTAAAAAAAGAAGAAGGAAAAAAGGCCTGTATTTTATAACGTCAAAAATGATAGTAAGAAAAATGGCATTGTTTTACTTCACAAAAATCTCTTTAATGTTGGCCTTAGTAGTAAACAATTAAGTTCTCAGAATTCTTACATCCATTTACTTCCCATATGCTGTTTTGCTTGAATTACACATAAAGTAACTCAACTTCATACAAATGTACAGTTGGAAAGGGAGAAGAGTATTTTAATAGCCTTTCTGGATAATTACAGCTATTCCTCTTTGAAGCTATACCAAAACTCAACGGACTGTTTTCTAAAGATCAGTTGCTATGTGGACCTGCAACCACGTCAGTGAACCGTTTATACTCCGTTATATTAAAATCCATCAAATTCTCTTGCACTTTAAGTGGATCTTTTATTTCACCCAGCATTATTTCTGTAACACTGTGCCTTGGTCATTGGAAAATACTGATTCACTGAGTTATACAGATCTTTTAAATGTTGATACATTTCAACCTAAAAATCACACTCATCAATAACATCACTGATCACAAAGTCCGTAAGTATCTGGAAGCTGCCAGGCTCATGGTAGTGGATGCAGGCTCCCCAAAATTCCAAATGAAAATGTAGCTAATAAATAAATTTACCAACTTATTTATTGGAGACAGCGAGAGAGAACGAGAGAAAGAGAGCACATTCTCATCTACTGGTTCACACCCAAATTTACACAATGGCCAAGGGCCAAGCTGGAGTCAAAGGCAGGAGCCAGGAACTCAATCCAGGTCTCCCATGTGGGTGGAAGGAACCCATCGGGCAAGTGCAGACATGAGCAAGAAGCTGGAGTTAGGAGCTGAGGGCAGGAATAGAACTCTGTTCTAGGACACAGGTATCTTTTTTTTTTTTTTTTTTTTTTTTTTTTTTTTTTTACTTGAAAGTCAGTTACACAGAGAGAGAAGGAGAGGCAGAGAAAGGGGGAGGGAGAAAGAGGTCTTCCATCTGCTGGTTCACTCCCCAGTGGCTGGAGCTGTGCCAATCCGAAGCCAGGAGCCAGGAGCTTCCCCCAGTTCTCCCATGCCAGTGCAGGGGCCCAAGGACTTGGGCCACCTTCTACTGCTTTCCCAGGCCACAGCAGAGAGCTGGATCAGAAGTGGAGCAGCTAGGATTCGAACTGGCACCCATGTGGGATGCTGGCACTGCAGGTGGCGGCTTTACCCGCTATGCCACAGTGCCGGCCCTGGGACACAGATATCTTAACTGCAATGCTAAGAGTTTACAGATAAGGGTGGGGAGGAAGTTGACTCTTAGAGAAATAAGCATCTTATCAAATTTACTTGGGAGCAAGCAAACAGCAGCACTGGAGTCCAAGGCTGACCCCAAACCACCTACTAATGACACATACATAGATATGTGGTTGGGTAGATAGAAGGGTAGACAAAGATCAGAGGTCTTCAAAAAGTTCCTGGAAAATGCACCTATAAAACATATGTATGCTTTTGAATTTTGAAGCAGATAGATAGATAGATATTTATCAATAGATATATGTAGATAGAGACAGTGAGCATTCTTTGGCTCCTCCAGCAAAACGCACCACCACATGGAGGCCCCCTCCCCCGCCCCCCGCCAGCATGCTGTCCTTTTCAGCTAGGCAAGTGAGCAGATGGACAATCAGCAGGATACAAATTCAAAACCAGAGCAAGGGCTGCGAACACACAGTCCTGAGATTGCTGCGCAGCCTCCACAAGCAGGTGGCAGCAGCATCCATCCTTCAATCAACTTGACTGAGCACCATGCGGGCAAAATTGCTCTCTGTAGTCGCAGAATTTTGTTTTTCCCTTTTCCTAGTCGCAGATCAAGAGGCAACTTCCGATGCCCTGGAGAAAAGCTCTCTGTCGTCCCAAGGCACGCAGCTTCCTACTAGCACGGGTGAGTGTCCTCCTGAAAACTTAAAATAAAGTCATGTCTCCTCGGGAAGGTCATTTTTCTAAGTCTAGGCATGAAGAATATTTTTATTTTGATTTTTAATCAGATCGTACGGGACCTTGTCAACTGGATCCAAGTTTGTGTTGTCCTAGAATAGAGCCACATCAGTTGTATACTGGTGGGATGGACTTCTGGGTACACAACACCTTGTAAGTGCAGGGCTATTGTGCTCAAGATGCTTCTGTACACACACACACACAAACACACACACACACACAATGACGTTGGAATTGCAGTAAAGAATAAGGTTGAATTCCTTTGCAGGGAAACTCATTTCTTTGTCTCTCTGTCTAGAACAGACCAAACACAAAACAAAGACTTGACATCAGCAGAGAGCCTCGAAGCCTTTGAAAGGGCATCAGTTACTTCTTTGTCAAGAACTCAGGTCACTTTTTATGACAGAACTGAACCATACCTGCAGAAGAACCAATAAAACCTGGATTGTAATTCCACTTTTCTAGACAGTGACTCTGAGGGCAATGACCATGTATTTAATTTTTTAAATAGAAGACAATAACAGAAAAATTTATCATCATGAGTGGGTGCACACACAAAGGGAAGAGAACACCTCATGTATTTAATTTAATTTTGGGTTTTACCTAGCAAGGTATCTTGCGATAGCAGGTGCTCAGAACCTCAATGAATACGTGAATATACTATGATGCCTTAAGCAAGGCAGCTTCATCCAGAAAGGCATACATTCCCACATATTCCCTCTGTTTCATATTGTGTCTCTATGATAATTTCATCTGGTGGGACAAGTGCTTTTAGATCATTATCATGTTCATATTTCTGAGTATCAAATCACATTTTAAAGATTGTGAATCCTGAATACTGTTTAAAAGCAAAATGTTCAGGGTTTTACACGCTGATAAATACAGTATGTACCATACAGCTTTTTGAAGGGCCATGGAAATTGAAGCTATTATGAAGTGGGACAGCCACATCACTTGCTTTAATAATCCAATATTTTTCAACGTGTTTAGAATCCAGTTGTCCTTAAATTGGCTTGTACTGCTACTCACCGACTCAATTTTCTGCTCTGCTTTTTCATGTATATCATAAGATTTAAGAAATATGGTCTCTAAAATTCCTTTCAGCTTTCAATTTCTACAATTTTATTACTGTTAATAACACCCATCTTTAGTAAAAGGATGAGAGACTCCATTCCCCTTGGGATCCACACGGTGGCGCTGGCAACGGGCTGAAAAGCCAGAGCCTGCAGAGGGGAAAACGGAATTTGGCAGACAAGCGACAGCTGCAAGAGACATCTCTTATTTTTATAGTCTGCCTTACCTAGCAAAAGCGTTATGCGGGGGAGGCTTGCAGATGTTTGAATGACACCCGAGACTGTATCTACAGACAAACCATTGCTTTGATTTCAGGTTGTAAGCTTGCTTTCTTTTTTAAGGTTTATTTTATTTGTTTGAAAAGCAAAATGACAGAGAGGAGACGATGATACGTACACACGGGGGGGGGGGGCGAGAGAGAGGGAGTGGGAGAGGGAGAAGGAGAGGGGGAGAGAGAGAAAGAGAGAGAGAGAGAGAGAGAGAGAGATCGTCCATCTGCTGGTTTACTCCCCAAATGGCTGCAACAGCCAGAGCTGGGCCAGGCTGAAGCCAGGAGTCAAGGACTCCCTCCTGGTCAGTCACGTGGCCCTCATCGACTGCTTCCCCAGGTGCATTAGCACAGAACTGAATCAGAAGTGGAGCATCCGGGACTCAAATCAGTACTCTGATATGGGACGCCGGTATTGCTAGCACTGGCGCACTTCACTGTGTCACAACGCTGGCCCCATGCCGTGGGTTTTCCATCCACAAAGCTTGGGATGCCATTCCTCAGTGCTGAGTTGGTATCTTAAAGCCTTTTCCTTATAGGCCTGACTCCAGAGGGGCTGTGGTTTAAACCTGGGGCTCTGGTTTCAATGTTGGCTCTGCCACTATTTTGCCATGGGATTTAGGTCATTTTCTTAACTGCTGGAATCTTGTTTTCTCAGAACTGCAGTAAGAAGTAATTAGGACAAAGTGCTCAGCACAAGACATGGCACAGGGTTAAACACGCAACGAATGTTTGTCTTACAGAAATAAGGCCACTGGCCACTGTTCTTGCAGAAAATCAGTAGTTTGGAGTGAAATAAGCCAGATGCAGCAAGACAAATACCACACATTCTCTCTCCTCTGTGGAAGCTATGGGAGTCCACCTGAATATAGACTAGTCCAGAAGAGAAGTTGGGTAATGGGAACCAGAACACAGAGACGAGAAATGGTTCCAGCCTCCAGCAGCACAGTGGGGGACTGTAGTTTACAACAACCTATCGCAGGTTTTATGAAGAACCAGAAGATAGGGACTCAATGTCTCCAAACGTACAAAAATGCTAAGAGCTTGGAAATGCCAATTGCCTAGATTTGAATGACATTTTGTATACATGTATTGAAATATTACACTATAGGGCCTGGCGCTGTGGCGTAGCAGGTGAGGTTGTCACCTGCAGTGCCGGCATCCCATATGGGTGCCGGTTCCAGTCCCGGCTGCTTCACTTCCCATCCAGCTCTCTGCTATGTCCTGGGGAAGCAGTAGAAGATGGCCCAAGTCCTTGAGCCCCTGCACCCGTGTGGGAGAACAGAAGGAAGCTTCTGGCTCCTGGGTTCGGATGAGTGCCGCTCCAGCCATTGCGGCCAATTGGGAAGTGAACCCACGGATGCAGGACCTCTCTCTCTCTGCCTCTGTCTCTCTATAACTCTGCCTTTCAAAAAAACAAATAAATATTTTAAAAAATATTACCCTATAACTCATAAATATATATGATTATTATGGGTTAATTTTAAAAAGAAAATTTAAATAAATCAATAGTTTAAAAGTGATCTTATTTTTTAAAAAATGAAAGTCACTTAATTTTGTTTCCAATGCTGCTTTGGGAAGAAAATACACAGATGTATATTTTATACACATATTATATATATATAATATATATGACTATATATATTATATATGACTATATATATATGTGTATATATAGTCTTAGTCTGTTTTGTGGTGCTATAACACAATACCACAGACTGGGTAATCTGTAATGTACAAAAATTTGTTGGTTCACAGTTCTGGAGGCTGGGACATCCAAGATTGAGGTGCCACCTCTGGCAGGGCCTTCTTGCTACAGCGAAGAGAAGTCAAGAGACAGCCAGAGGAGCCAAACCCATCCCCTCAATAACAAACTCACTGCTGCAATGATGTCCTTAGTACCCATTCTCGAGAGTGGAGCCCTAATGGCCTAACCACTTCCTAAAGGTCTCGCCTCCCAGTACTGTCACAATGGCCAATTTAATTGTCACAATTAAACTTCCATGTGCATTTTGGAGGGCACAAACATTCAAACCACAGCAGTCATGCTTTGTCACATATGTGTGATGGATTCCTTATATGTGTCTTTGCTTTCACTTCAGTCGCAGTCATGGAAAATTCTAGTACATCAGAGATTGACAAGGAAGAGAAAGAAAAAACGACTCTGAACCCTGACTTAACCTCTGGTAAGTGTCACCTCTGCATTTAGAAAGAATACTCCATGTTTTAAGTTCTTTCTTTTTTTTTTAAGATTATTTATTTGAGAGGCAGAGTTACAGAAAGAGAGAGAGGGAGAGGCAGAGAGACATCTTCCATCTGCTGGTTCACTCCCCAAATGCCTGCAATGGCCCGAGCTGGGCTAATCTAAAGCCAGGAGTCATGAGCTTCCTCTGGGTCTCCCACACAGGTGCAGGGACCCAAGTACTTGGACCATCTTCTACTGCTTTCCCAGGTGCATTAGCAGGGAGCTAGATCTGAAGTAGAGCAGCCAGGACTCAAGCTAGTGCCTATTTGGGATGCCAGTGCTGCCAGTGCTGCAGGTGGCTAGGGATTGTGTCTTGTACAGTGCCAAGCATGATGTTCTAGATTTAACCAGCACCTCTTAATTCCTTGTTGGTTAAGAAGAGGGGACTAGGATGTTTAGCAAAGCTACAGCCCACAAGATCAGAATCCTGGGTTTAGAAAGACTTTTTAAAGCTCCACCAGTTTATCCCCCAATGCAGGGCCACATTTAATCTAGCCAACAATCTGTCTTGCCACTTAATTACATTTTGCTAAAAAAAAAAAAGAAAGAAAGAAAGAAAGAAAGAAAGAAAGAAAGAAAGAAAGAAAGAATTCTTAGTAGCTAATTTGAATCCCTTAATTATAATTTAAGTCTGTTTTCTCACATGCTTTCTGTAGTCATGAAAAATAACTGGTTCAACATCTCCAACTAAAAAAACATTTTTCAACTCATTCCACAGAGTGGTTTTGTTTGTTTGCATAGTTGTTTGCTTTTTTGGGAGGAGCGCACACTTTGAGTGTCTACCTTCCGGAGCGAGCTCTCCCTCACTTCATCTGGGCTGTCTGTTAGCCTATATGACGCGGTGGGAGTCTTGTCTTATTCCCCATGGCTGAGAAAAACCTGTGTGAGACCTTCTTGTTTTCCTTGCAGAAGCGAATCCTCAGTACATAGGGCTGGTGAGGAGGAAGAGTGGAATACTGCTGCTCACCCTCGTGTCCTTCCTCATCTTCATCCTCCTCGTCATAGTCCAGCTCTTCATCATGAAGCTGCGGAAAGCTCACGTGATATGGAAGAAAGGTGAGTGGGCAGACAACCTGACGGAGGCTGGCTGGTGCGAAACAGTCAGCTAGGAAAGGAGGAGACTGTCTGTCCGTGAGGGCTCTCCTGTTAGAGGCTGCACGAGCCACTAGGGAAGTGCTGTCTCTCATGGGAGCCATTGCCTGTCTTTTAGTCAACTCAACTTGAGATTCCCCAGGGACTAGAGACAGAGCGGTCATAACCAAAGGGAAGAGGTGTAGCTCTGGGAATTGGCACGAAGTTAGAGATGCTGCTATTCACGAAAGGAAACACAGTGAAGGGCGAATTCATCGATTTGTTCAATAAGCATTCATTGAGCACCGGTTGTGTGCTGGACACTGTTCCAGGGACTAGGGACACATCCGTCAACAGACCAGGTCCTTACCCTCAAGGAGCTCGAATTCCAGTGCTGGTCGATCAGAGGTTGGAATGTACTAGTCTGTTTCAGTCCCATTACTACATTTCATATAATGTAACAGATTAGGAATGCTTCCTTCAAGCTATTGTAATCCATAAGCTGTACTTTGGAAATTTATGCTCATTAAATAATAAAAAAAAAAGGAATGCTTCCTTCAGCATTCTAATTAAAAAGCTATCATTGGAAACAAAACTAAATCTAGCTGGCGCCGCGGCTCACTAGGCTAATCCTCCGCCTTTCAGCGCCGGCACACTGGGTTCTAGTCCCGGTCGGTGCGCCGGATTCTGTCCCAGTTGCCCCTCTTCCAGGCCAGCTCTCTGCTGTGGCCCGGGAGTGCAGTGGAGGATGGCCCAAGTGCTTGGGCCCTGCACCCGCATGGGAGACCAGGAGGAAGCACCTGGCTCCTGGCCTCGGATTGGCTCAGCATGCCAGCCGTGGCAGCCATTTGGGGGGTGAACCAACAGAAGGAAGACCTTTCTCTCTCTCTGTCTCTCTCTCTCACTGTCTAACTCTGCCTGTCAAAATAATAATAATAATAATAGTAATAATAATAATAATATCTTGGATATACTAATTGAATAAAATATATCATCAAATTAATTTCACTTGCTTCTTTTTACTGTTCAGATGTGGCTACTAGAATATTTTAAATGAGGTTCACTTTATAAGGCCACCGGGCAGTACTGAGCTGACCACTTAGGGAACAGGAACCCCTTATGACCCAAGGCAAAATACTACATGTTTGAATAGATCCAGCTCTCTGAAAAGTATCACTTCTGCCAGTTTCATACCAGTCTCCCTAGATATTCAGCTGGCTCAATATCCTCACTATAAATAAACCTAGAGACAAAGTCTGACTTTGCAGTTTATCTGCCCACACAGTAGACAAACACGCAGCCTTATTCCAGCATCTACCACGCGTGCTTCATCCCCAGAGTTCTTTTAGAGTTATTACAATCATTCCTTCCATAAAGAAAATACTTGACTTTTTCCACTATTTATATTTATTTAAGAGAGAGAGAGTGAGAGAGATGCTCCTTTTGACTGTTTTACTCCCCAAATCTCAGCAATGGCCGGAGCTGGGTCAGGCCAAAAGCCTGGAACTGGAAACTCAGTCCTGGTCTCCCATATGGGTGACAGGGACCCAAGTACTTGAGCCATCACCAGCTGCCTCCCAGGGTTTGCATTAACAGGAAGTTGGAATCAGAAACTGGAGGCAGGTATTAAATCCAAGTACTCCAGTATGGGCTAGGCTGATCATCTGCCCCTGATATTTTATTTTAATCTGCTGTCATGTGGTTTCCATAATCTTATAGTACCTCCATGGTGCCTGTAAGAAATACAGTATAGACTGGGGCTGGTGCTGTGGCATAGTGAGTTAATCCTCTGCTTGCGGTGCTGGCATCCCATCTGGGCGCCGGTTCTAGTCCTGGTTGCTCCTCTTCTTTTTTTTTTTTTTTTAAGATTTATTTATTTGAAAGTCAGAGTTCCAAAGAGAGAGGAGATGCAGAGAGAGAGAGGTCTTGCACCTGATGGTTCACTCCCCAAATAGCTACAATGGCCAGAGCTGAGCTGAGCTGAGCTGAAGCCAGGAGCCAAGAGCTTCTTCCGGGCCTCCCACGTGGGTGCAGGAGCCCCAGAACTTGAGCCATCCTCCACTGCTTTCCCAGGCCAGAGCAGAGAGCTAGATCGGAAGTGGATCAGCCGGGTCTCGAACCGGCACCCAGATGGGATGCCGGCACTACAGGCGGCGGCTTTACCCACTATGCCACAGCGCCAGCCGCCTGCTTCTCTTCTGATCCAGCTCTTTGCTATGGCCTTGGAAAGCAGTAGAAGATGGCCCAAGTATTTGGGCCCCTACCCCCACTGGGAGACCTGGAAGAAGTTCCTGGCTCCTGGCTTCAGATCAGCACAGCTCTGAATGTTGTGGCTATTTGGGGAGTGAATCAGCGGATGAAAGACCTTTCTCTCTGTCTCTGTCTCACTGTCTGTAGCTCTACCTCTTGAATAAATAAATAAAAATTTTTAAGAAAAAAATATAGTATAGACTTAAAAAACTATGTATTGAGTTAATGAGGACATGAGGTACAGGATAGGACATGCTAAGTCTACCATGGTACAGTAACGGAGGTATTCTCTTATTCAAACACCCATTTCCACATATAATCAATGTCTGTGACACCAGAAATCAGTAAGCTAATTTTCTTTTCTTGTAGAAAATGAAATTTCAGAACACACAGTAGAAAGTTACCGATCACGGTCAAATAATGAAGAAACATCTTCCCAAGAGAAAAATGATCAAGGTAAGTCAGCTGCGTGACCTGAGATTTGAGAAAAGAGGTTCGCTAGCGAGTCACCTTTCAGGAAAAAGTGGTGCGGGGCCGGGAGGGGGGGGTTCACAGTTTGAATGTTAGCACTAGAAAGTCAATCCCCAAAAATGCCTTGTAGAACTCAGGAAGTTCAGCACTGCAAACAGTAGCAGTTATGTTTGTGTAGCTGCAGACACATGGCTTAGGGAAGTCGCCTCTGCCTCCTTGCTGTCACACGCTGAGGCATCCCTGACTGTGTGCCTCTCCTGCGCTCTGGAGTGCCCAGTAAGCACTTCCCACCCACCTCAGAAGTGCTGGTGTTTTAGACTATCTCCCACAACACTCCGGGTGGTCACTGATCTTACTGTTTCTTCAGATCCTAGCACAGGACCTGGCACAAAAGGAGTGTTTGCTGCTTTTGTATTGATTGAATGAACGCAGACCTTAACCAAAGCAAGCTGAAATGATTCAAGTCTTTCACATGACTTCAGTACGAAATATGTAAAGAAAATGAAAAGAATCTAAATGGGAAGGAGATAGTATATGAGTGTGTGTGTGTGTGTGTGTGTTCTTGATGAAGCTCCAGTAGGCAGAATCTAGAACTATAGAAAAGCCAAGAATCTAACATTTTCCAAACATTTAATTTAAATCTTCCATGCAAATTAATTTATTCCCCCTGCTATGATCAGCAAGAAATGCAATGACCTTTGCCATTTGATTCTCTTGACTTCGCTGAGGTTTTTGCAAGAAGCTGGTTTTTCATAACAACTCTGCCTCTGTTGTTTGTTTTGACCTATTAGAGTGTGAATGGAAAGAAAAACTAAATGCCATAGCAGGGGAAGGGGTGCACTGAGCTGTGTGAAAACTGGGGGTGGGAGGAAGAAATGTGTGTAACTAAGTACACTCTGCCGTGTTGCAATGTGTGCTTCCACGTCGGTCACTTCGTACTCACCCGACAAACAGGAGAATTATGTCAATTCAGCGTGTAAGGTGGTGTCTTCCTATACTGTTCCCTAAGCAAGAGGAATCAGAGCAGTGGGAACAGAATTATGACCATTAGCGAGAAGAGCAAAGCCCTCAGCCCGGTGACGAGGCAGAGTCCATGCAAGCCAACTTTCTTTTAAGAAAATTTAAAATAAAAACCTGCACTCAGGGCTCCCTTCCCTAAAAACCGTGAAGGGCTCATAGGCCTCTCAGGAGGGTGCACTGTCTCTCGAGCTCAGAGCTCCACTTTCATCCTGTTTGCCTCCGCGTCCTCAAGTCCAGCATTTCAACGGTATTATTTTGCACAATTAAAAAACATTCTTGGGGGCCATCCGCAGCTTCTGTGTACAGAGTTACATAGGCTTTGAATGATCTGCACTGATCCTATTTTTCCACAGACCGTGCTATTTTCATTATGCACTTTTGCTAAAGGCAATGAGTTCTTTATGATGACATGTAAGCTATTTTGTACCAGCAACTGTATATTTTATTTCAGGTTTTTAGAGTATTATTTATGTAGCTAGACCTTAAAAATTTGAGGATAGCAATGCATTCAGAACATTTAGATTAGCTTGTATAAGACATTAATATATGGGCCTAAAAATAGGCTGTGCAAAGTGTTTCAAATAAATGATGGCAATGTTGTCCAAAATAAATATTCCTCTCCCACATGCCTTTGTTGCAGCCTCTCACCCTAAGCGTTGCATGAACTACATCACACAGCTGTACTCAGAAGCAAAAGCAAAGAGGAAGGGAAGTGTACAAGGTTCAAAACTAAAGGAAAAGCACCCTCATATACCAGAGGATATCGTATAGTGCTCCCTGCAGTAGACAACGTGATGTCAAGGCAGCCGCATCATCCGTGGAGCAGCCTCTGGGGAGAAGCATAATGACCATGACCTGAAAAGCATCCTTTGAGCGCAATGCAAGACAGTGTCCTCTGATGAGAATCTGCCCTCAAGTCAGGGCAGCTGCATGAGGACCAAAGCATGGACACGGAGCTCAGAGTTAAAATAAAAAGAAAAAGAGGAAAAAGAGAAAAGAACCTATTATGCCTGACACTACTTCAGAGCTGGAGGATTCCACCAGGCCTTCTGGATCAGGGTCAAGGTGACCAGCTAACATCTTACCTCGAAGGGAACAGGATTTTTTCTTTTTTAGATACTAGCCTCTAGTGGGACTACTTAAAATTTTTCTTCTTAAAAATCTTTTCAGGGTGGGTGTTGTGGTGCAGCAGGCTAAGCCACTCCTTCAGACGCCCACATCCCTTGTCAGAGTGCCAATTCGAGTCCCGCCTCCACTTCCTGTCCAGCTTCCTGCTACTGTGCCTGGGAGGTGGCAGGTGATGGTTCAAGCACGTGGGCCCCTGCCACCCATGTAGGAGATCAGGATCAGTTCCTGGCTCCTGGCTTTGTCCTGGCATAGCCCTGGCTGTTGAGGGTATTTGGGGAGTAAACCAGTGAATGGAAGCTCCCTCTCCCCACCCCTTTTGCTTCCCCCTCCCTTTGTCACATCCCTTTCACATAAATAAGCAAATAAATAAATCTTTTGAAAAAATATTTTCTTCTTGTCATGAAACAAAGATCTTTGGGATGGAAAGCACCCACTGGAGATCTCGGATCCTGGGAGGGTACTTCGAGGTGGACGGTGAGATGTCACAAGCACACGATGACAATGAATGAATCTGACATTCTGTACACTCACTCCCCGGACACAAGGGATGAGCTGAAGGAAGGCCCAGTGGTTAGAATGGCTTAGATTTTCTTTCTAAATCAGATGAGCTAGTCCGTTAGCCAAAGTTTTTACCGGGATACGCCATTACAAAAACATGTACAAAAGAAAATAAAAGTTTAATTGATTATTATCCAAATTAATGTTTTTTAAAAACTCCTTTAATAAAGAGCAGAAAATAGGGGCTGGTACTGTGGCATAGTGGGTAAAGCACTACCTGTAGTGCCAGCATCCCATATGGGCATCAGTTCAAGTCCCAACTGCTCCACTTCTGGTCCACCTCCCTGCTAATGCTCCTGGGAAAGCAGTAGAAGATGGCTCAAGTCCTTGGGCCCCTGCACCCATGTGGGAGACCTGGAAGAAGCTTCTGGCTCCTGGCTTTGGTCTGGCCCATTCCGGCTGTTGCAGTCATTTGGGGAGTAAACCAGCAGTTGGAATATCTCTCTATCTCTCCCTCTCTCTCTATAACTCTGCCTTTCAAACAAAATAAACAAACCTTGTAAGAAAAGACCAGAAAATATATTTATTTTTCTAGTGGTTGTATCCCAGTTTTACTTTCTGCTTTCACATGTGAAAGTGTCATCTGACGTGTCTTTTTTGTCTATCAGTTTATTTAAGATATAGCGAACCCTCGCACTTATATGGAGCATTACATATTGGTTGGATCTAAGCAAATCAATTCTAAAATAATACAGGTTCATCCAGATTATGACCTGGAGAACTGTTGTGGGGACCAGATCCTACTGTGCAGATTTTTTTTCTCTTGACAAAAAACTTTTTGCAGTGATCACAAAATTACAGAAAAGTATAAACGTGGCACAGGGCACTTTTCCACCTGAACTGTTAGAGTACGTTGACATGATGCCCTTCAATTCCCAAACACTTAGAGTGTCTTTCTTACAAATCAGGACACACACTGCAACAGCCGCAACCATCACAGTCAGGAAATTAACACTGTTACCATTCTCCTATTACTCCTCACACTCTGTTACCTTTTCCAACTGTCCCAATTGTCCCCAAGGATCCAGTTCAGTATCACCCAGCATTTTGGTCTCATTCAGTTTACAACAGTTCTTTCATCTTGTCTTTGCTTTCATGGCCTGGATATTTTTCAAAATTACAAGTTAATTATT
Organism: Oryctolagus cuniculus; assembly: GCF_964237555.1. NCBI lineage: Eukaryota > Metazoa > Chordata > Mammalia > Lagomorpha > Leporidae > Oryctolagus > Oryctolagus cuniculus. Next base: position 115,263,780 of record NC_091432.1, read on the forward strand.
CTGCAGACCACACATCAGCTTGGTTTTGTTTGATATTTTTTCCTTATGAGATTCAGGTTCTGCAACTTCCATGGGGCTATTAAGGAAGTGGTGTTCTGTTCATTTCATTGCATTTTATTTATCCATTATTGACAGTGCTCACTTTGGTCACTTGATTAAGATAGTGGCTGCCAGGCTTCCCCAGCTAGTATTTTGTGGGGAGATCTTTAAAATTATGGAACTAACCTGTTCCTTATCAAATTTCAAGTAGCTTATTTTTTTTTATTTGACAGGTAGAGTTATAGACAGTTGGTTCACTCCCCAAGTGGCTGCTATGGCCGGCGCTGCGCCAATCCGAAGCCAGGAGCCAGGTGCTTTCTCCTGGTCTCTCATGCCAGTGAAGGGGCCCAAGCACCTGGGCCATCCTCCACTGCCTTCCTGGGCCACAGAAGGGAGCTGGACAGGAAGAGGAGCAACCAGGACTAGAACCCGGCACCCATATGGGATGCCGGTGCTGCAGGCGGAGGATTAGCCAAGTGAGCCACAGCGCAGGCCCTCAAGTTGCTCATTTGCTTATTTATACCTGTCTAGACTCATAGTTTCCTCTGTGATTCAGTGGATCATGCATAATCCGTCACTATCAAATTAATCCTTTGCTTCTTTCATGATCAAATTGTGGAAGCTGGCTTCTGTGTCCATCTGATATATCCGTCTCAATCCCTGAACACTATCTTGCTTTCCAGTACAAGAGCTTCCAGGCTCACTTTAAACTATTTCTGCCATAGTCCAGGAATCAATCGGTTAGCAGAAAATGGTATTGAAAAGCCAAGACCCAGATGTTAGCTGTTAGCATTGCTTTTGGGGTGTTATTGTTCTCAGCTCCTCAGTGGACAGATATGTGTGTGTACACATATGTATATACAATTATATGTGTATGTGTTCAGATCTACTTAAAAGTATGAGTTTGCTCACATCCATTTCTGTATTTGTGATGTCCTCTTCTGAGAAGTCAGCTTCTATTTTTTTTAAATATATTTATTTATTTGAGAGGTAGAGTTATAGACAGTGAGAGGAAGAGACAAAGAGAGAAGTCTTCCATCTGCTGGTTCATCACTCCCCAAATTGCCGCAACAGCCAGAGCTAAGCCAATCCTAAGCCAGGAGCCAGGAGCTTCTTCCAGGTCTTCCACAAGGGTGCAGGGGCCCAAGCGCTTGAGCCATCTTCCACTGCTTTCCCGAGCCACAGCAGAGAGCTGGATCAGAAGTAGAGCAGCCGGGACTAGAACCAGCACCCATGTGGGATGCTGGCACTGCAGGCAGAGGATCAACCTACTGCACCATAGCGCCGGCCCCTCCATTATTCTTTAATATACTCAGTCCCCTTTATCTACAGGTTCCTTATCTGTGGATTCAACCAACAATAGATTGAGTCTATGCTTGTTATTCCCTAAAGAATGCAGTGTAACCTGCATGTACATTACATTAGGTTGTATAAGTAATCTAAAGATATAAAGTGTACTGGAGGATGTGTGTAGGTTGCATGCACATATGAGGCCATTGTATATAAAGGACTCGAACATGATGGATTTTGGTATCTGTGAAGGGTCCCGGAAGTGACAGCCCAAGGATAGGAAGGACGACTGTATTTACATGTTTGGCCAATCTCCTGTGTCCTCTTGAGGGTGTTTTCTTGTCAACCTGTTCTGTCTCCCCTTCCTGTGCCCCTTCCCCAGCTCCCCCAGCTTAGTCTGTAGCCCCCCACACCGCATCTCCCTGCTGTGTGGAAGCCCCTGGCACACACTTACGCACTGCTTCTGCCTGGTATCCTGCTCACCCACGCAGGTGCTGACACTGCACACCAGGCAGCCCCTCTGGGCCTCCACAGCTCCCCACCAGCACCACCACGGATGCCTGCTTTGCTGTACCCCACTCGTGACTGGAAGACTGAATTGTTCAGGAAGAAAGGGGAAGTGAAGGAGTTAGGAGCAGGCAACTGAATCAGATACCTTGCTGCTTAAGAGTTTTAATATGTAAAGACATCAAGGTTAGGCATGCCATTTGTCATTTTGCTGCAGCTCTGAGTCAGAAACCATTCACCAAGAGGTATTCTGAAAAGAGTCCAGAGAGACAAACGCCTTCACTTCAGAGCTGGTGCTTGCTGGGGCTGATGAAACCTTGCTGCGGTATTGGCTGACTTAGAGTTCATGCTCTCAAGGGAATTCTCCCAAAGGAAGCTCGCAGTGACTGTTTCCACTTCTCCCTCTTCTTTTACCCAAGAGACCAAATTAACGTGCCAACATCTCAGTGACACACAGGACAGAGGTTAGAATACTTAGCCACCTGTCAGAACTGCCGGTGAGAATTTCCTAGAACAGGGACTCCCAGATTTGGTTGGTCCCAATAGACCTGAGATCGAGTTTTGGAATCCGAATTTTCTAGTAACTCCCTGAGTGGTTCCAATAGATTGGGGAACCCTGATGGAGCACAAACCAAAATTTTTCTAAGGATAAGTCACTTATAAATACTGTCTTTAAGATGAACATTGTCCCATGGTGATCACTTCAAAGTGTTCATGGTCTCTCCGAAGCAGGATTTTCCATGTCCTCTAACCTGTATAGTGTGCAAATACAGCCTAGTGCACAGGCCAACCCCATTCTATAGACAAAAAATGTTTAATACATGTGTATAGTACAAGATCTTCCAGGTTCACTTTAAACATTTTCTGCCATACCCCAGGATCAATCATTTAGCAGAAAATGGTATTTAAAAGCCAAGTCCCAGATGTTAGGTGTGCTCATTGCTTCTGGGTGTTCGGATTCTCAAGTCCTCTAGTGGACAGATACCATGGTGGATCCTCCATTTATATTTGGAGAATAGCAGAAGAAAGACAAGATAGAGAAAAATGACACTTGCAGACAACCTATTCCAAAAGTATGTCAAATGTTTCATGGAAGATTAAATAAAGAGATTAATTTATTCAGGTGCAAAAGTACTGAAATCTAAGCATATAAGGAAACTTCATGCAATTACGAAAAAAACTATGCATGGATTTCAAAAAATTTTTGCACCAAAATAAATGTTTCATTCCATTTTTCCAGACTTTTTGAAATACCCTCCTATCAACCAGATACTTTTAATAGATATTTTAATTTAATCATCATAACAATTTTGCAAAGTAGATTTTATAATGCACATTTGACACTTAAGAGTTGCTTTAGGGGAACAGGCCATCAAGGAGAGAGGCGCCTTTCTCTGAAGGGAGGAAGGAACCTCCACTGTGATACGGCCTTGACTAAACAAGTTCAGAGTCAGTGAACTCAAGGGGCTTCCATAGCCTAGACAGCTCATAGCAAGAGCCTCGGGTGATTGCTGATGTCATAAATAAGAGTGCGAATTGTTAATCAACAATGGGAGTCACTGGGTACATGCTCCCCACGTAGGATCTCTATCCTTAATGTGTTTTACTATGAAACTTAAAAACAACACTACTAGTCAAACAATACCCTATACCTTGTGTGGTTGTGTGAGTGCAGCCTGTTGAAATCCTTGCTTAGTATATACTAAGCTGATCTTCAGTATATGAAGGTAATTGAAAGTGAAACTCGATGAAGGGCAGGATGGGAGAGGGATTGGGAGAGGGGAGGGCCACGGGAGGGAGGGAGGTTTGGTGGGGGGGAAGCCACAACAATACAAAGTTGCACTTTGTAAATTCACATTTATTAAATAAAAAAAAGTAACTTTATAACAAACAAACAAACAAAAAAGAACTTAATACTTTACCCTTTTAGTATTTTTTATGTTCTACTTAAAACGATTGGTTGAACTCTGTAATTAATACACAATTACTCTTAGGTGTTTAATTAATGCTATAACTAGTACTCAAATAGTATTTTACACTTTGTGTTTCTGTGTGGGTGTAAACTGTGGAAATCTTTACTTAATATATGCTAAATTGATCTTCTGTATATAAAGATAATTGAAAATTAATCTTGATGTGAATGGAAGGGGGGAGGGAGTGGGAGAGGGGAGTGTTGTGGGTGGGAGGGAAGTTATGGAGGGGGGAGCTATTGTAATCCATAAGATATACTTTGGAAATTTATGTTCATAAAATAAAATAAAATAAAATAAAATAAAATAAAATAAAAAGAGTTGCCTTAGGCGCTGGTGCTGTGGCATAGCTGGTTAAGCTGCTGCCTGTAGTGCCAGCATCCCATATGGATGCCAGTTCAAGTCCTGGCTGCTCCACTTCCTATCCAGCTCTTTGCTATGGCCTGGAAAAGCAGTAGAGTCCTTAAGCCCCTGCACCGGCGTGGGAAGACCCGGAAAAAGCTCCTGGTGCCTGGCTTTGGATTTGCGAAGCTCTGGTTGTTGTGGCCATCTGGGTAGTGAATCAGAGGATGGAAGACCTCTCTTCTCTCTCCTTGCCCCTCCTTTCTCTGTGTAACTCTGACTTTCAAATAAATAAATCTCTTTTTTTTTTTTTCAAAAAAAAAAAAAGAGTTGCTTTAAACTGTACAAAATGGCTTAGAAGAGTACCAAGATACCACCAAGACACCAAGATTACATAAGCAGTGAAGGGTAGAATCCAGATGCCCCGCAGAATCTGTTTGGCTTCAATGCTGTGCCCCCTCTACTGCTCTAGTAAGATAACTCGGGACATTTAAGAAGATATGAAATGTTGGCAAGCTTGTGCCACACCTTTCACTTGCTCTGAGAGACGGACACTTTGGGCTACATCAGTGGACCCCTTGCCCTGTCCCTGGCATCCATTGACAGTATATGGAGGACAAAGAGGTGAGCAGAGAACACCTCATGTCCAGAGTTGCTACAGACTGTGTCCCCCGACTGGAGGCCACAACGTTGGTCAGGAAGTCCCCTCCACCTCTGGGTCTCAAGGCTACTTGGCTTCCTTCACCGCATCAGGCCTCGAGAGAGGCTGCACTCCTTCGGTATCATCCTCAAAGCTTTGTATGCAAATCACTTCTTAGATCACCACCAACTGCCTGTCTTGAGTATATCACCTATGGCCTGCAGAGACCCTGGGCAGTGCAATGGTTATATTTATGTATTTCTTGCACCCAAAAAATCTGAATCTAGTTTTACAGTCACTGAACGTTATAATTAGGAGAGTTCTTGGAGTCTATCTCAAGCATTTCCTGAAATGTATTCTGAGGAACACTGGTGTCCTAAAAATGTTAGGTGTTCTGAGGGAAAAACAGTTTTCTGGAGTCCAATAAGTTGGAAAAATGTTGAACGTATCCCCATCATAGAGGTAAAACACATTAGGGTGTTAAAGCTCTGAAAAGTTGTCTCATAAAAGAATCTGTTCAGCTTCGTCTAAGCCAGCTCTACTCAAACTTACTTAGCCACATGCAATCACCCCTTAGAGTCCACAGGAAGTTGGCTACAGGACCCTGCAGGGTACCAAAATCTGCCATGCTCAAGTCCCTCATATAAATGCATGGTATTTGCATACAACCTGTGTACATCCTCCTGTATACTTTAAACCATCTCCAGATTACTTATAATGCCTAATGCAATGTAAATTTTCTTATGCCATATTGTTTAGGGAATAATGACAAGAAACAATAGCTTATACAATTTCAGGATAGGTGCAATTTTTAGAAGTATTTGTAACCCCAATCAAGATACCGAAGACCTTCTTCTCAGATCTGGAAAAAATGGTGCTGAAATTTATATGGAGGCACAAGAGACCTCGAATAGCTAAAGCAATCTTGTACAACAAAAACAAAGCCGGAGGCATCACAATACCAGATTTCAGGACATACTACAGGGCAGTTGTAATCAAAACAGCATGGTACTGGTACAGAAACAGATGGATAGACCAATGGAACAGAATTGAAACACCAGAAATCAACCCAAACATCTACAGCCAACTTATATTTGATCAAGGATCTAAAACTAATTCCTGGAGCAAGGACAGTCTATTCAATAAATGGTGCTGGGAAAACTGGATTTCCATGTGCAGAAGCATAAAGCAAGACCCCTACCTTACACCTTACACAAAAATCCACTCAACATGGATTAAAGACCTAAATCTACGACCTGACACCATCAAGTTACTAGAGAACATTGGAGAAACCCTTCAAGATATTGGCACAGGCAAAGAATTTCTGGAAAAGACCCGGGAGGCACAGGCAGTCAAAGCCAAAATCAACTATTGGGATTGCATCAAATTGAGAAGTTTCTGTACTGCAAAAGAAACAGTCAGGAGAGTGAAGAGACAACCGACAGAATGGGAAAAAATATTTGCAAACTATGCAACAGATAAAGGGTTAATAACCAGAATCTACAAAGAGATCAAGAAACTCCACAAAAACAAAACCAACAACCCACTTAAGAGATGGGCCAAGGACCTCAATAGACATTTTTCAAAAGAGGAAATCCAAATGGCCAACAGGCACATGAAAAAATGTTCAAGGTCATTAGCAATCAGGGAAATGCAAATCAAAACCACAATGAGGTTTCACCTCACCCCGGTTAGAATGGCTCACATGCAGAAATCTACCAACAACAGATGCTGGCGAGGATGTGGGGAAAAAGGGACACTAACCCACTGTTGGTGGGAATGCAAGCTGGTCAAGCCACTATGGAAGTCAGTCTGGAGATTCCTCAGAAACCTGAAGATAACCCTACCGTTCGACCCAGCCATCCCACTCCTTGGAATTTACCCAAAGGAATTTAAATTGGCAAACAAAAAAGCGGTCTGCACCCTAATGTTTATTGCAGCTCAATTCACAATAGCTAAGACCTGGAACCAACCTAAATGCCCATCAACGATAGACTGGATAAAGAAATTATGGGATATGTACTCTTTAGAATACTATACCGCAGTAAGAAACAACGAAATCCAGTCATTTGCAACAAAATGGAGGAATCTGGAACACATCATGCTGAGTGAAATAAGCCAGTCCCAAAGGGACAAATACCATATGTTCTCCCTGATCGGTGACGACTGACTGAACACCAAGAGGGAAACCTGTTGGAGTGAGGTGGACACTATGGGAAATGGTGGCTTGATCAGCATAGCCCTGACTGTTAATGAACAACTTAATACATTATCCCTCTTAGTAGTTTTTTTATCTGTTCTACTTAATATGACTGGTTTAGATCTGTAATTGATGCACAGTTATTCTTAAGTGTTGAAAATTAACTGAAATGTGATCCCTGTTGAACATGGTGGTGGGAATGGGAGAGGGAAGAGATGTATAATTTGGGACATGCTCAGGCTGACTTGCCCCAAGTGGTGGAGTTGGAAGCATACCAGGGGATTCCAATTCAATCCCATCGAGGTGGCATGTACCAATGCCATCTCACTGTTCCAGGTGATCAGTTTCAGTTCACAGTTGGTCATGGTGAAGGGACTGGGAGTCAAAGGGAACACATAGACAAGTCTAGTACCTGCTAATGCTAACCGATGGAGTAAATAAAGGGGAGAGTGATCCAACATGGGAAGTGAGATACTCAGCAGACTCATAGAATGGCAGATGTCCTAAATAGCACTCTGGCCTCAGAATCAGCCCTAAAGGCATTCGGAGCTGGCTGAAAAGCTCATGAGAGTATTTCAGGCATGGAAAGCCAAGACACTCTGGCAAAAGATCTCTGCGAGTGAGATCCCAGTGGAAAGAACAGGTCTTCAAAGAAGGAGGTACCTTTCTCTGAAGGGAGGAGAGAACCTCCACTTTGACTATGACCTTGTCTAAACAAGATAAGAGTCGGAAAACTCAGAGGGCTTCCATAGCCTTGGAAACTCATGACTGGAGCATAGGGAGATTACTGATGCCATAGACAGGAGTGTCAATTGGTAAAGTCAACAACAGGAGTCACTGTGCACTTACTCCTCATGTAGGATCTCTATCCTTAATGTGCTGTACATTGAGATTTAATGCTATAACGAGTACTCAAACAATATATTTCACTTTGTGTTTCTATGGGGGTGCAAACTGTTGAAATCCTTACTTAATGCATACTAAACTGATCCTCTGTAAAAAAAAAAAAAAAAGAAAAAAAAAAAAGAAATTATCAATTCCCAACTTGACTCTCACTGGGATTAAACATGACAATAGGTCTGCTCTGATTTCATCATCATTTAAAAAAATCATCTATTATTTTTCACTTTATGTTTCTGTGTGGGAGCAAACTGTTGAAATCCATACTTAATGTATACTAAGCTGATCTTCTGTATATTAAGATAATCGAAAATGAATCATGATGTGAATGGAAGGGGAGAGGGAGTGGGAAAGGGGAGGGTTGTGGGTGGGAGGGACGGTATGGGGGGGAAGCCATTGTAATCCATAAGTCGTACTTTGGAAAATTATATGCATTAAATAAAAGTTAAAAAAAAAAAAGAAAAAAAAAATTAAAAAAAAAATTAAAAAAAAAAAAAAAAGAAGAAGTATTTGTAACCTACAGTCGGTTGAATCCATGCTATAAAAAGCCACCTGTATAACAATTCGTGTTGGTTGCCCACTCAAAGACCATTTGCCAGTTTTTTCCACTTCTTTTTTTTTTTTTTTTTTTTTTTTTTTTTTTTTTTTTGACAGGCAGAGTGGACAGTGAGAGAGAGAGACAGAGAGAGAAAGGTCTTCCTTTGCCGTTGGTTCACCCTCCAATGGCCACCGCTGCAGCCGGCGCACCGCGCTGATCCGATGGCAGGAGCCAGGATCCAGGTGCTTTTCCTGGTCTCCCATGGGGTGCAGGGCCCAAGCACCTGGGCCATCCTCCACTGCACTCCCTGGCCATAGCAGAGAGCTGGCCTGGAAGAGGGGCAACCGGGACAGAACCCGGCGCCCCGACCGGGACTAGAACCCGGTGTGCCGGCGCCGCTAGGCGGAGGATTAGCCTATTGAGCCACGGCGCCGGCCTCCACTTCTTTTTTTTAAAGATTTATTTATTTGTTTGAAATTCAGAGTTACACAGAGACAAGGAGAAGCAGAGAGAGAGGGAGAGAGAGTGAGCAAGAGAGGTCTTCCATCTGCTGGTTCACTCCCCAAAGGACCGCAATGGCCGGAGCTGCACTGATCTGAAGCCAGGAGCCAGGAGCTTCTTCCAGGTCTCCCATGTGTGTGCAGGGGCTCAAGGACTTGAGCCATCTTCTACTGCTTTCCCAGGCCATAGCAGAGAGCTGGATCGGAAGTGGAGCAGCTGGGACTTGAACCGCCAGCCATATGGGATGCCAGCACTGCAGGCGGCGGCTTTACCCGCACTACGCCACAGCACCGGCCCCTCTTCCATCTTTTGACTGAAACTCTGATTTTGTTCTAGGATCCTCCCCCACACTGTCTAGTCATTCCTCACTAAGGGGTGAGGATGCCTCAGAAAAGAGAGCAAAGTTGAGACCCTGATGCGGAATATTTCAGAACTCTATTTTTACTGGCATAAAGACCTCCTGTTATTATTTAAGCCAGGCAAGTTGAGTTTTCAATTACCATTGACTCCCAAATGGAGCAACTTTTAAACTGTAAGGTAGCTATGTGATGGAAAAGTAATGTTCTAGGTAACATAATTTGGGAAACTGAGATCTAGAGGAATTCTGTTTTACAAATGAAGGAAGAGGAGCGCACAGATGTGAAATGGGTATCAAAGACACAACTGGGGTGGGCATTGGCCACGTGGTTCAGATGCCGGTGGGGAGCAACTGGGAGCAACTCGGACTAGACTAAGTTACTGGAATTAAGACTTATTCTATGCATCTGCTCTCCCACAATATGGCGCTGGGAGAGGAGGAAACAGCTTCTACACAGGTGCCTCCAGTTCAACCAATAGACTGTGGGACCTGCTCCTGATTGGAGGAGAGCAGCGTACTCGGCGTGTGGGTAGCAGAGTTGGGATTGGTGGAAGAGGACTATAAAGGAGGAGAGAGACAACATGCACCAGGAACATCTATCTGAAGGAACACCTGTGCAGCCCCCGAGAGAGCCGGCCGGCGGTGTGCCGCTCCCCCGCGGAAGTGGGGAAAGTGGCAGGGGAAACCGCCCTTCCACGGAGGTGGAAGGGTCGGTAGCCAACCCGGGAAGAACCAGCAGCAAACCCGGGGAGGGCCGAGCAGACAAAAGAACAGCGCAGGGTCCTGTGTCGTTCCTCCACGAAGAGGGGGAGCGACATAATGGTGCCGTGACTCGGATATGAAGCCTAGGCAGGGTTTAGTGTCGTTCCTCCACGAAGAGGAGGAGCGACAATGCCCACCAGGATACCCATATCCCACATCAGAGTACCTGGATTCAGTGACAGGCTCCGACTCCAGTTTCTTGCTAATGCAGACCCTGGGAGGCAGCAGATGATGGCTCAGGTAGCTGTGTCTCTGCCACCTATGTGGGATATATCGGAATTGAGTTCCTGGCTCCTGGCTCTGGCCTGTCCAGCCATGGCTGTTGCAGCATGTGGGGAGTAAACCAGCAGATGAGAGCGAGCTCCTGCTCCACCTCCAAATCCCCACATCCATCTTTCTGCCTCTCTTTCACTCCACAAAACAAAGACTACACAACTGATTAGCACAATAGTTGAGATTAGAACCTTGATCCATTGGGTCTTAAAGAGTCCAAACCAGGGTTCTGCTCTTTGCTCACATGTCATATAAATCCCGGGGGCATTTCCTGCTCAATTTCTTACCCTCTTCAAGCAAAGCCAAAGAACAACCGAAGAGTCTCCACTTAATGAGACTTCCTACTGCTACCTTCTGGAAACAAAAGCCAAAAGCAGGCTTATATCACTTTCTCTCAAATGACTCCAAAAAGCCCAAGCAAAGACGCGCTGGCTCTAAGTATCAACTACGCCATCCGTCATTAGGGGAAAAGAAGAAGAGAGATGAGATGACGCTACTCAGCAGTCTGAGCAGCTGGCCGGTGGTGTGGACCCTGCCCAGGAAGAAGCCGGTTTGAATGGCTGGTTGGTACTGAGTCCATTAATTCAACCCGACAGCATAATCTCCCGTTACTTCCCTCGGTTGAAGTCATGGCAATTTGCTGCATTTATAGTGGGGTTTTGATCTAGATGAAATGTAGTTCTATTTTTATTATGTGGCACCATCTAAGAGAGAAGCCTTCCACCTTCCTGTATTGTATTCATGAGCAAATGTGTCACCATGGAACATTACTCTAGACCTGTTGGAATATGTTACTTTTTCCCTACCTTTTCTGTTTTATGTCTTGTTTTCAGATAGATGCAAAACAAAACCAAGGCAGCAAATGTTTCTTATATTCACCCCAAATGCATCATGGCTTATGAAAAAGATATCTTGCCTCCAGGAAGGCTGAGCATACTAGGAACACTCTGTATTAACATTTAAAAAGAGAAAATAGGATAGCCTAGTGGTTAATTACCTGTGTCCCACATCAAAATACCAGCTTCCAGTGCAGCCCTGGGAGGCAGCCATGATGGCTCAGTAATTGGGTTCCTGCTGCCCACATGGGAGACCTGGATTGAGTTCCATGCTCCTGGCTCCAGCCCCAGCCTCAACCCGGCTGTTGTAGGCATTTAAGGAGTGAACTAGTAGATCTGAGCTGTCTGTCTCTCTTTCTGTCTCTGCTGCTCAAGAAAATAAATACATACAATTTTAAAGTGAGAGAGAGAAAATAATTCTGCCAGTGGGGAAGCCAAGGCAACTTCGGCTGGCTGACAAGGTCACAGCAGAAGGTCTGTCTCAGCAAGGCGTGAGAAGGACAGCTGCGGTCCTCGGTCCTTGTGGTGGTTTTAGGTTTGTTGGGAACTACAATCCGCATAAGAAAGCCGGAGCTTCCTGGTGGTCCCACTAATGATTGTTGTATTCCTGATTTTTTTAAAAAGATTTATTTATTTATTTGAAAGGCAGAGTTACAGAGAGAGGAGATGCAGAAAGAGAGAGTGGTCTTCCATCCGATGGTTCACTCCCCAGATGGCTACAACAGCCAGAGCTGCGCCAATCTTAAGCCAGGAGCCAGGAGCTTCCTTCAGGTCTTCCACATGGGTGCAGGGGCCCAAGGACTTGGGCCATCTTGTACTGCTTTCCCAGGCCATAGCAGAGAGCTGGACTGGAAGTGGAGCAGCCGGGACTAGAACCGTCGTCCATATGGGATGCCAGCGCTTCAGGCCAGGGCGTTAACCCGCTGCACCACAGTGCTGGCCCCACTGTATTCCTAATTTTAGAGAAGTACATTTAGTCTCATTATCCCCCAAATGTCCGTTGCTTTGTAGAATTCTAACCAAGCAGAATGTTAGTGTAGGAGAAAGAGTTAATACTTTATGCAAGGTTGAGCTGTTTGTGGAAAAGTATTAAAAGGCAACAGGCTCCCTGGTATATACTTCCCACTAAAATAAAGACAAATGTTATTAAAGCTTTAATTCAATATATGCTACAAATACTACAATGGTTAGGATGTCAAAACTGTAGAATAGATCTAAGTGAACCTTTAAATAAGTACAATAAAGAAATCAAAGAGTTACAGAAAAAACTGCAAAGAGGGGATACATTTTAAAAAGGGCCTGCTTCGAACTTGGGGCTTCTAGTAAAGATTAGATTAGGAAGGTAATATTCTAGTTTGTGTAGCCAACTTCTGCATAGCTTGACAGCATTCCAGGCCTTGGCTTGTGTGGGCAGCCTGTTATCTCGCACCTGTCTGTGATAGTAACCCATGCTCTGAATATGCCCTTGAAAATCAAAGAAATCGTAATTAGAAAAAAATGGCCAACAGACTTGTTATTGTAAGAAGAAAGAATCATTATGTGACATGATATAAAAATAAAGTCTGGGGCTCGAGAGCCAGAGCCATGCCACCAGCATTGCTGTGAGTGTGTCTCATGTCTTCGAGCGCCAACACCTCTCACACCTTGGGGCCCCTGGACTGGCTGGAGCTGGTCTCCGGCATGCCAGATCTTTTTCAGCTCCATGAAATGACAGATCACACTTTCTAATTGACAAGACAACTCTGAATTAGCCCTTTATCTGTGAAACAAAAAAAAATAGATCTCTTTAAGAAAAGTAAACTATCCCTTTAGAAAACACTGGGAAATCCATAGCTGCAGGGAGAGTCGCAAATCTGTTATCAAGACCAAATTCTCAAATCGAGTTATCCTCTTTTGCTGGAGACAAACGCAAAACAAATAAGTAAATATGCTGTTGCCGTAAGGGAATGCTCTTCCTTTTTGTGTACTCCTAATTGCCCTGATTTTGTTCACAGAATAACTTTTGGTATCCTCAGTTTCCTGATCTGTAAAAAGGGGGTGGCAACCCCCATCTCTCAGAATTAGCATGAAAATTAAATGAGATGATGCATGGGGCCAGTGCTATGGCAACCCAGGTAAAGCTGCCACCTGTGTTGCCGGCATCCCATATGGGCACTGGTCAAGTCCTGGCTACACCACTTCTGATCCAGAGATCTGCTACAGCCTGGGAAAGCAGTAGAAGATGGCCCAAGTCCTTAGACCCCTGCACCCATAAGCTCCAGGCTCCTGGTTTCAGATAGGCGTAGCCTCTCTGTAACTCTTTCAAATAAATAAAATAAATCTTTTTTTAAAAAAAAGGAATAGACAACTGATATATGACACACAATTCTATTTTTTAAATTTATTTTTTACTTACTTTAGAGGTAGGGTTACAGGTAGAGAGCAGAAGAGACAGAGAGAAAGGTCTTCCATCCACTGGTTCACTCTCCAAAATGGCCACAATGGCCGGAGATGGGCTGATCTGAAGCCAGGAGCTAAGATCTTCTTCCAGGTCTCCCATGCAGGTGCAGGGGCCCAAGCACTTAGGCATCTACTGCTTTCCCAGACCTTAGCAGAGAGGTGGATGGGAAGAGGAACAGCCAGGACATGAGCCAGTGCCCATATGGGATGCTAGCACTGCAGGTAGAGCCTTAGCCTTACTATACTACAGTGCCAACCTGCACGACACACAATTCAACATGAACTTTGAACGTGCTAAGCAACACACACACACACACACACACACACACACGATTCCATTTATATGAAATGTCCAGGATAGGTAACCCCACAGAGACAGAGAGTAGATTAGTGGGGGAATGAGGAGTGATTGCTTATGGATCCACGGTTACCTTGAAGGAGATAGTAGTGATGGCTGCACAAGTCTGTAAATACACAAAGGGACTTCACAGTTCACAGAAAAGGGAATTAAAAGATAAAAATTAAGAATACAAACTACTGGGGCCAGTGCTGTGATGAAGTGGGTTAAGAATACAAACTATTAGATGGTGCCATGGCTCTTTAAAAAAAAAGAAAAAGAAAAATAGTTTGTATTCTTTCATTTATTTATTTATCTATTTATTTTGTAATTTATTTGACAGGTAGAGTTATAGACAGTGAGAGAGAGAGACAGAGAGAAAGGTCTTCCTTCCGTTGGTTCACTCCCCAAATGGCTGCTATGGCCAGCGCTGCACCGATCTGAAGCCAGGAGCCAGGAGCTTCCTCCCGGTCTCCCACGCGCGGGTGCAGGGCCCAAGCACTTGGGCCATCCTCCACTGCCTTCCTGGGCCACAGCAGAGAGCCGGACTGGCAGAGGAGTAACCGGGACTCTAACCCGGTGCACACATGGGATGCCGGCATTGCAGGCAGAGGATTAGCTGGCCCAAAACTATTTTTCAATATAAGCTCCATCAAGTTCAAGATGTTTTTGTAAGTAATGTCACCAGCCATTTAATCTATCCCTAAAGAACTGAAGATCAGGGAACTGAACTGTCAATGAACTCTGCTTTACTGAATCAACTGAAGAAAAATGAGTGCCCTCTAAGAATATTTTTTTAAAGATTTATTTATTTGAAAGGCAGAGATACAGAGAGAGAGGGAGACACATATTCACACACACACACACACACACACACACACATATACACAGAGATCCTCCTACTGCTGATTCATTCCTCAAATGACTGAAACAGCTGGGGCTGGGCCAGGCCGAAGCCAGTATCCTGGAACTCCATCCAGGTCTCCCACCTGGGTTATAGGAGTCTAAGCACTTAGATCACCTTCCACTTCTTTCCCATGAGCATTAGCAGGGAGCTGAATCAGAAGTGGAGCAGGGGCTGGTGCTGTGGTGTAGCAGGTAAAGCCGCCGCCTGCAGTGCGGGCATCCCATGTGTGCACCGGGTTAGAGTTCTAGTCTTGGCTGCTCCACTTCTGATCCAGCTCTCTGCTATGGCCTGGGAAAGCAGTACAAGATGGCCCAAGTCCTTGGGCCCCTGCACCTGCGTGGGAGACCTGGAAGAAGCTCCTGGCTCCTGGCTTCAGATCGGCACAGCTCCCGCCGTTGCGGCCAGTTGGGGAGTGAACCAGTGGACGGAAGACCTCTCTCTTCTGTCTCTCCTTCTTTCTCTGTGTAACTCTTTCAAATAAATGAATAATTTTTTGAAAAAATATTTTTTTAAATAAAGAGATAAAAAGAAGTGAGAAGGAGCCAAATAATGTCTGTAAGGTGGATGCCTAATGATTTCCCATCAAAACTTGCAAAATCACCCTTGTCTGGGGAGATCAAACAGGAACGTTTTCATGGTGGAGGACTTTCTGGTCAAGCTTTCCTGGGAATTTTTCTGCTAAAACTTAGTGAACTTCCTCCAGACACTCCCCTTCTAAGCAGACGTTATCATACTTTAGCCCTTCAGTCAACAACCAAAATCTCAAAGAACCAGTACCATGACCTTTGCTGTTAACCAGTCCTCTTCTGTTTTAACTGCACCACTTCCAGGTCTGTGTAGTCACCGCTTTGATAGTGCTTTGTCTTCTGGGATCAGAGTGCAAAGCGACCTGTAGATTTACATCACAATTCCTGCAGGAAAGGTTTCAAAATCTTTATCCACTTGTTTAAAGCTCTGCTCTTGTGTGCAGCTGATCTGGACACAACTGTTTGGGCTCCTTTTTTCTTAAGTTTAAATTTTTCTTTTTTAAAAAAAGATTTATTTTATTTATTTGAAAGGCAGAGTTACAGAGAGAAGTCAAGACAGAGAGAGTCTTCCATCCACTGGTTCACTCCCCAGATGGCCAAAATGGCCGGAGCTGCGCCGATCCGAAGCCAGGAGCCAGGAGCTTCTTCCAGGTCTCCCACGTGTGTGCAGGGGCCCAAGGACTTGGGCCATCTTGTACTGCTTTCCCAGGCCATAGCAGAGAGCTGGATAGGAAGAGGAGCAGCCGGGACTAGAACCAGCACCCATATCGGATGCCGGGGCTTCAGGCCAGGGCTTTAACCCACTGTGCCACAGCACCGGCTCCTTAACTTTAAATTTTTCAATCAGCGTTCCGTATGCTGAACCAGCTGAGATATTTGAGGTACTGGCTATTTCTACTGTTACTCATCAGCTCTCTTCAATCAAAGCATCAACAAGATAATTCTTTCCTCACTCATTGGAGTAGACACCCTGCAGCAGCAGGCCTCATCTCCAATGTCACCGGACACTTCCTAAAATGAGCCGTCCATTTGGAAACCACTGAATTCTTTCGGGTATCGGCCCCAGAACCCTTCCCTAGAACATCCGTGATTTCATCCTCGTGCCCAAGCTTCGCCATAAATTTGACGTTTGTTCTTGCCTCACTTTTAGGAGCTGTTTTCACATTGATGCCTTATCCTTTTTAGTGGCTCAAAGGAGATCCTGTTCAGACGTGTTATAACAACCTAGCATGAGTTTATTTTGGCACAAAAATATTTTAAAAGTCACCAATAGTTTTTGCACAATATGCATTTTCCATTAAGGTTTTGAAGATTTTTATACTAAAAAACTACTGAACTGTATAGTTTAAAAGATTGAATTGTAGGATAAATGAATTCTACTTCAAACACTTTTTTTTTTAAATTTTATTTAATGAACATAAATTTCCAAAGTACAGCTTATGGATTACAATAGCTTCCCCTCCCCCATAACTTCCCTCCCACCCACAACACTCCCCTCTCCCACTCCCTCTCCCCTTCCATTCACATCAAGATTAATTTTCAATTATCTTTATATACAGAAGACCAATTTAGCATATATTAAGTAAAGATTTCAACAGTTTGCACCCACACAGAAACACAAAGTGTAAAATACTATTTGAGTACTAGTTATAGTCTTAATTAAACACCTAAGAGTAACTGTGTATTAATTACAGAGTTCAACCAATAGTTTTAAGTAGAACATAAAAAATACTAAAAGGGTAAAGTATTAAGTTCTTTTTTTTCTTTTTTGTTTGTTATATAGTTTTTTTTATTTAATAAATGTGAATTTACAACGTGCAACTTGTGTATTGTTGTGGCTTCCCCCACCAACCTCCCTCCCTCCCATGGCACTCCTCTCTCCCACTTCCTCTCCCATCCCACCCTTCATTGAGTTTCATTTTCAATTACCTTCATATACTGAAGATCAACTTAGTATATACTAAGCAAGGATTTCAACAGGCTGCACTCACACAACCGCACAAGGTATAGGGTATTGTTTGACTAGTAGTAAACACTGTTATTTTTAAAACTATTTTGTGGGGCTTATTTGGATCCTGATTCAAAACAATCAAGTATAGAAAAGACTTAGACAATCTGTAAAAACTGAACACTCAATTATAAATGATATTAAGGGTTATTGCTAAGTTTGTTTTACAGGTGATAATGGCACTGTGGCTATTTTAAAATGATTTCTTAAAGATATGTCCTTAAATTCTTATAGATTAAACCATGTAATAGCTGGAGGTTTCTTGTAAATAATTTTTCAATCGTTTGGTGGGGGTGGTGAATCCCCTGTATAGAACTAAGACTGTTGTGTGACTGTTGCTACACATGTGACTTGTTGAAGCTTTGTTGATAACTGTTTAAGTTGGGTGGGGCCAATGTCCTCATTCTTTACTTTTTCTTCAATTTCCACAATTA
Organism: Oryctolagus cuniculus; assembly: GCF_964237555.1. NCBI lineage: Eukaryota > Metazoa > Chordata > Mammalia > Lagomorpha > Leporidae > Oryctolagus > Oryctolagus cuniculus. The sequence continues at coordinate 115,281,588 of NC_091432.1, forward strand.
AAATGTTTTTAAATTGTTTTTAACAATGAAAAACAGGGGCAGGCATTTAGCATGACAGTTAAGATGATGCTTGGGACACCTGCATCCCGTATCGGAGGGCCTGGGTTTAAGTCTTGGCTGGTCCTCTTAGGATTCCAGCTTCTTGTCAATGACCACCCTGGGAGGCAGCAGGGGATGGCTCAGGTATCTGGGTCTCTGTCACTCACATGGAAAATTCAGGGCCGACACCGCGGCTCAATAGGCTAATCCTCCGCCTGCGGGGACGGCACACTGGGTTCTAGTCCTGGTCGGGGCTCCAGATTCTGTCCTGGTTGCTCCTCTTCCTGTCCAGCTCTCTGCCGTGGCCCAATAAGGCAGTGGAGAATGGCCCAAGTGCTTGGGCCCTGCACCCACATGGGAGACCAGGAGAGGCACCTAGCTCCTGGCTTCGGATCAGCGCAGTGCGCCAGCTGCAGCGGACGTGAGGGGGTGGGGGGGTGACCCAACGGAAAAAGGAAGACCTTTCTCTCTGTCTCTCTCTCTCACTGTCCACTCTACCTGTCAAAAAAAAAGAAAAAAAAGAGAAAATTCAGATGGAGTCTGATGCTCCTGGCTTTGGCCTGGCCCAACTCTCATTATTGCAGGCCTTTGTGAAATGAACCAACAGATGGAAGATCTCTCTCTCTCTCTCTCTCTCGGAAACTCTGTCTATCAAATAAGTAAAATAAATATTAAAAATAAATTAATTAAAACTTAAAAATACAAATAAAAGATAAATTTACTTTGGTGCCAAAATTTTTGAAATTAAAACATACCAGGGAGCTTGAAAAAGCTCATGGAAAACACATATGATGAGAAAGTCATGCAAGGATTCCAAGCTTTTGCACAAAAATAAGTTGATCTTTTAATTCTAGTTTCCACAAACCTTTGAAAGTATGTTCATATATTCAATGGGATTTCAATCTACCAAAAATTCTCAATGCCGAGTTATTCTGAACAATTTTTTGTGGTTAAGAGTTTATCCCTTAAGATTTTAAGCATTTTATGGGGCAGGCATTGTGGCGCAGTGGGTTGAAGTCCTGGCCTGAAGCACCAGCTTCCCATATGGGCGCCGGTTCTAGTCCCAGCTGCTCCTCTTCTAATCCAGCTCTCTGCTATGGCCTGGGAAAGCAGTACAAGATGGCTCAAGTCCTTGGGTCCCTGCACCTGCGTGGGAGACCTGGACGAAGCTCCTGGCTTTGGATCGGCGCAGCTCCGGCCATTGTGACCATCTGGCGAGTGAACCAGCAGATGGAAGACCCCTCTCTATCTCTGCCTTTGCCTCTCTCTAACTTTGCCTTTCAAATAAATAAAATAAATCTTTAAAAAAAGATTTTAAGCATTTTAGTATTTTGGATAAATGTGTTTTTAAAAGATATATTTATTTACTTAAAAAGCAAAGCTGCAGTGCAGAGAGGCAGGGGGAGAGAGGAAGAGAGAGAGAGGGAGGTCTTCCATCCACTGGTTCACTTCCTAAATGGCTGCAACTGTCAGAGCTGGGTCGATCTGAAGCCAGGAGCCAGGAGCTTCTTCCACATCTCCCACATGGGTGCAGGGGTCCAAGGCCTTGGGCCATCATCTACTGCTTTCCCAGGCCACAGCAGAGAGCTGGGTCAGAAGTGGAGCAGCTGGAATGCAAACTGGTACCCAATATGGGATGCTGGCAATGCAGGCAGCATCTTTACCCAGGTCGCCACAGTGTTGGCCCCTTGGATAAATATCTTTTAAAAATGCTACATTCTCACTGTCCACTCTGCCTGTCCAAAAAAAAAAAAAAAAAAAAAAAAAAAAAAAAAAAAAGGCACACAAAATGCTACATACTTTTACCCTTTTAGTCAGTATTCAGCAAATTGATTTACCCTAAGTTTTAAAAAATTAATCATTATGAAAATCAGAATTTGTGCTTGCTCTAATGTGTGACTGTCACGTGGAATGATAAGTGTAAGGTGCTTATTCCCTGCACCAAATGATCTCAGGTTGCATTGTCTGCTTGCATAACTCTTCTTGTTGTGATATTTCTGTCTCTACACTCACTGGCATTGCCCTTCCTCTGCCCTCAGAGTGCCCCAGCAACCCATTCTAATCATTGCTTCTAATTCAACGTATGTATAAAGGAACAATGCAACTTGTTTCAGTGATGTAAGGAATGGTCACACTTCCTGGCTACCTGGGACAAGTTCTGTTTATAGCTGTTATCCTGGCATAATGTATGAATAGCATCATTTTTTTTAGTTCTTGCCTGGATTTAAGTAATAAATTATCTTATCATGCTAGTCATATACCAAGTAAGAGAGTATCCCTAACAAAGAACATGATGGGCCAGCCACTCTTACCGGTTCTGTTAAAGAGCCTAAAGGACTATACTTACGTGTTCTCCATTCAGATGCTAAAATGTAGATATTGTGACTTTTTTTCAACATCTATTGAGCATCTATTAGATGCCATGCACAATGCTATTTCTGCAAGTTTAAGAGTATAGTAAGGAGATGACCAAAGAATGCAAGTAATTTGTTTCTTTCAGTTTCATGTATTCATTTGAAAGGCTGCATGACACACAGGGGGGGACAGACAGAGAGAGAGAGAGAGAGCAAGATCTTCTATCCAATGGGTCACTACCAAATAGCCACAACAGCCAGACCCAGGCCAGGTGCAAGAAAGAGCCAGGAACCCCACCCTGGTCTCCCATGTGGGTGGCAGGGGCCCAGGTACTTGAGTCATCTTCTGCTGCCTTCTCAGGTGCATTAGCAAGAAGCTGGATCAGAAGCTGAGCAGCTGAGATGCAAACCAGCCCTCTGACTGGTATGGGATAAATAAGTCACAAGCCACAGCTTAACACGCTGCACCACAACACTGGCTCCCCATGCAGGTAATTTCAATGCAGTGTTGTACAATATGTACTCTTGACTGTGTCGGGACCACAGAAGTACTATCAGCCTAACACAGGGTTTGTCAACCTCAGCATTGTGGACCATTTTCTGTTGCCATGGAGGCTGCGCTAGGCACTGTAGGATGACTACCAGTAGCCATGGCCTCTGATCACTAGATGCCAGGAGCACTCCCCAGGTTGTGACCATGTAAAATGTCTTGAGATGCTGTCAAATGTCCCCTTAAGAACAGAAACTGTCCAGGTTGAGAATTATCCTAGCCCCAGAACCACAGAGACACTGTTTGGTGGTGGTGGTGGTGGGGTATCTTTAAATTCCGCCTGGGGAAATGACGCTGAGCGAGGAGTCTGAACAGGTGTCAGAACAGGAGGTGAAAGGGGGCAGAGGGAAGGACTCGTTGGACAGAGCTTGAGGAACAGCGGGGAGAGGGAAACAGGGCGCATGCATGAATGGAATGTGGAGGAAAAGGAGTAAACTTCGGCTCAGATCACTAGTCTATGTATTTTAATCATCTGACTTGTTTTTCTCATTCTTCTCTGTGTTTTGGTTAGTTCAGGGTCAGCTTGACAGCTGAATTCTGAACAGATAATATATGCAAAAGCACTCTGCAACCCCTGGGAAGTGCTATTCATATGGAAATTAACAATATTATTATTATAACAGCCGATGAAAACAATGCACTTTATGGCTTTATTTTGTTTGCATGCTCTCTGTAATCCTCACGAATTGTGAGGCCAGCATTACTGTGCTGCCTGTTAGCTGCTGTCTCTGGGCTTTAGATACTTTGTATGGGTGGAGCAATCTGTCTCCTTTGCCATCCGGCCCCTTGTTAAACTCTTGCCACCAGGGGGCAGCAGCAAGCAACCACAAACGGGAGAAAGGAAAAGGGATTCTTTTGCCATTCTTGGCCCCGATTCCTCCCAGGGTCACCTTGGAGTGTTTCTTCAGGCCAGCAGCTCAGTTTGTTCCAGGAGCAGCAGTTGATTCCAGTTTCTCCCATATTCCCAGAACCAGTTTCATCGGGACCTTTTCAGGGACACAAGCACGCGCTAGCTGGGTTCTGGTCCTGGGAGGCCTGGATCCCCACTCCGGGGGCCTCTCCTCTAAGCTTCCGTTTGTGACTCCAGGTTTATCTCCGTGTTCCACCAGCTATGGAGTGGAAGCTGCTTCCCGTAGTTACTATGTCCCTGATACTGCTGTTTGCTTTTCTGGGTCTAAGGACATTTTCCAATTCCCCATGTTTCCTGTCATTAATGAGCCAACTGGTACCGAAGCATCCTTGCTTCTTTAAAGTCAGTTACTCAAATCTACTTGGGGTTTTAATGGGATTTTATGCTATTTTAACGTGAACATAATTCCCAACACTTCCTTCTTTCACTCTTCCTTAAAACATTTTTGACAGTGAAATAGTCTACACGTACCTAAATGTGTGGCTTAACAAAGTGTTATAAAAATAAACATCTACAGAACCACTACTGAGGTCGGGAAATAGTATCCCCAAAGCACCCTTCTCCATAACCCTCGCTCTGCAGCCACAGCTGACCACAATCTCAGCCTCACGGGCATCACTACTTAGTTTTCTCCATGAAGTACAAATGCATAAGCACAGTTTAGGTTAGCTTGTCTGCAGTTTTCATCTACAAAATCAAACCGTAGCTGCTTTCTCCTGGATTTTTGTTGCGGTGGCTCTATACTGTGCCTGACAGATGCCCCACTTTTGTCAGATGCCCCACCTTGCTGTATGTAACTGTTCCGTTCATCCCCACTGCCGTCTAGCATGTTGCCATATGGAATGTCGCAGTGTAGTGAACCACCTATTGTTGATGGGATTTCGATTATTTACAGTTTTTTTTTTATTTATTTTTTTTTTTTATTTTTGACAGGCAGAGTGGACAGTGAGAGAGAGAGAGACAGAGAGAAAGGTCTTCCTTTGCCGTTGGTTCACCCTCCAATGGCCGCCGCGGCCGGCGCGCTGCGGCCGGCGCACCGCGCTGATCCGATGGCAGGAGCCAGGAGCCAGGTGCTTTTCCTGGTCTCCCATGGGGTGCAGGGCCCAAGCACCTGGGCCATCCTCCACTGCACTCCCTGGCCACAGCAGAGGGCTGGCCTGGAAGAGGGGCAACCGGGACAGAATCCGGCGCCCCGACCGGGACTAGAACCCGGTGTGCCGGCGCCGCTAGGCGGAGGATTAGCCTAGTGAGCCGCGGCGCCGGCAATTCGATTATTTACAGTTTTGATGCACAGGAGCACACAGTTCTTCCGGGGAAATGCCCAAGAGAGATTACCGGATCCTAAAGTACACGTATACAAAGACAAATCATTCTCCAGACTGGTGGCACCAGTTCACATCCCCTTGCAGGTTCGCACCCTAGGGGTTCGCTCCCCACCTGGCCCTCTAACCAGGCACCAGCACACTTCTGGCGCCTGGCTGGTGAGCAGGGTGTTCACTGTGGCTTTAACTTGCCCTCTTCTGAGTGTTAACGAATTAAGCACCTTTTCAATAAACCACAAATATTTACGGGCCACTTGATTTTTTTTTTTCTTTTTTGGTGAAATACGTGTCCCAGTCATTCACCCGCTCATGGTTGGATTTTTTTTTTTTTTTTTTTTTAAACAGGAGTTCTTGGTATCCTAGCTGCTTTATGTACGGCAGCCCGCCTCTCCTGCCCTTCGGCTTCCCGCGTCGGGGTCAGGGTGTGCGCGCGGCGGCGGCCCCTCGGCGGGGCCCGGCCTCCGCGCCAGCGACAGCAGGTGCAGTTGGGCGCGCGGCGGCCCGCCCTCCCCGCCTGGGCGCAGCGGGCCCGAGGGGCGCGGCCGGCTGTGTTGGCCGCCGTCTCCAGGCAGCGCCGGGGCGGGCGGGCCGCGGAGAGCGCCGGCGGGAGCCCGAGGAGGATGCAGGGCCGCCGGGAAGCGCCGCGCAGGTGACGGGCGGTGGCCTCCCGGCGCCGGGGTGGGCGGCGCGGCCGGGGAGGGAGAGCGGGGGGACCGGGAATCCGCCCGAGCAAACTGGGTCGGGACGGGAGGACTCTGAGGAGCCAGCCTTGGGACGCTGCGAGGTCGGGGTCGCGGGCCACACCCCGAGGGGCTCCCAGAGCCGGGTCAGGCGAGGCCGGCCCAGGCCACGAGGCTCGCGCGGCCGTCACTTCCTGCACCTGCAAACGCCCCTGGCGGCGGGCCTGGTCCCTGACCAGTGTCCGAGCGGCGGCCCCCCTCAGCACCTCTCACCTCTGCAGCGCGGTCAGGCCTCCTGGTTCCCGGGGAGGGAGGTCGCAATCCCAGGGCTGGTGGCCCAGACCCAGGTTCCTCAGGCCAGGCCCTGCCTCCTCCCTGGACATCCTTGGGCGGTCGGCCTGGAAACTCCCGCGCCACGACCGTTTCCCGCTGCGCGGTGCCGGGACCCGCACCCCTCAGCCCGCTGGCTAACTTCTCTAGGCTTGTCAGTATTTCTTCTTTCATCCCATGCCCTCAAAAAACCAGAGCTCCCCAGGAAACCCAGCCTGTGTGAGATTTCACTTTGCTCTTCTCAAATTCCGTTCATCTGTTAACAAAATTATTACCCCCTACATTGCCTTGCCTATGAATTCCGGGAAACTCTAGCCTTACCTCATTGAAGGAAAGAAGAGCTGAAGGGGATGAATTATTTTATGAAAGAGCAATTCTAAAATGGACTGTGATGGTTATTGTACGCTTGCTCCTCAAGGTCTTAAATAATGACGGTAACTCTGACAGTAAAACTGGTGTTTATACAAACTGTGTTAGTTTAAATGTATTAGTGTTTGGTAGATCTGTTGCTTTATGGCAATGTCCTAAAAATAAACAGGCAGTCTGCTTCTCTGCAGTAAATAATATGGCAGAATACAATATGTGTTTTTAAAATCAGAGATTTAATACAGGAAACCAGTCTGTAAAATTAGGTTTTACTGATGTCCATCTACCAACAGAGAGAACGGAGTTGACTAGAAAGATCTCGTGTGCATTTAAATATGAAGGTTACCTTTTGTCTGCTAGGTTTGTCAGGGTGCTTCCCCCACCCGCCCACCCCCAGGGAGTTGAGCTTCCTTGGGAACATAAGCAAATTAGCAACAAGGTCAACATCGGGCGCAATCCTGAGAGGAGGAATAAGGCCCTGTTATTTAGTTAAAAGTTAGGATTTGCCAAGAGAACAAGAAAGAGCACAAATCTTACAGTAATCTCCAGTAGTAACGGTTTCTGTTACCTGGGGGGAGGGGGAGACATAAAGGCAGTGAGATAGAAGATAAACCAAAATAGAAACACTAGGTAGAGATGAAAGGAGGCACATTCCAAAAACATCATGTGCTTTCAATCCTGTATGCACTCCAGTGCTTCAGGGGTCATTATAACAGCCCTTTGAAACAGTGAGGGGCGCTGGGAATCACACTCAACAAGGTGGCAGAGACTCCAGCTAACTCTCAGCTGTTGCTCGGGCGATCTCCCACCCTCCCCGCTTTCCCCAGGACAGCATCAGGTTTGTGGACATCCAGCCTCTGCTGTCTGTGAATTGCTCAGTAGCACAATTCACAAGGCCCCCACATCTTTTGTTGAACAGCTTGAATCGTTATTCTGTTGTTGTTGTTGTTTTAAATACCGAGCTGAGGTTGATCTCCACGTCACGTCCACCTAAATCACATGTGTCTAGCAACCTGGGTGTTTCAAAAAGTCTTTTGCAAAAGATGTGGTCAGCTGAAACAGGTCTAGGAACAAAACAACTCACTGGTTCACAGCTGCACTTTGGGAAACCACTCTTCTTTCTCTTGTCTTTGCTTTCCAAAAGGTAGATCTTGCACCTGTTTTCCTGTACCCATGGATATTACTGAACAGAGCGTATTTTTACTGCCCTGGGCATTTGAAATAAAGCTTTCAAGGTACTTTTGTGCTTAAAACATGTGGCTTGGTCCAAGCTTGTTGGTAACAAGCCCTGGGAAGCTAGAAGCAGCCATTTTAGGCTACTGATGAGCTCTACACCAACTGTATTGCTGTACATAGACAAGCAATAGTTTTTCCAGTGTACCTCCCTCATAAACACAAAAGGGTGCAGGAAAAAAAGCCTACAGATAACAGATTCTCTTGACTCACTGACCTTTTGGATTAACATTGCCATTAAGGAGACTCCAGTGACCCCAGACTAACAAAAATACATTTTGTTTTTAGGTAATGCTTTTGTGAACCACAACTTTAAGTCAACCAGCTGCTCCTCTCAACAAGAGTATCCTCTGTTAATTCTTTCACCTTGCATGATGAGTCAGAGAAAGCTAATTCCCAAGCCCTCTCTGCAGTCTCCTGTCCCTCATCCGAAGCTGAACTTCTCGTCCTCAGACCCACCTGTGAAGCAAGACGACCTGCACCTTTCCAAAGACTCCTTGGAATCTGACTCAGAAAGCCTCGCTCAAGAGATGCACTCCCTTTCTGAGCGGGAGTACCAGCTCCGGGACAATGACATGGAGCCTGACAGTTTAGAGGGAAGCCCTGGACCGGACAGCCTGAGTGAGACCCAGGAGGAAGCCAGCAGAAGAGCAGCCGAGGCGGCCAGGGAGGAGGACGTCCGTGCCTGGGACAGTGTTGTGAAGGACAGGTAATGAATCGGCTCGTGCAGGGTGGTGATGTTACATCCGTACTGGGACCATTGCAACTGAGAGAGAGGCGGCAGCCTGTGGTAGGCAGGTCTCCAGTGGCAAAGGACAGCTTGTTGCCTTTTTTTTTTGTCGCTTTCTTTACGTTTTTTTTAAATGCAATGGTTATCATCAAGGACCTTTGCGTTTCCTATACTCCTTATATCCTTGTCCGTATTTCAAGGTTTGCCCCCCCCCCCCGCTATGACCTCATCTTGGAGAAGGTTCAGGATACATGTGTGTTTGCAGTCTGGTGGCCTTGATTTGGTCCAGGCACTGCTGTTTGGTGATGATTTGGAGTAAGTCACCCGTCTCAGGATGCTCCCTCTGTCAAATGTCTCATGGCCTAGCTGAGGATGTCAGTAACATACAAATAATGAGAGACACCTATCTGGCCCCTTGTGTCAGAACTAGTAGAAGTCTACCTCCCAGGCCTTGTATGATCAAAGAGGCTGGTGTTGTGGCATACTGGGTAAGCTACCACCTGCAACACTGCATCCTGTATGAATGCTGGTTCGAGTCTCAGCTGTTCCACTTCCGATCCAGCTCCCTAATGCACCTGGGAAGCCAGCAGAAGATGCCCCAAGTGCTTAGGGCCCTGCCACCCACTTGGGAGACCCAGATGGAGTTCTGGGCTCTTGGCTTTGACCTGGCCCAGACCCAGCCATTGTTGCCATGTGGGAAGTAAACCAGGTGGAAGACCTCTCTGTTTCTCCCTCTCTTTCTCTGCTTTTCAAATAAATAAGTCAATCTTTTTTAAAAAAGTTTAATCTAATAATCAGTGTGTATGGTAACTTTGAGTGGCCACGAAATGTCAGGAAATCTAAAATAATGTGGTAATATCACTGAATTTTTATGCTCAAATTTAAATTAATTTATTTTTAAATTGTATTTAATTTAAGTTTCATATATTTCATATATACAGATTTACGAGCATAGTGGGACTTCCCCTCCCTCCCACCCACATTCCAGCCCTTCCTTCCTCCCTCTCGGATTCCCAGTCTTCATTTTTGCAATGATCTATTGTCAGTATACTTAGTGACATATAGCTCACCCTACTCTGAGTAAAGGGGTTCAGTAAATAGTGTGAAGAAAAAGAAAAGAAAACAAAACAAAATAAAACAAAGCTAAGCAAAAGATTAATCTTCAGTGGAAGAGATAAGGGCAGTAAACAATCATCCACTCTCAAAATGTCTATTTTGCTCCAATACTTTACATTTCAGGTATTCTATTAGTTGTATCGGATCAGAGAAAATATGTGATATGTGTCCTTTTGGGACTGGCTTATTTCACTAAGTATAACAGTTTACCGTTGTGATCATCTTGTTGCAAAAGACAGGATTTCATTTTTTTTCACAGTTGAGTAGTACTCCATAGTGCATATATACCATAATTTCTTTATCCAGTCATTAGTTGATGGACATCTGGGTTGATTCCATATCTTAGCTATTGTGAATTATGCTGCAATGAACATAGGGGTACAGATAACTGTTTCACATACTGATTTCTTTTGGTTTGGGTAAATTCCCAGGAGTGGGATGGCTGGGTGATATCCCTGTCTTAATGAAGCAGTAAATGATGCAATGCAGTACAGAAGTTAAAAGCTGTTGATTAGAAGGGGGCTTTCAATGCAGTGGGAAGCAGACTGCTTGGGTTAAATACTAGTTCTACCATTTACCTTGTCCAAACCTAATTAATGTCTCTGTGCCTCAGTTTCCACACCAGTAAAAATGGGATGCTAATAATAATAATAATAATATTAATGGTACCTCATGGTGTTATTGTGAGGCTAAAATAATACATGTTTTAACAGCAACTAGCACAGACCGAGTTTGGAGTCTGATTACAGGGACCTGGAAGACTTGCCATGGTACTGGAAGATGAATTTATGGATCACTGAGTATAACCACTCACCTCACAGAGCTCAGCTGACTTGCCCCAGTGTGCGGCCCCCGCAAAGGCCATAAGTGAGAACCAGAAGTGGCGCCCGGTCCTTAGTCTTTTTCTTCCTTCCTTCTGCTCCTTCTTTCTTTCTCTGGGAATCTTGAATCAAATCAAACTCCTGTGTGTCTTCAGGGGCCACAGAATGCGGTGAAACTGATCACTGTGGTCACCAAGGTGCTGGGTGCAAGAGCACACAGGTGGGTTTGAGAAAGACAGACGCCTTCGCCTGGACTGGGGAGAATGAGCCAGGAGGAGAGAAAACAGGCTCAGGGAGAGCAGTGAGATGAGGCGGCGCTTAGCGAAGGCTGTTCTGCCAGCTCGTGCCTTTTAAATTACAGTGTAATCACGCAGTGGGCAAAGCCACTTCAGTGTGGTAATGCCAATGACAAATGCTGCTGATGATATCACGTCAAAGGTCAGTCTGTGGTTTCACTTAACTCTTTAATCAGCCCTGCAGGCAAGGTGCTGCTGTTTCCATTTTGCAGATAAGGAAAATGAGGCTAACAGAGATGAATATGGTCACCATGCTCTGAAGGGATATTGTTGTTTCAGTATTCTTTAATCATGAAAAAAATTTAACCTACAAAAAAGTACAGTGGAAAGTATGGTAGGGCTCTTATTGCCATATTTGTTGCAGGTATATTTTTTAAAATTATAACATATTAGAGAAAAAGTTCCCTTTATTTATTTGAAAGTCAGAGTTACACAGAAGGAGAGGCAGAGAGAGACAGAGAGGTCTTCCTTTCCATCCACTGGTTCTCTCCCCAATTGGCCACAGCTGCCAGAGCTGTGCCTATCTGAAGCCAGGAGCCAGGAGCCTCTTCTGGGTCTCCCACATGGGTGCAGTGGACCAAGGACTTGGGCCATTTTCTACTGCTTTCCCAAGTCATAGCACTCATGTGGATGTGCCTCTCCTTACGAATCTTTTGTTCATTTCTTTAGTGGGTAATCTGTAAGCAGTGAGTATGAGTGTGTGTGTATATATTCACTAATTGTACAATCACTAATATGTGTGTAGGGGAACCCTGCTTTGTTCAGGTAGAGGTTTTTTTTTTACATTTTACTATTATATTTTTAAATTTAGACGCATGGCCTTAGTTCATTCATTTTTAAAAATGTTATTTATTTGAGAGGAGAAAGAGAGAGAGAAAGAAAAGAGAGAGAGGGGAGATAGCGCTTCCATCCGCCGATTCAGTCCTACAAATCCCCCCTGCAATTTGAGAACCGAGAACTCAATCCAGGTCTCCCTTATGGTTGCCAGGAACCCAATTACTTGAGCCATCACTGCTGCCTCCCAGGGTCTGCATTAGCAGGAAGCTGGAGTCAGGAGCTGGAGCTGGGTATTGAACCCAAGAACTCTGATATCAAACATGAACAACTTAGCTGTTAGGCCAAACGTGTGACCCCATTTTTAATTACTGTGTAAGTTCCGTTATATGTACAGTTTATCCATTTTTCTATTGATAGCATTTGGGTTGTTTCCAGTTTTCGTTACTCGGCAGGGTGCTCAGTGCACATCCTGTGTGTCCCTCCAGGCATGTGTGCCAAAGTTTCTGTAGGGCATATGTATTCACAGGTGAATGTCTTCAAATTTACCCACCTCGCCTGCAAGTTCCCAATCCGCACAATTCCCCAGTCTCTTTAATTTTTGACATTCTGACAGGTTATAAAATCCTATCATTTTATAAATTTGCTTTTCTCTGATGACTTGTGAGCTTGAGTATCTGTACTTAAAAGATCTATATATTTGAAAGGCATAGCAACATTGAGATAGCGAGAGATACAGAGAAATCTTCTGTCCACTGATTCACTCCCCAAGTGGCTGCAATAGCCAGGCAAAAGCCAGGAGCCAGGAACTCTATCCTGGTCTCCCACATGGGCGGCAGGGGACCAAGTACCTGGGCCAGCTTCCACTGAGCAGGAAGCTGGATTAGAAGCAGAGCAGCCAGGACTTGAACTGGCATTCTGATATGGGATGCAGACGTTGTAAGCAGTGGCTTAATCGACTGTTCTAGAGCACTGGTTCCTTTAATATAATTTTGCACGTTTTTAGCCAGAGATCAAGTCAGATATACTCTTTGGTATGTGGTCATTTTCATTTAATAAAATATCATCAGTATCTTGGGTATCTTTCTTTATTTGTATTTATAGATGTACCTCATGCTGCATAATAGTCCATGATACGTTTATTCATTTGCTAGTAGGTGGACATTGGGATGTCCCCAGTTGTGTGGTTTTTTTTAAAGATTTATTTATTTGAAAGGCAGAGAGAGGGAGAAAGAGAAAGAGAGAGAGAGGTCTTCCATCTACTGGTTCACTCCAGCAACGACTGGAGCTGTGCCGATCCAAAGCCAGGAGTCAGGAGCTTCTTTCTGGTGTCCTACACAAGTGCAGGGGCCCAAGGACTTGGGCCATCTTCTACTGGTTTCCCAGGCCATAGCAGAGAGCTGGATCCGAAGTGGAGCAGCCAGGACTTGAACCTGTGCCCATATGGGATGCCAGCAATTCAGGGGGCGGCTTTACCTGCTATGCCACAGTGCCAGCTTCCTGATTTGTGTTTTTGTTTTGCAACACTTTAATTGAAATGTTATATCTATATAGTTTATATATATGTATGTGTGTGTAGTATATATACATATATATATATATGTAGGTACTAAAAGTTTTGTGAAAAAATAAAGTATGAGCTTATTTTGATGCAAAGACAATTTTTGGTGCAAATTTTTTCATAATATATGGAAATTGTTTACTATGGAAAAAACTATACATTGATTTCAAAATTTATTTTACACCAAAATAAACTCATATTTTTAATTCCATTTTTCCACAAGCTTATTGAATTACACTTGTGTGTGAAAGAATTGACAGAGTTTGGTGGCAGATCAGATATGAGAAGTAAAGGGAGAAGAAAAGCCACAGGTTGCTTTAAGGATTTCATCACAATAGCTGGCAATTTTAGAATGCTTATGGTGGCCTAGACATTTTGCCTGTACTCTCATTGAATCCTTATGCTATCTCTGATAGGCAGTTACTGTGACGATCCCATTTTAAGGGTACAAATGAAGCAGAGGGGTTATGTACACCATTCCCTGTGTCTAGTGAGCGCTGGCGCGAAAGCTCAGGAGTCTGAATTCCTGCTGTCACCGTGTTTTTACCCTGGCTCTCCTCTGAATACTGTGTAGTCTCCTGGGCACTCAGTGGTAGTAGTTCTTATTTACAGAAATGGCAGCATTGGAAAGGAGAGACCTCTAGCAATAGCAGGGTATTCTCAAGGTGAAGAATTTAAGGCAGGGATCCACTAGGTGGCCTCATTTCTTCCTTTTGTCCAGCTCTAAGGGACCTGACTTAAACCCCTGCTCCTCACCAAAGGACAACTTAAATACTGTTTAATACATTTCAAAGTAAACAGTGATGCCCGCACAAATCAAAAAGGGAGTTTTGAAGAACTAAGGCTGTTGTCTTCTGATGCAGAGGCCCTTTGGTATTGCTGTCTCCCCCGGGTGGATTTGCCTTGGAAGCATTTAATGACTGCCAACCCCAGGATTAGAGTGGGTGACAACCCCATTTAATTGTTTGGCTGCACAGTGCATTGATCAACCAGAGGCCCACTTCCCTGCTACAAAGGAAAACAGGACTGAAGCCTTTAGCCAAAGAATGCCTCAAGAATATGATCTGGGTGAGTGTGTAGTTCCTGATTTCTCTGCCCTGTCTCACTTGAGTCTCGGAAACCTTTCCCGGGTACATTAGTGCTTGGATCTGAGTATCTCAGGAGGCACGAAATTCACAGATGAATTGATCTCAGATTCTCAAAACGACATTCAAGTAGGCTTTCAATTCTGCAAGGTAGACAGCATTCTGGGAATTGTAGTTCAAAATAATTAGTCAAAGTCTTGCCTTAAAACCAAGGAGAAATCTCTTTCTTCTTGCTTTTATAAGCAATAATTGTGAAAGCTGCCCGGCAGATCACTTAGCCCTACTCGTGTGTTTTGATGTTACTAGAACCTCCTCAAAGCAATTACTCCCTTGTATCTACCAAAGTCAAGCCATCGTTCAATGTTTATGGATTAGAGAAAACCTTTTACTTAATAGAAATTGGAGCCGTATTGACTGCAGTGAATGAGTCGTGAGTGGAGAGAGGAGCTTCATGTGATAATCCTTAAACCCCACTCCAGAACAAGCCTTGTGACACTCGGTGCGCACAAAGAGATCAATGTAATTCCTAGAGCATCAGAAATAACCTCTTCAGTCCTGGAGCCTCTGCAGCCTTGCATATTAAGAAAGAAAAAGCAGCAACAGAATACTTCATACATGTGTTTAATAAGGTCTTCTTTAGCAGAATACTTACGTAATTAACTACAATTTCCTTATAAGAGCCTCTTAGATGGGTATTATTTTCCCAGTCTTGCAGAGAAGGGACCAAAGCTGTGAAGTTTGTGGAGGTGTACAGACTCACTCAGTGGCACAACCAGAAATTTACCTGAATTCTCCCAACTCAAAAGCATGAGCTAGGGCCTGCGCTGTGGTGCAGTGGGTTAAAGCCCCAGCCTGCAGCGCCAGCATCCCATATGGGCACCAGTTCAAGTCCCAGCTGCTCCACTTCCGATCCAGCTCTCTGCTATGGCCTGGGAAAGCAGTAGAAGATGGCCCAAATCCTTGCATCCCTGCACCTGCGTGGGAGACCTGGAAGAAACTCCTGGCTCCTGGCTTTGGATCAGCTCAGCTCTGGCTGTTGCAGTCATTTGGGGAGTGAACCAGTAGAATGGAAGACCTCTCTCTCTGGCTCTACCTCTCTCTGTAACTCTGTCTTTCAAATAAATAAAATAATTCTTTTAAAAAGAAAAAAGCATGAGTCCCTAGGGCCTGCATTGTGGTGCAGCAGGGTGAGCTGCCACCTGAAATCCTGGCGCCCATACCGGAGTGCCAGTTTGAGTCCCAGCTGTCCATTTTTGATACAGCAGGTGATGCCCCAAGCACACGGGTCCCTGCAACCCACATGGTAGATAGGATGGAGTTTGTGGCTCTTGGCTTTGACCTGGCCCATCCCTGGCTGTTGTAGGCATTTGGGGGAGTGAACCATGGAATGAAAGAGCTCTCTCTCTCTCAGTCTCTCTCTGTCACCCTGCCTTTTGAATGAATGAATGAATAAATAAATGAACTTTTTTTATAAAGCCTGAGCCTCTAGTAATAAATATCAAGATAGGTCAACAAAGACTGATCTGATGAAAGATCCCAGTTCACTGTGTAGTGAAAGGTAAGATACCACAATTTCCATATGGAGGGGCCAGCGCTGTGGCGTAGTGGGTAAAGCCGCTGCCTGCAGCGTCAGCATCCCATATGGGCACAGGTTTGAGTTCCAAATGCTCCACTTTCTATCCAGCTCTCTGCTGTGGCCTGGGAAAGCAGTAGAAAATGGCCCAAGTCCTTGGGCCCCTGCACCCGCATAGGAGACCCAGAAAAAGCTCCTGGCTCCTGACTTCAGATCGGCACAGCTTTGGCCATTGCAGCCATCTAGGGAGTGAACCAGCAGATGGAAGACCTCTCTCTCTCTCTCTCTCTCTCTGCCTCTGCCTCTCTGCCTTTCAAATAAATAAATCTTTTTAAAAATATGGAGCAAACCAAAGCTAGGGTAAATATGCACATAAAATTTATAAGTTTTAGGAAAATCATAAAAATTTGAAAGGCTACCATATCCTTGGGATAAAGAGACTTTAACTGGATTTCACTTCGGGTGGTGAGGTCATAATAAACCTCATTCTTCAGCGCCTCTCCTGGGAAACAGGTGCTTTCCTTTCTTATCACCTGGAAACACAGTCTCCACAAAAGGGAGGCTTTCTGTCCAGTAAGCAGCTGCGTTAGAGAGTAATGGGAGGGAGAGAGGAACAATGAGGGATTAACAGTTAAGTTGAATATTCAGAATTATCTGGAAGTTAAAAAGGAACTCAGTAATAGCACTCTGCATTTTTTTATTGTTGTGATTTATCATTTTTCCCTCCAATGCTTTCATGTATTGTTTCTGACTGATACAACGATCAGGTGAGTGGTGACTTCCAGGGCCTGAAGGGTGTTCCACAACCGAAACAGAGACATCCTGAGCAGAGACCGACTCGGGGAGGCCAAAGCTCAGGATTTCCGTGTCCCCCCAGATTTCCCAGGCTGTTTTTATAGAACACATTGGAAATATTTAAGCTGAGGTTAGGCTACAGTCTCTTAAAGGTGTAGTAGCAATGTTTTCGCATTGATGGGGAGAGTAAACAAGGCTTTTAAGGCTGGTTCTAGTACTCTGAGATTATTGAGAACATTGTAAGAGCGTCCAGGGTCAGCGTTTGCTCCTGTTGCTTTCTGGAACGTCATCCTTGTTGCTACATGTTGTCTTGGAGTAGATCGATTTTCACTTTGAGTCCACTGGTTGGCCAGTCTCTTCAAATACGTCCCACTGCATCCGTGTTCCAGGGGCTTTCCACACAGCCTTTGGGAAATCCCTAGGAGCGTGTTCTTTCTGAGAGATCAGAGTAGTGACTTTGTGCCGTCTCTAGGTTATTAGTCATTTTGTTTTGCGTTCCTTCATCTCCTCACAAACTGTGCTTTAGTTAAACCCCGACGCACTCATCAGAGCAGGCATGGTGCCACTGTAACAGATGAGCTGTTGTGGGAGTCAGGTGTGCGTGGGCATGAGTCGCATCTATTAGGGCCAAAGTCCCAGCCAGAAATGCTAAAGCCCCCAGAGACAGTCACTCCTTCCTTTCCAGTTTAGTTCAAGAATTGGGATGTGTTGTTCTGTTAAAATAAGTAAATACACAGCCAGTTCGAAACGTAACAAAGAGTAATCTAAGGGTACATCACCTACAATCCCCTGAGTTTGTCAAGAGGATCAAGGGGCTGCTAATGAAGTTGCTAAAGGGAAGGTCTAGTTCATGGACTTCACATTCTTGTTTATTTCCACTTCCTGACAAGTTTGGAAATATAAACAATTTTGATTAGCATAGTTTTTTACTGGATTGAATTCAAATTAAATAATTTTCCCAGCACTTGCTTACACTGCTGGCTTTTTGCATCAGAGGCCCCCAGTCCAACCAAGAAAATAACAGATTGTTAGAGCAGTGGGCATTGCTAACGGTCATCCTGTTCACCTGTTGCACAAAGGAAGACCTCAAGGCCCAGAGAGGGGAAGCGACTCATCCACTTCCTGTGCCTGGTCAGTGGCAACCTGGACTCCACCCCAGGGTCAGGGCCTGGCCCTTGCTTAGCCCCCATGATCTCACAGCTGTCTTGTGATTCAAGTGCTCCTAATATCTGGTATTTAAAACGTAAGAAACTTGGCAGGTGCCGTGGCTCAGTAGGCTTGCGGTGCACCGCCTTGCGGTGCCAGCACACCGGGTTCTAGTCCCAGTTGGGGCGCCGGATTCTGTCCCGGTTGCCCCTCTTCCATTCCAGCTCTCTGCTATGGCCAGGGAGTGCAGTGGAGGATGGCCCAAGTCCTTGGGCCCTGCACCCCATGGGAGACCAGGAGAAGCACCTGGCTCCTGCCATTGGATCAGCGCGGTGCACTGGCCGCAGCGCTTCGGCCACGGCGGCCATTGGAGGGTGAACCAACGGCAAAGGAAGACCTTTCTCTCTGTCTCTCTCTCTCACTGTCCACTCTGCCTGTCAAAAAAATAAAAATAAATGTAAGAGACTGTATCTGAGGAAAGCATAAGCCCCTGGAGATCGTATAAATCGACATCCCTTTCTGCCTGTCAGCCGCTGTTTTGGGGAATGAAGGGAACACACAAGCCTTTCGTGGCAAATGTCTGGCATTCGCATTGTAAACTCACTGAACGAAGGGAATTAGGCTTCCAAACACTGTGTCAGACAGCATCTCCCCTGTGAAGGCACCGCCTCGGTTTCACATCACATAGTCTTAATAGAAGTGAGGTACTAGAATTTTACATTGCAATTACTCACATGTCCTCTTTAGATAATTTGTTTTCGTTTAGCTCAGAGATTGTCCTTGAATCAAGACTGGTAATAATAAGGATCGGAGACAGCTATGTGGGTATTTTGCAGCCTCAAATCTGTTTTAAAGAAAAAAAGAGGGGGGAGGGGACTTTGGAATCATCCAAATTATATAATTGCTGTAAATAAAATTCACTGGATAGCTATCCAGCCCCTTCTCTTTATTGTTTCTGTCAGTCTTTGGCCTTCAGTTTGTAGACCATCCTTTTTCTATTAAAATGTTAAATTTCTTCAGCAGAGTGACTATCTGCATTAAATGAAGTTTTCTGGGTTTCAAATAACCTCCAGAAAACATTTCAGTATACTTGTGGAACCATTTTATTTAATACTTGCAAGAGTGAATTTTTAATCTTTTGGATGTATTTCATTTTATTTACTTAAAAGCCATTGATAAGAAGATTAAGATGAGCATAGAATTCAGAAATCCTTGGAAACCATTGTCAGCTTTATAGTTCTTTAAAGAAGCGTTAAAAACTTTACACTTAAACAAAAATTGAATTTGCTGCTCATATGCATAAAAGATTTAATGGCATATAAATTGGGAATAATTGTTCTGTTTAAAAGGATTAAATTAAACCTAAATCAATAATGACATGTGCAGTTTCAATTTAACTGCCTACTTAAAATAAAGTGGCAAATAAATAACAGCTAAATGATTAATAGCAATGCTTTTATTCACCTCCTCAACAGGCAAAATGGCCAGTTACTGCATATTTTATTGTGAGTGCACAGGATGTTAATTGTACTAGAAACATGCTCTAATTTTAGTAATTTTTTGATTGAATACAATACTGAATGTGAGGCTCTTCATTACATGGAGATTTGATTTTATTTTGTTTGAAGTTATCACAGTAAGTACTCAAATAGGGTCCATTAAAGCCAGCAAATATCATGGCCTATGCATGTGAGATAACTCCCACCCCTTCCCTCAGCGCTTGGGTCTCTAACCTAGGATCTGAAGAGGAGCCCCCGGCATCTGTTGTCTGAATGGCAACAAAAGAGTTGTGTGCTCATTGTCTGTGTAACCTTTCTATCAAACAGGGTGGGGGAAGAGGTGCATGTTGTGTGCACAAATGATTACTTATGAAAGGACACTTCAGGCTCGTTTTGTCCCGGTGTGTTGACCTGGACCATAGAACACAATGGAGCTTCTTAGCACACAAGCCCAGAACAATGGGATTCTCTAATATCATGTTCTATCCCAACCATTAGGTTTGTTTCTGTGAAGTGTTCCAGCTTTCCATGCTCATGATTTTGCAAAGCACAACCTCCCATTTGTTTCAGCATAGGTTGTTGCATTCAGCAAGGGGATGTTATAGACAGGCGTTGCAGGTGTAAATGGTACAGTTTCACGAAAGCTCTTATGAGAGCCACAGTTTCAGACTCTACCCTCCTCTGGATGCATTCTGGGAGTTTCTCTCCAAACAGTTGGTTCAAAAACATGTTTCCCAGCCTCAGCAACTTGTTTTCTCTGGTTTGTTTCTGGCTTGTCCAGGTTACATTTAAACATCAATCTTTGCTGTCGTATATGATATTTCTTCTACAGTCATCTAAGAGTGGAAATTTGTCACGGTTAGAAATTTCAGCTTTTTTATAGGTCTAAAATAATTTCATTCTCCCAGTTTTATCTTCCTCATTATCTTTCAGCAGATGTTAAAAATAAGTCTATCATGTGGAAGCACTGACATTTCTTAATCCTGTTTCCTAAATTGTTGTTCAGATGTAATCCACAGTGTTAATTCTTCACTACCACTCAGTGCATCCCAAGATAATGTTGTACCCTGGAAACATTTTTCCAAACGTAAGCCCTGGAGAGAGAAGAATCCCTTTGAGAGCCATCAGCAGGAAGTACGATGCACAACAACACTGTTATGTCATGGGGACCACACGTAACCCTCAGCAAGCCAAGACCAGCCTCCCTAGCTAGCCCTCACTGAATCCTTACTCTGTGCCAGGAGCACGGTTCTGTGCATTTGTATATACTAATTTGCTTAATCCTCTCAACACTGAGAGGAAGGTACTGCTGTCACCCTTGTTTTACTTATAGGGAGGCTGATGCACAGTAGGTAAACTATTTGCCTACATTCACATAGGAATGGCTGGTATCAGGAACCAAATTCAGAAACATGGTGACCAGCTGGAGTGCACCAATTCGCTTAGTGTCACAGCAGACGTTGAAGTCAGGGAATCCACTCCCCTCTGTCACTGAAGATCACCGATAAAAAAGTAATCCTGGCATTGCTCAGTTAGTGATTCTTTTATGAGTCTATCACAGGCTTAGAGAAAAATGGAGTTGGAGTGGACTTTGACATATCATCTAACAACTGGATCTAGAAATAAAAGGGTAACATACTTCCAGTGATAAGCAAGGTTGGGTCCTCCTTTCTGAGTACCCATAGCATCCTATATTTCTTTGTTTCTTTATGCACCTAATTAATCAGTACAGTTGCTACCTAAAGCCTGTCCTCCCCACTGGAGGGCAAGATCTATCAGTCTGCTTCTGTTTTGCTCCGTGCTTTGTCCTCTGTGCCTGATAGTCTGCCTGTACCTAGGGAGGTACTCAGTACATCATCTGCCGACTGACTGACAGATCAGTAACTCACATAGGGCAGAGTCTGCAACACACTTGCTTGATTACCACCTGTCGGAGTGACACAATACAACTCACTGGATGGGAGTCGGGTTCCAGAGCTGACTGCCAGGGCCTCTCTTCTGGCTCCTGCACTTGTAAGCTCTGTGACCTTGGGAGACTTACTTAAGCCCCAAAACCCTCAGCTCTCTCTAGTACTAAATGAGGATAATAGTCCTTCCCTCAGAGTTACTGTAAGGATCAATCTGAAGAGTCACTGCAAGCATCCCTTGGATCAGCATACAATACATAATGCACACGAGATCCCTGGTGTTGTCACCTAACAAAGGTGGCCAGCCTGCTCCACGCAACACAAAGTAGAGGACCACCTTTCTTTCCAAAAAAGATTTTATTGCTTCTGTTCATAATCTCTCCCAGAAACTCACCACTTCAACTGTCCAGAAGTATTTATTACAGCCTTTGCTCTCTGATTAAACTCTCGGCCCAGATGCCTTCACAGAGTTTACAAAGTCCTTCAAGATCTGACCTCTACTTAACCTTGAACTCTACCTCTCAGGTTTCCCCTGTTTTATCCATACAAAAGCTGATCTTTGGAGGGACTATATTCCCTCCACTCCATTCCTTTTTACATGCCATCCTGCCAACCTGGGATACACCTCCTGCCCATTTTGGCCTTAGGTCTCAACTGTGCCATCAGTTCTACCAGAAGCCTTTCTCCCATCTACCAGGACAAGATTGGATGCCCCACCCAAGTTGTCCTGATAGCTCATGCTTGTTGGCTCATCACTCCAAACTGTTCACAGCTTGCACCCTTGTCTACCCCTAGTAGGCTGCCAATCCAATGCTGTACCGTTTGCTACTATGACCCCAAGCATAGTAATTGCTCAGTAATTACTTTATAAATTAGTGAAAAGTGAAAGTTAAATTCAGTTTTTTGCAACAGCATAGCATGGGTGTGGGAAAACATATCCTTTCTTCATTAAACACACTCACTCACACACACACACACACACAGCATTCATTTTTATGAAGATAGTTCGTGAGCTTTCTCTTCCTACTAAACAATCACACTCAAACCTTAGGTTTAACTTAGTACAAGATAAGCCCTAAATTCATTCACTAATTTGGTTCAATGCAAAAAACTTCTGTGTGTTTAGATCCTAATTTAAATCTAAAGCTATATAAGAGTTGACTAGAGTCAACAGTTGTTATTCTATAAGCATTTTCCTTTTTTAAGATTTATTTTTATTTATTTGAAAATCAGGTTTATAGAGAAAGGAGAGAGATCTTCCATCTGCTGGTTTATACCCCTACATGGCCCCAGTGGCCAGGCAGGTCTAGGCAAGGCTGAAGCCAGGAACCTAGAATTCCATCCAGGTTTCTCACTTGCGTGCACGGGCCCAAGGACTTGGGCCATATTCTGCTGCTTTAGCAGGGAGCTGGATCAGAAGTGAAGCAACCAGGCCTCAAACCAGCACACAGATGGGATGGCTGGCTTAACCTGCTACACCACAATGCTGGCCCATAGATGCATTTTTTTGACTTGTGCCTCCACAGTACAGTGTTCTAGGACATACGTGGGGAGCTTATGAAGGCAGAACCCAGGAGCTTACAAAGGCGAGAAGACAAATTTACCATTGGAGAGCTCAGTGAGCACAGTGATAGAGCATTTGTGCAGCCCTGTGAAATAAACACAGTGAATATGAATGATCCGTATTTACAGTTGTGAGAAACTGTCTCGGAGGTGACACAATTTGCAATGGACACATAACTGGTAGAGAGAGACCCTGAATATGGGTCCAGGTCTGTCTGGTTCACGTCTAGATTATGCCCTGCTGGACCACATCATGTCTTGTGTACGTGCTGGTGACTTCAGAGCCAAGTGAAAGGCCAGGCAGAGAGGGCCTGTGTGCTCCTAAGATGGGACAGCCTCCAGGTGAACCCTGCTCATCAGGCCCCAGGACCAGGCCGCCCCTGTAGGGCTCAAGGCGTGGTGAGACCCGTATTCTGACAAGTGCGATCTGTGCCCATCTGGGCACTGCACTGGAGGAGACTGGAGCTTGTCTCATGTTGGCAAAGGAAGAGCAGCCTGTTTTCAAGAAGTTTCTTATCTTAATATGTGAACTAAAAAATTCAAAATGACAATTTAGCAAGGCATGGGAGTTTTGGCTTTTTGCTCTGGTTTTTGCTTTCCATCAAATCAAAGAAATCTAGGTCCACATTAAGAAGAGTAAATTAGCATTAAAGGGGCCATTAGTTTGTTTACCCAGCATAAAATTATGTCCTCTGTAAACGGGAATATCAAATAGCATAAAAAGCCCAGGTGATTTACATTTTCTTTTTGATTAGAGGATTGCATCCACTGTACTCAAGGAAGGAAAATCTCTCCCATTTAGCTTTTGAAGATCAAAGGGGCCATTAAATATGCCATATTACTGGCATTTTTTTCTTTTTTGGTTAAGACTAGGGGGTGCTTTACAAATTGAGATTGTCATGAGGAAAGGGAGGACTTCATTTGGGGTCAGGTGCACTGACTGTGGACTCTTCACTCCCCCCAGGGAGGACCACATGCTTGACTTTCTATTCAAATAGGGCTGCCTTACACTGTGAGCACACCCTGACCTGTCTGCTGGGCTCTCATGCTAACACCATGAACCTTTCAGGGAGACACAGTCTGATTCTGAGGCTTGGGGAGGTTTCTGTAGTTCCCTTGGTAAAATAACAACAACAAAATGCAGTGAAAAGCAAAGTCACTGAAAAGAAAAATGATCTTCTGTGGGTGTTTCATCAGGATAAAACCTGGCTTTCCTTCCCACAGGGGCAGGCAGAGGCAAATGTTATCTAGGTGACAGTCTGGGTTTCCCCTCCTATATATAGACAGATGTGGATATCACCAGCTAGGATGACGATTCTATCTTCACCATCTGAACACTGAGTCACTGTTGCTGTGCCCAGCACCCTTTGAGCTACAGTGGTTCATGACTTAACCTAGTGGCCTTCGTTTCTCGGTCGTTCTGACATTTAGCATTGAACTATCTTCTAATTTTATTTTGGATTTCAGTGAACTTGGATAATTAAGACCTTTTTGCCCTTATGTGTTGTCAGGGGTGGGGGAAGGGATCTAATCTGAGCTGAGCTATGTCTAACATACAGATAGTGAAAGTAAAGAAGGAAGAAAGGTGGAGATTGATTTAGAATAAAATGATCAAGGGACTGTAATGAGTGAACTTGTTTTGATTGAGGACTTGCCATTTCTTTTCTGCTTTGGGCAGCCAACAACCAATGAAAGATAAATATTCAGACCTCCAATATGACCCAAACTGGAATAAGAAACAGGAAAGGCAGCTGTCGGCTCTGGAAGGGCTGTCGGAGTCTGGAGAGAGCTCTCTGGAAAACCTGCCTCTGGATCCACTTCAGCCTTCCAAGGAGACATCGGCGGAGCTCTCAGGGGGGAAAGACAGCCAGCAGAGTCCACAGAGTGCAGCCTCCTTACTTGGGAGTGAATTTTTAAGCACACACTATGAGCACAGCACTCCTTGCAGTGAGCCGTTTTCCGAGCTGAGCGATAGCGACCTGGAGGAGGATTCCAGCAACCTCTCTCAGTATGTGAAGAGTTCAAGTTCACATAATGAGGTTTTCCTGTCGGAATCACGAGGCCGTCGGCGAAAGAAGCCCAAACAATATTTTGTAGAGAAAAATAAGCTGACCTTGGGATTGCCCACTCCTAAAACAGACTCTTATCTTCAGCTTCACAATAAAAAAAGGGGGGAAACTCACCTGCAGCAGGTAAGTAGAGGGTTCCTAACTATCTCTTCTGAAACACTAAATGGGAATTTGCTTTTGTTTGAGATGATTGAATAGCTCTTCCTTTGGGGCGATGGTGTCACTGTAACCACCTGGCATTGTGGAAAAAACGCTTCCATCCTAGGCCCTGTGGGCTGCCCCTTCTTGTAGAATGAGAATTATTCCTCAAATCCTTAACATCAAGAACAAAAGCAATCGATGGTTTGCAGTGCTGTGACTGCTAATTCAATTATTGTATCCGAAATATCTCTATTAGAAGAATTAGAGAATTTTTAAACATTGTGTATCCTGATAGATTTAGGAATGAGTATTTGATTCCCTATGATAATTGCCTTTGTTTCCACCGTAGCATGGTTTTTCAAGACTATTAAGTGCCCCAACACAAGGGAGGTGATGTGATGGACTCACATCAGTAGCTACAGCTCCTGTGCATAAGTGATTCTCCACTCAGATTCTGTGTTCATATAGGGTGATCGTGACAGTGGGAGCGGGGGAGGGGACAGGGTACAGCATGGTGGCAGTGGGGGCAGGGGAGGGGACAGGGTACAGCATGCTCTTTTTTATAAAAAAATTATTCAAATGATTCTATTGTCTTTGCAACAGTCATTGATAATCATTACATCATACTTTGTGGACCTGCTTAAATGATATGATACTGTTAAACCTTGGTCTCTCCATCTATAAAACTAGGGACAGGTGTTGTGGCAGAGCAATGAAGCCTGCATCCCATGTCACAGTGCCTGGTCAGGTCCTGGCTACCACACTTCCAATCCAGCTGCTTACTAATGAACACCCTGGGGGGCAGCAGATAACAACTCCAGTACTTGGGTCCTGCCACCCACATGGGAGACCTGGACTGAGTTCCTGGCTTTGGCCTGGCCCAGCCCCAGCTAGCTCCAACTATTACAGGCAATTGCAGGAGTGAACCAGCAGATGGAAAATATCTTTCTATTCCTTCTCTCTCCCTCTCTCTCTCTCTCTCTGTCTCTCATATTGCCTTTCAAAATAAATAAATAAACCTTAAAAAAATTAGAAAATATTAAATGCCCTCTCTTCCTCATCTGGTTGTTTTGAGTGTAAATTCGATGCCAAATGATTGATCCCACCCTGTTGGAGGCAGTGAATTTGGTTCTGTTCCATGGGAGCACAGAAAGGCCTTATCAGCCCACCTCCTGGTGGATACTTCCACAGACCAGACAGGAGAGGCTGGATCCGCAGAATTCACCACCCTCTTTGGAAAATGGCTTGAAATTCATGACCTACTAACATGGGGCCCTTTTCGGACATGAAGGAGAGATTATTAAATTTAATGTGAATACCCTCAACTCTGCTCTAGATCCTAGCTGGAATTATTTAAAGTACTCTAACCTGTTCTGGCCTCTAAGCATTTCCTGATGGACAACATAGCTGAAATGATGGACACTCATGGATTCTTTGATTCAGACTCTTTATCATGTTATTGGATTGTGTGACACCTTTGCCATTGTAACATTAAAATAAAGGAATGGATGTCATTGATTTAGCTGAATTATCAAAACAAATTCTTCAGCAGCTTTCAACATAATTTACTCAATTTTAGTTTAAAGATTGTCTTATAAAAGCCATGTAAAATTTTTAATTGTTCATTTAAAAATATAAATCCATCTGTCCAATATCTGTGAGAAATATTCACAGCTAGTAATTTCTCACAGTCCAAGACAATAGTTTTCATTACTTTAAAAAATGTTCTTGGGGCCAGTATTGTGGAAAAGTGGGTTAAGCCACCACTTGCAACACCAGCATCCCATATGGGCACCAGTTAGAGTCCTGGTTGCTCCACTTCTGATCAGGCTCCCTGCTAATGCACCTGGGAAAGCAGTGGAAAATGACCTAAGTCCTTGAGCCCTGAACCCACGTGAGAGACCCAGATGGAATTCTGGGCCCCTAGGTTTGGCTTGGCCCAGCTGGGCCATTGCAGGCATTTGGGAGGTGAATCAGCAGATGGAAGAACTCTTCCCTGTCTCTTCCTCACATTCTGTCCCTCTGCCTTTCAAATAAATAAATAAATCTTTAAAAATGTTCTCAAAAGAAGCTGATCTAGAAGGAGAAGCAGATTGTGAGACCAAAAGAGATAGTTATATTTTCAATGATAAGAGAGAAAAATATTTGTTATAAACTCTTTAGTTGCTGATTTCTTGATTGCTGATTTTGTCAATAGTTACAAGTTAATTTTAAACAATTTTTGGGTGAACTGATTGTCAGCGATTCCATAACCTGATTTTCGTTGTGTTACGCCACAGAGAAAACTAAATCATTTTAGCTTTGCTCAGTCCTTAAACTCTTGAATAGTCTTGGAGGGGGCTATTGACATTTTCCACCACTTTCTCCAGGTTCAAATGACTCAGGGTTTACTGCTAATCAATTTCAAAGTTGTTTATTCACCATTTGTCTAGCTTGTATTTCCTTACTCTTATTCCTATTTAAAGGAATTTATTCAAGAGGCAGAGAGTTTCCATCCACTACTTCAATCCTCAAATGCTGGTGACAGTTGGGACTAGGCCAGGGCTGAGCTGGAACTGAAACCAGAAACCAGGAACTCAATCCAGGTGTCCCATGTGAGAAGCAGAAACCCAATCACTTGGGTCATCACTGTCTCCCAGGATCCATACCAGCAGGAAGCTGGAAACAGGAGCCAGAGCTAAGACTTGAACCCAAGCACTCTGATGTCATAACCACCAGGCCAAACAGCTGCTCCATCATGTTTTTTAAGGATGGAAATGAACCTGACCTAATAGCAACATAATGGTATGTGTAATTTGTTTTATTTAATTATAGCCAATAATATAAAATGATGTGTTTCTTTTGAAATACTACTTATAAATGCGTGCAGGTCTTTTCTGCAGATAGAAATATGTTCCCCATGGGCAGGAACTGTAGTCTGTATTTACTTTTAATCTTCACAGTAAGTAGCTTAACACAGTTTTCCTGGGAAGGGCTCAGAGAATATATGGAGACTAAAAAATATATCTCTTCCTTTCCCCCAAACTGTACTGGCTTTAGTGTGACTTCTAGTGTATGTAGGGGAAATGGTGTTTGTGGAGCACTGGTTCAGTCACCTACAAAGCTTATACAACAGTGACTCTTGCTGCACCCAGACCTGCTTAAATCTAAGTAAGAACCTGAGATTCAGTTTTGCTTTTTCTTTAATGCTCTTAGGGTAATTCTAGCCTGAAGCCAGGTTTGAGAACCGTTGTTCCAGATTAGAGGGGTGGTTCTCAGCCGTGGCTTCACATGGGAATCACTGAGGAATTTGAAAAATACCGATACTTGGCTGAACCACTGAAATTCTGATTTCCAGGCTGCATGCTCAGCATGGGGAGTTGTGCACACTCCCCAGGTGGTTTCAATAATGTTAGCCAAGGTAGGGAATCCCTGATTTACAGCAATGGTTTCCAAATTTTAGTGTGCGTCAGGATCTTCTGAAAACTGTTCAAACAGATTGCTGGGCCTGCTGCCCCAAATTCCCTGAGTGTGCGGGGTGGGGATGGGGGTAGGGTTGGAGGACCAAGAATCTGAATTTTCTACATGGTTCCAGGTGATGCCGCTGCTGCTACAGGGCCTATGCATTGAGACTCACTCAGGCCTTGCTTCTCAAACTTTGAAGTGCTTATGAACCAGCTCAGTATCGCGTTGAAGTACAGGTTCTGGTCCCGTAGGTCAGCGGGAGAGTCACAAGCTCTCAGATGCAAGGCTGCTGCTCTACAGATCACACTGTGACAGCAAGGGCTAGAGTCAGGAGTCTGCAGATGTTACCAGAGACCTAGCAGTCTAAATCAGTGGAAGGCAGTACCGAGAGAGCATTAATCTTTTCTACCACTGATAGGCTCATTCAGTTGATTTGTGGTAGGCGGTGAGAAGGTAGGAGCAGCAGATTTGGAGGTTATTGTTTTAAATTAAGCAGCATCCACCTGGAAGCTTTTTACATTGGATATCAGTTTTCCTGGGAATTCTTCGAGAGAGATGACAAATGTCTTCCAAGGAGGACTACTGCAAGGCTAAATGGCACTTATTGTTGATTGAATGCACGAATATTGATTATCATTTCACAACCAAAAAACTCAGGTGTAAGTACATCCTGTTGTTGCAAACACCCAGGCCTGGATGAATCAGGCAGGGTCTTAGGGTAGTACATTGTATCTGGGAAGATTTTTCAAAGTAAGTCTAAGTTTGCAGCATCCCAATAAATTTGTCAATAGATTTTCTTCAAAATGAAGGTTGAAGAGTTGATTATTAAGTTTGAATGAAGAATAGCCAAGAATAATAAAGAAAACTCTGGAAACAAAGAGTAATGAAAGGATCTAGCCCTACTAGATAATACATTATAAAACTTCAATGATTAAATAATGGAGTGATATTTAATGCCTGTGTGACAGAAAAATGGAATATACAGAATAAAAAGCCCAAACATGAAACCAAATTACATATGGGAATATATTATATAATGATGTGATTTGAAAAGGGCAGCATCTGAAATCAGAGAGAAAATGATGGCTAGTCAACAAAACAGCTGGGCAGCCGTCAGAAAAACAGTAAAACTAGATCTATCTCTCATGGATACATCATAAATTTCAAGAGGATCAAAGATTTAATTTTTAAAAATAAACCATAAAAATACTAGGAAAAAATAAGAAATTTGCCTACAATCCTGAAATGTTTCAGAATTCCGAATATATAAACGATTAATCAGAGACTGGATGTTCAGCATAGTGGATGTCTGCATCCCACATGAGAGTGACTAAGTTCAGTTTGTAGCTCTGACTCCTCACTGCATTTCCAGGCCAATGTAGACCCTGGAAGGTAGTAATGGTGGCTCAAGAAATTGGGTTCCCATCACCCATGTGCGAGACTTGATTTGTGTTCCTGACTCCTGGCTCTGACCATGGCCCAGCTGCAGCCGTTGTGAGCATTTTGGGAGTGAACCGGTGGATGGGATAACTCTCTCTCTCTCTCTCTCTCTCTCTGTCTCTCTCTCTCTGTGTGTGTACCTCTCAAATATATTTTAAAATAATTTTTAAATATTTATTTATTTGAAAGGCAGAATTACAGAAAGGGTGAGTATTTATTTATTTGAAAGGCAGAGCCAACAGAGAGGGAGACACAGAGAGAGACAGAGATCTTCCATCCACTGGTTTACTCTCCATGTGGCCACAATGGCCAGGGCTGGGCCATGCCAAAACCAAGAGTCTGGAAGTCCATCCAGTCTCCCATGTGGTGGCAGGGACCCAAGTACTTGAGCCTTCATCCACTACCTTCCCATGTACATTAGCAGGGAGCTTGATCTGAAGTGGAGCAGCCAGAACTCAAATCAGTGCTGTGTATGGGATGCAGCTTAACCTACTGTACGACAGTGCCACAACCTGCCCTCCCCAAAGTTTTTCCTAAAATATTGATGTTTGATTTTATAAATATCAAAAAATTCTTCAAGAATAAGCAAAGCTAAAATCTAAAGAACAATCCAGGAAAAATATTCCTAATTCATATCACAGGCAAAACATTACTATGTTCAATATATAAAGAATGCCTAGAAATCAGTAAGAAAAAGACCAAGATCCTAATAGAAAAATGGAAAAAATATGTGAATAGATAATTCACAGAAAAATTAATACATATGGCTGCTGACCATGTGAGAAGATACTCAGCATTAGTTGTTTTAAGAAAAATGCCAATTCATACCATGTTGAGATTCCATTTTTCACATGTAATTGAATCATCAGAATTCCAAAAGCTTGATGATCCTGTGAGCAAAAAATAGTTAAGCTGGCAAGAAAATAAATTGGTATAATCAGTATGGAGGATAGGTTGTTATTATCTGTTCAAAATGCAAATTCCCTCCTTGAGAAAGAGACATAGTGACTAAGAGGGTAGACTTGGAGCCAGGTTGGTTGACACTGCCATCTACCACCTACTGTTTGACTCTACACAGGTTACTAAACCTTTCCATCCCTCAGTTTCCTTAAAATGAGAATGACAATAGAATTTTACTCGTAAGATTATGAAAAAGATTGAATAAATGGGTTAATATATGAGAGTGCTTATACTAATACCTGATTCATAGCACCACACAAATGTTCACGATTACTATTTTTATTTGACCCCAATGCATTCCACTCCTAGAAACTTTTCCTGGCTGTACGTGTGCAGTTTTCCATATTTGTGATAGTAATATTTGTAGTCCCCCAAATGTCTGTCATTTGGGGAATGAATAAGTTACGGTATATCCATACAGTAGAGTATACTGAAGCTGTTGAAAAAGTGAAGATGTTCTCCAAGAACATTACAGATGGCTTACCAGCATCTATTAGTAGGCAAAAACTTCTAGGTAATAGTACATGCAGTATTTAAATAGTGGGAAGGGTGGCAGACACCTAGCCTTGTGGTCAAGACACCCACATCCCATATCGAGTACTTGGCTTCAGTTCCTGGCTCCAGCTCCTGACTCCAGCTTCCTGCCAAGGCAGACCCTAAGAGGCAATGGTGATGATGGCTCAAGTAATCGGGTTCCTGCCAGCCTTGTGGGAAACCTGGATTGAGTTGCTGGCTCCCTACTTTGGCCCAGCCCACTCTGACCATTGCGGACTTTTAGGGAGTGAACCAACAGATAGGAGCTGTACCTTTGTGTCTGTCTCTCTCTGCCTCTCAAATAAAATTTTAAAATATAAGTGGAGAGGAAGAAAAATATGTATCACATTTTCTGTATGCAAAAAAAAATGTGGAAGACCACATAGGTAGTAATTATAAAAGGAAGAGGGGTGGTGGGTGAGAACACAACTTTTCATTTTGCACTTTTTAAATTATTTTAATAATCTTATTTTAAAACATTTTTCCTATGTTTATTTGAAACTTGTAAAGAGAGATGGGCAGAGAGGAAGACAGAGACAGAGTCAGACACAAGAGATCTCCCATCCTCTGGTTCCTTCCTGAAATGCCTGCATAGCCAGGGATTGGCCAGTCCAAAGCCAGGAGCCAAGAACTCAGTTCAGGGCTCCCACGTGGGTTGCAGGGACCCAACGACTTGAGGCATCACTGCTGCCTCCCAGTGTGTGTAGCAGCAGGAAACTGTGATGGAGAGTAAAACTGAGACTCAAATCCGGACACACCACATGGGATGAAGATGTCCCAGGCAGTGAGTGGCCTAACTACCTCACCAAACACCCGACCCACAGCTCTTATTTTTGAACCATATCTGTGTGTTGCCTTCTTAAAATGTAAATTGAAAGCTAGCAGCAAAAACAGAGAGAAGACATTTACAATATACATTGTGTAGTTACCTGTGTAAGTTCATACCTCCTGATTGACAGAGTAGCCTAAATTGTACTTTTTGCTTGTAAATAGTGGCTCAGAGTAAAACCACTGATTTTTTAAAAATATTTTATTTATTGATTTGAGAGGTAAAGTTACAGACAGTGAGAGGAAGAGACAGAGAAGGTGGTCTTCCATCCGCTGGTTCACTCCCCAAATGGCTGGAGCTGTGCCGATCCAAAGCCAGGAGCAGGAGCTTCTTCTGGGTCTCCCACATGGGTGTAGAGGCTCAAGGACTTGGGCCATCTCCCACTGCTTTCCCAGGCCACAGCAGAGAGCTGGCCTGGAAGAGGGGCAACCAGGACAGAATCCGGCACCCCAACCGGAACTAGAACCTGGTGTGCCAGCGCCACAAGGCGGAGGATTAGCCTAGTGAGCCTCAGTGCTGGCCCACATATCTTTTGATTGTCCATTCGAATGCATTTTGAATATGTAAGCTCTTAATCACATGATGTGAGAAGCGAGGAAATGATGTGAAAACCAGCACACACTAGAGGGCACCTGAGTATCACGGCCCAACAGTAACTTTGCTGGCAATGAATACTCCGTGCTTTTATTCATCATTTGTTCCGGAGCCAAAAAGTATTTGCCTGCAACTCATTAGAGCTTGGGTCAATTTCTGATCTACCGTGAAAGGAAATTGTGTTTTGAAAAATGAACTTTCTATCTCGATTCTAATATGACTTTGAAGACAGATGAAGGTGAAATTTACAATGGTTTCAGAAAGGAGCTTTAAGTGCTTTATGCATGTTATTTGGCTCTCCCTTGTAATTTCTTGGAAAGATATTTTACAAATGTGAATGTAATTGCATGCAGTCATCAAGACAATAAGAAGCCACAAGCCGAATGCACTATCCACTCTACAGATTGGCCCACCTCTGAAACTCTTTCTCAGATAGCACATGCTAGGTTCTCTTCTTCTCAGTGCTAGGCTCTGGACATCTAGTGCCCCTGTCTTTCAGGAGCGTACATGCCAGTCCTGTGACAAGGACAAGAAACATGCAACAAATTATTTTCAGTACTGACCAGCACCTTAAAGGAGAGAGAATAAGCTTTATTTAATAAAGTAGTGAGGAGTAAAGGATGCCTCAAAAAGTTTGTGAAAAATAGAATTAACTGGCATCCTGGTGAGTTGGGTTAAGCTGCCACTTGCAAGATTCTGGCATCCTGTGTCAGAGTACCATTTTGAGTCCCAGCTGCTCCACTTTCAATCCAGCTTCTTGTTAATGTGCCTGGGAAGGCAGCAGATGATGGTCTAAGCCCTTGGGCCTCTGACACCCATTTGGGAGACCAGCATGGAGTTCTGGGATTCTGCCTCAGCCTGTGTGAGCTATCCTTCAGGACAGGGAACTTGGGAATGACATTGGATCATAAATAGCGTTCAGTTCTTGAAGTACAGTTGATCCTAATAGAATACTGCTACTGTGACTCCCTGTCGTCTTCGAAGCAGACTTCAAAGTCTCAGAGTAGCGTGAAAGGCCCTCGGTGATCTGGACCCTTCCTGCCTTCAGCCGTATTCCTCACCACTCCCACTGGCATCTGGAGCCCCTGCCCCAGCCTGGGAGCAGTTCCCAGGTCCAGCATCTCTTCTGGGCCTCTCTGTTCAAACTCATGACCCACTGGCCCCTGGCTCATCTATTCAGAAAAACCTGACCCTCTTTTTGAGAGCAAAGTCATTCTTTGAATATCCTTTCTCCCACTCTGTCCTCTTCCTCCTTACCTGAATGTCATCCTAGAACCCGTAAGGGCACATAACACTATTTTGCTCCTCAGTCTCTGTGTTTTTTTTTTTAACTTGTAAAATCCTTAAGGTTATGAGCTGAAAATGTAATTTTAAAGTTTTTTTGTTCTAAAATTCCATGGTTTTTAAAATGACCCCCCCCCCCAACTAATGTGAACTAGTGTGCTGTTGACTTAAATACTGGAATTCACAATCAAAATATCTGGTTTAAGCCCCATTGTTATCACAGCCATTTCCAACCTTGGGCTTCTAAATGTTTGCCTTCCACCATGGAACCAGGACTACCGGGATAATCAAATGACACAGCGTATGCACAAGCTCTTTAGGGTTATAAATCCCCATATAAAAGTGTTGTATTTATTTTGTTATATTTATCGCTGGATGTGTGGTTTGAATTTACCATCTCCTACTGGATAAGATTACTATCTAAGTGATCTATTGCTCTTCTTTTCCATTGTTTTGAATTTAGTTACACTTTTGGTTGTCTAAAAGAAGACCTTTATTTAAATTATGTTTTAGCAATTACCCCATTTCATTAGAAACAATTTTTTATATAGAATTCTTCCTGTCTGGTGGTGCTTTTGAGTCTCCACCTCTCCCATTATCCTTGTAAAAATTACTCTTCTACGGATAAAAACTCTGTAGATGTTCATTGATTGATGGATTTTCTTCTTTTTGCCCTGTGCTCGCACCACAAGAGCACTTACTTACGACAGCATAATTTCAATTGAATGTGATGGCTTTTTCAATCGGAGACTTTTCTGAAGCCACCTTTCTGGTGTGTGCTGCTCAGCACTCCGTAGTTAACTACCCATTTGTGTGATCCATAGAGTGACACTTCATTAACCCGACATTACTGTGGAGGGACCCACAGAAAGAAAACTTGCCGCATCACTAAAGCATCCCCTCTCAGACTCCACAAATCTCCTATAATTAATCGTTTCTAAGGCTAGTTTGCAAAAACGAACCACGTGAACGGAGTCATCCTGCGCTGCCTTACGCAGGGCCTGCGGCACTGTTCTGTAGTGGTCAGAAGCTGGGGTCATGGCGAATAGTTCTCCACCTGTTCGTCAGAGGACCCAGACGGGGTCGGCAGTCATTTTACGCTGCTGTTGATGTGTTCTTGTAGAGCCTGTGGCCTAGTGGGAAGCAGACGCCCAAGCAAAAACTGCTATACAAACCCAACATCTGAAGTGTCCAATGTCC
Organism: Oryctolagus cuniculus; assembly: GCF_964237555.1. Lineage (NCBI taxonomy): Eukaryota > Metazoa > Chordata > Mammalia > Lagomorpha > Leporidae > Oryctolagus > Oryctolagus cuniculus. The sequence continues at coordinate 115,316,733 of NC_091432.1, forward strand.
AAAACTTTTTGTGATGCCAGTGTGATGCCATGGGAAGATTCCACACCTGACTTCATGTGACAAGTCAATACACAAGCACACTAACATTATTGTTTTAAAATTTCTTTGTGGCTATGTGTTTACCATGCGTATGAAAAAATGAATTCCATGTTTAGACTTGGGTCCCTTCCCTAACATATCTCATCATGTGTGTGCAAATATTCAAAAATTTCATAGAGTATTCCTAAAGATCTCTTGTGTATTCTTATTTTAAAAGACAGAGACAGAGATAGTAAGAGAGAGAGAAAGAGAGAAAGATAAAGTGTCTCCCATCTGCTGGTTGATTCCTCAAATGTCCACAGTAGCTGGGACTGGACCAGTTTGAAGCCAGAAACCAAGAACTCAATCCAGATCTCCTCTGTGGGTGACAAGAACCCAACTACCCAAGCCATCACCTGCTGCCTCCCAGAGTGCACATTAGCAGGAAACTGTAATCAGCAGAGCCAGAACTTGAACCCTGGCTCCATGATGTGTGACCTGAGTGTTCCAAAGCACATCTTAACTGCAAGGCCAAATGCCCAGTCTTCTGGTCTGTGTCCTTGAGAATATCCAATTACTTCATTAAGTCACCATTTCTTTATTAGGTGCTTAGTATGTGTCAAGCATTGTCACAGGTGCCTGGGACACATCACTAAAGAAGACAGATGGAAAATCCCAGTGCTCATGAGACTAACCTCTGTTAGGAGGAGACACTCAACAGACAAAACAGAGAAAGGGGTGCATGAGTAAATGGCAAGTGCTGGATGCCCATAGAGGAGTTAAGGGGGGAAACGAAGCAGAGAAGAGCTGGTAGGGATCACCAATGTGCGTTTTAAACAGGTTGCGAGGTGAGAGAACACCATGAAAATACGTGGGGAAGAGGGTTCCTGGGAGAGGAGCTGCCAACGGCAAAGCTCAGTGACTGCAAAGCCAAGGGGACTGGGCCGAGTGAGGAAGGGGAGATGAAGTCCAAGTGCCCACCTTATTCTGTTAGCAGGTGGCTACCTGGATTTACTAGACACCACAAAGCTAACCCAATAAGCAAGTACATTATATAGTTCTCCCTGGTATCCATAGGGAATTGGCTCCAGAAACCCCTCAGGTACCAGAATCCCTGGGTGCTCATGCGCCTTCTGTCAGTGTCATGGTGTTTGTGTATAACCTGTTCTCATCCTCCTATTCACTTGACAACATCTCTAGATGACCAAGGATAACTAACCCAGTGCAAATGCTATGTAAATGGTTGCTATACTCTATTGTTTAGGGAATAATGGCAATATATTACAGTACAGATGCAATGTGGTTTTTTTCATCTTTGTTTTCATTGTTATTTGAAAGGCAGAAAGAGAGAGAAAAAGAGAACGAGGTCTTCTATCCACTGCCCCACTCCTCCAAATGCCTGCAAAAGCGAGGGCTGGGCCAGGCTAAAGCCAGGATCCTAGAACTCCATCCACATCTCCTAAATGTGGCAGGGACCCAAGGACTTGATCCAGACTCAGAGATAATAATAATGGCCCATCAGCAGAACTGAAGATACCATAAGAGGAGGGTGAGAAGCCCCTTCATAAAGCTTTGGAGATTAAGGGCAGTGGGAAAGTTCTGAAAGGTTTTTAAGTAGGTGACTATTAGTTTGGGGGCTTATTTTATTTGCACTTTGTTTATTTGAGAGGCAGAGAAAAATGAGAGAGAGAGAAAGAGACAAAGAGAGAGACATAGAGCTCCCATCTGTTGATTCACTCCCCAAATGCCTATGATGGCTGAGGCTTGGCTAGGACTGGAGCCAGAACTACGAACTCAATTCAGGTCGTCCATGTGTGTGGCAGGGAACCAATTACTTGAGCTGTCACCTGCTGCCTCCCAACTGCTACCTCTCATCAGAGAGGTATTATCAAAGAAATAGTATTATCAAAGAGATAATGTAGAAGTATGTAGAGGGGCCGGTGCTGTGGTGCAGTGGGTTAATGCCCTGGCCTGAAGCGCCAGCATCCCATGTGGGTGCCAGTTCGAGACCCGGCTGCTCCACTTCTGATCCAGCTCTGTGCTATGGCCTGGGAAAGCAGTAGAAGATGGCCCAAGTCCTTGGGCCTCTGCACCCATGTGGGAGAACCAGAAGAAGCTCCTGACTCCTGACTTTGGATTGGCTCAGCCGTTGCGGCCATCTGGGGAGTGAACCATCAGAAAGACCTACCTCTCTCTCTCTCTCTCTCTCTCTCTCTCTCTGTCTCTCTCTCTGTGTATGTGTAACTCTGACTTTCAAATAAAAATTAATAATAAACATTCTGAAGGCAAACATCTGAAATTGCCTTTATATAAAAAAAAGAAGTATGTAGAAAACTAGGGTCAGGGACCAGAGCCAGTTATGGAAACCAGGCACATCCCTGTGGGACACAGGTGTCTTAACTGCTATGCTAAAGGTCTGCTTCCAGTCTGGGGTTTTTAAATCTGCAGTGTAATAATAATATTCAAAGGTTTCAGTGTCATACGCGTACATGCTGACTACATTATGAGGGGTTCCATAGGAATGGAGAAAGTAGCCAACCACAGACCCAAACCATTTCATGTGTTTTGTCTCTAAACAGCTGAATAATACAGACCCTTGGACAATTAAAGCAGCTGTGCTGTGCCACTGCTGCAGCCTCGTGATGGCAGACCATTTGTGTTGCAAGGCTTCAGCCTCCTCTGTGGGCCTCGTGTGAATACAGGCAGCAGCGGTGCTGGCATGAGCAGGCATAAACCAACACACCGCAAAAACAATATTAGAAATGGGACAGAAATAAATACTCCACGTCATGCATTAGCCAATAATAAAGAAGCTCTCCCTGATTCTTGTGATTATACCTGGAAGGAGGAATTAAATAACAGGAAGGCTGGAATGATGGTTAGCAAATACAACCTTAAAAAAAAAAAAAAAACCCTTTGGCTCATTTCATTTGGAATGTGTGCGAGTTATCAGGACAATACCATCAGGGAATGAGAGTAAGAATCTAATAAATCAACATCTAAACATCAGGTCAGTAGTAAAAACAAAATATAAAGGGAAAAGTAGCAAAACCTCCAGTGTTTGCAGAACTTAATGGCAATATGTTTATCCAAGTACATGTCAATGTGTGTCTATGCAGATATGCTAATTCTTACCTGCCTGTCAGTGAGGCATCAACTTTTGTGTGTGTGTGTGTGTGTGTGTGTGTGTGGCACTGTGTGATTCTCTAAGAACCTGATGAGTTTCTTTGAGAGAGAAGTAGCAGCCCAATCTAGCTCAGCTGTACTCAATCTGAGTTGCTTTCCTACCTACAAACCCTCACTTCAAAGCAAGGAACATAATGTACAATTTTTTAATGGCTCTAGACCCAGGCACTCAGACTCTCTGCTCTGCGCCTTACCTCAGTGTAAACACCTAATCAAGATTGCCTGCGCTTCAACAATAGCAGCCAAATGCAATTCGAGAACCATAAGCCTTTGAAGTCCTCCCTGCAAAGGCCGGTTTTCTAGTCTGGGATAATGACGGGCCATGATTGCTTGTCTTTGTTGTATCTTTTCAGTAGAGAAGCAATTATAGGCCCCAATTTAACAGAATAGACATTACACAGCTTATGATGCTCAAAATGCAATTTCATTTGATCATTTTCTCGATTTGATTGGTATTAATAGAATGGCTCACAAAAAAAAAAAAATAGCTGGCAGAGGTTGTGTCCCATTCCACTTTCAAAGAGATAATGTAGAAGTATGCTTTACTTGCCCGGATACTCTCACCAGGGTGATGCAGCCACCCAGTTCCACCAAAATAGCCTGTGGGTGGAAATATTGTACATTCTACATTCTCTGGGAAAGGAAACATGAGACACTGTATTCTTAATTTGTAAACTTTTTACCTGGGCTGTATAGGAGAGCGTATCACTGTCAATCGAACAGTTAATATAAACTAGCTGAGCCGGGGTGTTTATTTCCTTTATTTCCTAGGTGTTTATGAAAGTCAGGGAATCCTCATGCCAGTGGCAGGTGTATGAAAGAGCTCAGCTTCACTGTCCCCCAGCCGCCGGACAACAGTGCCTGCACCACGTTGCCTCTCGGCGGCTTACAGGAGGATTATTTCCTTGCCTGCTTAGCCGTCTTGGCTGTTTCACTCTCTTGATCTTCATGTCTTCCTCCAGGACAGAGTGTTTTGCTTTGAACGAGCTTGTGTTTAACATTATGGTAATTAGAAATCCATACCTTTTGCAACCATGGAGGCAGAAGTCGTCAAACGTGACACTTTGGCGGTGGCCTTGTGTTTCTGGAAGCAGCACTGTGAGAGGGACTGAGCCATGATGGGGATGTGAGAGATGGTTCCCGACCTTGAGCAGCAGTGCTTAGAGTGCTCAGCTTTCCGTTACAGCACAGGTTCAACTGTGTAAGGGCGTGAGGTTTTCCCATTCTCAGAGTGGGTGAGTCACTCGAAGCCTGGTGATTACTGCCATTAATAATCAAAAGGATTCCAGAATCCCATAGGTCAGTTTCATTCCTTGTTTTAGGAGTGAAAATGCAGGCAAAAAGTTTATTTTCATTTTTTTCCGATTTTCAGGTCAACTTTGGGGTGTAAGTCCACAGCATCTATTCAGCTTGTTTACTTGCATTGTGTGTGAGTGTGTGTGCATGTGTGTGTGTGTGTGTACAGTAATCATGATCCCTACTTCAAGAGTAGAGGTAGTTAGTTCAAGTAGGCATAATGTTCCACCCAAACTCAACGAATGTCTCATTTGTGCTACAGAAGTCTCGCTGAGTGTCAAAGAATGAAATTAACCTCATTGACAAACATTTATTTGTCACTTAGTATTTTTTAATTAGAGGCAGAGAGACAGAGAAAGGTAGAGACAGATGGACAGAGAGAGCTCCCCAAATGCCCACTAACAGCCAAGGCTTGGCTGAAGTCAGGAGCTGGGACGCAATCCAGGTCTCCCATATGGGTGGCAGGGACCCCATCACTTGGGCCGTCTCCACTGCCTTCCAGGGTGTGGATAAGGAAGAAGCTGGAATTGGGAGCCTGAACTAAGCACTGAACTTAGACGCTCTGTTGTGGGGTGCTCATGTCCTAGCTGGCATCTTAACCACTATGCTAAATTCCTGCCCCATCACTTAACGTTGAACACATATTTTTATCTCTTTCTGAAGTGAATATTAGTCCTCAGAGGTATGAAGCAAAAGTAGACAGCAGAGGGAGAATGTGAACGCGATCATGACAGATTCCAGACCCTGCGTTCTTTCTAGTCTTACACCCCTCCCCTCGTCACATTACACAGCCTGCAGTAGAAAATCCCAAATCTAAATTTTAGAACTAATCACATCAGTTCAGAAAGGGAGAGACATGACAGCATTCACAGGTGGTGAACCAGAGTGTGGAATGGTGAAGAAACACTGAGATGGCTCCTCTAAATAAGAGACAGCTTGGGAAAGACACCTGTGTCAGCCTCTGCCAGTGCAGCGCTGTGGTCAGAACGCAGAACTGACCTAATCTGTGTGACTGCAGAGGGCAGAGCAATAGAAAACGCAGAAAGGCGAATTTTTGTTGTATAAGGAAGAGCTGTCTGGCATTGCGCTCTCATTGGCCTGATCACAAGTTACCCACAGCATCTAGCTCCAATTACTGTTTTAAGACTGGGTCCCTTGAGGGTGTATCAAGCATTTAAATGAAGTAGTCGTTTAACCTCCAAGCACCAGTTTCCCTACACCTGCAAGAGAAAACATTGTTTATTCTCATCTTTTTGGGGGCCAGATCTGGGCCCTGAGAGCTGAAGACATGAGTCCTTGGGATGAAGTAAAAACAAAGCCCCACCCTGCAGGACCTCTGTCTGGAATGCACAGACTTAATGCCCCATGGCTGTCAGACAAGAATGGATCCAGTTAACATGCTCTATGTGTTTTCCCCTCTTAGGTCTCCCACCCGGCCAGGGGAACGGAGAAGACGCCTGTTCAAAACGCCAAGGAGAGTGAGCCTGCTGCCATCGATCCCGAAGACAAATGGCATCAAAGAGCACAACAGCTAAAGGTCACCCGCTAAATTGCATTTTAAGTGTGTTGCAAGCAATACTGCTGAATATAAGCAATGTCCATGACTGAGTTACTTAAGGGTTTATTTTTATGCCTAAGAACAGTTACTCAGCTTCCTGTGGCTAAGACTGGCCTCTGCCCAGAGGAGCCATTGCTTGCTCGGCCAGCCAACCCTGCCTGTTTCTCCGAAGGCCCTGTTTCCTAGAAGAATAGCATCGTATCGCACTTCAGACACAGGGAACATTGCTCACATGAGAGCAGAATGCAGGAAGAGTCCCAGTTTTAGGATTGTCCAAATGTCCCAAGTCCATTTCCTTTGTGGGTTGCCAGTTGTGTTATTATCCCAAGGAGACAGGGACACGACCCCAAAAAGTAGATGGGATACTCAGAGCCTCACTGAGCCATCACTGACAGGATATAAAAGCTTACCAGCGGTCATTGGCATGATCGCATCCTTTTTGGCCATGGGTTTACTGCTTTGAAACCATAAATGTGATTTTAGGGAAGATTTTTTTGGAAATTGTTCCTACTGACTATTTTTCTTAAAAAAAAAAAAGGAAAAAGCACTAGAAGCTGCTTTCTCCTTGAACCAGTGTGTGGAGTCCCGTAGAATCACTCCTGGGCCTGGTTTTATCCGTGCTTGAGAAGGGATGACCCTGTGACATCACCGAGTCTAGAGCCTGTTGACATCATCCGTTAAAACCATGTACAGAGGTAAACGTGTTAATAAAAGCAATACAGTTCACCCCCACCGAAGTGGGACAGCCCAGCTCTTGTCCTCGGTGGTGGCCTCCAAGCCACCCTCAGCATTGCCAAAAAGGGGAGGTGGTGAGGAGAAAGGAAGGAGTAAAAGCAGTCATTCAGCCAAAGCTTCCTGAAGGCTGATACCAGAGAGGCCACCCCCAGAAACTGAGAGGAGGAGGACATCTCGTGGCAGGGGGTGTGGAGGACTGGATGTACTAGCAGACCCCAGAGAGAACCCCTGGGGCTCAGCCAACAGGATCCAGAGGACGAAGAAAACACTCTATGACCTGTTGTGTGTTGTTGGCCATGACTTGAATTTCTGGGCCTTGACCTGCCTTGTACTGGTTGCCAGACTCAACCTCTTCCAAGTCGTAAGGTGGTCTTCTTCCTCCTCCTCCCCTTCCTCCCTACCCTCCTCCCCCCCCCTTCTTTTTTTAAGATCTATTTTATTTATTTGAAAGACAAAGCTACAATTGAGAGACAAAGAGAGAGAGGTCTTCCATCTGCTGGTTCACTCCCCAAATGGCCACAGCAGCTGGAGCTAAGCCAATCCAAAGCCAGGAGCCAGGAGCTTCTTCCCGGTCTCCCCCATGCATGCAGGACTTGAGCCATCCTCTGCTGCTTTCCCAGGCACATTTTCAGGGAGCTGGATCAGAAGTGGAGCAGCTGGGACTCCATCCAGCACCCATGTGGGATGCCGGCACTGCAGGCTGGGGCTTTAACCTGTTGCACCATAGATCCAGCCCCGGGTTCTTCCTTATTAAATGAAGGCTGGCCTAAATGACCTTGTAGATCCATCCCAATTGTAAAGTACCATGATTCTATGATCACTTATTTCTAGTTATTTAGGTTATTATAGAAAGCACCTTTGAAGCATTGTTGCAATCAGTTGCTTTCATAATTGTCACTAAGGAAAATCATAGGTTGCCCAATGATAAAATAATCAGGGTAGGGGCTGGCGCTGTGGCACAGCAGGTTAATGCCCTGGCCTGAAGCGCCGGCATCCCCTATGGGAGCCGGTTCTAGTCCCAGCTGCTCCACTTCTGATCCAGCTCTCTGCTATGGCCAGCTCTCTGCTATGGCCTGGGAAAGTAGTAGAAGATGCCCCAAGTCCTTGGGCCCCTGCACCCACGTGGGAGACCTGTAGGAAGCTCCTGGCTCCTGGCTTCGGATCAGCACAGCTCCAGCCGTTGGCAGCCATCTGGAGAGTGAACCAGCAGATGGAAGACCCCTCTCTCTATCTCTACCTCTCTCTCTGTAACTGTCTTTCAAATAAATAAAATAAATCTTTAAAAAAATAATAATCAGGGTGAAATCACAGTGCTTGATTTATGCTGTGCCCTTAGAGGCAGTAAAAACTTCATGTGGCCACAGATCAGGAGAAAGCCAATAGAGTGCTTGTTAGGCTCTGTGTGTCCCAAGTACTCTGATTAGTGTGTTTATCACTCACTCCTGAGTGAAGCCAAAGTGGAAGAAGAGTTGAAAAGATTGTGAGACCTGCAGTGACCAACGCACAGTGGCCAAGGCGGGGTCCCCTCTCTCTCTTCAGGCAGGATTTGTTCACAGCCCACATCCTAATGCTGGCTAAGCCCTGGGCCAACTGCAGGCTGTGTTTCTTCTTCCACTTGCAGTAACCATATTTGATGCTTTCTCTTTGATCTTTCTCCTCCTCAAGTGTCACCTCCTGCAAGATTTCTTAGCCTTTCCCAGTCCTTTTCTATACTCCTCTTTCAGCTGCTGCTGTGTCTGGCATACCCCACCCACCCTGCCCTGTTTCAGTAGCTGCTGCCTGTGTTTCTTTTAAATCAACTACACTAGAAGATTCTTAAAGGTTGGGATGGTATCTTTTTCCTACATCCCCTACCACAGTGCTTTGTCCAAAGCTGGTGCTCAGTAAATACTCTGGGCAGGCATTTGGCACAGCAGGTGTGGCACCATTGGGGATGTCTGCATCCCTTCTTGGAGCGCCTAGTCCAAGACCTGGCTCCTCTGCTTCCCATCCAGCTTCCTGCTAATGTGCACCCTGGGCAGTAGCAGATGATAGTCCAAGGGCTTGTGCCCCTGCCACCCATGTGGGAGACATATATTGAGATCCAGACTCTCAGTTTCAGCCTGACCTAGCCCTGACTGTTGCAGGCTTTTGGGGAGCTAAGCAGCAGATGGAAGATCTCTCATCTCTCTGCTTTCAAACAAAATGAAAATAATTTTTAAAAAATTTGGTAAATACATATCTACCCATTGACTAAAGAAACATTTGAAGGTCATTTAGTGCATGTCCAAGTGAAAGTGGACCACATTTTCTTTTCTTAATTTTTTTTATTTTTATTTTTTATTTGCCAGATAGAGTTATAGACAGTGAGAGAGACAGACAGAGAGAAAGGTCTTCCTTCCTTTGGTTCACTCCCCAAATGGCCGCACAGCCGGCACTGTACCAGTCCAAAGCCAGGAGCCAGGTGCTTCTTCCTGGTCTCCCATGCAGGTGCAGGGACCCAAGCACTTGGGCCATCCTCCACTGCCCTCCCAGGCCACAGCAGAGAGCTGGACTGGAAGAGGAGCAACGGGGACTAGAACCGGTGCCCATATGGGATGACGGCACCATAGGCAGAGGATTAACCAAGTAGGCCATGCCCCCGGCTCCCCTCATTTTCTTGCAAGATGACTTTGAAAGAATGTACAGTTCCTTCAGCAAACCTATAATGACAAAAAGAGCTCCCTAATAGGAAATACCTTTAGTGAGATAAGAATAATTCACACAACAAGTGTTTATCGAGTACCTGCTAGATTCCAGGCACTGCATGACAGGAGTCTGGCCTGAATGATGGAAAAAAAAAAAAAAAAAAAAAACAGCCATCACAGTAAAAATCTCTTCAGTAAAATAAATAAAACTCGAGGGAAAATAATTTTAAAGAACAAAAATGGTCCCTCCTCTCTAGGAGTTCAGAATTACTGTTGTGTAATCGCTGGGATGTGATGATATGGAAGCCTCCACAAAACTCAGTGGGACTAGAGGAGCACCCAGTACTGCCCTAGGAAGGCAGAGAACCCTGCCCGGGAGCCAAGTCTTCAGAGCCAGCCCTGGAAGGCTGAATTGAAAGAGCCTAGCAGACAAAGGGGGCAGAGCATGGCGAGAGGGCGAGGGAGTGGAGTAGGAGGAGCCAGAGAGTGGAAGATTTTCTGTGTCAGGAAAAATATTTCAAATTCTGTCCTGTGGACAGGAGGGAGCTGCTGGCAAATTGTGAGCAGATTAGTGACATCATCAGGATTGCACATTTGAAAAATCCCTCTGCCCATGGCCGAAGGAATACGTCGGAAAGATAGAAGACCGGAGGGACAGCAGAGCCAGTATGGTGACACTTGTGATTTCTACAAGAGGGAGAGGGAGGAGTGGAATGGTGGCAGCGCTGCTCCTGTCTCTTATGCACCCCACACGCCCAACTTTTTGGTCTGCCGGGTTTATCTTACTCTACCAACTGGGTGAAACCTGCAGGTCAGGACAGCAGCTGATGTCGCTCAGCCCTTGCACAGAGACGAATAGGCAGTGGCACAGCAGACCACTAAGAGGTTGGTGGTGGCCTGAGCGAGCCATTCCAGAGGAGGGTGACAATGGATGCTCTCCCCCTACCCCTGCAGGGTGAGGAGGCCACAGTGAGGGATGGGCAGTGGGGCCCCGTGCAGCCCATGTACTATCAAGATGCTTGGCAGGGAGTTGAGATACAGGTAGCGTTTAACCAGAAAATGGGACCAAGGGATGGTTTCTTTCTTGTTTCCATAGGAAAGGCAAAAACAGTTGCATGCCTTATGGAATGAGAAACTAGACACAGGACAAGGAAAGAAAGAGGTTTGGAAAGCATACATGCTTTATTTCACAACAGGCATTTCCATGAATTTTTTAAAAAACCCCTGGTATGCATGGATTTTGAGTTTTTGCACCAAAATAAACCTGTGTGTCTTTTAATTCCAGTTTCCCATGAACTTTTTGCAGTACCTTCCTAGGCCTAAGACGATCTAAGTGCATGTATTTACACCGTATGAACTGCAAATAAGTCATCTTCCCATCTGATTTAAGAATCTTAGACATGCCTATAAGACCTCTAGGTCAGGACAATGAATCCCTTCTCATTTAACCTTTCCACCTGGGTCTCCCTGTCAAGAATCCTTTTATGCTTCCTTGTGAATCCCACAGGTTTTCCAAATCGCATTTGAGTTGTGTGCCCAGACAGGACTCAGAGTGAGGGGGCAGCTCCCACTGGCGGGAGATGCTTCCCAGGTGTCGTAGCCTGTGTGGGCCACTGCAACAAGGCAGTGCAGACAGGGTGGCTTATCAGGGACAGACCCTTTGGTCTCTTACTGTTCTAGAGGCTGGGAAGCCCAAGGTCAGGGGGCTCAGTGCCTGGGGAGAGCCTGCTTCCTGCTTCATAGACGGCACCTTTTCACTGCATCTTCACAAGGTGGGAAGGAGGGAGGAAGCTCCCCTGGACGTGTTGTCTAAGGACGCGAACCCCAGCCTGGAAGGCTTTGCCCCATGGCCTAATCACCTCCCCTGAGGCCCCACATTTTAACATCTTCACCTTGGGGTTAGGATTTAATACATCAATGAGAGGGCAGGATACAAACCATTGTACCTGGCAAGGCATATGTTGTCCATGGGGGAAAAAAAATGCGAATTTCCTCAGTGAAGTAAGGCTCCAAAAGGATAAAGTAGAATATTTCCTTTCCTTCCATTATAAAATAACTCTTGACTTTCCAGGAAAGGAAAAACTAACAGTAGTATGGAAGGCATGTGAGAGGGGCTGGAGCTATGGCGTAGTAGGCTAAGCCTCTACCTATGGCACCAGCATCCCATATGGGCACCGGTTGGAGTCCTGGCTGCTCCTCTTCTGATCCAGCTCCCTGCTAATGGCCTGGGAAATCAGTGGAGGATGACCCAAGTGCTTGGGCCCCTGCACCTGTGCGGGAGAACCTGGAAGAAGCTCTGGCTCCTGGCTTCAGATCGACTCAGCTCCAGCTGTTGCGGCCATTTGGGGAGTGAACCAGCAGGTGGAAGACTTCTCTCTCTGTCTCTCCCCTCTCTGTCTGTAACTCTGCCTCTCTAATAAATAAAATCTTAAAATTAAAGAAAGCATGCATTAAAAAAAGAAAAGAAAGGGACATGAGGCCAACTTTTACAAATGAACGCCCACGTCCTGACAATCACTTCCTAAGTAATCTTCCAAAGTACTATTTGGTTTTGCCTCCAGCCCTACTAATAAATCCATGTTTCTTATATTCATCTAAACACAGTGTTCTTTCTTAGCACAGTGACATTTAGGACCAATTAATGTCAGTGCCCAAAATTTTCTTAATACTATCAGATGGCATCTGTAACCCAAACTCAAAGGACTTGTGCTTTATTGTTAATAAACAGACAGAAAACCAGAGCACACCAGAAACTTCTCTGTGCCACAACTTAGCAGGCACAACTCTTGGGCCTCCAGGGTTGAGACAGGGTAGCTGAAAGCAAAGTGGCTTTTGTGTTAAGGCAGAGCTTTTCGGTTGAAATCAGAACAATCGTTCTCCCTCCTGCTTATGGGATGTAAACAGGAAAGCCGTGAAAGGGAAGCAGCCAGTGACTGCCCTTCCCGGGTTGGGGACACACTCCCCTTCATGCCACAGTGTGAGTGAACATTAGTGTCTAAGCATGAGGCATTAGGCCTGTGCTCACGCTCCATGCATGACGTGAAAACCCGCTGCCATTAAGCAGTTATTCTGAGTGTAGTAGGGACCGATTGCGAGTGTTGGTAACAAAAGAACCCCAGTGAGAGCAGGATGAAATAGAGGATTTCAGTGCTGAAGGAGATTAAATAGCCTGAGAATGGCTTTGTATATTAACTTCTGGGAACTCTGGGGTCTCACCACCTGAAGAGTGACACCTGATGCCTCCATTGTAGAGTAATGCATCTCAAGTAAACCACAGATCTCAAGGAGGCGGTCTGGAAGGCGAGAGAAATCACATCAAGCTCCTAACTGTCTTCCTTTCTGGGGCCTGAAATGTCATCTCTGGGCACTTAACACCTTACGTGAATAGCGGATTTAACACTTGAGACAATCGAAGTTTCATAAAGTGATGAGTCCTTGGCCTTGTTGACAAAGCACCCCGTGAGGAGTGACAATGGTGAGCTGAGCTGTCAGCAGCAAAGGCAACAACCTGATTAAAATCGAGTGGTAGCCCAGGATTTCAAGTCTGGTACCTGAGAAGAGAAATCTCTCCCAGATGTTGTCTTTTTCTGGCGGGAATGAGGAGCAGTCGGTGGGAAAAGTGCAGTGAGATGAAGGAAGAGTGTCCCTGGTCATTGATTTCTCTGGTGAGTCAAAGGCTGGACTGATACTGAGAAGAATGACTGTCATCACTGGTTAATATTTAGCAAGTGTAGTGAAGGGTTGGCTTTTTTGACCTCCATGAACAGCAGTGACAGCCATGAACAGAGCTGTCCGTTGTGTTGCACAAAACTCCTATAAAATTGTAAAGGAGCCGTTTTGTTCTGCGTCCACTACAAGGAAGGATGCTCTTGGGGCTATAGATTTGCAGGGCCTTCTTAGCTCCGCCCCCCCCACCCCCCACCCTCACACAGCTCAGTATCTCGCAGGGGAGAAAGGAAGCTTCTCCTTATTATTTATTTTTTGGAGCACTGCAAGGAAAAATTTTAAGTTTAGAAGAGCTCATCAGAGCCTGGGAAATCCTCCAGAAATCTCAAATTTTGAGAAGAGCATACTATAAATCCCAAATTAGAAGCCATTTTTATTTTAAAATATATAATAAGAAATACTGCATGTTACTATTTTAAAGTTAAACTTTCCACTCTGTCATTATAATGCCATTTCATTAGACATAGAACGTCACTTACTAATATACAGGAATAAGCTTAGCGACTGTATCAGAAAAGTGAAATAAAAGCCCAACTACCCCAATAGTGTGATCTTCAGAGCACACTAAAGCGAATGATTTGAGCAGGGGCTTGATTTTTTTTTTTCACTTTAAAATGTTTCTTCTCCAGTAACACCTAACCATAGCTTTTCAAAATTAACGCTGCACAGATACATTCCATAGAGAGGTTTTTTTTTTTTTTAAAGCTATGTGTGTGTTCGTTCAGAAAGGGAGAAGTGAGTTGTAGTTGTGTAACACACAGATGCCTGTGGCCGTCTTGCTGTTCTCAGTAAGCATTTAATCACGCTTTCCAAAGGCCTCTTCACTCTGTGAGCTTCCCTCAAAATGAGGAGCGCTTTATTCCTTGGAAAATATTTCTGAATGGCTATGGCACAATATAATTACATAGTGTGTCTATTCTACCAGGAGTACATTTTGTTGTTAGGAGACTCTGGAAAGCATAAAGACTGTTCTGAAATTGAAATCTTTCCCCAGATGTTTGCTTGCCTAAGGACAGGCTACAGTAAGGAGCGGAAGCCAGACGGCCCCTGCGGCTTCGCAGAGGCCCTCTCACGGCTCAGCCTCCTTTACAAACCCCTGAATAAAACGTCATTTGTTTCCTCTGGTAAAGAGGCCATTTCTGCCTTCTGACCCGCATGGGTGAAGTCTCATCTTCGAACTGTGGTTCATGTTAAACTTGTACTTGGTTGGCAGAGCCAATCGTCGATGTTTTCTGGTTAAGATTTTGTTGCAGTGCTCACTCAGCTAAAATAAGCTTGCCTATGGTTATGTAGATTTGCACTTTCTTTCCATACGTGTCTTAGAGGTCAGGCCCCCGTTCCCTTTCTATACCTATCCTGCCCCAATTGGTAACACTTCCCTTTACAACATTTTAAGTCAGAGACTTATCCTTTTTTCTTTTTTTTAAAGATTTATTTATTTGAAAGACAGTTACAGAGAGAGAGAAAGGGAGAGACAGAGAGAGAGAGAGAGAAAGGGAAAGACAGAGAGAGAGAGAGAGAGAGAGAGAGAGAGAGAGAGAGAGATCTTCCATCTGCCAGTTCATTCCCCAAATGGCCACAATGGCTGGAGCTGGGCCTATGCGAATCCAGGAGCCAGGGGCTTCTTCTGGGTCTCTCATGTGGGTGTGGGGGCCCAACCACTTGGGCCATCTTCTACTGATTTTCCCAGGCCATTCACAGGGAGCTGGATCAGAAGTGGAGCAGCCAGGACTCGAACTGATGCTCAAATGGGATACTGGTGTTGCAGGCATTGGCTTTACTCACTATGCCACAGCGTCAGCCCCGAGACTTATCCTTGGTATGAAGCAATTCTAAGTGCTCCATGTCTCTGGCACATGGTCTAAAATTTCCAAGAGGATCCTCTTAGCTATTCAGTCTCCAATTGCTTGAAATTAGGAAATGACCCCTCTGTGGCCTTTGTCTACTGGATATCACTCAGCTCCAAACTCCACGGTCAACCTTTCTTGAAGTCTCAACCCCCAGTTTGAAAAACACTAACTTAAAATTTATGAAGAGTGTCAGCCTTATCATTGTATACTAACCCAAAATATATTTTTAGAATTACCAGGAAAACTGTTCTGAATATGAGAGTACAAAAGGTCAATCTTCTGAAATAGTGAACAACCAGCAACCTTCTAGAAGACCAGCCAATGCCAAGACTGGAAAACAGCATGGCCACCAGAATGGCCTGAAGTCTTTCATGACCGAAGAGGTCACCATCGGTCAAGGAAACGAGAATAACACCTCCAGACAGCAGCAGAACCTAAATCAGCCTGTTGATGCTTTCATTAGCCACCAATCAGTTGTGCTTGTGAACACCTCCAATGATAATTTACAAGGATCAAGTGCACTTAGGAGACAGAATCCCAAAGTAACCTCCACTACATCTGCCCCAGCAAACCAGGCTTTTGCCAAGGTGTTGTCTAAGAACTCTACTAGCTATCCCCCAGTGCTGAATGTGAAAAAAGAAAGAGGACACAGAGACCAAAAAGAGAAAAGACTGTCACATCAGCAGCCGCATCTCAGCACCCTTTCTAATATGGACTTGAACAACCTCGATGAATTTTCCAAGACACGTGTGCACCCCACCCAGAGAGGCCCTCAGTTTGTTTATAACATAAATGATCATGGATTCACCAAAAATAACAAGCAACCCAAACAGCCATATACAGAGACAAGATATAGGAACTTGGAAATATTATGGTAAGAATTCTCTTTTTTCAAATGGTTTTTAGAGAAGTGGGAGACTGCCGGAGTTACCTGGAGAGGAAGAAGGGGCAGATGAGTCCCTGGAGATAGTTAGTTGAAAGAGGTTATCCACTTAACAACTTCCTGGCTCCAGTTCCTGCAAAATATAGTCCACTTTTGATGCATTTTCTTTCTACTTTTTTGCCTTTCTCTACTTTTTCTACTGTAGTTAGACTAGAAAATAAGAGGGAATGAGGAAAGACATAGGGACCCAATCTAAAAAAAAATTCAGTATGTGTTTAAGGTTGCGTCTTAGGTTTTAGAGGAAACCTATCCAAAGAAAATAATCTAAAATGTAGGAAAATATGATGCACCCAAATATCATTATTCATAGAAACGACCTAAAAAGCCAGCCATAGGGAAATGTTTAGATAAGTTATGATATTTAATATCATGTGAACACTAAAATTATTACTATGAGGAGATCCTTTTTTTTTTAAGATTTATTTATTTACTTGAAAGGCAGAGTTACAGAGAGGCAGAGAGAAAAATCTTCCACCTGCTGGTTCACTCCCCAAATGGCAGCAATGGCCTGAGCTGGGCTGATTCAAAGCCAGGAGCTTCTTCCAGGTCTCCCACACCAGGGTAGGGGCCCATGGACTTAGGTCATCTTCCACTGCTTTCCCAGTTGCATTAGCAGGGAGCTGGATCAGAAGTAGAAGAGCCAGGACTTGAACCAGTGCCCAAAAGGGATATGGGCACTGCAGGTGGTGGCTTTACCTGCTATGCCACAACACCAGCGCAGATTACACTTTCTTTTACCAAAAAAAAAAAAAAAAGTTTGATTATTCTCATCTACTTGAAAGAGAAAGAGAGAGGTCTTCCATCCTCTGGTTCACTCCCCAGATACCCACTACTACAAAGACTGGGCCAGGCCATGAAGTCAGGAACCCAGAACTCCATTTTGGTCTCCCATATGGGTTTTAATGGGGCCCAAGGACCTGGGCCATTCTCTGCTGCTTTCCCAGGTGCATTAACAGGGAGCTGGATCAGAAGTGGAGCAGCCAGGACTCAAACTGGCACCCATATGGGGATGCCGGTGCAACAGGTCATGGCTTTAACCACAGCTCCGGCCCCCAAACATATTTTGTATACACCTGACATATGCTGGCTATAATGCTAAAATACTACAGAAAACACCAAAGAAGTATGGTTCATGGGGCTCCCTAAAGTAGAGGGAAAATTTTACACATATGAGGGTACTTCAAAAAGTTCATGGAAAATGGACTTAAACCTAAGTTTAATTTCATGCAAAACCTTTTTGAAATTTTATATACAAAGGATCTTCAAAAGGGTCATGGAAGACATAATATTATGAAAAATACGTGCATGGATTTCAAAATTTTTGCAGCAACATAAACTTATCCTTTAATTCCATTTTCCATGAATGTTTTGCAGTACTTTGCTATGAATTGATCAGAAGACATTTAAGTGCTACACATGTTGGCATAGAGGGTTCAGAGTTAGCTTCCTGGAAAAGATAGTGAAAAACTGTAAGCACCATGTCTTTTTTTCTCACTCTAGAGGGGTTGATTCTAACATGTTTACCATTAAAATCATGTTTAATTTCTGTTGTATAAAGAAATAGGGAATTACTTCCTATTCCTGTTTGTCTTTGGAAAGAATTTTGTCATAAATTGGTATTTAACTTTGTCAAATTTTTGTCCATTCTTTAATGAGATAAAATACATTAATAGATTTTTTAATGTTATACTCTCCTTTCATTCCTAGGTTAGCACAACTCGTCATAGTATTCTTCTGCTAAATTGCTTGAGTGGATTTTGTAGCATTTTATTTTGTATTTAATGTTCACATGCATGACATGAAATTGGCTTATCATTTGCCTATCTGCCACTGGCCTTGTCTGGATATGCTATCAAGATCATACCAGCCTTCTAAAATGAGTTGAGGACTTTCTCTCTTCTTGAGTCCTCTGGAACACTTTATTTACAGTTGGAATTAGCTTGCTATTTAAAGACTTGATAGAATTTTCCTGTAAAGCTGTTTTGGCCGTGTATGTTTTATTTATTTTTTAAAGAATTATTTATTTATTTGAAAGAAAGAGTTACAGAGAGTATAGGAGAGAAAGTCAGAGACAGAGATGTTCCATCTCCTGGTTCACTCCTCAGATAACCACAACTGGCTTGATCAGGCTGAAGCCAGAAGCTTCTTCCGGGTCTTGGGTGGCAGGGACCCAAGCACTTGGGCCATCTTCTACTGCTTTCCCAGGTGCATTAGCAGGGAGCTAGATAGGAAGTGGAGCAGCCAGGACTTGAACCAGCACCCATATGGGATGCCAGCACAACAGGAGGCAGATTTACTTGCTGTGCCACAGCTCTGCTCCCTCATTTATGTTTTTTGTTGGGCTTTGTTTTTTGTTGGGAGATTTTAAACTCACGATTCATTTACTATAATGATTATAAATCTTCCCAATCTTTCTACTTCCTCCTCAGTCAATTTGATAAAATTAATCTTTTTCTAAATAAGAGTTCCATTTTTGATCAGTTTAGACTGTACTATCATAAAACTTTTTATAGTATTTACCTAAATTGCACATTATTTAATTTCTACTATATCTGCCATCATGTTCTTCCTTTCATTTCTAATATTTTTGTCCTTTTTCATTTTATAAAAAAAAATTTATTAATTCATTTGTTTGAGAGGCAGAAAGAGAGAAAGACGCACAGACAGAGCTCTCATCCACTGGTTCACTGTTCACATGCCCACAGTGGCCGCAGTTGGGTCAAGGCAGAAGCCCAGGGTGGGGAACTCAATCCAGGTCTCTCCCATGCAGGTTGCAGGAGCCCGATTACGTGAGCCTTCCCGCTGCCTCCTATCAGGAAGCACTCTGATGTGAGACATTGGCATCCTAGCAGGCATCTTGACCAAATGCCCATCCCTTCTTTCTTATTTTTTTAAATTAATCTCTCAACCAAAGGTTAATTTATCTCATTCCCTCTGCCTGTCGAATAAGATTTTTTCAAACTTTTTTTTATATTTGTATCATATATTTCTCCCCCCACAGAAACCTTTTATTTAAGGAATACAAACTTTCATAAGTACAACTTTAGGAGCATAGTGATTCTTCCAACTATACAGTGGGAAGATTTTTTTTAATGCTAAGAATTTTTAAATAGGGGCTGGGCACTGTGGCGCAGCAGGTTAACACCCTGGCCTGAAGCGCCGGCACCCCGTACGGGTGCCGGTTCAATTCCTGGCTGCTCCACACCCAATCCAGCTCTCTGCTATGGCCTGGAAAAGCAGTAGAAGATGGCCCAAGTGCTTGGGCCCCTGCACCCATGTGGGAAACCCAGAAGAATCTCCTGGCTCCTGGCTTCGGATCAGCACAGCTCTGGCCGTTGCAGTCAATTGAGAAGTGAACCATCGGATGGAAGACCTCTCTCTCTCTCTTTCTCTCTGCCTCTCCTCTCTCTGTGTAACTCTGACTTTCAAATAAATAAATCTTTAAAAAAAAATTGACTGTCAGCAACTGCTTTTCACTTTTTAAAAATCTTCTCCTATGGCACTTTCCACAATCTTAGTTATACTTACTGCTGTGTTTTGCTGCAATAATCTTAGATGTTTCTGGTGACTGCCCCTTCGAGTAGGTGAAAATTTGGCTTCTTGTATCACCATACTTCCCCTCACGTATCCTCCAAAATGAGCTATGACACAATTTGGAGTGAGGCAAATATTCAGGGTGTTTTTTTATTCCAGCACATTTATAATTCACATCCTATTATTATGTTTCATTTTTATTTTTTCTTTTTCTAAAAATATTTATCTTATTTATTTGAAAGGCAGAGTAACAGAGAGAGGGAAAGACAGAGATCTTCCATCCGCTGGTTCACTCCCCAAAATGGTCACAGCAGCAGGAGCTGGGCCAATTCCAAGCCAGGAGCCAGGAGCTTCAGGGTCTCCCATGCGGATGCAGGGCCCAAGCACTTGGGCCATTTTCTACTGCTTTCCCAGGCCATAGCAGAGAGCTGGATCGAAAGTGGAGCAGATGGGATTCCAACCAGCACCCATATGGGATACCAGTGCTGCAGACGGTGGCTTTACCAGTTATGCCATAAAGCCAGCCCCAACTTTTATTTTTTCTAAAACTTAGGAATTGTCTTGACCTTTTTCTTTTACCTATGTCTCTGTGTGTGGCCAGTGAGTCCCACCCTTTCAGCAGCGGCTCAGTACACACCTCCCCAGGGGCTAGTGTCAGGCTTGGTTCATCCTGGGGGCTCCCTTCGCTCTTCTCCCTCTCTCACCCTCCTGTCCTTTCCACCCCCGTCTCTCTCTCTCTCTCTCTCTCTCTCTCTCTCTCTCTCTCTCTCTCTGGCAGAGAGCATCCTCCCCTGCTCATGAGGTGATGTTTTCAGACCTTACATGGCTGGAATTCCCTTACTCTGCCCTCAGCCCTGACGGAGAACGTGGCAGAGGTTTAGAGAATTCTGGACTGGAAACCATTTTCCCTCGGAACTGTCTTCCTGCTCCCGGAGTTGGTCATTTATATAATTTATACCTGACTTGTTTTTTTGTTTTTTTTTGTTTTTTTTGCCTATGGAAGCTATAAGGTTGTCTCCTTTTTTAAAGATTTTATTTACTTACTTACTTAATTAATTATTTGAGAGGTAGAGTTACAGACAGAAGGAGAGACAGAGAGAAAGGTCTTCTATCCACTGGTTACTCCCTAAGTGGCCACAACGGTCAGAGCTGGGCTGATCAAAAGCCAGGAGCCAGGAGCCTGGAGCTTCTTCCAGGTCTTCCATATGGGTACAAGGGCCCAAGAACTTCAGCCTTCTTCCACTGTTTTCTCAGGCCACAGCAGAGAGCCGGGTTGGAAGAGAGGCAGCAGGGACAAAAACCAGGGCCCATATGGGATGCTAGCACCCCAGTTGGTGGCTTAGCCTCCTACACCAGGGCACCAGCCCCTAGGATATTCTCTTTTTCTCCAATGAAGTGAAATTTCCTAATAATACTCATTTGCCTTGCTTTTGGTCTATTTTCATAGATTGTGCTGGAAACTTGTGGCCTTCAGTTCTGGGAAAAATCTGGAATCCTGAGCACTTTCTGTTTGCTCTTTCTAGAAACATCTGTTGTTCAGATATCTTCTTCCAGGATTGCTCTTTACAATTTTCTCTTTCTCTTCCTTTTCATTTCTTTGTAATTTTGCTGTACTTTTTTGAAGGGTTTGTTGGTTGTGGCTTCCAGCATTTCTATTGCTCTCTCTCTCTCTCTTGCTCTCTCGCTCACTCGCTCGCTCGCTTGCTTTCTAATTTCCAAGAGCATTTTCTCCTTCTGTGTTTGTTTTCTGCGTGCTCCTTTTATTAGCTCCTTATCTTTTAAGCTCCCAGATGCAGCCTCATTTCTTCTCAACATCTTACACATCTCAACAAGGCAAAACAAAAAGTGCCAGCCTTTGGGACAGAACCTCTCAGTGTTTCTAATTCCACACTTGGTTTCTCTTCCCTGCATGTTTTTCTTGGCAATGCCTACTTTTCACCTGTTTTGCTACCTTCCACGTTAGGGCTCCTCTCGGGTATCGGCTGGTGGTGATGAAGTGTGAGGGAGTAACAGGCTTCCTAGGAGCTCTGAGGGCCAGGGCGGGTGACTTGTGTGGGCTGCGTGATGGGAAGCCTTGCTGTCCGCATTAGTTCTTTTGTCCTGGTTGGTCAGATGCATTATCCATGCCTGACACAGGCAAGAGACTTCCAGCCAGTTCCCATGACAGTGACCCTCACGTGGACCTCCCCACCCCCACCCCCACCCCGGCTTCTTTTTTTTTTTTTTTTTTTTTTCAGGCGCCTTTTAAGGATTCCAGGGTGTGAGCAGTGTGGCTTCCCACGCTTTCCTGGCAGGAGACCTACTTTCCCGAGTCCACCAACAGTCGCCATTCAGGCATTCGTTTCCAGCTCCCAGTTTTGCTCCTTCAGAAATTTCTTAATATATAATTTTCATTTGGATTTGGGAGTTAAATTGTGTGTGTGTGTGTATATAGGGTTTTTTCCCCCTACTATCTTCTCATCTTGAAAATATTCAGAGGCTGGGGGCCGGCACCATGGCTCACTTGGTTAATCCTCCACCTGTGGCACCGACGCCCATATGGGATGCCGGTTCTTTCCCAGTTGCTACTCTTCCAGTCCAGCTGTGGCCCGGGAGTGCAGTGGAGGATGGCCCAAGTGCTTGGGCCCCTGCACCTGCATGGGAGACCGGGAAGAAGCACCTGGCTCCTGGCTTTGGATTGGCGCAGTGTGCCGGCCCTAGCGGCCATCTGGGGGGGTGAACCAATGGAAGGAAGACCTTTCTCTGTCTTTCTCTCTCTCACTGTCTAATTCTGCCTGTCAAATGAAAAAAAATATTCAGGGGCTGGCGCTGTGGTGTAGCGGGTAAAGCCGCCGCCTGCAGTGCCGGCATCCCATATGGGCATGTGTTCAAGTCCCAGCTGTTCCTCTTCTGATCTAGCTCCCAGCTGTGGCCTGGGAAAGCAGTAGAAGATGGGCCAAGTACCTGGGCCCCTGCACCCATGAAGGAGACCTGGAAAAAGCTCCTGGCTCCTGGCTTCCAATCTGCCCAACTCTGGCCTTTGCGAGCATCTGGGGAGTGAACCAGTGGATAGAAGACCTGTCTCTGTCTCTCTCTCTCTCTCCCTCCCTCTCTCTCTGTAACTCTACCTCTCAAATAAATAAATAAATCTTTAAAAAAAAGAAAGAAAATGTTCACACTTAGTAGAAGCTTGGGAGAAAAAAATCTACAATGAATACCTTTAGATTTTGTATCTTTTAAACTTTATTATTTTACATCTTTTACCTTTGTGGTTTTTTTTCTTTTTTTAAAGATATATTTTATTTATTTGAAAGACAGTTACAGAGAGAGGTAGAGAGAGAGAGAGAGGTCTTTCATCTGCTGGTTCACTCCCCAGATGGCCACAATGGCCGGAGCTGTGCCAATCCAAAGCCAGGAACCAGGTGCTTCTTCTGAGTCTCCCACGCAGGTGCAGGGGCCCAAGGACTTAGACCATCTTCCACTGCTTTCTCAGGCCATAGCAGAGAGCTGGATCAGAGTGGAGCAGCTGGGATTAGAACCAGCACCCATATGGGATGCCAGCGCTTCAGGCCAGGGTGTTAACCCGCTGCGCCACAGTGCCGGCCCCATCTCTATGCTTCTAAGAAATTTCCTTAGATAAGTTTCCCAGTTCAGTAACTCTGGCTGTGTCCTTTGTGCTTTTTAATGTACCCGTTGAGTTTTAAATTTCAGCAGTGGTGTTTTTATGTCTCGGATTTCTATTTGATTGCAATTTAAAGCTCTGTGTTCTGAGGGCCATTTGGTGCAGTGGTTAAGACACTGCTTGGGCCTCCCGCATCCCATACCGGGGTTCCTGGGTTTCAGCCTTGTTTCCACTCCCCATCCCAGCTTCCTGCTGATGCACATCCTGGGAGGCAGCAGGTGCTGCTCGGGTACCAGGTGAGAGAGCCAGGTTAGGTTCCAGGCTCCTGCTTTCATGCTGGCCCAGCACCAGCTGCTGCAGGCATTTGAGGAGTGAATCAGTGTTAGAGACCCATCCCATTGTAGTCAACTGGGGACTGAACCAGCAGATGGAGATCTCTGTCTCCCCTTCTCTCTCTCTCTCCCCACCCCCCCCCCCGACCTCTCCATTTCAAGTGAAACAAGAAAACTTCTGTATTCTTTTTTACAATGCAATTTTTCAAAATATGTCTCAGGATTTTGGTTTCTTCTTTCAAATCTTTAATCATTTTAACACTTTTTATAAATGCTACCTAATATTCTGTTACTGGAAGCTAGAAGTCTACTACTGTTGTTTGCGCGCATGTACATGTGTGTTTGCTGGCTCTCGTGATTAGCAGATTATCTCTGCTCTTGTGCTGGGCCGCTGGACTGTGAACTTAAGTTCAGCCACCTAGTCTGTAGAAACCGAGGCAAGGTTGTCCCTCCAAAAAATTTTTGTATTTGCTTCTGACAGATACTCCGTTAGCATCCCTCATTCAAATTCATTTTTATTTTCATTTCTTCATGTTTTTTATTGAGGGTATAGCCCTTTAAATGTTATAGTCTGTTTTTAAAAAAGGTTTGTTTATTTGTTTATTTTGAAAGTCAGAGTTATATAGAAAGCGGGAGAGACAGAGAGAAAGAGGTCTTCCATCCGCTGGGTCACTCCCCAGATGGCTACAATAACCAGCCTTGGGCCAGGCTAAAGTCAGGAACCAGGATCTTCATCCACGTCTCCCATGTGGGTAGCAGGGGCCCAAGGACTTGGCCATTGTCTGCTGCTTTTCCCAGGCCATCAGCAGGGAGCTGGACTGGAAGAAGAGCATCCAGGGCAGGAATTGGTGCCCACATGGGATGCCAGCATTGCAGGCAGTGACTTTACCCGCTACGCCGTGAAGCCGGCCCCTAAAGGTTATAGTCTTTCTGCAGGAATATCAGTTCTGATCCCCTGCCTTACCTGGGGCCAAGATCATACATGTCTGTTCCAGTGTTAGCTGTTAAAATTCAACTCACAGGCCAGCATTGTGGTGCAGCACGTTCAGCCACCATTTGTGATGCCGGCATCCCTTATCAGAGTGTCAGTTTGGGTCATGGCTGCTCTGTTCCAATCCAGCTCCCTGCTAGCACACCTGGGAAAACACCAAATGATGACCCAAGTACTTGGGCCCCTGCCACCCACATGGGAGACCCAGATGGAATTCCAGTCTGTTGGCTTCAGCCTGGCCCAACCTTGACCATTTGGGGAGTGAACCAACGGATAGAAGATATCTCTCTCTGTGTCCCTCCATCCCCTGCCCCTCTGTCATTCTGTTTTTCAAATAAACAAATCTTTTTTATAAAACGCAGTCTGGGGGCCGGTGCTGTGGCCTAGAAGGCAACGCTGCCACCTGTAGTGCCAGCATCCCATTTGGGTGTCGGTTCGAGTCCTGGCTGCTCCACTTCTGATCCAGCTCTTTGCCGTGGTCTGGGAAAGCAGCAGAAGATGGCCCAAGGTCTTGGAACCCTGCATCCATGTGGGAGACCTGGAAGAAGCTCCTGACTCCTGGGCTTCGGACTGGCACAGCTCTGGCTGTTGAGGCCATTTAGGGAGTGAACCAGTGGATGGAAGATCTCTCTCTCTTTTTCTCTCTCTTTCTCTCTGCCTCTGCCTTTGCCTCTCTGTAACTCTGTCTTTCAAGTAAATAAATTAATATTTTAAAAAAATGCAATCTGAATCTTCCACAAATGAGGCAATCTGATTTAGTTTTTGAACCTCCTTTTTTTGTTTGTTTGTTTTGGTACTTAGAGATTCCCTGCCTCTCATACAAATTTAATCATGTATTCAAAGAATATTTGTTTATTTAATCCATCAATTTTAAGTGTTTTGTAATGAGAAAATCTTTGATTTTTTTTCAAAATGGTGTTTGGTCTGAATGCACTAAATGAAATTTCTAATTTAGTACTAGAATATCCTAAGGAAAAATAGAAAGTTTTTTTTTTAAGATGTATTTATTTAAAAGTCAGAGTTAGAGAGACAAAGAGATATTTTCCATCCACTGGTTCACTCCCCAAGTGGCTGCAATGCCCAGGGCTGAGCTAGGCAGAAGCCAGGAGTCAGAACTCCCACTTGGGTGCAGGGGCCCAAGCACTTGGGGCATCTTCCACTGCTTTCCCAGGCCATTATAGAGAGCCAGATTGGAAGAGGAGCAGCCAGGACAGGAACCGGTGCCCATATGGGATGCTGGTGTTTCTTCTGGCAGTTTTCCCCACTATACCACAACAGCAGCTCCCCAAAGAGGAAGATTTTAAGATAAGAAATCAATGTATCCCTTCAAAGATCGAGCTAAATATCTTTGATTTTTGGGGATAATAAATACATGAAATTAGGGATTCATAAAGACTTTTGTACCAGAAGTCAAATGAAGGCAGGTTTTATTTTTTTTTAAAGATTTATTTATTTACTTGAAAGAGTTACACACAGAAAGAAGGAGAGGCAGAGAGAGAGAGAGAATCTTCCATCTGCTGGTTCACTCCCTTCTGGCTGCAACGGCTGGAGCTGTGCTGATTCGAAGCCAGGAGCCAGGAGCGTCTTCCAGGTCTCCCATGCAGGTGCAGGGGCCCAAGGACTTGGGCCATCCTCTACTGCTTTCCCAGGCCATAGCAGAGAGATGGATTGGAAGTGGAGCAGCTGGGACTCAAACCAATGCCCATATGGGATGCCAGCACTGCAGACGGCTGCTTTACCCATTATGCCACGGTGCCGGCCCCGAAGGCAGGTTTTATTAACAGGTTTGTGGCTTTTTTTTTTTTTTTCTCCCTAAGGAAATTCAGTTCCTCCTCTGACGGACAACCTGTGAGAGCTTCTCCAGAATCCCAGCTCACTCAGATAATGGAGCAGCATCAGCAAGCCCTGGTGCAGCTGACGGAGGTGCAGCCCCGCAGCGGTGCCTTCCCCGGCACCACACTGCCCCCGATCTTGTCACGGGTGGAGAGTGAATCCCAGCTCAGTTCAGAGAGAAGCCAGAGACAGCAAATGAAAATCAACCGTAGCAATTCTGAAGGCTACCTGTTCCAGCTGGAGAAAGGGAAAAGGCACAGGAAGAGAAGCAGCCTTAAGGTGAGGCAAGCACCCATTTCCATTCCGAAGAGATGGGCCTTGACTTTCATGCCCTCCAGGTGCAGCCCTCTGGCAGGTATGGTCATGAGGCAGCTGCCGCCAGGACTGGATGGCCCAGGCCCTAAGGGGCCCCTGCTGCTCCCTGCAGTTCTCTCCCCTACCCCTCCAGAATGCCCACCTCCCCCTGCTTTCCAATCTTCTCTGGAAAGTGTCCATGCCCCTCCTGGCCCCTCCAGCTGCACTGAGTCTCCCCATGGACGCCCCTGTAACAGTAAAGAGCCGGTCGGGGCGAGTGAGCCAGGGAGCCTTATTGCCTCTGGATTTTCCCCACCACCCAGCCTGGGCTCCTCACCTCTTGAGAGCCCCCCAGCCTCCGCGGTGCGGTCCCAGCCAGTGACGGAGCCCACCTGCGGAAGCTGGCCAACCTTCACTGAGCTCTCTGTCTGCAGCAAGATTCACCAGCACCTGGGAGCACGTCAGTCCTTCCCCACAGGGACTGGCTTAGTAAGTGAAATCGGGGGCCCACAGTAGAATACTTTCAGGAACAGATGAGGGCGCACAGGAAGGAGGCGTTTTATGTCCCGTGCATTTCTTCATGAGACATAAAACCCGGCAGGAAAGGCCACTTCCCTCTAGTGTCAGACAATAAGGAAAACGCACCGTTTCACAGGGCCGCAGGGAGGGCCTGGTTGGAGACACCAGGCCTGTGGCGAGGCGGGTTCCCTGGGAACAGCCTCTGAGCTGCAGGTTTGAGTGCAGGAAGCACCCTTGAGACGCTCCCTTGGGAAATGCCCTGTTAGTGGGGAGTGGGGAGGCACAGCAGGACAGAGGGACAGCAGGAACTGTGATACAGATGGGACAGAATCCTCAACCAAGGCCTTGAGAGCTCTGAGGCCAGTACCCCTTCCAAGACAAGGGACCCGGATTTCAGATGCCCCACGTCAGCCAGTCACTGGGATAGTGCTGTCCCTGGGGAGTGGCTGTGACTTTGGGTATAGCAGCTGCATCTGGCAGAGGGAGGTTCTAGGGAGGATTCAACCAGGAGCCATCAGCAGCTGGGGAAATGAATGCCTCCGTCCAGAGAAACATCCGGAAAGTCAGCATGGGAGGAGGTAAGCAGGTGGTCCTTTATTCAAAGTATGATGGTTGGATTCCTACTAGGAACCTGCTAGGTGTGGGACGGAAAGATGAATGAGCCAGGACCCCTCTCCGGAAGAACCTTAGGGCTGCAGGGCTTTAGGGAGGACAGACGTGGAAATGGCTTCAGTACGATGTTGGGAGCAAAGCAACCATCCTCGTGTATGTGCGGGAGCGCAGAGGACACGCTTCCCAACCTGAGAGCCAAGCAGAGCGGCGGGAGACAACAGGGGCTGCGTCTTAGAGAGCTGGCAAAGGAAGGAACGTTGCAAGAGTGCTTCAGGCAGGGGGCCGGCAGGCGCAGAGGTGCCGAAGTCATGGCAGCGTGATGCACGCCAGGGCCGGGCGAACACTCCTGTCACTGCCGCTGTAACCAGGGGGCACCGGCGTGGGGAGCAGCGGGTGAAGATTAGTGGGGGCCGAGTTTTAGAAGATCTTTTCATTCAGAGACGAAGGACTTTTAATTCTATAGGCCGGAGGACGACCACTGTGGCTTGGGCCCCAAAGTTCACGTGTTGAAATGTAATCTTCAGGTTCACGTTTGGATGGTATTTGGAGGCGGGGCCTTTGGGAAGTCATCAGGGTCCCATGAGTTCATGAGGATGGAGCTCCTGCGATGGGGGTCAGTGGATTATAAAGAAAAGAGACCTCAGCACCCCCACTTGCTCTTTCACCATGTGATGACACAGCAGGAAGGC
Organism: Oryctolagus cuniculus; assembly: GCF_964237555.1. Taxonomy (NCBI): domain Eukaryota; kingdom Metazoa; phylum Chordata; class Mammalia; order Lagomorpha; family Leporidae; genus Oryctolagus; species Oryctolagus cuniculus. The sequence continues at coordinate 115,345,116 of NC_091432.1, forward strand.
CCTCACCTGGGGCTGGGGCCCTGCTGTTGGACTCCGTGGCCAACAGAACTGGGAGCTACATAAACCTCTATTCTTTATAAGGTGTCCAGACTCGGTGTTTTTTTGTTTGTTTGTTTGTTTGTTTTTTTACAGGCAGAGTGGACAGTGAGAGAGAGAGAGACAGAGAGAAAGGTCTTCCTTTGCCATTGGTTCACCCTCCAATGGCCGCCACGGCCGGCACACTGCGCTGATCCGATGGCAGGAGCCAGGTGCTTCTCCTGGTCTCCCATGGGGTGCAGGGCCCAAGGACTTGGGCCATCCTCCACTGCACTCCCGGGCCACAGCAGAGAGCTGGACTGGAAGAGGGGCAACCGGGACAGAATCCGGCACCCTGACGGGGACTAGAACCCGGTGTGCCGTCGCCGCTAGGCAGAGGATTAGCCTATTCAGCCGCGGCGCCAGCCTCAGACTCGGGTGTTTTGTGTAGAAATGCAGAATGGACTAAAAGAGGGGTCACTGAAGAATTTTAAGCACAGTCACGTCTGTGTTTTAGACCTCTCTGGCTGCAGTGGGCAGAGCAGGTGCAGGACATTCCAGGAAGTTAGAGTTGCTAATAATTCAGTGGACCCTCCGGTGGGGCCCTCAGAGAAAAGGAAATGGGCGGCATTGAGGAGAACGGGGAAGCTGGGCTAGAGCAGCCAACGGTCATCTCACAGAGGAGGGAAGTCGGCTTGGGGCGGGGGTGACCCAAGCCCCCTCCTGCAGCTCCCATCTCAGGGCCCCTTGTGTGCCCCAGGTCTTCAGCAGGCTCACAGCCCTGCGTCCTCACTCCGGCCCTCTCATGGACCAACCTGAGGGCTCTTTGAACTCCTTGTCCTAGCCCCCTCCCTCCTATCTTCCATCCTGCTGGGGTGCGGGTAGGGGTTCCTGATCCCTGTACAGGCCCTGGAGACCACCGACTTGTGGCTGGGAAAAACCCCAGTTCCACTGGAAATAAGGAAAAACCATGTTTTGGATTCACAGGTAACTAGTTTTCCCACTGGAGCAGCATGGGAGTAGTCCCAGTCAGCAGCATGTGGTGGAGCTTATTAACTCAGCCATTCCTAAGCTTGGAGCTCTGGCACCTAAAATCCGTGAACTTGGGGAAGCGCCTCATTCACCCCTTTTTTCTTCTGTGCACCATCGGAAGGGTTCTTTCTGCTGGAGATCTGGTGTGGTGTTCAATGAAATCACGTATCGCCTCAGCTTATTCCCTAGCAAAGATCCTACAGCTACAAATGTTCACTTCCTTTTCCTCCCTCGGGTCTCTTTGTAATTTGCATTCACTTTTACTGGGGGAGGGGGGATAGAGGAAGACCTCCCGGTGACTGTACATCAGAAATCTAAGGGCCTAAGAGGGCAGGGGGGTTTCCAGTTAATGCCTCCCAAGCCCTGCTTCCCACTGGGACAAGCCCTCACTTCCTGCTTTGTCTCACACAGCCATTTCTCAGTCCCACCCCTTCACCTGCGGCTGGCAAATCCACAGAAGCACTCTTTGTCCTTCGAGTTATTGCAGAGGCCGAAACGACTCAGAACTGAGCTATTTGTGCAGGGCAGCGGGTAGCCGGGGCGCCAGACAGAGGAAAGCATTATCCAGGTCATGCCCGTGGTTTCCAAGGGAAGCGCCCGCCCCGGATCACGTTAAACACGTGAGGATTTGGTAAAGATCATAGGCCCCAGAACCCTCCCTCCTCTCCTGGCAGTTGTGTCGTGATGGATCTGTGAACACCAGGCATCGTCCGTGCCGTGAGGTCCAGACGTCACACAGTAAGAGATTAACACAGTGCGTGCGACGCCAAACAATGTAAGTGTGCACTTGTGGCGTCACACCCTGCAGAACGCCTGCCTTGGGAGCCCCCATGGCTGGCTGTGCTGAGCCGAAGGAATTAGCTCACGGGCCTTGTCCCAGGCACTCTGGGTGCTGCTACTTGACTGCATCTAATAAGAGGTTTACTTGGATTAAGTTTAGCAACCACAGAGCAAATTTCCTTCACTTGCTGCTCCCCGGTATTTGAGGCACTGTTTTGGTTTTTCTCGTTTCGGTTTTATTTGTGTCCCTTTTCCCAGTGACTTTCTCACAGCTTACACAGCCGAGGCATTTTCTGGAGAATAGCTCTGCAGTGTCCACCCCACAGGGCACAACATGTCAGAGCTGAAATGAGCCCTCCACAGGACAGCCCACGTCAGATTCAGTTCAGGCACCCTCTGTTGTAAGTCGACAATCAAAGTCACCCTTGTGACTTGAGAAGAATTGTGGTTCTGTACTGCTAGAAGCCTCCCATCAGGAAAGTCCTGTGCCGTTGTCTGCCAAGGCGGTCAGCCATGAACACCAGGCCCCGCGGGCGGCTCTGCACTCAACAGTCTCACACAGTGCCAGCTCAGTGGGTCTTGTGTGAAAACCGATCTCGAATCCCATCGGGGATTTGTCGAGAGAGTGCCGTATTTTCCAGCCTCTTCCCTCTGTGTTTGGAGCCTCAACGGGACTATGACTGTGGATTTAATGCGGCTTTGTCTTTTTGGAAGCATACTCCTGTGACCTGTAGTCTTGTGAAAGTCAAGGAGAAGTAAAGCAAATCAAATTGTGGGGATTATTTCATTATATAAAAGACTTTTGTGGAGACAGAAAGTGGATTAGTGTTGTCTAGGGCTGGAGGCGGAGGGGGCTTAGGGAATGACCCCTAATGGGGACAGCGTCTCTTTTTAGGGAGACGAAAATGTTCTGAATTGGATTGTGGTAACGTTTAGACAGCTCAGTGAATACACTAACGACCACTGAATCGTCCATCCTCAAACACATGAGTTCTGCAGTGTGTGAATCATATCTCAATAAAGCTGTTAACAGACTTTTGATGCAGCAAGATCAAACAAAACTGCAGCGCTGCGAACCAATCAAGATTACTTGCGCCAAAGTTAAGTAAATCCAGGATTTTCACTGCCAGTCACCCAGAACAAACTCCGTTAGGAGCCCTCCCTGTCCCCGGAGCAATGTGCCTTTGCTCTAAGCACTTCATCTTGTAAAGGGATCAGCTTCACTGGGAGGTGGCCCCTTTGGGCCACCTCTCTCCCTTCACATCCACAGGTAATGCCAGACGCTTGGCCCTGCTTTTCTGACAGCCAAGGCTCTGTGTCTGGAGAGCAGTGAGCAATTACTCATGCCTCACAATGAGGCTTTTGTGAGTCAGTGGAATGATTAAAAGTTAAGCTGCTTCGGACTAAGGATGTAATTTCTGGGCACTGATCATTTCTTTCTCATCATCTTTGGACAAATTGGATTTATGACTTGGCTACGAGCAGGGGTTTCTTCCCTTTTCATTATTGGTTTACTTTGGCAAGTGGATGATAATTTAGTGACTGCAAAACAACGGTATAGCCGCATATGTGAGAAAAACAAATCTGTGATCTCTGTGAGTTATTTGAGTTCACTCACCTATTAAAAATTAGTAAGGGTTTTGAAACGTGATGATACCTAGTATGAGAAAGGTTTGGAGAGAAAGGAATCTTCCTGCTTCTTACTACTCCGTTGCTAATGAATAGTGTTCATTGATGGCCTTAAACATACTCATTTGTCCAACTCTATTAATTCATCTCAAAGAAATAATCCAAGTAGGCCACAAAGAAGGCCCATCCCTGGGCATCTTACATGTACAACATTTAGAGGAATAAACAGTTCAAGCCTAACTAGACAATAAAATGTTACTCTTTTGAAAAACATTTAGTGATAAGAAAATACTGTAATGCTACAGTGCTTAGAGAATAAAATGATTTATAGTGTACAGATAATTTTATAAAAGGATGAAGATAGATAAAATGGACAGGAAACAACTACAGTTGTTTGCTAGGTGATACCTTCTGTTTTTTAAAGGAAAGTTATTTTTATTTTTTAATTTTTGTTTATCTGAGGGACAAAGAGATAGATTATAGACACATACATACGTACATACCTGCCTTCGTACATACTTACACAGGGCTTGTAGCCACTGATTCACTATCCATATGCCCTCAACAGCCTGAAGTCAGGAGCCAGGAACTCAATCCAGGTATCCCATGTGGGTAACAAGAACTCAATTAATTGAGCCATCACCCCTGGGTCTTCATAAGCAGGAAGTTGGAGTCAGCAGCCAGAGGTGGGTATTGAACCCAGACACTCTGAAATGGGATGCACATGTCCTAATTAGCATTTTATCCACTAAGCCACAAACCCACCTCCAAGATTTATGTTTTTAAGTGACCTTCAATAGGCAACATGAGGGTACTTAAAAATGTTCTTGGAAAGTGGAATTAAATGACAGTTTATTTTGGCTCAAAAAAAAATTTAAATCCACAGTGTTTTTATAACAGTCATTTTCCATTAAGTTTTTGAAGACACACATACATACATACACCCCATATTTCTTCTATCTACTTTGTTAAGTTTCATAATTTTATTCTAGAGGCTTCCTTAAGAAAGAATCTGGGGTCAGGCATTTGGCAGAGTGGTCTGGTTTCAGACATCCCACACGTGAGTGCCTGCAATTAAGTCCCGCCTCCATTTCTGATCCAACTTCCTGCCCCTGGACACCCTGGCATGGGTGTGCAGTGATGATGAACCAAGTACTTGGGTCCCTGCCACCCGTGTGGGAGACCTCCATGGAGTTCTTAGCTCCTGGCTACGGCCTGGCCCAGACCTGGCTGTTACACCCACTGGGGAGCGAATCCGCAACTGGAAGATCTGTCTCTCCCTCTCTGTCACTCTGCCTTTCAAATAAATACTCTTAAAAGAATAATAAAGCACATAGGAGGATTCCCTAGGTTATATAAGGCACTTGAGCAGCCACAGATTGTGGTGTCCCAGGGATGTTTTGAAACCAATCCCCAGTGGGTTCCAGGGGATAACTGTATCAGCTTGTGAGCCTGTACAGTGTGAGGTGGTGATGAGAAGCTAATTGGAGTGACCTTTGGAGAGTCAGTAGACCACCGTGAGCAGGACACATTCTTGTAATGGTTGTCATTGTGTTCATATTAGTTCAATCTTAAGATTGGGGAGTTTTTTGGCCGGCGCCACGGCTCACTAGGCTAATCCTCCGCATTGCGGCGCCGGCACACCGGGTTCTAGTCCCCGTCAGGGTGCCGGATTCTGTCCCGGTTGCCCCTCTTCCAGGCCAGCTCTCTGCTGTGGCCCGGGAGTGCAGTGGAGGATGGCCCAAGTACTTGGGCCCTGCACCCCCATGGGATACCAGAAGTACCTGGCTCCTGCCATCGGATCAGCGCGGTGCACCGGCCGCAGCGCGCTGGCCACGGCGGCCATTGGAGGGTGAACCAACAGCAAAGGAAGACCTTTCTCTCTGTCTCTCTCTCACTGTCCACTCTGCCTGTCAAAAAAAAAAAAAAAAAAAAACAAGATTGGGGAGTTTTTTGCAATTATAGCTAATATGACGAAATAATCTCTTTCATCCCAACTATCTCTACCAAATTCTATTTTAGAAAAAGATTCACTAGATATACATCTTACGATGTATATCGATTAACAAAAGCTTTCAAAATTTATAAAAAATGCTATGCCTTGTCATTAACATATAGAAAGGGAGCATTACCAACAGTGAATACAAAAGCACTGCCCTCTCAATAGGGCTATCTCTTTCTCTACCATCAGCACAAACTTAGATGTAATCTAAAATAATATCATCATCCAAACCATCTCTGCTACCCCTTACCAAAAGATAAACTAATTAACAAAGAGGAAAGGATTTGGTGTCCCCACTAGGGGAAGTAGCAAGTCTGAACCTCACCCTTTTTTGAGATTTATTTGTTTACCTCTTTGAAAGAGTGACAAAGCTCTTCCATCTGCTGGTTCACTCCTCAAATGGTCATAATAGGGGCCAGTGCTGTGGCACAGAGGGTTAATGTCTTGGCCTGAAGCGCCGGCATACCATATGGGTGCCAGTTCGAGACCTGGCTGCTCCACTTCCAATCCAACTCTCTGCTATGGCCTGGGAAAGCAGTAGAAGATGGTCCAAGTCCTTGGGCCCCTGCACCCACATGGGAGACCTGGAAGAAGCTCCTGGCTCCTGGCTTCAGATCGGTGCAGCTCTGGCCATTGCTGCCAATTGGGGAGTGAACCAGCAGATAGATCTCTCTCTGCCTTTTCTCTCTCTGTGTAACTCTGACTTTCAAATAAATAAATAAATCTTTAAAAAAAAATGGCTGTAATAGTTGGGTCTGGGCCAGGTCAAAACCAGGATCTAGGAACACCACACTGGTCTCCCACATGGGGTGGCAGGGACTTAAGCACTTGAGTCTCCATCATCTGCTGCTTCCTGGGCTCATTAGCAGGGAGCTGGATTGGAAGTAGAGCAACCCTGATTCCAACCAGCACTCCAGTGTGGGATGTGGGAGTCCTAAGTGTGTACTTAACCTGCTGCACCACAGCACTCGCCACTGAACCTCACATTTAATGTCAAAAGCTGTGGTGTGTGGAATATTTATTCTATCCTGTGGTCAGATCATTAGAATCTTTCCTGCCTACTATTGTGCTCAAGTGTCAAAAACCAATAATTAAATAGCCTTGCTCTATTCTGTCCTTTTAAGTGTGTAATACTAGTAAGAATTATCACATAAAATTATGTGTATTGTGGGGAGCAATCCGGACTAGACTAAGTTACTCGAATTAGGACTTATTCTATGCATCTGCTCTCCCACAATATGGCGCTGGGAGAGAAGTAAACAGCTTCCGCACAGCTGCCTCCAGTTCAACCAATTAACTGTAGGACTTGCTCCTGATTGGAGAGCAGCGTACTCAGCCGAGTTGGGATTGGCGGAGGAGGACTATAAAGGAGGAGAGAGACGGCATGCACCAGGAACATCTATGGGGAACATCTAAGGGAACCCGTGCAGCCCCCGAGAAAGCCGGCCGGCGGTGTGCCGCTCCCCTGCGGAAGTGGGGAATGCGGCCAGGGGGAACTGCCCTTCCACGGAGGTGGAAGGGATAGTAGCCAACCCGGGAAGAACCAGCAGCAAACCCGGGGAGGGCCGAGCAGACGAAAGAACAGCGCAGGGTCCTGTGTTGCTCCTCCACGAAGAGGGGGAGCGACATAATGGTGCCGTGACTCGGATAGGAAACCTAGGACGGATAGCAAACTTAGGAGGGAAGAAACGGGAAGAAACGGGAAGAATTGGGAAAATATCGGAGAGAGAGACTAGCAAACAGCCTAGGGAAAAGCTGGACGAAAAAGGAGCCGGAAGAAGCTATTGAAAGCCTAGGCATAGACTCGGATTCGGACTACGGGGGGAAGCTGGGAGAAATCTCTAAGGTCGAAAGCGAAAGTAAAAGCTAGAACAGACAGACTCGGACGCGGACTGTGGGGAGAGGCCAGGAGAAATGAGGGAGGAATGTCGTTGGAGGAGAGCTTGGGGAAACATACCGGGTAGAGAAAAATGTTAGGGAAATTGAAGCCGCGGGGGGCAGGCCGAGGCGGAAACGAAAGCCACTTTGGGGTTCTCAAGTTAGCCCGGGAACAGGGGGCGAAAAGTTGAAACTAGAAGCTGAGACGCAAGCCAGGTTGGGATCCGTCTGATTAGCCCGGGGAGCAAAGGACGGGAAGCCAAACCGTGGGGCGGAGACGTACGCTGGGTTGAATTCGCCAGGCTAGCCCGGGGGAACTTAGATTGAATCCTAGTGGCGGAGACGCAAGCTACGCTGTGTTACTCGCGGAAGCCGCCGCGTGCAGAGAGAGCACGGGGCGTGAATAGATAGGGAACGCTGGCGTAGGCCGTGGTTCAGACGCGAAAGGGTTAAGCGTGGAGACCGCGGAGCGGGAGCGCGCGAAGCCGAGCCGCGCAAAGCCGGGAAGCTGCGCAGATGAGAGAGGCGCGCGGGCTGAAGCGGCGCAGAGCCGGGAACCCGCCGGCGGGGCGAGGTGCCGGAAAGCTGCGGGGATAAGAGAAACAGAAGTTTAGAAGTAAAAGAGAAATAGGAATGTTGGCAGACAGAAGTAAAATGGGAGAAATAGAAATGCCCGGAGATAGAGAAATAGAGAAAAATAAGGCCTCCCCTCAACATGCCAATTAGGAGGCTTGGATTCGGTCTGCCTGATTTAAGGCGGTAAGCGCCAGCAAAGCTCGACCAGAGTATGAGCTGCAGGTCACCGAAGATAGGCACAAACCAACACTAATAAGTCTCCCCCACAATAAGGCAATGAGAAGGCTTGGATTCGGTTTGCCTGATAGGTCTTGTAAGTCCCCTGCAGGCAGAGCAGAGCATGCGCTGCAGGGCACCGAATACAGGCACGCATCAGCGCCTAAAAACCTCCTCACAATGGCGAAGAGAGGACCCGGATTCGGTTTTCCTGATTGATAGGACTTGTAAGAGCCTGTGGCAGCTCTAGCAAGTAGAGCAGAGTGTGTGCCGCGGGACACCGAAGACAGGCGCGTATCAACGCTAAAAAATAAAAAGAAAGGGGGATCTGTGGGGAGCAATCCGGACTAGACTAAGTTACTCGAATTAGGACTTATTCTATGCATCTGCTCTCCCACAATATGGCGCTGGGAGAGAAGTAAACAGCTTCCGCACAGCTGCCTCCAGTTCAACCAATTAACTGTAGGACTTGCTCCTGATTGGAGAGCAGCGTACTCAGCCGAGTTGGGATTGGCGGAGGAGGACTATAAAGGAGGAGAGAGACGGCATGCACCAGGAACATCTATGGGGAACATCTAAGGGAACCCGTGCAGCCCCCGAGAAAGCCGGCCGGCGGTGTGCCGCTCCCCTGCGGAAGTGGGGAATGCGGCCAGGGGGAACTGCCCTTCCACGGAGGTGGAAGGGATAGTAGCCAACCCGGGAAGAACCAGCAGCAAACCCGGGGAGGGCCGAGCAGACGAAAGAACAGCGCAGGGTCCTGTGTTGCTCCTCCACGAAGAGGGGGAGCGACAGTGTATCTTTCAAAATATCCAAAATCAGACTGGAGGGACAAAATAAGACAGTGTCATGAGTGTATTATAGTTGTTTGTTACTAAAACTTAGCTCTTTGTTTAAGATTTGTTCACTTGAAAGGCAGTGTTACAGAGAGAGAGAGGGAGAGACACAGAAAGAGCTCTTCCACCCATTTTTTTTGGAAGGGCTCCCCAAACTACAAGTTCACTCCCCAAACAACTGCAAGGGCTGCTGCTGGGCCATGCTGAAGCCAGGAGCCTGGAACTCCATCTGGGTCTCCCACATGGGTGGTAGGGGCTCAAGCACTTGGGCCACCTTCCACTGCTTTCCCAGGCACATTAGCAGGGTGCTATAGAATGGCAGGGACTCAAACTGGCTCTCATATGGGATACAGGCACCACAGGCAGTGGTCTAATACAGGCAGTGGTACCACAATGCAGGCCCTTCCCTTTTATTCTTTTCAACAATCAATAGCAAAATTTCGAAGTTGGGCCAGCGCCGCGGCTCAATAAGCTAATCCTCCACCTGCGGCACCGGCACCCCGGGTTCTAGTCCCGGTCGGGGCGCCGGATTCTGTCCCAGTTGCTCCTCTTCCAGTCCAGCTCTCTGCTGTGGCCCGGGAGTGCAGTGGAGGATGGCCCAAGTACTTGGGCCCTGCACCCGCATGGGAGACCAGGAGGAAGCACCTGGCTCCTGGCTTCAGATCCCCGCAGCGCACCGGCCACAATGCGCCAGCCGTAGCAGCCACTTGGGGGTGAACCAACGGAAAAAGGAAGACCTTTCTCTCTATCTCTATCTCTCTCTCTCTCTCTCTCTCTCACTGTCTAACTCCGCCTGTCAAAAAAAAAAAAAAAAAATTCGAAGTTGTTACCTTCTTTGCTTTTCTTCTGTGGAGTTTCTAATGGACCAAACTATCTCACCACTAGGCAGGTGCTCCCTCTTACTTATCTGATGCATTGAGGATGCCTCTTCCAGGGAAGTCACTTGGTTTGGTGAGTTGCACTGGACTGAACGTAACATCACAACAGCAGTGACATGCATGTGTTATGTCAAGAACATTAATAACAAAAGAGCCCATTACTGGCATGAAATTCTTTATGATTTTCATAATTTTAATTTTATTTATTGCAGCAGTGGAAAAAATCAAAACATGCTAGGTAACCAGCTACAAATTACTAAGGAGAGGACTACCAGTAACTACCATTAAAATGGAGGAATGTGGGCCGGTGTCGTGGCTCACTTGGTTAATCCTCCACCTGCGGTGCCGGCATCCCATATGGGCACCAGTTCTAGTCCCAGCTGCTCCTCTTCCAGTCCAGCTCTCTGCTGTGGCCCGGGAGTGCAGTGGAGGATGGCCCAAGTGCTTGGGCCCCTGCACCCGCATGGGAGACCAGGAGGAAACACCTGGCTCCTGGCTTCGGATCGGCGCAGTGCCGGCTGTGGCGGCCATTTGGGGTGTGAACCAATGGCAGGAAGACCTTTCTCTCTGTCTCTCTCTCATTGTCTATAACTCTGTCAAATAAAAAAAAAAATTTTTTTTTAAATGGAGGAATGTTCAGGGCACGCACCATTCTCCGACAGTCCTTATAGGCTTCCCTTCTCATTTACCTTCCTCCCTTATGTGTCTATGACAACTTGGGGGGAACAGGCAGGTCCTTACAAGACACTGTTTCTACTGGTTGTATTTGTAGCGTTCCAAGCTGAAAGGTTATCAGAACAGCGACTTGAATCTTGGAGGCCTCGGACCTGACTTTGAGTCCATCAGAGACAAAGTGAGTGCAAAGTGCAAACAGTGCATTCAGGCTTGACTCTACCTACCTATCTTTTAAGCAAAACTGAATAAAGGTGCCCTCGGGAATCAAGTCCTACTGCAGATGTCTTGCTGTGAATAGAGACCCTTCTAAAATAGCATTGGCAATAGGGACACAGCCACCCCTGCACCCGTCTTAGCATAAAATGAAAATACTTAACCATGTTGTGCTAAGTGTCCGCCTTTCACACGAAAAGCCTGGACACGTGCACATGGATCGAGATGTGCAAGCTGTGTGGTTGCCTTTTCTGATAGAGTCGTCTTGGTAATTCCTAAGAGGAGCCACAGAGATGACACCTAGTCCAATAGTTTCCCAGTCCCTGCAAAGTACAGCTACTTTATCCTGTTTCCTCTCGTGAAAGAAGATCTTCATGTAATGTGTTTTAACTGCAGTTGCACTCAAAGCATAAAAAGAGAGTATAGTTCAAAGTTGGAAACAAAAAATGAAAATAAATTGGGGAAATGCAACAAGGAAGAGGCTGAATGTGATTCAGCCACTGCCAAGGGAACACTGGGGCGCTACTGCAGGGGTCGTCCTGAGAGAGGCCGCCATGCGGAAGGACATGCACGGACCCAGTTCCCTGCCGCCACCCCACACAGGATAGTCTCTTTCCTGTAGTGCTGCTGATACACGGTGCCCACTGGCGTTACCTGGAAGTGCAGGGAGAACTAGCAGGACCTGCCCCGCCTCATCATTTTGTTTCTCTGAACAGATGCAAAAATTCATGCAGCAAAAGGAATATGCAAAGCAGGTGAAGGAGTACAACATGAAGACACTATCCCTTCTGTCAAAACCACAGACAGCAAAAGCGGAAAGCAAACCTGCCATCCCTCGTCAGAAGGTAAGACGTTCTCATTAAGGCATTTACTTCTTCAGTCAGAACGAAAAGGAACATTTTGTTAACTCTTAAAGAATATTGCCCATCTCTTTGGAAGGTATTTTAACTACTGCCATTCCTGTAGCTACCCAGCACACAGACACACACACACACACACACACACACACACACTGCTATAAGGTTAACTTTTTCCCCTGATGTTCATCTCCACCTCTGCCAAGTATAGTTTGCTTGCCACACATAAAAATCAAATAAGAAAACAATTTCTTAGAAGAAATTAGCAATCTTGATTCACTATTGATTTCTTTCTCTATCAGTAAATAAGTTTTAAGGAAATTAGCGTCTTCTGGCTATTTATATGTCAAAGAACAATGCTTCATTGTTTCTCTCATACTCATCCCCCTTCGCCTTTCTGTAAGGTTCTTTTATTGGAGAAAACTGATTTCGTAAAATACAGAATGTTCTCCCTGCCCGTGTCTCCCAGTCAGAAGTCATGATGTGAATGAAATGCGTACCGTGGAGACACGGGGTTTTGCAGTGCAAGTCTACACTCGATCGATCTGTCCAATCGCAGTGCGGACAAAGGACCCCTTGCATGAGAGACAAGTGATGGCCTGGTGCCTTTAGGAATTTGTACTTCATGTTCTCTTTCACTGAGCATGATGTTTTCTATTTATTGCATTTCTTCCTCAGGCCTGAAAGACCTCAGCCCCTTCCGCTGAGTTTCCATGATGCCACTTTTTTCTTTTCCCTCCAATCCCCATTCGTTTTTCATGAAGAGTTTCAAAGAAACAAAACTGTAATTAGAAATTCCTTTAGAATCTACCTACTGAGAAGTCTGGATTTTTTCCTATGTTTCAGACTTTTTTTTTCCTTTCCAGGACTGAAATTTATCTTCTATTTCTATTTCACTTATCAATAGGTTCTAATTAAAATATATAACTGATGGAAAGACAGATTTAGAAATTCTGTTTGGTGAGTTCTGATTGTTATGGTAATGCATCTCAGAATTGACATGTCTGGGGGGAAAGGCTGCCATATTTTCAGCGTCTGGATTTCCAGAGATATCCTAAAGAAAGAAAAAAATGCCAGCCTCAGATCACTACTGGAGTTGAAAGAACCATGCAACAAGAACAGTTGCTGTAACATTGGAGGTTCAGTTTTACATCAACTTCAGTGTTGTCTTTGGTCTCAAGCTATCCTCTTTGGATAGAAAGATCTGTTCACATCTTCCTAATAGAAGTTTGCTTTTAATGAAGCTTCTAGAAATCAAATAAGTCAAACACAAGAGAAATCTATTTCCAGGCACTTGAAGGAAACTCAGTTTCATGAAGAAAGCATCCACAGGGCATAATTGTATTATATCATTCTTTGACTTTTTTTTATCTACAACATCTTGTTTTGCAGTTGATCTGTTCCATTTAAACTGTGCATTGTTAACATTGTCTGCTTTTTCCATGCGATCTCCATTTCCACCCAATAAGTTATTGCAGTAGCCACCATTCATGCCATAAATGTATAAAGATTTCCTAATTTAAGGAAGCTAGGACTCATTTCCCATTCCAAATAACATTTTATCTTGTAACACATTTAGGCTTTGGAATACGCTAAGACCATCCCAAAACCCAAGCCATCAAATCTGACCGATCGAGCCTCAAAGGAGAAAAAAAAAAACAGCTACGCTGGAAAAGAAGAGAGTTTACCTGAAATCTCCCTGCTGGAAATGCTGCAGAATAGGCACGAAAGAGAGAAGCAGGCCGTGGCAGCTTTCAAAGTCCTGCACATCGTGTAGCCCCCGACACCCGGCAGGAGACCAGGCGTGGAGAAGCCCTACCACCTGTCTGCCTTGAGCATGGAGGCCTGTCATTATCGCTCTAACTGCAGCCCGCATGTGCTTCGTGCAGGATTTAAAATATGGGGCCCAGTCACAGTATGGTGCCATATTTTACATCCTAGTGAGAAATTTCTTTTTAAATGATTGTCGAATCACTTAGAACTTGGACTGAAAACTAGAGAATAAAGCCTTTGGTTTTGTAGTATATCTTTTGATTTCTTATTTTATCTTTTGATTTCTTAATTAATCTCTACCTTTCTTAGCATAATGAAAATCTTGAAGTTACCCAGAAATAAATGTCTCCACATGTGTTTCTCCCTTATTGTCCTGGTTTGGGGAGGGGAGATATAAACACTTCAGTTTTTCCACGAACTCAGTTGGACTCATGACAGAACATTTTGAGATAACATTTCAAAAATATTACTAAAATGTCCAAGGTTAGCAAAGAGCTTATAAATAAAATGGGGAAAAAAAGGTACATCTAGGTGGGCCTTCTCAAATACAACAGACCCAATGCTGTTCTAACAGAGCATCAAGACATTATTAGAATTACTCCAGCAAACCCAGAAATGGCCAACTCAGGCAATTCTAAGAGATGACCTTTATCGAAGCTTCTGACTTCACGCATAGAAATTTGTTGGGCATTTTTTCATCACAAACATCTTAATATATTGGTAAATGTGTGTTTTCACACATGCAAAAATAACATTAGATAAGACAAAAGCATTCTATAGTGTGCTACTGGATGTAGAAATTAATAAATGTTTTTAATTTCTTGAATTTTAAGGCAATGTAAAAATTCCCATCCGTAAAATAATTACTGGAGAGGAGGATGCTGTAGTGCAGCAGGTTCAGCTGCTGCTCGGGCACCTGCATCCCCCATCAGCGTGCCACTCCCAGGACCTCTGCTTTCATTCCAACTTCACGGTACTGCATCCTGGGAGGGGGCACGTGACCACCAAGTGTTTTGGCCCCACCCACACCTGTGGGAAACTTGAATAGAGTTCTGAGTTCCTGGATTCACCCTGGCCCAGCCCTGGATGTTGTAGGCATTTGGGGAATGAACCAGCAGATGAAAGACATCTCTCTCTCTGTAGCTCTGCCTTGCAAGTAGGTGAAAATAAATAAACATTTTAAAAAACTACTGGAGTGTTTAGTATTTTACTTCCTGATATTAATTGGACTTTTCATTCTTAGGAGGGCATATCCAGAAATTGATTTTTTTTTTTTTTAGATTTATTCATTTATTTGCACTCACTGCAGAGTTAGAGAGAGGCAGAGGCAGGAGAGAGGTCTTCCATCCACTGGTTCACTCCACAGATAGCTGCAACGGCCGAAGCTGCACTGATCCAAAGCCAGGAACCAGGAGCTTCTTCCAGGTCTCCCACACGGGTGCAGGGGCCCTAAGACTTAGGCCATCTTCCACTGCTATCCCGAGCCATAGAAGAGAGCTGGATTGGAAGTGGAGCAGCCGGGACTAGAACTGGCGTCCATGTGGGATGCCGGAACTACAGGCAGTGGCTTTACCCACTACGCCATAGAAACAGCCCCTGGAAATTGATCATTTTAACGCCAACTTTGGGCAAACCTCTTTACCTCTACGTGTAGCACAAGGACTAGCCGTGGAGATTTACTCCTGTGTTGTATGCATTTTATTCATACAGATGAGTATACACATCGGCCTATACATAATTGTCTCAAAACTGGAAGCAGCTAGAGTTGAGAGCCTGGAAAAATAACAAGTATCTGAAGATAAATAGAAAACTGACGAATCATGTTTCAGTAGTGTTATGAACATAATACCATATATGAGGAGTTAATTTAGGACACTTCACAGCCTAAATTGCTCCTAAAATGGACTTTTAAAGAAGGGGCCCCTTTAGAGTACATGGTGAAATTGTTTCTAGAAACCTGAGCTACAATGACAAACCTGTATTAATTTTTTTCCTAAATAGCCTTAAATGTGAACTCCCTCTGGAAGAGAAAAGAAAGCTTATAGAGACATTCTCACATCTTCGTATTTAAAGGATGTGGCAAAATTTTTAAATCTTCAATTTCTAATAGAGACTTAGAGCTTTGGAGAGAGTTGACCTTGTTCACCTGCCAATTTTTCAAAAGAGGAAATGGAGATGAAGGCAGAGTGAGTGATGCAAAAGTCCATGGGTCCTACTGAGAGCAACAGAAGCCCAGCCAGCTCTCAGTCTCTACCGTTCAACACCAAAGACAGTATGGTTTGATGATGTGTCTCTTGTCTGTCTGTGTGGGCAAAGAGCGTGTTAGCTGCTATGAATTTCAACTTGGGGCCTGAATTTCCATTGAGTTCAATTTTTAGAAATATGCACTACCAGGGCCAGCGCTGTGGCACAGCGGGTTAAAGCCCTGGCCTAAAGCGCCGGCATCCCATATGGGTGCCGGTTCTAGTCCCAGCTGCTCCTCTTCTGAGCCTGGGATAGCAATGGAAAATGGCCCAAGTCCTAGGGCCCCTGCCACCCACATGGGAGACCTGAAAGAAGCTCCTGGCTCCTGGCTTCAGATTGGCTCAGCTCCAGCGATTGCGGCCATGTGGGGACTGAACCAGCGGATGGAAGACCTCTCTCTCTGTCTCTACCTCTCTCTGTAACTCTCTTTCAAATAATAAAAATTTTTTTTTAAAAAAAGAAATATGCATTACCTACACCTGATAATTTTCAACACACACGATTTGGCAGCCTCCTTACCATACAGAGGAAGTTGTAATAAACATACAAAGCAACTCAACCTAGATCCAGACCAATAAGAGATGTAATTTCACATTTTTCCCCAGAACATTCTCAGAATCTTCCCATAGCCTTTTCTGTTATCCTAAGCATTGCTAAACCCTTCAAACACTTTCACACATACTGTCAAGAACCCACACTCAGCTCAAGTAGGTGAAGTGATTTCAGTTCATGTCAAACAACTTGCCACAGAATCATTACCCTCAGAGAAAAGACTTTACCATCCAGTGCACAGGACACTAAAACATCAGTATTCTTTTATGTTGCCCATTGGGATCTAGAATAAACAAAAAACTATTTGCTAAAAATTGGAATTGAAATCAAGGAATGGATCAAAGGGGCCCTTGGTGTGTCCCCAAGTCATCTTACAGCAGAGTGCCACTCACTAAGCTACAGAGACACTAGGACAGGGGAAAGATTCTGCAGAAACGGTGAATGACAAACACTTTTTTTGCCCCTCCTTTAAAGTACATTGTATCAGGGCCAGGGGTGTGGCATAGCAGGTAAAGTTGCCACCTGCAGTGCCGGCATCCCATATGAACACCAGTTCAAGTCCCACTGCTCCGCTTCCGATCCAGCTCTCTGCTATGGCCTGGGAAAGCAGTGGAAGATGGCCCAAGTCCTTTGGCCTCCATACCCGCATGGGAGACCTGGAAGAAGCTCCTGGCTACTAGCTTCAGATTGACACAGCTCCAGCCATTGTGGCCATCTGTGGAGTCAACCAGCAGATGGATGACCTCTCTCTCTGCATCTGCCTCTGCCTCTCTGTAACTCTGCCTTTCAAATAAATAAATGTTTGGGAAAAAATAAAGTACATTGTATTAATAACAGCAATATTGATCTTTTATAAACCAAAATGGATCAGTGATCAATTCCATAGCATTTCTGTTTCAGATATGCAAAAAGGAAAAAACAATGTACCTACTATTCAACAATGAACTTCAAACTTGAATGATTTAATAGTAGAGGGCTTGTATTTGACCAGATGTTATATATGTCATTGAAAGCAATAGTGTAATTCTGCCTAATCTCTATGGACTGGTGCAAATAAAGGCCTTTAAATCATGTATTCTCTTTCATTACAGCCTCCTTTTCATGGTGTTTTTCCATCTTGAGTTTCCAACAAGAGCGTCCTCTTAGAGAGAGCTTTTTTTTTTTACAAGTAGCTGAATTTAATGACAGCTGTCTTCTTGATATTGTTTTGTATAGTAAGGAGTCTCCTGGGAGTTATCCAGAAACCAAGTCAAGGAAAGACAATATTGAAGGACAAAATAAAAGGTAAGCCTAGCAAAGGCACTGATGCCTAATGGTTCCAATTGGGGCCTTATTATTGGTTAATGAATCATTGTCGAAACATCACAGCAAGCATGAGCGTGCACAGTCTAGTCTATAGTGAGAAAATGACTCTTCATCCCAACAGTTATTAACTGGGAGTTGTTTGAAAACACGTCCAGTAATTATAACAACACTGGAGCTAATTGAGAACTTTGAGTTGATAGCAAATGGCCTACAATAGCAGGCTAGATCAACTCCAGGGGATTCATTTTAAATTACTTACAGAAAAATCGCAGAAAATGGACTGAATTTGGGTGATAGTCTGTAGATATCAGGATAAGTTTAGCTAATTATCTCCCAAGATGTGCTTAAAAGTATTAAAAGTAGAATTTGTAAGCATAAAGTTCTTAAGAACAAATAAGGTTTGTTCTCGTAAATGGTTTTTAAGATTACTTTTTCCTCACCCAACAGAAATTCATGTTCAATAAAAGTAATGCCTGTAATATTTATAGTTTTGTTTATAATATCAATAAGACAGAAATAATACAAATGTCCATCAACAAAATAATATAAAAGCCCAAGTGAGTCGGGTTATTACTCCATGATGGAATGGTTATTCAGTTAGTACAACTCTACTTGTGTTGTCATTTTTTTTGGCAACAATCTGGAATGTTGCATATACATTTTTGTTTGTCTAGACTTTCTGTTTGATTCCACTGGTCTTTCTATTTGTGAACGAATACAGTATGGGGCTTTACAATATTACTTATGAACTGGGTTCAATTATTAAATTTTCTTTAAAAAAAAGATTACCTTTTCCTATTAGAATTTCTTGATTCATACGTATTTCATCCACCTCTCAAGTATTCATAGGATGACTATAGGAGTTTTCTCTGATGCTGTGGTTTTTTTTTCCTAATTTGTGTTTCCTAAGGGTAAAAACAGACAAAAAGATACGCAAATATCCCTTTTGCTTCTTTTGTTGTTTTTTTTAGTAGGAAAAGTATTTAAAACTATAGCCCAAAGTAAGAAGTTTGAATTACTGTGAGTTTTATCTATTTATGTTGTTCTCTTCCTCTGTATCAATAATTATAAGAAGTTTCTATATTGTCAGACAAAATTATATTATTTCTGTACTATCAGGGTAAAATATGTCTTCTAATAAAATTGCACTTAGTCACATATTCCACTTTTTAAAATATGTTGAAGTAGGGGCTCAGAGTAGCAGGAAAGCCTGATATTCAGAACTGTCCGCTCACCTTGCTGCCTCCAGCCTGAGAACAGTGTTGGTTTCTGCTCACCCTCTGGCTTCATGAAGCAGATCACACCTCCTTCTCACAGAGGGACTGTGAAAGTTTAAGATGCCCCACCTTCCTAAGCAAACATCTGGCTGATAGAAAGCAAAAAATTTTGGATGGCAGACTTTCCATTCATTTATTCATCTCCCTAAATTCCTTCCCAGTCTGAAACATTCCCATTTTTCATGTTTGATTATTTAATTTGGACTCCATAAAATAACTGGAAAGTGGGGACTTTCCCAAAACATCACAAAAACAACATATAGAAAGAATGCAATATTGTAAGATGCAAAATGAGTAAGTTTTCCAGCCCTCTCTATCCCCCAATACAGGGACTCTTAGGAAAATAGAAGGAGAGGAAAAAACAATTTGGTTTTCTCCCTTGTTACCTCTCCATTGCCTTTTCATTCCCCCTTGCAAACCTGGGTAATGGAAGTAATTAATTTTCAATAAGCTGAATAAATGGTCTTCCGCTGTTAAATAGCTCTAACAGGTTGAGAGGATCGCAATGGTGTGAGCGTTCCAGGCAAATGTGCTCAATGAAGCTTTGGAAATTTCTGATAAGGTTTCATAAATACCTTTTATTGAATTGGCAGCTCGTCTAGACCAGCTTCAATGCTGGGATTGGCCCCCTGATTTTTCAGGGTACCCTCTGTTGCTAGGGCTCCAAGCTTTGGCAAGAGTAATTGAAGTAGTAGGGACTCCCTAGGGTGCCAATGTGATAGCAGGGGAAATAACTATTAGAAATTTGAGATCCAGAAAGCATAATCAGTCATCTTTCAGGAAACTGCCCTCACACGGGAAGGAAGTCGGGAACGCATGGAAGGGAACCAGTGGAGATCTCTAGCTAAAAGGTTCAGCCCCACATGTACTCTTTCCTCAGTGGCAAATACATCTCCCAAGTTAATATTACACGTTCGATTTTTTCACCATCCAGACAACTATCAAAATCAGTAACATGAAGCCAGAAGCCAGACTGGCCCTCCCTCATATCCCTACCCTGTCACCTGGCAGGGAGGCCTTTTCCCATTTTGCCTTGTTCCCTTACAATGGTGACACTCTGAAATAGTGCTGATGAGGTCCCTAAATTTGTTGTCTCTACTTAAAATTGATAATCTCCTATGATACAAATCTCAAGCACCTATTTTTTAATGAAAGCTTTAGATGAATATCAAAGAACTATTTAGCCATGTCTAATATTTTAATTAGATTATATTCTCAATTTAACCCATTAAACCTCCTTTGATGATCCCCATATTTAGTGTTTAGCCTCAGATGCATGAGGTAATGAATACTGGACCTTTTGATTTAATGAGAATTTCGGCTCTTGCAGCCTACACCCCTTTGTATACCTTTTATTTCGCTGGCTATAGAATTCAGTTAATTGAAGGAGTCTCTTACCATCACACATTAAGGAGTATAAATTAGCATCCCTATTTGGATTGGAAAAAGCAAGCGGGCAGTTTTGCTTTGATGTGAGGCTTGAGCTGAAGGAGCCAGCAGCCCTCTGAAAATGAGCTGATGGCCTTGTTATCAGGACAAAATGCAGATGCGTCCATGTCGCAAAACACTTAATGTCTTAATTGATCACCTTCCAATTCTCCCTGTCCTGCGGGCATCATCTATTGTAGGAGTTGTGTGTGTGTGTGCATGCACTCGTGTGCCTATCTCTATCTTGCTTCCTCTGTTTATCTTTTCTGTTTCTCCCCTTTCCTCCATCAGTTAGGAAACTAGATTTTAAATTTATGTGAGACCAAGGAAATGAAATAAGATAAATCCCCAACCTTGAAATTTCTAAGAACATCCTGTAAAACTACTCAAGACCCTCCAGAGACAAAGATCATTAGGGACTAGTTGTAATTCCCAATGCTGTCAACCCAGCAAATCCCAAGCTGTTGGTACTGCATTGCTTCATGAGGTGGGAAGAACCCTCGGGTGCTTCCTTCCTTCCCTGGCCACAGAAGGTCCCATAGCTATTCTCTTGCCAGTGCCAAATGCATCTCCCAGATGAATCTTACGCTAGTTTTTGCCATCCAGATGACAACTGTCAGGATCTGTCTTGAATCCTGGCTGTCCCTACCTGCCTCCAGCCTGTTACCTGAGAGCAAGGCCTTTCCCCGCGTTCCCTGTGTTTCATCTGTTCTATTGACAATGCAATTCTCCTGTACCTCAACAAATTCAGCTACAGAAAAGAAAGACCAAGGTGAAAGATCAGCATTAAATCACATTAAATTCAAATTACAGGACTCCTGGACAAATAGGGTAGACGAACACATCTATTTCACTCCTGTAACAAGACCCACAGAAATCACAATTAAGCATTTTTAAAAGGCATAAACATGTAAGGGAGAATAGGAGAAATGGCCATTGTAACAAAATTTTGAAAACCGGAAAGCAGATAAATGAATTGCTTAAAAAAATTGAAAGACTCCAAAAGTACCAAATTCGCCAAGAGGAAAGCCAAGAGTCTATCCGACTTACTCTATAAGATACCGAAAGCGCTCAGGAATGGATGGCATCAGTTACCTCTGGAAGTAGGGTGAATGGGAATGAGACAACTGGATGGAAGTCAGTTTAAGAATAGGTAGACCTGCAGGTCCACCCCCCAGTTTCTAGGCAGCCAAGCTCTGCCCTTCCACTGCCCCAGTAGAGAGGATGGAATGGTGTCAGCTAGTGAGGGCTAACTGGCTGCGTCACAGGGACTTTAAATGTGTATTTAAAATATGGAGACCTCTGAGCCTCTTCCATCTGCCTCCTAAAATCAGGAGTTTGGAAAAATCTTCTCTGGGGCATCTAACCAGCCTAATGAAAATACCTAAAAATCCTGACCTCCGAGGCCATTCAACTAAAGAACTCAACCATGGTGTCCCACAGTACAGTTCACAACCAACAAGTTCTGCTCACGTGCCCTGGTTAGTTTTTCATGCTTACAAATGAGTAGACAACCAAGGATCTCCAAAAATCTAAGAGCTTTACACAGGATACCTTGAAAAAGAAGAAAGGGGATAAGGAAATGAAATGAAACCTTTGGAAATAGAAATATGGTAGCAGAAATTAAAAATCAAAAGTAAAGTTAGACAATAACATCAAAGGATTTTCCTAGATCAGAGTAAAAAGATAAAGGAACAGAAAATAGGAGAAAAAAGATAAGAAATTTACAGGATAAATGTAGGAGATAAGAATCCAAATAATATAAAGTTGCATTAAGAACAAATATGAAAAAGAGGGACTGAAGTTAAAGAATTTTATGAAGGCCATCCATAACTGAACAAAATGAATTTTCAGACTAAAAGAGCCTTTTGAATCACCAAAAAAAAAGGGGGGGCACATAATTGTAAAATTTCAGTAAACTGGCTACAAAGAGAATCATACTAGCTTTCAAAAAAGTAAAATAGATAAATCAGTAAACATTAAGAATCAAGAATTAAAGTAACTTCAGACTTCAGAGTGGTAGTTTCAAGATGAAAAACTGATATATTCAAAAATATTCAAAAATTATTTCCAACTTAGAGTTCTATACTTAACCAAAATACTAATAAAGCATGAGACCAAAATAAAGATGATTTTAGACAAGGATGATCTCAAACATCTACATCTCAGGATACTATAGTGGAATGTGTGCCACTAAAATGTGGGAGTAAACCAAGAAGGAAAA
Organism: Oryctolagus cuniculus; assembly: GCF_964237555.1. Classification (NCBI taxonomy): domain Eukaryota; kingdom Metazoa; phylum Chordata; class Mammalia; order Lagomorpha; family Leporidae; genus Oryctolagus; species Oryctolagus cuniculus. The sequence continues at coordinate 115,367,503 of NC_091432.1, forward strand.
TATGGGAAACAAGGCTACCGTTGTGGCAACAGGTTAAGCCACCGCCTGTGGTGCTGGTGTCCCCTGTGATTGCTGGTCCACTTCCAATCCAGCTCCCTGCCAAAGTACTTGAGAAAGCTTCAGACCATGGACCAAGTGCTTTGGCCATTGCCACTCATTTGGGACACCCAAATGGAGTTCCAGGCTCCTGGCTTTGGCCTGTCTCAGCTCCAGCAACTGCAGCCATTTGGGAAGTGAACCAGGGGATGGAAGAGCTCTCTCTCTCTCTCTTTCTCTCTCTCTCTCTCTTCTCTCTCTGTCTCTCTGTGTGTGTGTGTGTGTGTGTATCTCCCTCTTTCTTCATAACTCTGCCTTTCAAATCCTGTTGGTTATAGGAATATCTTCATAAACATCCCAGCAAGTGGTTATTCAACCCTGGCTCAAATGAAGACAGGGTTAAGGGACTCTGTACCTCCCAGGAAAGCCCATTTGAATTTCAGATGGCTCTTTTTTTTTTTTTTTTTTTTTTTTTTTTTTTTTTTTATTTTTTGACAGGCAGAGTGGACAGTGAGAGAGAGAGACAGAGAGAGAAAGGTCTTCCTTTTGCCGTTGGTTCACCCTCCAATGGCCGCCGCTGCAGCCGGCGCACCGCGCTGATCCGATGGCAGGAGGCAGGATCCAGGTGCTTTTCCTGGTCTCCCATGGGGTGCAGGGCCCAAGCACCTGGGCCATCCTCCACTGCACTCCCTGGCCATAGCAGAGAGCTGGCCTGGAAGAGGGGCAACCGGGACAGAATCCGGCGCCCCGACCGGGACTAGAACCCGGTGTGCCGGCGCCGCAAGGTGGAGGATTAGCCTATTGAGCCACGGCGCCGGCCCTGAATTTCAGATGGCTCTTAATCAGAAGTTTTCTCTAAAGTGGATCTAAGACTTTACTAGACGGACTGGCGTTGTGGCACAGCGGGTTAAAATTTCACTTGTAACACTGTCATTCTATATCAGTGCTGGTTCAAGTCCCAACTACTCCATATCTTTAAAAAAATATATTTATTTGAAAGAGTTACACAGAGAGAGGAGAGGCAGAGAGAGAGAGAGAGAGAGAGAGAGAGGGAGAGAGAGAGGTCTTCTGTCTAATGGTTCACTCCCCAATTGGCCACAACGGCCAGCTGATCTGAAGCCAGGAGCCTGGACCTTCTCCTGGGTCTTCCATGCGGGTGCAGGGGCCCAGGCACTTGAGCCATCTTCCACTGCCTTCCCAGGCCACAGCAGAGAGCTGGATCGGAAGAGGAGCAGCCGGGTCTCGAACCGGCGCCCATATGGAATGCTGGCGCTTCAGGCCAGGGTGTTAACCCACTGTGCCACACTGCCAGCCCCCAACTACTCCATATCTAATCTAGCTTCCTGCTAAAAGGTCTGGGAAGGGAGGCTTGGACCCCTGTTATTTATGTGGAAGACCAGGATGGAGTTACTGGCTATGAAGACCTTCTCCTCCACATGTCACAATGACAATAGCCCCGCCATTAATTTTAGCATAACAAATTATTCATAACAATAAGATCATTAAAATGGGCTTCTTGTCTGGGTTCTGCCATTGTTTTTGGCAAGGTACTTATTATGTCTGGCCCTTATTTCTTTAATTTACACAATGAAGATCTTAGATTTTGTTAAATGTCTCTTCTGACACTGACAATTTTTTCCTGACTGTTCTTTGTCTTTAAATTCATGGAACATCACTTTGCTCTCATTTACTTTCTAGAATTAGGTGTCAAAACTTTAAGGAATAAAAAATCCATTTCACTCTTAATTCTTCTAATTGCTACAGCTGTATTAAATTAGTGTATATGAGCTGAAGTCTTAGTGAGATGATGATTTTAATAATTTCAAACTTACAGTTCCTTTTTATTAAAATTTTAAAAAGATAGAATACTCCTATCTAATAGAGAGGACCATTCAGGATATCTGACCCAACCTCCCAATAATGGAGATTTCTCTAATAGAGAACCCTTTATACTTTATCTTCTAGCCTGTGCTTTAACTTTTCTTTAATTAAAAAAAAAAGACTTTATTTATTTGAAAGGCAGAGTTTCAGAGGGAGAGACAGAGAAGTGGTACAGCTGGGACTTGAATCAGTGTCCATTTGGGCTGCTGGTGTTTCAGGTGGCAGCTTAACCTGCTGTGCCACACCACCAGTCCCTGCTTTAACTTCTTTACTGAAAAAGGGCTTAGTGCTTTGTAGACTTAGCCTGTTCACAGTGTCTGGTCTATTAGAGGCACTCAAATGTCCAAAATCTCCTTCCCTAGACACAATCACTGGTTCTGGTTCTGACACCTTTAGCATACAGCATAGGTCTCCTTATCCTTAGCAGCCCTGCAACCATACAAACCCAATTACCACAGCTAACTTCCTCACCCATTACTACCCCCCCACCAACTTTCCTCCTCCAAGTTCAAAAGCTCACACTCCTCGACTTGTTGTTTTGCATCCCCTTTGCTATCCAGGTTCCTGCATACTGGATGAATGTTAAGTTTGTCATTTTCAAAATGTGATGTCAAGAACCTAACATATACAATATTCCAATTAGCTTATCTTTTTGCACATATACTGAGCCAAATTTAGGAAAACCAGGGAGCCAAGCTGCAACTAAACATGTGTATTGCACCATTCTCAGCTCAGAAAGCATGTGGCTTGCTTGGTGCCTTCCTGTTTGCCCCTTCCTGTCAAATACATTGCAAGAACCAGTACTCTGTCTTTAGAAGTGGTGTCAGGGATTCCAGTTAGACCTTTCTTTGTGCCACTATTAGCTAATACTGAGTTGGGTGGTGTATTTTCAATTTCTTATCTTCTGTGTCACCTGAGCAGAAATATTAACGTGTCTTTCTGAGAAACTATGAAGCATTCCATCAGAAACAAAACATTAGGACAAATGTGGAACAAGTTGTTGATTCCACTGGAATTAGATATGGGATCACTTGCTCATCTAGGCTATTTTAAAATTTTTATCCCTAAATAAGTAAATCTTTTAAAGTAAATAAATAAAAGGGGACGGCACTGTGTCATAGTGGGTAAAGCTGCCACCTGTGGTGCCAGCATCCCATCAAACCATATGCCCACTAGTTCAAGTCCCGGCTGCTCCTCTTCTGATCCAGCTCCCTGCTAATGGCCTGGGAAAGCAATGGAAGATGGCTCAAGTGCTGGCCCCTGCACCTGTGTGCAAGGCCCAGAAGAAGCTCCTGGCTCCTGACTTCAGACTGGCCCAGCTCCAGCATTTGTGGCCATTTGGGGAGTACACCAGCAGTTGGAAGATCTCTCTCTCTCTCTCTCTCTCTCTCTCTTTCTTTCTCTAACTCCACCTTCCAAATAAATAAATAAATCTTAAAAAAATGTTTTATCCCTTCACAATCAGACCTATGTGTGC